>NW_026775577.1:0-1201250 GCF_030987335.1 Cornus florida | reverse complement strand
GAGTATTAACACAACTAGTTTGATGAACAATTCCATGGTCAGGTAGACATGTTTGAAAGGCACCTTTAATATACTCCACCCCATTGTCAGTTCTAAGAATATTAATTTTAGCATCAAATTGAGTACATGTCATCTTGTGAAATGTCTGAAAACATGCGACCACATCACTTTTATGATGTAATAAGTATACCCAGGTAAGTCTAGAAAAACAATCAATAAAAGTAACAAACCATTGATAGCCAGAAAGCGAAACAACCCTGGATAGTCCCCATACATCAGCATGAACAATCATAAAAGGAGCAGTGCTTCTATTATTATTACTAAGATAAGAATTCCTTTGATGTTTTGCAAACTAACAAGCATCACAAATAAAACTCTCTTTATTACACTGCTTAACCAAATCAGGAAAAAGTTTTTCTAATGCATCAATAGAAGGATGACACAAACGCCTATGCTACTGATGTATCTGCTGAAGTGTTATGAGAATTACCATCATGAAGAGCCAAACGAGAAGAAGGGTTATCACCAGAAAAAGGCTCCAGCAGATGTAGACCACTATGTGCCTTACCACTGCTAATTGTTCTCCCCGTCCCCAATTCCTGAAACACACGATGAATAAGAAAAAAGGTCACATAACAGTTTAGAGATTTAGTGACTCGATTCACAGATAGCAAATTTTTAAGAAAAGTTAGAACATGTGAATACTGAAGATAGTGACATGGACAGGGAACATTGGACAAGCCCCTTTCCAGAAATCGAAGACAGAGCCATTTGAACTCTTAACTTTATCTTTACCAGAACAAGTTGAAAAAGAGGAGAAAAGATTAGAAGAACCTGTCATATGATCAGAGGCTCCAGAATCAATGACCCATGAGAGGGTGGAAAGACACTAAAAGCACTTGCAGATATACCTGTGTGAGCAAAATTAGAAGAAGATGAGATTGTAGCAGAAGTTGAGGCAGATGAAGTACTGAAGCGAGCCATCACCATCCTCGAAGTGTCTGTAATTCATCTGCAGTGAGAGTGGCAGAGTCCCCACTGTTTGGCTTAGACATTGTCTCCGAGACCTCTGACAAATGAGCATGTAACCTTGCTGAGCAAGACCGTCCTCCACCTCAACTTCTAGTGGGACGTCTGTGAAGTTTCCAACAACAGTCCAGAGTGTGTCTTGTCTTACCACAAAAGTCACACTTCAGTAGGTCCTCCTCAGAACCCCCACTCTTGTCATCGACACCAGGCTGTTGTGACCGCTCGTCTCTGTGAGGGATATAAGATAAAGCAGAACGATCTCGAGTCATACTGTGAATCATGGCACTCCTATGACTCTACGATTCTCCTTCTGCTGGACATATGCATAAGCTTTCCTCAAAGATGGGAAGGGATCCCTACCAAGCACCTAAATGTGAATCTGATCATACTCCATGTTAAGCCCGGCAAAAAAATCACACACGCTCTTTATCCAAAAGTTTTTGAAATTTGGTACTATCACTAGCACATTCTGCTTGAAAGTCCTGATAATAATCCAACTCTTGCCACAGACTATTAAGCTCAGTATAGTATTGTGCAATTGACATATCTTGTTGTTTGGTTTCATGCACCTTATTTCGTAATTCATAGACTTGTGCATCATTCCCCAACTGAGAGTAGATACAGCCGTCCAAATGCTATGGGCTGAATCAAGAAGAAGGTATCCATGACCGATATGTGGTTGCATGGAGTGTAGCAACCAAGACATCACCAGTGAATTGTCTTACACACATTGATCATTAGAGGTATCGGTTGACTCTGGCTTCTTGCGCTCTCCAATCAAAAAGCCCTCAGGCCATGTGCTTGAATTGACAAAAGGCATGATCGAGACCACTCTAAGTTATTCGTCCCGTCCAATTTCACAGGACTAATCTGAAGAGATGGATTGTCAACATTGGACGAGACACGGCCTAATCCACCTTTCTCAGTACTTGTAGAGACTTCGGACATCTAATGTCAAGAACATATACAATAGCCAAAGAACAAACAAGGAATCTAAGGATAAAACCAACTAGAAATAAGTAGAACAATTATATGTAATTATTAGACCTGAATTGGATGCTTCAAATCAAACAACCAAACTTCATAAAATCATCAACACTGCCTAGTTGCACCATTCTGGGATAGATGGAAGCAGAAAATCCAATAGAAAAGGCTCCATCAACGAGATCACAACAAACATCTTCCTTTTTTTTTTTTTTTTTTTTAGAAGATGGCTTCAAAATCAGGAAAAAATACTGTGATGTTCTAGAGAGGGGCGATTCAGGATGAAGACTTTTGAGCCTCAATATGCTCACGTTAGCACACTTCTAGGCCGCCTTCAAGTTGAGAGGAGAGGGATGAGAACAGGACTTAACCTGGCTCTGATATCAAGTTGAACTGTAGGGTTTTGGATGATTAGGGTTTAGAGAGGAAAGATAAGAGAAAGAGAGAAGAAGAAGACAGTAGAATGTAAGAAAGGGTTGTAGAAAGTTAATTCTAACATCTCTACACCCATATATTTATATTCTTCAGGAAATGTAATTACAATAATTGTGGAATTTGAATTACAATAATTGTGGTCAATTCTCACTGATTATGCTTACTAAATATTCTTGTCAATTCCACTAATTATGCTTACCAAATATTATTGGCAATCCTACTGATTATACTTATTACAAGAATATTACCACATATTCCAACATTGGGTAACTTCATCAATCATCATATAAAATTTTTGACAGTTGTCTTTATTATTTTATAGTGGTGAAAGTATGGAGAATGCATTGCGTGCTTGTTGCAAAGGAATAAAAATTGGAAAAATTTTGATTCATCGTGATGGTGACAATGGGAAACAGGTAATTTCATTCATTCTCTCTCCCTCTCTCTCATCTTCTCCTTATTATTTAAGAGAAATTTTAAAAAGATGCTTTGATTTTTTGATTTCCTCACGGATCAGACTGTTAATTTGTAACCCTACTTTATGGTCTCTAACTTAGCAGCTTATATACGAAAAACTTCCGAAAGATATTCTAGAACGGCATGTCTTGCTTCTGGACCCAGTTCTTGCTACAGGTAACTGTGTATATATATATATATATATATATATATATTATTGAATAACATTTCTTCACTTTTTTCTCCTTTTCCATTTCCAGTATCTACAAATTATTATTATTATTATTATCTTTAAAATATGCGCCACTCACTATATTGTGCAAAAATAGGTTTGGGGAAGGAGGACAAGTCACATCGTGACGATTTTTTCTTTCACAGACATCTGAAATTGAGAAAATTTCTCTCCTTTGTTTCCATGATTCTACCAAATTTAAATAACTAAGGCATTATATTCATATTTGGAGACTGACATATATTTGATTTCCTTGAAGGTAACTCGGCTAACCAGGCAATTGAATTACTCATACAGAAAGGAGTTCCAGAATCCCACATAATATTCCTAAATCTCATATCTGTGAGTTATTCTCTAACACTGGTATCAAGTACATATTATTTCATTATCTCCACGACGCTCATTCCATTGCTTGTTATTTTGCTTTATTAGGCGCCCGAGGGAATACAGTGTGTTTGCAAACGGTTCCCAGCCTTGAAAATTGTGACGTCGGAGATTGATGTGGCATTGAATGAGGAGTATCGTGTCATACCGGGTATGGGGGAGTTTGGTGATCGTTACTTTGGGACTGATGATTGATCACCCATTGTTGAAATGTGTAATTATAATCTAATATTGGATTTTTCGCAAATACCTTGAGGATCCATATCTCGAAAGATGAGAAAGTATATGGTTAGCTCAAGTACAACAATTGAATATGAAGGCAGCAATTGGCTGCCACTTCATTTTTATTTTCTGTTGCTTTTAGTTTTCTTAGTAACGAAAGTATACTGTGGTAGTATCCAATTTAAGTCCAACTTGACAATGAATTAATTATGCAACTCTTGTAAGTTTTAATGGAGTAGGTGCAGAAAACACTTCTAAAGTATATTCCGTGTAGCACTTTTATCGCTATGTAAAAAAGTGTGAAAAAAACACATCTATTCTTTTCACATTGTACAGAAAGTTGAAAACACTTCTACAATAAAAGTTTGACATAAAAGTAATGTTGTAATATCCATTTTGCCTTTTTATTCTTTCAAAAAGGCCCAAAGGAGTATGTATGCTACTAATTTCATAGTAGAGGGGTGCCTGGTTTTCATTAGATACTAATTTCATAAATTAGTGCTCTAATTTGTCTGTTTACACTGCTAACCAGAGAAACAGGAGAGATGTATGTCTCGGTAGTGCCTGGTTTTCATTAGATACTAATTTTATAAATTAGCGCTCTAATTTGCGTGTTTATGCTGCTAACCACGTCTCGGTAGTGCCTGGTTTTCATTCCCCATTATCTTGCACCTTTTTCCCAGATCCCCTTCTCATGTTAACAGCATTTCTTGCACACACATAAAGCCCCACACTCCGGCATTCCAACGAAACCAAAGTAAATCCTTTTCCTTTCTTACCTCCATATTCTCGATACAAGTTGTGGTGTCTTAAAGGTTTTGAGAAACAAGAGATTTTGGGATTTGGTGATTCTACAGAACTGAAAACAAGTTGTTTGGAAAATGGTTTCTTAGAAGGGTGATGTGTTGAAGTTGATTTTAGGGAAATAAAAAATAATAAAATAATAAAAAAATTATAATAGGGAATATGCTTTGGGAAAAAAGAAAAAATTGAAAGCAACTTGTTTTTAGAAAACATGTTCTGGGATGGTATACGGAAACAAATGTAGGATCCATTCATTTAATCAATATGTATAGTTCTTTACCGAAGGAAAGTTGGAGCTAAAAGTTCTTTAGTCCACATTTATACCTGTTTCTTTTAGATTTCTACACTTTCGACACTTGTATATCACTTAATGAGTGCTTGTATTTGATACTTGAGTCGGTCTTCTCCCAAGGAAATGACTTTTATTGCAACAATTGAGCTTATTTTATGCTTTACTACGTCACAGTCCACTAGAAAGTGAAGAAGAAAACTGTGTACAAACAATTTTGAAAACTAAAAAAACGAAAAGAAAAGAAGGTGAAGAAGAAAACCGTGTACTAAAGTAGAAAACAAATTTGAAAGCTAAAAAAGGAAAAAGAAAATTACAGCTAAAAATACTGGAGCTTTAGCAAAATGTTTTTTCATTTTTTTTTTAGGGAGGCATCCCCCTAGCACAAAACTAAAATGGACAAAGCCCATTTCCAGTAAAGCAAGAAAACCAGCAAACTAAAAAAGCTTCCCAACATCAATGAAAAATGATAAACAAATCTGGAAGAGTTAAACTTAGGGCATGAAGAACAACACCCCAAATGATAACATTAGCAGGTAAAAGAGGTATTTCTCTGTAACCAAATTCTCCAAATGGCATGAGAAAACAAGGAACACAACACTTTGCCCTCTAGAATTCGGCCAAAACCAGTCAACAGCAAAAAGGAATTTATCTCCAAGCATGCTCGTTCGTATTCACATTAAATCTCAGTTCCTTTGCCGCTCCATTATTCTTCGCATGTGAGCAAAGTTGACCAAGACCGCCACCATCAGCCTATCTTTCAGGTCATCCACCGACCGGAAGTAGGCATACCTCCGGGACTTCTTTACTAGAAAGATTCCAAACACTCCCCAAAAAGCCCACAATGAATCCCAGTCCCATTCTGATATATAGAAACTAGCCCAGTCAAACTCATCTCCATCTTCTTCATCATCATCATCCTCCTGGTATTCTCCATCTCCACTGGGAGAACGCAAGCAGTTGATTGTCAATGGAGGCCCGCAGAGGCTAGGATTACCCTTGTAAATGGATGGATCATTAAGCGTCCCGAATTGGTTGCCCAATGGAGTCTCTCCCGAGAGGTTGTTGTGTGACAGGTCAAGTGATTGAGAGAAGTTAACGAAGTCATGCTGTAAGGAGTAGGACCAGAGAGCTGGTTCCTCGAGAGGTCAAGAGTTTCGAGGTTCTGCAACTTTCCAATATTGTCTGGTATATTTCCTGTCAAGTGGTTTATGGACAAGTTCAAAGTGCACATTCTTGCAAGATTTGCCAACTCTTCAGGCACCTCACAACTTAGACTGTTGCTTGAAAGGTCTAGGCTATG
Source organism: Cornus florida (assembly GCF_030987335.1). Classification (NCBI taxonomy): domain Eukaryota; kingdom Viridiplantae; phylum Streptophyta; class Magnoliopsida; order Cornales; family Cornaceae; genus Cornus; species Cornus florida. The sequence goes on along the minus strand of NW_026775577.1, from coordinate 1,195,112 downwards.
CACAAGATAAAGAGCACTCAGGAATAGAAGTACTCTTCCTTTTGACACCGCCAATAGCTGCCCCTCACAGCGCTTAGTAGAACTAAGTTCAGATTTCATACCTTTAAGATTCCCGAAACATGGAGGGATTGATCCTGACAAGTTATTTTCCACCAAGTCCAAAATATGAAGATAGGAAACGCGACATAGTTCTACAGGAATACTTCCATTGAACAAGTTGGATCTCAGACTTAGAACAAACAATAATGGCATCCTTTCTCCTATCCATGATGGAAGGCTACCGTAGAATCTATTCTCCCCAAGACCAAGGGTAACCATGTTCGAGCAATTTTGCAACAAAGAAGGGAATTCACCAGAAAGATGATTGTAGCTCAACATCAAGAATCTAAGTGAAGTTAGACAATCCATAGAAGTAGGGATCTCTCCTGACAAACTGTTGTTTGACATGTCTATAAGATACAAGGTTGGAAAGTTATGCCAAAATCCAGGAATTCCCCCAGATAAGTGATTATTTGGATATCAAGAGTTGTTAAATCATTTAGTTGACCAATGGACCACGGAATGGTACCACTAAGAGAGTTGTGAGAGAGATCTAAATCAGTCAACATGGGCATTCTTTTGCGATGTTTGGAGGAATTGGTCCGGAAAACAGATAATGCAGTTCACTCACATTAGATGACCAGAGTGGAAGAGGACCCTCGAAGCGGTTCAGAATCAAGTTAACGGTGGATTGAGGACAAAAATTTAAAGAATTTAGTACCCTACCCCTTAATTGATTATAACTAAGGTCCAGTTCATCCAAATGCAGATCTAACTTCCACAACCAATCTGGTATGGAGCCTGAAATTCGAGTGTTCCTGATAACTGAAGTATTTAGCTCGTTTTGATTTCTGAGCCATGTAGGAAATTTGGGGCCTAACTGACATGAACTTAACTTGATATATTGAAGTTTAAAAGGAGGCAACCACAAAGAACTCACATTGAAAACCAAGGTAACATCTGGGGAGGAGGAGAACTTACCAATGCACAATTACTTCAGACTTTTGAGGTGCAACGGATGAGCTGCTGTTATAACACCCTCCCACGAGTTCTCTGTTATGTCTAAGGCAACCAAAGAAGAAAGTTGTCCAAGACTTTTTGGAATTGTACCATTCATTTGGTTTTCTGAGAGGTACAACTCCTTCAGGGACGATAACCTTCCAACGGAATCCGGGATTGAACCAAGAAATGAGTTTCTCCGTAGTTGAAGATACTTGAGGTTTTTCAAGCTTCCTAGTGAACTAGGAAAAAACCCCCCAAGTTTATTGTATCCCAAATGCAATACCACTAAAGTACTGTAGGTACACCTTGACAATCCATTAATGAGCTCAGTTATTTCACTGGTAATATTGTTAAGAGAAAGATTCAATGTTCGCAAATTGCACAGATTTCCCAAATCTCTTGATAATTGACCAGCATTCCTCCAATGAGAAGGCCCATTTCCAATACACACAAAAGAAACAAACACTCCTAGCTATGCAGATCATTAAGAGAGGTATTGTGGATATCCAACACTTCAAACAACAAAGTCTTTCCCACATCTTCTGGAGAGGTGTGAGTAGTACCATGCAACCTAGCATTTCTTTCATGCCAAATCCCCCAAAGAACAGCAGCAAACAAGCTTCTAAGAATTTTGGATGACTGGTGCCTCTGCCAATACCAATAGTACCATTCCATGAACCAGTTTTCAGTAAAAGAAGGCATCTCCCAATTCAGAATCTCTCCTAACCATCTCCACAAGGTCTGGGCAAAAGGACATGAGAAAAACAAATGATCTCTATTGTCAGTAGCATGCTAGCAGTTTGTACACCTAGGAGCAAGCTGTATGTTTCTCTTTTGTAAATTTGCCATTGAGGGGAGCCTATCCAACATCACAAATACTGCATTAACAGACCACCTGGGCCTGCCCTTACCCCAACAAATCTCATGCCAACCAACAGCTTCAAAATACCTTCTGCAACTAAGCCAATCCTTCTTGAAGGTGACTTTGCCATCCTTCCACAATATTTTATCAGGTTCAGCATGTATGTGGATTGAGTTGATAAATTCCCTGAAAGGAATGAAAATATCATCTTGTAAAATTTCCAAATTCTAGCCACCATTGCTCAAGAGACGGTTTTGCTTAGAATTCCTAGGAAGAGAGAGTTGTCTAGCCAACCTATGACCAAATCTCTGGGATAAGGTTTGGCCTCCACACCATGGATCCAAAAATAAGCAAACTGATTGTCCATCACCAATAGAAAAGGATATACTTCGAAGAATCTGTTCTCTGATACTAAATAATGATTTCCATATGACCGAATGGGATAATGTTGGGATTGCAGACTAGTAAAATTTGCATCAAGTAAAATCATGGCATTTTCTTGGTCATACATACAGAGCATCCACAGCCAACAGGCAATACTCTCATCTCCAAAGCAACTGGAAGACCAACACCTAGGCTCAGGAGGAGAAAAACTGAGCAATGGAAAGGAAGAGGAAAAGAACTCAGCAGCTTAAAGTCTGGATTCATTTTAAACAGAACTTTAAAAAGAGTTCCTCCAACCCGAGAAACAATCGAAGAATTTGAACTATAAGAAAATTTCACAAATTTTAGATTTTCAAAATTATTTGTTAGTTCCATAAATCAAGGATAAAGTTGTATGTCTACCCTATTTTATGGTGCTACATTTTGTACTTCTTTTGGAACATGTAATGATTGTCATAAATTTTAGTACCATTATATATTATTGTTTGATTTTATTAAAAATTCATGTGAAATTGAAAGAACATCTCGATGTCACGTTGCACAGATAGAACAATACTTGCCTCCCTGTGCATAAGGAGGGACTTCTTGTAAGATGGCTAGTTGAGATTTCTTAAATTCCTTAGATCTTAAACTGGGCGCGGATTAAAGGATCAATACGTTGGATCTAGCACAAGCTAGTACTTCGTCTCATCCATCCCATCCCTAACTCTAAACGAGTATGCTAATAACAATGTGACTATTGTGATATAAAAGTCAAGTTGGTTTATTTATTTGTTGCAGTTTATGTTAGAAGAATGCTCAAGGAATGGAGGTTTATTTCGTGTAGTTTAGCTGTCAGAAAGAGGAATGTTCATCAATTGGCTTCAGGAATGGAGTTTGTATGGTGCAGTTTAGCTGTCAGAAAGAGGAATGTTCAAGGAATGTCCATCAATTGGCTTCAGGAATGGAGTTTTATTTGGTGCAGTTTAGTTTTCAGGAAGAGGAATGCTCAAGGGTCACTGTGCAAATTTCCCTAAACACTTGATTCTGTAATGGATGTCAACAGTGTTGTTTATCACTGGGACTTCCAGAGAGGATAATTCATCTTTTGGGTTTCAAGGGATGCAAGGTTACATTCATGGGTAAATGTCATTCCTGGCAGAGAAAATTATCGCTTTTCTGAAAAAAAGAACTAATGATGACATTATGACAAGAATTGTAGCTCTAGATTGTATACATATACATTATGTTCTTTTGCACACGGCATAAGGTGCATTCCAACGATCTAGGTCATTCTGCACTCAAAATCTTATTGATATATGCTACAGTGTCAAAATGAACAAAAGCCTTCACCAAACAAAGGTGTAACTTTCTTCTCGACATATCACATAGCTTAATATGAAATACCAACTAATGAGCTAAGAGAAACAAAACAGAGATGTTTAAAAATTGAAATCCATCAGAACTTTATACAAAATAGATGGTCAAATCTAAAATAAAATGGAAGAGTGTGCAGTTCTACCATATTAACTCCCATCCTGAGGAAAAATAATAACTCCTTCGGTTTTTTGCCTTCTCCATTTCCCTGAGAAAAATCCACCACAAATTAGATTCTGCATATAGCTTGCATAAACCAGAAACATGAATGAAACACAGGTATAATATGCAAGTAATTCCACACAAACAAAGAACTGCAGAATAGAGATTCTTGCAATATAACGGAAACAAATTGGACAAACGGCAGCGTCAATTGTTCATGACATCCCATATGACAATGGATCCGGTCAAACCACCTTCTAGAGCATATATATTTCTTTCTTTTTACACAATTAAATTATGTAATGTGAGTAATAAATATATCAGATTACTACAATCATTTACTTTCACTCAAAATTCTTTCCCTACCACTATGAAATCCCAATATACATCCCACAATTGTATAAAGTTTTTGTTTGAGAAGTCTCCAAAACCATATCTGATGTACTTCATAATTTATCCTTCAATGTTCTCTGTTCCTATCCTACCCTCCTCTCTCTCCTCTAGCTTGAGATCATGGCACATGCACTTAAATGGTATTGTCTCCCTTGGTCCTTTCTCCATCTCAAATTTTATCAAACCTGAAAATTTGAATGAAAGAAGCCCCAAAACTTCTTTGTTTAAATTTGTGTTTTGATTTGGGTTTAGGTTTAGTGAAGTTAGGTGGACAAAATTGGTCAAGATTGCTCAGATGGCAGGGTCTCAGGGTTACTACCTTGAGGCTTCAAGTTCAAGTCCTAGTTTAAGCGAAACCCATGGTTTGCGGGTGATTGCGGATATCCGAAGCTTATGTTGTAGTCAAGAGTTCAAAGGGTGCCTGGTTGGAACAGTTCCTCGCTACGAAAAAAAAAGGGTTAGGCGCACAAGGATGCACAGTGATTCAGCATGTGTTCATCAAGGTAATGCAAATGGGTTTATTCCTTTGTTGAATTTGAGTTGTTCATGCCATGAAAATCTAGCTCCAACAATGTTGTTTAAAGAAAGTGAAAGTGGGAACATTTTAAACTTCGATTATTAAGAGATGCTCTTGTTATTCCCAACAAGATGGCTCGGTAACAGATTGCTTCCTCCAAAAAACGCCCCATACATTGAGGATGATTGATGGCATGAAGATCCTGCATCAGAATTGCTGTTTGGAGGAAGTTACAGGAGAAACATTTGGGGATGGCAGTCTCGCTCATAATTAGAATTGATGATGATGTTGACTCAAACTAGCACAAGTGGCCATGTCAGAAAGCAACGTTTCAGTCAGCTCCTAGCAAATAAGACAGAGAATGTGTTGAACCTGGTGGTCGCTCTACTAGCTCACAAAGAAAGATGGGTGAGATTCACTAACGACGGTTGCTTATGAGGTGGTATTTGTCAACCAACCAGGTTAAGTTTAGTAGCATGGACTGAGATGCTGTTCAGTAGAGGTTTTGACCAACATCAATTCCTCCGCAAAAGAATTTTATTCGGTTCAATTAGTTGTCAGAGAGAAGATGAATGTTTGAGGGATGGTTTTCTCTAAACAGTTTTACTTATTTTTAACGGATGCTAGCAGTGTTGTTATTGCAAGGTGTTCTTGATAGAGAGATACAATTTGGGTTTGTAGATGCAAGCATAGCTTCAAGGGTGAAGGTGCATCATGTGCAAGCACATTGATTTAGTTCACAAATAGTTATAATATCTTGTTAATTTTGCCCTCAAAATACTACATATATTTGCTATGGTGTCAAAAATGAACAAAAGCCTTCACAAAAGGAGGAATATCTGTCTTCTAGGCACATTACATATACTAACTAATGTGCAAAGGGAAACAAAACAAATATTAATGTTGAAGTAGCAAAAAAGACATCAATCAAAATTTTAAACAGGACAGACAATCAAATACGAAATAAAGTGGAAGAATGTGCATTTTTATTATATGAACCCTGGGCCTGAGAAAAATCACCTTTTTCTAGTCATTTTTAGGAATATCTTTCTTGGGCAACTCCTTGGGTTTCGCCTTCTCCATTTCCCTAAAAGAGCGACACAAGTTAAATTTATGCAGATGGCTTGCATGAAATAATAAAAATTGAATGAAACACTGGTGAAAGATGCACTTATTGGGAAAAAAATGCTGAGTAAAAATTCTTGCAACACAACTGAAGCAAGGGGATAAACTGCAGCCATATATTCACAATTCCATAAATTGATTTAGTGAAACCACCTTCTAGACCAGATACTTCTATATTTAACTTTTTCACAAGTAATTTTCTTCACTGAGCAAGAATTATCAGATTACCACAACTATTTAGCGTGATCCAAAATTTCCTTTCCCACCAGGAAATCCCAAATACATGATAAGTTGAATTGTCAGAGGTCCGTAAAATCATCAAATGTTGAAGCAATCTTTTCACTTTACCAAGAATCAAGCCTAGAACATAGAAATAGATGACTTATTTTCTGTCCTCCAAACTTTATTAACCTACCATTTTCTCTTATTTCTGGCATATGTACTATTAATGCAATGATATTTCCTTCAACAAATATAAACATCAAATTCTGTTTCCCTGAATAAATAAAGAACATGGTAGCACCAATTAGACCGCCTTATGCATGAGAAATATCAGTACCTTGAGTATGCATTTTTAACATGTTTTTCGACACCATTCCTTGAAGGCAGTAAAAGAAATACTCAGAACAAGAAAATAGTCATGCTTTTCGCGTAAACTAAATCAACACTAAAATGGCAGGAAAAAAACTGCCTTTCTGGCTCACTGGTAAAGGCCCCAATTTTACGGGCTTTAACGCAAGGCGCAGCATGCATATACTGTATGCACAATTGGATACATTAAGAGATTTGGTGAAACTATATATATATAACACTGGCAACAAAAACAAAATGAATGCAAAATTGTATTCTTGTATGAATTGTACAATGATAATGATAAACAGTTTGAAATTTAAATAACTGAAACTGAACCATAACAGATAATCAATACCAGATCAACAATATCCAACTTCAAAATAAACACACATATATTTATATATAGACGCGCACACACTCATACACATAGATATGAGCACAAGAAAGATTAGGAGATGGAAAAGGAAGATACTTGACGGCAGAGGCAGACTCTTCTTCAAGCCAGTGGCGAATCTGACGAACGTTTCTCTTGAAGATCGTAGCACTCTGTTTCACGTCGCTCCTCAGCAAAAGTATCACCGCGCTCACTCCGGCCACTGTCAGAATGAAGTTCGTCAAAGCCATTTTTATCCACGAATTGAAATTGTGTAAGACACACTTGGAGAAGAAGACAACTGATAACAGAATCGGAATATTTAGGGCTTTTTGATCTGGTTGTCGTAAATAAAAATTATAGACACGGTTGTGGGCTACATTGAGTCCGAATACGGGCCTCAAACCAAATTGTAGCCCAATATCGAGCTGGGCAATTGCCATTTTTAATTTTAGCTGCTCCACCTATAAACATGAATTTGCTATAGTGCCTTGCTTTCTCCTGTGGCGTTTTACAAGTGTGTTGAAATGTAAATCAAATTTGTTCAAAATAGATGTAAATGCCGTTTTTTTTTTTAAGTATGTTGATCTGTAAATGGAATGTATTGAAAACAGTTGTAAGTAAGTTGAAAAATGATACAATAGTTATGACAGAGCTACACTAAAGAATCGGGTTTATGCTGCATGACAGCCTATTTATTTATTTTATGATTAATTTTCCCTTTTGGTAGACAATGGTGGTGTGAATTTTCTTAGATCACCCAATAAATTACTACCGTCCCAGGACTACACATTGGACAATTACCAAGAAAACTCTCTGAAGTGACTCCAAGGAGATTCGATGTAAAGTTTTTGACTTATCTATATATATAACTAGTATAATGACTTTTCAACTGTGGAGCCCACTTGAGTTATAAGGGTCATTACAGACCCATTTAATTCCAATTTGCTTTCTCTCTTGGGCAGCTTAAATCTCTCCTCGCTGCTTCTGTTTTTTTTCTTTTCTTTTTTCTTTTTCAACTTCAATCCTTGATTTCTCTCTCAATTCTTGGCGGATTTAGGTGCCGTTTGAGGCAAAACGACGAGCTCTACGTGCTAGTACCAGAAATTCCAGCTTTTGGTCCTCTTTGAGAGCTCGAATTTAAGGACCCAATTTCAAGGGTTTTGTTCAATTTAGAGGTAGGGACTCTTAATCCATGTTTTTCTTGCTCCATTGTGAATTATATCTCTCTTGTTGTGACAAGCATGTTTAATTTGGAAGTTAATTGTTTCAATGATTATATAAATGAAGTTTAGGAAAATTCATGATTATGAATATGAGTAGAAAAGCATGCTTAGAGGTTGTCTTGTTGTGTTTAATGTTTTGATAATTCATTTGGAAATGTTGAACATGATGTATGCTTAATTTTGTGGTGTAAAATTTTGTGTTGTCTTGTTATGTTTAATGTGTTGATAATTCATTTAGAGATGTTAAATATGATGTATGCTTAATTATGTGGTGTAAAATTCTAAATGCCATAATATTGAAAGCATGGGATATATATACATGTACATACCATTGGATTTGCATGAAATGGGAGAATTTGCTTGAAACAAAAAGGGAAATTTTGGGGAAAGAGTTTTTACGAAATGGTTTTATGAAAACCCGGTCGCCGCGGGGGTACCAAAGGGCCGGAGTGTTAATATAGCCTAGAGGGGACTAGGGAGTCGCCCTAGCGTGGTTGAGCTAGCTAGGCCCCATAATGACGCCGCGGGGTTACCAAGGGTCGGGTACACTAGCCAATCCTCCTCTCGTGTCGCTGCGGGGTCACCAAAGGGCGGGTTATATTAACAGTTTGAAAGAGATGGATTTTAAATGTGAAAACGGGGAGCGACATCGGCATGCATTCGCATTTCATGGCATTGCATTGTTTGTACTTGAGTTTGATTGGAATGTTGTATTATCCCGATATTGTATGATCCCCATTCCTATTAATCTATTCTTTGTATTGATTCACAAGGACACAAGATGCGTGTCTTAAGTGCTACCTACTGAGCTTTATGCTCACCCTATTATTTAATAATTTTTTTCAGGAAACGGGAAAGAAGTAGCGGATGACTTTCCACCACAGGCCTAATTTGGATTAGAAGACTTCTTTTTGCTATTTTTGTATTAAGTCCCATATTTTTGTAAAATCTTAGTTTGTTATATTTGGTATAGAGATTCGTGAAACTCTTATTATTGTAACTATATTTTGGGACTGTAATTATGATAATTTAGATTAAACGATATGTAGATGTTCCATTATGAGATGAACCACGTTGAGGTATAATGAATGAATGGATGTGATGTTTGAGTATATTAATTTTATTATGTGTTGGGACAGGTTGGAGGTGTTTTGGAAGGCCAGGAAGGGCCATTGCGTTTTTTTTTTTTTTTTTTTTTTTATTTGAGCAGGTGGTTGTAGTCCCCTTTTTAGGGGAGGTCATGCCGAATTTTTTTTAAATTTTGGCATTAGCTAGGGTCGTTACAAATTTGGTATCAGAGCTGTGGTTCGAATACCATTAGGACGACGGGTAGAAGCTTGCCTAGGGTTGTCTGGGAAGTCATCTGCATTGTTATTTCCTTGTTTGGAAAAGTGTTTTGCTATGTGAAAAAGCATGCTTAACTGCTTACTTACTTACGTGCTTATGTGTTTATATGCTTACATTAATGTGTTTATTGCATAGTATTACATGCTAAATGTTTGTACAGTATGTTTTTGCGTTGGGTTGTTCACGGTTGGATTTTAGTGTTATCTTTATTGAATTTTTTCCTTTGTTTTATAGAACGATGTCACGGCGTGAGGAAATCAGGGAAGTTGGCCCTAGACCGACTAGGGGTGATGTTGGTGATAGCTCCAGCTCCAATCCGGAGGAGCTAAATGATGAGGACACACTTCTTAGGGACTTGATTCCCCCGAGAACTGTCCCCACAAGAAGGGATAATGTTGAAGCACCCGTAGAAGTGAGTGAAGGTTCTGTGGCACTGGAGTTTAATCGTTTGTTGCAAAATGTCGTGAGGGCAACGATTGCTGCTCAGTCGCAGTCGGCACCACAACCTACAGTTCAAGTTGAGGAGACGCCAGCTCAGAAGCGTCTCAAGATTATTAAGGGGTTTTCTTAGCTGATACCGGTTATGTTTGAGGGCGGTGCGGATCCAATGATAGCAGATGACTACATGGAGCAAGTTGAAACTCAATTGACTTCTATGGATGTGGCAGAGGATCATTTAAAGATCATCCTAGCTACTTATAAGTTTGCTAAGGATGCTAAATTATGGTGGAAGTCGGTTACGAGTCGATATAAGGTGGAAGAGATGAGTTGGGACAAGTTCAAGGAATTGTTTTATGAAAAGTACTTTCCGCTTTCCAAAAGATGGGAGTTACAAGACCAGTTTCATAACCTTATCCAAGGGAGCATGTCAGTGGCAGAATATGAAAACAAGTTCACTTCACTTTCTCGCTTTGCTCCAGAAATGGTGAGAGATGAAGTTAACAAGACTCGGAAGTTTGTTTCTGGTCTTAATTATCGGATGAGGCTGTTGATCACAGCACAGTTCATTAAGGTTTACTCTAAAGCAGTGGAAAGGGCTTTGATGCTGGAAGCTGATAATAAAGAGAAGGATGCAAGAAGAGAGCAGTTGAAGCAAAAGAGGGGTGCAGGGCCATCTTCAGAAGGATCTTCTTGGAAAAGGAACAGGGGCGGTCCATCTCAGTTTCAGGGACAGTAGTCTGTACGATCTGCTCCTACCACTCCGTTGCTAGCTGGGTCTGATAGGAGTGCAGTTGTTTGCTTTCAATGTCAGCAGCCTGGGCATTACAAGTGCAGTTGTCCTATGAGATTGACTTCAGTTTCTTCAGCTCCGAAGGCTTGTTATGGGTGTGGCCAGCAGGGCCATTTGATTCGGGACTGTCCGAGTCAGAGAGCAGGCACCACTAGTGGCAGAGGGTCACGACAGAGGCCGTTATAGTCGGCTACGGTTCAATCAGGTTTCAGACCACCGCCGCCACCACCACAGCCTCCCTTATCTTCTCAGGGTTCACGACCAGCTAGGAGGGATACTCCTACTGTGTCGGCACAACAGTCTGGTGTTCAGATTAGTAGTTCACAGGCACAAGCACCGTAGGGGCGTGTCTTTGCCCTTGCACCCACTGATGCATCTCCTGGATCTTCAGTTCTCCGAGGTATATTTCCAGTGTTTGGTTCTTGAGCCCGTGTTTTGTTTGATTCTGGTACATCTCATTCTTTCATTTCATCATCATTTGCACTTGCATCGGGGTTAGAGGTCAGTTTTATGGATCGGGCGTTATGTGTTGATAAGTCAGTTGGAGTTTCAGTGTCTTTGAGCCGAGTCGTGAGGGACTGTTCCATTGTGATAGCCGGACGGACTTTTGTGTTTGACCTTATCCTCCTAGAAATGACTAGCTTTGATGTCATTCTCGGGATGGATTGGTTAGCTTCTTTTCATGCCACGATCGACTGTTTCAGAGGAAGGGTTACAGTTTGTACTCCCGAGGGAGACTGTTTCTTTTTTGTGGGAGATCGGAGTGATTCCCACATTTCATCATTTTATGGAATTCGTGGACGAAGTCGTGGTGATTACTTTTTGGCTACCCTTATAGCCAAAGAGGATGATGTTGTGGAAGAATATTATCCTGCAGTTGTTCGTGATTTTCTGGATGTGTTTCCGGAGGATTTGACAGAGTTGCCTCCACACCGAGAGGTGGTGTTCTCTATTGAGTTAATGCCAGGTACAGCGCCGATTTCTATGGCATCGTTTCGTATGGCACCAGTTGAATTGGAGGAATAAAAAAGACAGCTTGATGATTTGAGGATGAAAGGTTTCATCTGACCGAGTGTGTCACCATAGGGCGCACCGGTCTTGTTTGCTAAGAAGAAAGATGGTTCTTTGAGGTTGTGCATCGATTATCGGAAGTTGAATCGCGCCACCATCAAGAACAAGTATCCTTTGCCAAGGATAGATGATTTATTTGATCAGTTGAGGGGAGCCAGTTGTTTTTCTAAGATTGACTTGAGGTCTGGCTATTATCAGTTGCGGGTTAGGGATGAGGATATCCCGAAAACAGCATTCCGTACACGGTATGGACACTATGAGTTTCTTGTTATGCCTTTTGGCTTGACTAATGCTCCAGCGGCATTCATGGACTTAATGAACCGCATCTTTCACGATTACTTGGACCAGTTTGTGGTAGTTTTCGTGGATGACATTCTTGTGTATTCACGATCTCGGGAGAAACACGAGATCCATTTAAGTATTGTTTTACAGATTTTGCGGGAGCATCGGTTGTATGCCAAATATGAGAAATGTGAGTTTTGGCTACAAGAGGTGAAGTTTTTGGGACATGTTGTTTCAGAAGGCGGAGTGTCAGTTGATCCATCAAAGATTGAAGCTGTTTTGAATTGGGAGCAACCCAAGAATGTGTTTGAGGTCCGTAGTTTTCTTGGTCTAGCGGGTTACTACCGGAGATTTGTGAAAGATTTCTCCCGTTTAGCAGCGTCTATGACCCGTTTAACCTGGAAAGGGATTAAGTTTGCATGGAATGAAGCCTATGAGTCATCTTTCCAGGAATTGAAGACAAGATTGACTACGGCTCTAGTGTTGGTGATACCTGAGCGTGGCTTGGGTTATGTGATCTATTGTAATGTTTCACGTGATGGTTTAGGGTGTGTGTTGATGCGTGATGGTAGAGTAGTGGCTTATGGGTCTCGACAGTTGAAGACTCATGAGTACAACTACCCTACTCATGATTTGGAGTTGACGGCAGTTGTGTTTGCTTTGAAGTGTTGGAGATACTACTTGTATGGTGAAAGATTTGAGGTGTACTCAGATCATAAAAGTCTCAAGTACCTTTTCTCCCAAAAGGACTTAAACAATAGACAGAGAAGATGGGTTGAATTCTTGGAAGATTATAATTTTGACTTGCAGTATCATCCAGGCAAGGCAAATGTGGTAGCAGATGCCTTAAGCCGAAAATCTCGTGGAACTTTGGCCTATCTGGTTATTCGGAAGTGGAAGATGCTTAAGGATTTGGCAGAGATGGGATTGTATTGTTTTGATGATGATGTTGACAGCGAGTCGGCATTCTTGTTTAGTCTTATGGCTCAGCCTACTCTTGTTGTACGAGTGATTGAGTCACAGAGACAGGACCCGGATTTAGATGCCATTCACGCTTTGATCTCCAATGGTGAGACAGTGAAAGATTGGGCTTTGTATACAGATGGGGGTCTACGGTTCAGGGGTTTGTTGGTGGTTCCTACTGTTCGTCGTGAGGACGTCTTATGGGAGTTTCACACTTCCCGCTTTGCAGTTCATCCAGGTGGTACCAAGATGTATCACAATTTGAAACGTCAGTATTGGTGGAACGGGATGAAAAAAGATGTTGCACAGTTTGTGGCTAGATGCCTTACCTGTCAGCAGGTGAAGACCGAGCATCAGAGACCAGCCGGTTTGTTGCAACCATTACCTGTAGCGCAATGGAAATGGGAGCATATTGCTATGGATTTTGTGATAGTCTTCCAAGGTCACGAAGGGGCAATGGGTCCATATGGGTCATTATTGACAGATTGACTAAGACGGCTCACTTTTTACCTATTAAGGCAACAGATGATGCAGAGAAGCTTGGTGTTCTTTATGTGAAGGAGATTGTAAGGTTGCATGGAGTTCCAGTAACCATTGTTTCAGATAGGGATGCTAAGTTCACTTCGAAGGTTTGGGAAGGACTTCAAGCAGCGTTTGGCTCAGCGTTGCACCTGAGTACGGCATTCCATCCACAGACTGACGGTCAGTCGGAGCGTACTATCCAGATTTTGGAGGATATGCTTCGGGCATGTGTGCTTGACTTGGGTGATAGTTGGGAAGATCACCTTCCACTTATTGAATTTGCCTACAACAACAGTTATCAGGCGAGCATTCAGATGGCTCCATTTGAGGCGTTGTATGGTAGACCTTGTAGGTCTCCTGTTTGTTGGACTGAGGTAGGCGAGACAGCCGCCTTAGGACCTGACATTGTACTCGAGACTACTGAGAAGATTAAGTTGATAAGACAGAGGTTACTTACAGTTCAGAGTCGACAGAAGAGTTATGCGGATAAGCGGAGACGGTCGTTATCCTTTGAGGTGGGAGACCACGTTTTTCTTCGGGTTTCTCCACGGAAGGGATTGATGAGATTTGGGAAAAGTGGCAAGTTGTCTCCACGATTCATTGGACCATTTGAGATTTTGGACCGTGTAGGAGAGGTTGCCTACAGACTTGCTTTGCCACCACAGTTGGATAGGGTCCACAATATTTTCCATGTATCGATGTTACGGAAGTACGAGCCAGATCCATCTCACATTTTGAGTTGGGTTGATGTAGACATTGATGAGGATGTTTCCTACGAGGAAGGACCAATTCAGATCCTTGACACACAACAAAAGGTGTTGAGGAACAAGACGATACTAATGGTGAAAATCCTTTGGAGACACCACGGAATCGAGGAGGCTACTTGGGAGCTCGAACAGGAGGTTCGCTCCAAGTATCCAGAGTTGTTTTCTTCTCCAGGTATGTCTTGATTTCGGGGACGAAATCTTTTTTAAAGTTGGGGAGAATGTAAAGTTTTTGACTTATCTATATATATAATTAGTATAATGACTTTTCAACTGTGGGGCCCACCTGAGTTATAAGGGTCATTATAGACCCATTTAATTCCAATTTGCTTTCTCTCTCGGGCAGCTAAAATCTCTCTCTCGCTGCTCCTGTTTTTTTTCTTTTCTTTTTTCTTTTTCAACTTCAATCATTAATTTCTCTCTCAATTCTTGGCGGATTTAGGTGCCGTTTGAGGCAAAACGATGAGCACGACGAGCTCTACGTGCTAGTACCAGAAATTCCAGCTTTTGGTCCTCTTTGGGAGCTCGAATTTAAGGACCCAATTTCAAGGGTTTTGTTCAATTTAGAGGTAGGGACTCTTAATCCATGTTTTTCTTGCTCCATTGTGAATTATATCTCTCTTGTTGTGACAAGCATGTTTAATTTGGAAGTTAATTGTTTCAATGATTATATAAATGATGTTTAGGAAAATTCATGATTATGAATATGAGTAGAAAAACATGCTTAGAGGTTGTCTTGTTGTGTTTAATGTTTTGATAATTCATTTGGAGATGTTGAACATGATGTATGTTTAATTTTGTGGTGTAAAATTTTGTGTTGTCTTGTTATGTTTAATGTGTTGATAATTCATTTAGAGATGTTAAATATGATGTATGCTTAATTATGTGGTGTAAAATTCTAAATACCATAATATTGAAAGCATGGGATATATATACATGTACATACCATTGGGTTTGCATGAAATGGGAGAATTTGCTTGAAACAAAAAGGGAAATTTTGGGAAAAGAGTTTTTACGAAATGGTTTTATGAAAAGCCGGTCGCCGCGGGGGTACCAAAGGGCCGGAGTGTTAATATAGCCTAGAGGGGACTAGGGAGTCGCTCTAGCGTGGTTGAGCTAGCTGGGCCCCATAATGACGCTGCGGGGTTACCAAGGGTCAGGGACACTAACCAATCTTCCTCTCGTGTCGCTGCGAGGTCACCAAAGGGCGGGTTATATTAACAGTTTGAAAGAGATGGATTTTAAATGTGAAAACGGGGAGCGACATCGACATGCATTCGCATTTCATGGCATTGCATTATTTGTACTCGAGTTTGATTGGAATGTTGTATTATCCCGATATTGTATGATCCCCATTCCTATTGATCTATTCTTTGTATTGATTCACAAGGACACAAGATGCGTGTCTTAAGTGCTACTTACTGAGCTTTATGCTCACCTTATTATTTAATAATTTTTTTCAGGAAACGGGAAAGAAGTGGCGGATGACTTTCCACCACAGGCCTAATTTGGATTAGAAGACTTCTTTTTACTATTTTTGTAAAATCTTAGTTTGTTATATTTGTTATAGAGATTCGTGAAACTCTTGTTATTGTCACTATATTTTGGGACTGTAATTATGATAATTTGGATTAAACGATATGTAGATGTTCCACTATGAGATGAGCCACGTTGAGGTATAATGAACGGATGGATGGGATGTTGGAGTGTATTAATTTTATTATGTGTTGGGACAGGTTGGAGGTGTTTTGAAAGGCCAGGAAGGGCCATTGCGTTTTTTTTTTTATTTTTTTATTTGAGCAGATGGTTGTAGTCTCCTTTTTAGGGGAGGTCATGCCGAATTTTTTTAAAATTTTGGCATCAGCTAGGGTCGTTACATTCGAACTCCCAACCTTCAAGTTGTGATATATTTTAAGAACTCACATTTTCACAAATATGTTAAGTAAGGAAAACGAACGCTTCAAGTGCAATTGTTGGAAGCAAGAGATTTTGGGATTTGGTGATTTTACATAACTGAAAAAAACAAATAAATAAAAATAGAGTAGGGGATGTGCTTTGGGAAAAAAGAAAAAATTGAAAGCAACAAGTTTAAAAAATCCATTTAGTACATATATATTCTTCAATATTTTTTTTTTAAAAAATATACTTTTATATTATTTTATGAAATTTCAACCTTCAACTCACATGAATATGGTAAAATTTGTATTAAAATAGAAGAGAAGCAAATGAAGTAAAAAGGCCCGATAATCACGCCCTATATATATATATCGGCATTCTGTATAGACGTAATTTGTCAAAAAGAGAAAATTTTCAATTTAAATAGTGAAAGTTCATGTGCATCTCTCTTATCATAATAATGTATTATTATTTTTTATAACAAAAATACAGAGATACACATACATATTTATATGTACATTTATATAAATAAATAATAATAAAAAATAAAAATAAAAACACTATCAAACTCAACAATATTTATTGATTTGTTTTAGAGAGAGAGAGAAGTGAAGGAAAGAGAAGAAACTTCTAGAGAGAGAAACTTAGAGAAAGGGGATTGACGAAAAACAAACTTAGAGAGAGAGAGAGAGAGAGAGAGAGAGGATGGTTAGTTAGAGAATTTTAGAGAGAGAGAAATGGGGTGTGTGCAATGTAAAATAGATGTGTATTGTATGTCTATTATGTGATGAGTAAAAAATTAAGTGGTTAAAAATTACCTAACCCATTTTTGACTCACCTTAAATATGGTTCACCCAAAACAATTAAAAACTGGGCGGATATGGTCGGGTTAATAGGTTGTGACCCATTTTGACACCCCTACTTCCTTTGTGTAACAATGGTCATTTGTCCAACATCGGATTCGGATGAAAAAGTGATTGGATATAAATGAATGAGTATGCAATATTACTTAACAACTTGAATTTTTGAGTAAATGAGTAAGCGTCCACCCGTTAAAATTTGTTACTTTCAAAAAATAATACTACTACCACTACACTGTTTCACATTGTATTAATTGGAAATATAAAGGATAGAAGACTGCTTGCTGCATGACCAAGAGTTGGATCTGGACTTTGTACAACATTTTTATGTTACTTTCTTTACTTTTGGTCTGTTATAACCTCTAAATCTCTTGGTGCATTTGATTGCTGCAACTTTTAACCTTGGGGAATTGCAACTTTTTACGAATGGTCCAACTTTGTCTGAACCATGTTCAGATTTTATTGCAATCATAAGTTAGCTTCATTCTAAATCTGCTACCACACTTGTAGTTTAAAATACGCAAATGTTATGCATTTGTTTGAATTTTGGTGCAAAAATTGGATGCTATAACTGAAGTTTTAAAACCCAAAGACGACTGACGTTTTGGATTAAGTTAAAATGATGAAATACAGTTGAACATGTGCATTTGCTAAAGAAAAATTTGCATTCAACTGTTCAATTATATCAAAACGGACGAGTATGCGAGACATGGATAGCAACAGCTTAGAAAATTAGTTTGGTCGACAGTTATCTAAAAATCAAGTAAATAATGTTTAATTCAAAACATGCTTTTGTAGCTCTCCAAAAATTGTTTTTGTTTTCAAAGCTCATATAGATTAGTATTTCCCAAAAAACTAAAGCTTCTTTGACTTCGGTAATATTCTATTAACACTCCAATTATATGATTTGTATATGCTTAATATTTGTTTACAAAACCTCAAATTAATAACTAGTCGAGCTCTCCTGTAAAACTAGAAGCCGATCGACATGCATATATTACAAAAGAGGTGGAACACCAGCAACATGAACGTCCATAAAACAACTAGGAAGATCTACATGCATATGTTACAAAAGAGGTGGAACACCAGCAATGAACATGCATAAAACAACTAGGAAGATCCATTAATCTGACATGCTAAAGAATTATTACCTAATTTACCTTAATAATCACCATGATTAAATTAATGTTCTAATACAAACAACAGAACAATCATTTTATTATGTAAATCCATTACAATGTTACAGACAAGACCAATAGCTAAAAGGCCAAAGAGCACAAACCAAATTTCTAAAAGTTGATTTGATAGAGGATGCTACATGACAATACACAGATTGAATAGTGTGTAAACACCTCATGTCATCCTTCAATTCCAGGTGTATATACAGCTAATGAGAAAGGGAAAGACCTTAATCAAAAGGTAAATTTTTTTGTAAAACCCCATCAAAACTTAGATATGTTTCAAAATGTAGTTGATCCAGGTGACAAAAATCCAAGTTTTATCAATCCTACTTCTATACGTTATGTGTAGCTAACACCCATTCATGCATGAGTCATGACAAGGACTGTCATAACTGACAACCATCCATTCAACAATTTTACGATTCAAAAAATAAAGAGGCAATCGTCACAATTACAAAGAGGCAGTTGATCAAGTCACATTTGGTACCAACCGTGCGTTCCTCACTGTTACAAAAGGCAAGACGAGGATGTTCTCATTGATAAGCCTGTGACTCTTGGATGCTTATTACTATATATTACGTTCAGCTGGACACAACAATGCTTATATGCAGTCGAGCAAGTGCATGTATGTTGTACACTAAATTAGACTGTTCTAAAATTACAGAACCCCATTTATTTAATTCATGCAAGAGATCAGCAAAAGCCGAGAACATTGCGAGGGTCCAGCTGCCCATTGCAATAACTAGATGACACAGTAGTGAGCTCTTGATGGCTCTTCCATTAACATAGTTTTGTAATCTTCATCGCCCAAATCTGGGAGAGCCTTGGCCTTTTTGTCCCAGGGATTCCATAAAATTGTACATCCACCACATGAAATTCACGTATGAGCAAGCAAGAAAGAGAAATCGAGACTGACAACAAAAGAGCTCTAAAACGAGTATAACAACGTAAACCTGCATCAGGAATACAAATGAAGCTTGTGACAATAACGGAGCTCTAATACAAGTATAACAATATAAACCTGCATCAGGCATGCCTTCTTTACGCAGTACAAAGGTTCTCTTCTTCTCGTGGTCTATTATTGCAATCTTTGGTGGTGTGCTCAAATACACTCGATCGATCTAAAGGCCAAAAAACAATACAACTTTAAAAATGGTTGAGAAAGTTCAAATATTAAGAAAATCTTAATTCCAAATCACTAAAAACTAGATAAAATATAGAACCTTTAACTTATTCTATGGTAGTTAATATGCAATCCCAAGGTCCCGAGTTCAATCCTAATTTGCCAATTGTGAAAACACACCATATTGAGAACAAAAGCAGAGTACATGCTACATGGTACCTCATCATCAAAGGTAATTGCAAACTCAGTTACTATCACGATGACAGGGAGGTTTTACCGGGGAGAAGAAAAAAAAAAAGAACAGAATGACACCATAATCGTTGCAGTTGGGAAAAAAAGAAGGTAAATACTTGGCAAACCTGATATTCGAAACAGATAAGTAATTATGCAGTGGGAACGTGAATGAGAAGTCCTTGTTATCCACATTTCTCACACAGGAATCAGAGTGAGCTTGCCAGCACTAAGAGAAATATGAAGCCGCAACTCAAATCTGCAGAAAACACCGTATATATTTTTTTAATGTCTAAATAAGTAATGATATACTAGCACATTATTATAATACATTATAATACCATACAATTCATACTTATGTGGCCAAATTTTCAGACTCTTCAGTAGACTTCAGAATAAGATTGATTATTAGCGGGAGTCAAAGGAGGACAGTTGTCCGGCGACCACAATCTATTCCTTGCAAATCCATGTTGCTCCAGTGAACCAAAATTTGCAAACTGGAATATTCACGTAATATCTATGTATGCTACGAATACAAAAGCAATATTATTGTTAATTTTGTCATCAGCCAACCTGCGGGAAGCAGATGGGTATACCTCCCCTGATGGATTTAGGTGGTTTCCAAACAGCTTGTGGAACATAGCAAGAACTCTTATGTAGTAGCTGAGTGTTAGTAACTCAAACAAGGACAGTTGTAAACAATTGCAAACTTGGTTTGCTGCTTCAAACAAGATTAGATTAGGGTTTCAATTAATACAAAAGAGAAATGTTTTTTTGATAAGTAGTACTAAAGTGAAACATAAAGATTAGTAAACCATGAAATAGAAAATATGCATATACATGTGAAGATTCATGTTCCCTTTTCTAATAGTTAACTTACTAGATAGTCTAGAGTGTATAATCTAAAGATCTTTAAGTATAGTTCCGCATCATTTTAACAAGGATTCTACAATCCACAATACATATCTTAAAATGAATAATCACATTATACTATTTACTATTATGTTAATTAATGTTGGAAAATCTAGCTTCATTACAATACTCACGAAAACTAAAAGCTTTATGTGAGGGCAATAGTTACATTATTTTCCCTCAATAGAGGTTGTGAAAATTGAACTACAGCAAGAATAACAAAATAATATCTATTAGATATTAATTGAGCGGGATTGGAGAGTGTCAGCCCAAACTTGTACTCTCAGGTCTGCTAGCCTGTGCTTTTACTACCATATAAAGCAATGGTCTCTTGTGTCAAATTCAAATTATATAAAATAAAATTCAACTTCTAGCTCTTAAGTGGAAAAAACACAATTCTTAAAATTCATAAGGAGAAGACATGGGTAATTCAAAATCAAAAGGCCGGTAATGAGCATTTTCAGAATTCTAGCACATAAAAAACGAACCATCTGGGCATTAGATGTCAAAATGGTTGTTAACTGTAATATAATTAAATTTAAATTCCTCGGGTAAAAAGAATTGATTCACCTTGCTGCTTGTAAAAAGCAGTTCTCTTTGTTCATTCTTCCAAGAAATAACCTGCCCGCCATACAGAAGCACCTGGAACCAATTCATGTTGAATGAGATGGTGTTCAAACAAGCAGAGAATTCCTTTACAAAAATTATTTGGCAGATGAAATCAAGGGGGAGCAGTCAATTACTTAGTATTACAATCAAATTAAAAATATATGCGGAAACACGCATAATTAAGTTGACCTAATCATTGGGAATGGGGACATAATTCAATTTCTCACTTAAATACTCCCAACACAAACCTTGTCAGCTCCGGTAATGTGACAACTGATTAAAGATGAAAACATCTAATTACATCTCTAGATTGACTATATTTTTCATCACCTAATTAGCTTTCAAATGCCAATTTTGACTATCAACAATTCCACAAAAAAAAAAAAAAAAATTGGTTTTTGAAAAAATCTCACATTGAATAAGTCTCTAATTGTATCAATCTAAAAAGTTCTTTCTTTCCAATCAAACAACATCACACAACCGTAACTCTCTGTCTCCTTCAAAATTAAACCAAAACAAGTATTTTACACATAAATTCCTAGCCTATCATTATATGTCAATTCCATCAAGAATATTAGAAAAAATGATGGAAAAATAACAAACCTCAGCCGTCGATCCCGTGGGCTCAGACAATATAACTTTGGGAGATCCACGGCCTACATGAATTATATTCATCGGCATCTAATTTGACCACAACCTTGCTCTACACAGAACAAAACAAAGCATATATACACATACAACTATGCATGTATATAATCAACAATAATAATCAAGTGAAAAAGGAGCTAGCTCTTAAAACCTAGTTTTGATGCTAGAAACCCTTATGAACTACAGTGTAATATTAATTTGAATAAATAGAGTATCAAACATAAACAGATAATTAACCAAACTAAATAGACAAAAAATCAAACGAATTATAAAAAATTGAAGTGATGAGAATGGACTTACGTTTAAAGTTGTTATTAATTGTTTATAAGATGTTTTCGGCTTCGAGTTTGAAGAACATGCTGATGAGCTCTCTAGTACATGTCATGTGTATCTAACATTTCAGAGAGAGAAAGAGTAGAGCGAAAGAGAGAGGATGGATGGGACCTGGTGAATAGGTTGTCCGTGGGAAACCAACTATATACGAGTATTATTCTCATCGGATGCCCTGTTTGTGCGTGTCCTCTTCAGTTCAAGAGTGGGTGTTGTCTTGGCACGTTAATGGATTAGTGCCATGTCAACAGAAAAGATCAGGTGTAGGGTTCCACTTGGTGTACCAGTTTCTTTTGAACCATTCTAAATGTAACAAGTTCTTTGGGCCTCCAACTGGGCTTTTTTTGTTGCCTTATGGCAAGTTGGTCCTTTTGTTCATGGGCTAATACACACACACACACACTCATGTAAATATTCATTATACTTATTATAATTGATCTTAATGGTGCCCTGCATGCAATTAACCATCAGGTGCCCCATATCTTATACCTTATAACTACATAAAATTACAAAATCATCCCCGTTGAAAGCCAAGTCTAGATGTTATTTGAACGTAAATGTTTTCTTTGTAAAATATTTTTTAAACAAAACTTTTCATATAAAATATTTTCTTTATTTTTTATTTTTTTGTGTTTGGCAATGGTCTGTAAAATATTTTTTAAATTAGTTTTTTTGTGAATCTTTTTGTCTTTTATGCTTTGTTTGGTTGAAGGGAAGAATTAAGGAGGAATGGATGATAGAACAACGCTTTCGTGTTTGGTTGAAGGGAATGAAAGCAAAGATGGGGAAAGATATCCGCCCAAAACTGGGGGAAGAGAGGAGAAAAAAAAAAAAAATCAATTATTAAATAATTTATATTTTTAACCTTTCTAAAAATTTGAAATAAATATATGTAAGGGAATATTATTGTGGGTAATAAGTTAATGGTGGTGGTTGTGAGGGTGGAGATAGGGATGGTGGTGGCATCGGTGCTAGATCATGCCGGAATACGCAAGGGTGGTTGTTGGGGTGGAGATGGTGGCGGTGGTTTTGGGGTGGGGATGGTGTTGGTTGTGGGGGCGGGCATGTGTTGGTGGGTTGTGGAGTTTGGTGTGGTGGCAGTATTAGAATTCGTGGAAACACTTTATTGAGGAAGAAAACAAAATGGAAGATTCAACCAAATTGGGTCATTATGAGTTTATTCAAGCAAGAAAATTTTCATTGAAATTTAAAAAATGGAAATTGGTAACGGTTAATAGTGAATTCATTTGACTCTTGTAATGATAAAAGCCATCAAAAAAGTGCTTGTCACCCATAAAAAAAAATAATAATAATAATGATATATTATATTAATTATTTTTTGTATTTAAATTATATTTGAATTTATTTAATAATATTATTATTTAAAACAATTCTATTACTAAATTTATTATATTATTCAAAACATTTGCATTATTTAAATATAAAGAATTTAAACATATTAAATGAACATTAATTTAAAAAAAATTGTGATAAAATATGCATATTTATACATATGATATTTAATAATTGTACGTATATATATTTATATACAAATCAAATATGCCTCATGTGATTTGACCAGTGGTAATTTCAAAAATTTCAATTTCCACTAAAAAACTCTAGTTTCCGACCTTTCTTTTTATTTTTTATTAAAACCCTCACTAATTTTTCTTTTTATTAAATCCGTCTCTTTGTCTATTTCTTCTTTTTATTAAATCCGTCTCTTTGTCTATTTCGCCTTATGCTATTTTCTTCTTTCTTTTTGGGCTCGATCTCTAAATCTTCAACTTCGTACATATTTACTCATATTAATATATTTGCTTGAATATTAGAAAAATGAAAGGGAAATTCCAATCAAATATCATAGAAATCACTAAGGTACAAAATTTCATACTAAGTTAGATCAAGCACCAGAAATGAACACGAGGATTCAAAATCCTTAGATCAAGGCGACCTCACACACAACGGGCAACCAAACTAGTTGCATTTTCCACCCAAGAGAGAAATGTGTTTACTATTTAAAATGGAAATTGATATCTCTTTATTTATTATAATTAAAGGTTTTACTGAAATATTAAAAAAAAAAAAAAAAAGTAGGAAATAGAAGGATTTAGAGAAATATAAAAAATTAAAAGAATATATGGTGGGAAACCCAAATTATGGTATTGATATATAGAAATAATTATTCAAATTCAAATATTTGGATATGTCAGGACTTCAAAATGAAAATATGATAATTAGGAAAAAGACAAAACAAGGTAAAAGCGGCCCACCAAATTCTTTTTGCCCTTCTGCTGAGTTATTTTAGCTGAGAATGAAAATACTTCTATAAAATAGCTCTTACGTATATTTGTATACATCATATATGTTTGGCCGTTTTAATTAATGTAGTATATTGCCCATCTTATCTTTCATTTATAACTTAATTTCTCAGTGGAAAATTGGTGAAAGCAACAAAATTGACTACCGCTTTATATAGACATTATGTCTACTTTCTAAACACTTTACACAAATAATTACAACACTATAAAACTCCTTACACTTCTTGAATCTTCTCTACACATATTTACAAGCCTTTCAATGTCACAGAATCTTCCAACTCTCTCCACCATAATCCATAATCTTCATGTCAAATATGGAAGACTATAACTCCACCCTACTCATCCCATTCAAAGTCCTCTCAGCCCTTACATGTCGCTTCGTGGCAGAACCTCATTGGACAGAACGTGACACATATCATCCATTGGTATATGTGAAAAGCAATTCTCAACAGGAAATGAAATGGTGTATTAAGCATCCATAGCCATAGGTACTCTCCAAGAATTAGAACTTTGAGGTGCATACATTTCCTTCCTTACCCTCAACCACCTTTGATTAGACTAAAATTTTGAAATTCTTAACTTCGTGTCTAAATGGTAGTGTATTGAATTGTATTGTTAAGAGGGCAACCTTGAAATATAAGGTACAATTGATCAAGGCACCCATTAATACACTATTCATTGTAAATCATGTTATGAATGAGCAAATCAGGTTGTACTTAAAGGTCAAATCTAACATGCATTGTATGAACATAGCATTATTGGCCTGGTTCTAACAAAATTAAAACTTCGTGGATGATGATGACAATGACCACAGTGATGGTATTGGTATAATATTGTTAAGAAATGTCATTTTTTTAAAGTTAAAACACTCAAAAGTAAAGATCATAGCTTACGGAAGAAAATAGGGATTAATAGTAAACAATCATTGATGCATGACATAGAAAATATGACTTTGCAAGGATTTAATTTCTTTACCCCACCCAAAAATTTTCCTCCTCAAGCACACCACACCCACAACTTTATGTAGACATCTCTCTCTATATATATTTTCTCTCTTTATATATTTTATAGAAAAATTGAACTGAAAATGGATGAATGAAAGAAAAGTCTTGCATTAGATATATATGGCAGTAGTGATATCATATGAAATGAAAGAGGAAAGTGCACATTATATAGGCAGGGGGTACATGCACTAGAGTCTATATGCATTCAAAGACACAGAGATCGATTTGGTTTGGTGAATCATGCAAAGATGAAGGATTTTATTTACTTTTTATTTGGTGAGTCATGTAAAGATGAAGCTAAATGCCAATGATGTGTTTTTCATTTTTACAGATTTGCTTACATATATATTTCTTTTTAATAGGTTCAAAATCTGTGACAAATTAATGAATAAAACATTACTCATTTTACGGGTTTGTGCATGTTGAATAAAGAATATTCATGTATACTTGAGGCTTTCATCAGGGAAGATTTTATAATTTCATATAGTTATAACAACTGGATGATAATTGGCTAACTTCATTTTTACACAATTAAGATCAATTATTAAAGAAAAGTGTTATGTATAAGTATAGAAAAAATTAAGAGTCTTGTGGTACAATGTATCTCTTCTACTTCATTAAATAAATGACAGTGTTTGAATCTTAAATGAGCAAATGAGTGAGAGACCCAAAGAGCTTGTTACACTTGGAATGGCCCAAAAGAAATTGGTACATTTAGAATGACCCATCAATTGTAACAATCACCCAAATTTGACTAATACAATTAGCCGTTGGGGTGCTCATCAACTAACTGTTGGTTTAGGAACCTCACTCTCTCTAGATTATGGACTTACGCACTTTATTTTTTTACTGAGTTTTAGAAAGACTTTCTTACACTAGTAATATCGTATTATTGGTATTATCAATTAGTTATATTTTGTTACATAAAAAAAAGTATATTTATTTAACGGAATTTATTGGTGACTATTTATCAACATTTAATTAGTTGATGATATCATGTCATCAACATAATAAGAGCATTAATTTACTTCTTACTGAGTTCCCTAATCAATTCAATTATCAAAATAGCTGGTGATCGACAATCTATTATCATGTAGAGGAGTGCTAGGGTCCATTTACAATTGGTTAAAAAACTAATCATAAAAGTTATAATTAATGTCTTTTTCCTAATTTTTTGGAACTTTAAAACTTAAACGTTTAGGACCAAATTACCTTTTTATATATATACTTTTTCTTTTCTATCCTACTTGTACATGTATACATATATAACCTACATTCTTTCCTTTCTTACATACCTTATTCTTTCTTCTCTCTCTCTTTTTTTTTTTATTATTATTTCAATTGTTTTTAGGGAAAACTACACTTACATAGAGTTATGAGCCTTAAATAAAAAAAATGGTCTATTTTAAAAGTTCATTTTTTATTTTTCTAACGTTTCTCCCCTCTCTTCTCTAGATTCATATAAAAAAAAAAAAACTTATGTGAATTGATTGCTTCTTTTTTTTTTTTCAATTCTAGCTTTCTTTTTATGTTCACACACATATACATAGTAATTAACCATATTGTGAATAGATTGAGAAACTATACTTCTCTTGTTTCACATATTAACTAAAATTCAAATTTTATAACATTACTTTAATTTAAACCCAATCTTATAATATTATTTCAATTAATTTATATAAAATCCAATAAAAAAATCCAGCAAGAAGGTGTAGCTATATATATCCAATTAGGACTGGAAAAAAAAAACAATAGTTAAAAATAAAGAAAAATAAATAAAGTTAAATATATGTAACAAAGGAAAAAAAAGAAGGTTATTAGGTATAGTCACGGTAAAAAAGAAAGAGGAAATTATTTAAAATAATTAGTTTTTCAACTCAGAGGTGCGAGTGACTAAAACTCCTCTATCATATGTAGATTAAATGAAATTTGAATTATATAACCTTAATTGAGGATTTATATGAAAGTACAAGAAGAATCTAAAATCCTCCTATATCCAAATCCTCAATTTTCACTATTGGTGGGGCCATGCATATTTCATTGGATGCATGGTACCATGCATGTGGTGCGTGAAATACTGTACATACATTATTAGGAAACAATAAAAACATATGCCTATTTTCATTGGGTTTGGACGGGTCAAAATGGACCGGTCAGAAATGCGTCACAAATTCACAATCCCTATTTAACCCGCATTGGTCGGGTCATACTCAAGCAGGTTAATTAAACCCGCCAAACCTGTTAACCCACTACAAAAACAACCCAAATAATCCGGATACAAAACTCTAAAATACCCATCCAAATTAATAACCCGTATCTCACTCTCTACCCGCTCGAATATGTGATGACCCGTCCACTCTTTCTCAAAGTAAGTACATAGTTCACACCTGGTTTATTCGGTAAGGAGTCCACAGAGAGTGTTGTTCATTGGGTAAGTAGTTCACACATGGAGTGTTGAAATTTACTCTGAACTCTATAAAAAGGTCATAAGTCTTTGTGCTCTAGAAAAACCAAACAACTTTTTTTCATGAGCATTGTTGATGAAATATACATACATACATACATACATACATATATATATATATATATATACTCATCATCTCTTACAAACGCATGTGGATGAAATTTAACCTACTCAATATCTCCGAGGAGGTTAGAAATCAAATAGAAGAGCCTAACAATCGGATGTTGGGATTAGCTCGTGAAGTTGCCACTCTTTGTAATACCGGCTGTTTCACCACTCAGATGATTAATATACAATCAAGCATCTTTTATGTGAATATATATTTATATAGTAGTGATCTCTTCCTCCCTATAAAGCAAGAAAATTCTTCCGCACTTTCTATAATGACCATTAGATTAAATCTAATGGTCACATTCAGAATCCACATATATGCTTTCTTTTTAATACAAAACCACTATCATTATTTCTAGTTTCCAAATTTAATATTTGTCAATACAATTAATTATAACAATAAAAGGTAAGTACTAAAAAAATAAAAATAATCATAGTATAATAATAGTAGTATTAAATAAAATATTAAGAAAAACAACTAATTTACAAAGAAAATTTGAAATTTCATAGAATAATAGCATGTTTTGTCGTGAATCTCCTCATTACTCATTGGGATGTGTTTACAACTAGTTAGAATAGCATGTTTTGTCATGAACCTTCATATTGGCAAGATTTTGTCGGAATAGTAGCAATTGTTTTTCATCAATTCCACCACAGAGGAAAACAATGCAGGAAAAGCACTAATGGCGGGTCTTGCTACCAAAACAAATTTGTTCAATAGTAATGATAGACTGATAGAGAGTTTGATATTTAAATAAATTCGTGAGTAAAGACATATATCATGGTGACGTTAGAAATATTAATGACATCATAATTAGTCAGAGTTGTTCGATTTTCTAACTCCAAATAATTTTCTTTTCTTCAATGTACACTACATGAGAAAATTTAAGAGCCGGACACATTCGGCTTTTTTTTTTTGGTGACGTACACTAACACCCCATGAGGTTTTTCAAAAGGACACGCAGATCAAACTTAGCCTATTTTGGAACAATGACACCCCCTCAAGTTTCATACAGTTACCAAAGACACCCCAATGGTAATGAATTGACATTTTTACCCTTTGACTTTTATATTAACCCATTTAAATGTTGAAATTACCTTTCTAACCTTAAATAACCAATTTCTTTCCTTCACCTCTCTCCGTTCTCTCTTCCTTCATCCTTCCATTTTTTATTTATTTTTATATAATACACACACACACCCACACACACACACATATATATACAATAAATACATATATACATATATATATATATTTATTTATTTATTTATCCACACACAAACGTGACAACGGGCGGTGGGGGTGGGCTGTCGTTCTCAGGTTTGAGGTCACAACAGACGATGCCCATGGTATGGAGGTGTTCGAGAGCACAGATGATGCTCGGGAAACGGATCTGGCGGCATTTCGAATGGAGGATGCTTGGAAAAAAGGATCTGGTGGTGGCGAGTTTGCCGTTTTTGACTCGGAGAGAAGATTCGATGAGAAAGAGGTTTTCTTCTTGGAATACAAAATGGAGAGTGAGCGGCATTGGC
Source organism: Cornus florida (assembly GCF_030987335.1). NCBI lineage: Eukaryota > Viridiplantae > Streptophyta > Magnoliopsida > Cornales > Cornaceae > Cornus > Cornus florida. The sequence goes on along the minus strand of NW_026775577.1, from coordinate 1,165,697 downwards.
TACAGAGGCGAGTCTGTCGGCGGCGTTTCGGATGGAGGATGCTCAGAAAATGGATCTGGCAGCGGCGAGTTTGCCGTTTTTTACTACGAGTCTCTCGCCACTGATGTCGTTGATCCTACAGCAAGTCACCATCAACAAATCTATTGGCATGTAAGATTGAAATTGGATCATACTCATACTTAAAGAAAAAGACCCTAAATTGGGTGAAAAATGCAGAGTTTGTATTACTCATTATGCAGGGAATACTCTGTCAAATTAACATTAGATTGAACTTTTTTAGAGTGATAATTGGAAGCATGTGCTTCCTGCTCGTAAGATGCGGTGTGTATTGAACTTGATGATTTGACCTTTCAAGGGCGGTGAAGCTCTTTTTCCGACGTGCTCCTGCGTAGCCAGAAGCTACGTGCAGCCAAACTGACAGGCGGAGGGCGAGGAGATCCGGGGAGATGATTCAATTTGTGGCTGTGAGGGTAATTGAATCTTTTTACTATATCTGATATTTTATAATAAATTTGATTTTAATATTAAGGGGTAATTTCGTCTTTTCAGAAGATTTAAGGCCTTGGTTAGTTGGAATTTCAGAGAGAGGATGTTATTGTCCCAAAATAGGCTAAGTTTCATCTGTATATCCTTTTAGCAAACCTCAGGGGATGTTAGTGTACTTTACCTCTTTTTTTTTCTTTTTTTTTTCTAAAGTGATAGACTTTTGGGCTCTATATTAGAACTCATTATCACATGCAATCATATTGTGTACGGAATTCTTGGGTCTGGGCTTATGGGTGCACTCCAATCATGGGCCCACTTTTAATCGAGTGGGCTATGGTGCTAATTGTAGGGGTGCACACGGTTCGGTTCTGTACGGTTCCTGGTGGAACCGAAACCGAAATCGAAACCGAAACCGGTCCTGGTCCCAACGGTTCCTGAAAAATGGAACCGGAACCGAACCGTGAGAGTATGGAACCGAAGCGGAACCGAACCGTGGTTCGGTTCGGGTTCCCCATCTATATAACATCCCATGTACTGAATCAAGTAATCAACTGAATGTCTGATACTGAAATACTATAGGAGGTGAGGCAGTTTGAATCAAGAACCAAAGCAATCATAATAACAAATTAACAATCACTGACTTTAAACACAGAAGCTGAAGATTAAATGAAATATAAACTCCCCAATCCTCACAATCTCTTAATAGCTAACTATAGAGATTAGAGCATATATAATAAAATCTAAAACACTTGAACCCAGTTTAGAAGTCCCCACAAAGCTGCCCAAACTGACAAATGCCCACCAACACATTCCAAAACACCAAACTCCATAACCAAACCTTAATTCACCTCAATCAAGAGATAAAGGAAGAAGAATGGGAAGAGGCATCTGGAGAATAAGATCCTTTTATGTGGCTGATTCGAGGTCTTACACCGCCGTGAAAAAGGAAAAAGGCCAACCATTTCTCTCTCTAATTTTAGGGGTTTATTTTGGGCTATCGGCTAAGACTTTGTGGGCTATCAAGTATCAATGCTGCCGAAACCACGAATCGGATACTAAAGATGAGAAGAAGAGGCGGCGCCGCGGCTTCAAAATGAGAGTCTTTGGTATGAGAAGATGAGATGTTTTTGTGGTTTACAAATTATGACGTTCAAGTCAATGACTAAAATGGACTACGTGGGCACACAGTGGCCCTTGGAAAATATTATAATAATAACTAAATTAGGCATACTTAATTATTTATATAAAAAAATATAATATATATATATATACGGTTCTAGTTCCGGAACTGGAACCGTGGAACTAGAACTGGAACCGAACCGTAAATGAACGATTCCTGATTTTAGGAACCGGAACCGTGAGAACCGGAATTTCGGTTCCGGTTCTCACGGTTCCGGTTTCGGTTCCACGGTTCTTTTGTGCACCCTTATCTAATTGTAGCAATCAGGCATGTTCTGTTCTGCTCAACGTGTTGTGTACAATTTCATATCTAGGTACATACACTTTCTTTTAGCTTTTAATGATGAATTTTAAATTTAAAACTGAAATATGAGTGCACAAACTTGGAATGCAAATTTCATTCTTCATTTAAAAAAAAAATGTGATGAATTACCATCGTGAAATGCATTATATATATATATACTAGGAAAAGGCACGTGCGATACACGTGGTGAATGTTTTGTAACTTATAGAATTGTTGTTTTCATATATATATTTTTTAATTATTGATTTGAAGCTTGTAACAATAAATATACCTTGGCTGGATCCACCGCTATTCCCCTTTCTGATACCACGTGACCCAGAAATTTCACCTCCTGCTGCCAAAATTCACATTTCTCGAACTTGGCATATAACTGGTGTTCACGAAGCGTCTGCAAGACTATCCAAAGATGTCTAGCATGATCATCCTCTGACCTCGAGTAAATCAAAATGTCATCCATGAAGAAAATGACAAATTGATCCAAGTAAGCCCTGAAGACTCTAGTCATTTAATCCATGAAAACCGTTGGTGTATTAGTCAACCCGAACGGCATCACCCAAAACTCATAAGATCCATATCTAGTGAGAAACGCTGTTCTCGGAACATCCTGCTCTCGAAACCGTAGTTGATGATATGCAAACATAATGGAGCAGGCTCCAAACATGTTAGAGTTGCCTCCAACCTTCTTTGAGCCGGCTCCATGTTTTCATGGAGCCGCCTCTTCTTTCCCCTCTCCTCCTGATTGCTTGTTTCGTCTCCGGTGATCTCCATTGTTTCCGTTCCTCTCTGTTACAACCTCTAACGCTTTTAATTATGTTTTGACTGATTAAACCAAGTCCTAGGGTGATCTAGAGTTAATTAAATTCATTGCTCATTAATCAAATTCAATTGGAACAAGAATCAAGCAAAAAGAATTTACAAACGATTAGCATTCACATAAAGGAAGATATACTGTTTTGAAACAAATAATCGTACAACTAAATTAATTTAACTTTAATTCATCTTGGGACTGAATTATGGATGCAAAGAATACAGGCCAAAGAGATAGCGTTAGTTATAGAACTTGCCTGTGAGATTTGGTTCAAAAGTCTCAACGTCTTTCTCCTAAGCTTTTCCGGCGATCCTTTGGTTTTGTCCCAGACTTCTCTATACATTTCTTGCTTTCAATATGTCGTGAATAGGGTTCTAAAACGCTAGGCAGACGCTCATTACATATATTTATAGGTTTACAGGTTTACATAAAACCCTAATTTAATTCAAACCCTACACTAATCCTTAGTTGGCCCATAGAAAACCTAATCAATGCTTAACTAAGTCGGCTATATACGTGACATCTAAAAACCTAATTTAACAAAACACATTTAACGAAAGATATAATTAAGTCAAATAAAATAAATCCAATTAAACAACAATTAAAACAAAACAATTAAATAAAACAAAATGAAACCAAGTCATTAAATAATTCACAACCAATTCACAATTAAATCACCAAATTCTCAATTAAATAAATTAAATCGCAATTACACAATTAAATAAATACCCAGACTATCTTTTAAAATTAGGGGTATTACATTAACCAATGTTATGCGAACTTCTATTCGAAAATTTTCTCAAAGGGAAGGAGAACTTTTGCATGAGTCTTGGGAAAGATTGAATGACTTGTTAAGGAAATGCCGACACCATGGCATTCTCAAATGGCAAGTGGTTCAATATTTCTATGAAAGTCTATCCGACATTCATAAGGAAATAGTTGATACCTCATGTGGAGGATCATATTTTGGGAAACATGAAGATGATGTTTGGCACCTTTTTGGAAAAATGAGTGAAAACTCTTTGCATAAATGTCACACTTCTAAATTGAGTCATGATTTTATTAACAAGAAGAAAAATGTGAAAGTGTGTCAAATTGAAGGATCAATGGAGATTGCAGCCGAGGTTAAAACTCTTTCTCATAAACTTGATTAATTTTTGTTGAGTCAAAAACCGGCAATTCAATCATCCCCTCTTCCTAATCATAATCTTCATCATTCTTGTGAGCTATGTATGACTTGTTCAAGTGTTTTACATTCTACTTCCAATTGTCCCCATGAACATGTGCTTGATGAACACTATAAACAAGTCAATGCTGCATTTGCTCACCCTCTTCCCAATGTTTATGTTCCGGTGTGGAGTGAATATTCAAATTCTTCTCAAGGAAGAAATTTTCAAAACCAATATATCCCTCCTCATCAAAGAAATGGGGGTTCAAAAGGATTTGTTTCATCCTCTCCTTCTTATCATCAAAGAATGAATCATTTTTTTCAAAGTAGCTTCAATCATCTTTATGCACTTTCTAATAATTCTACTTTTGAGGATAAGGTCTTAGTGGCTTTGGATAGTTTGGAAATGAACACTACTTTGTTGTATTCTCATTCTCAATCAATATCAAAGCTTGAGTCTCAAATAGGGATGATAGCCAATGCTTTGAATGCGAGAGAAATGGGCAAATTACCTAGCCAACCCAAAAGGAATCCAAAAACCCAATATTATGTGGAAGAAAACCCTATATCGGGGTGCTTTTCGCAAGAGCAAGTGCAAGCAATTACCACTTTGAGAAGTGGTAGACAAATTGACAATAGGGTTGAACAACCAAGTGAGGAAAATGAACCGGTACACCCAAAAGTTGACACCCGTCCTTTCCAATCCTAATCATACCTCCTTGGATGAAAATGTTCCAAATAGAAATTTTCAATCTTCATCATCATTTCCTCAGGTTGCAAGGTCTTATGAGCTAAAAGCTCCATTTCCATATGCTTTAAAAGAGACTTCGCCTTTTGGGAGGCAAGAAGGAAAAATCCATGACATGATAGAGGTGTTTAAACAAGTCAACATCAAACTTCCTCTCTTGGATGTAATTAGGCAAATTCCACCTCATGCAAAAATTTTGAAGGATCTTTGCACACAAAAGAGGAAGAGCAAAGGACAAGGCCCTAAAAAAGTGTTCCTCATGGAGCAAGTGAGCTCCATCATTCAATATAACACTCCACCTAAGTTCAAAGACCCCGGTGCTTCGACCATTTCATGTGTGATTGGAAACCATGAAGTTCGTAGAACTCTTATTGACTTAGGAGCAAGTGTTAATTTGATTCCCTACTCTGTGTATGTTTAACTAGGTTTGAATGAATTGAAGCCAACCTCAGTGGTACTTCAATTGGCCGATAAATCCATCAAAACTCCTAGGGGCATGGTTGAGGACATTCTCATTAAAGTTGACAAGTTCTATTTCCGGGTTGATTTTGTGGTCCTTGATACCGAGCTGGTTGCTAATCCTATTAATCACATTCCAATCATCTTAGGAAGGCCATTTTTTGTTACCACAAATGCTACCATTAATTGTAAATCCATGGTTATGGACCTTTCCTTTGGTAACATGATGGTCAAGCTTAATGTTTTTAATGCAAGTTGACATCCCATAGATGAAGACGAGTGTTGTCTCATAGATGTCATGGATGAGGTTATGGAGGAGTCCATCCCTTCTATGATTATAAAGAAGCCAACTGAGGACAATCTTTCATCTCTTCTTTTCGATGATCCCCTTGCATCTTGTCTTCTTGAAATGTATGAGAATTGTGGGTTTGACAATGAAGGATCAATGAGTGAAGTTAATGATTTAATGGAATCTGTTGCAAGTTTGGATTTTCCACCTTGGAAAGTTCCAAAGGAACCTCTTCCTCCAATCTCTAGCACTCCACCGGTTCTATCTCTAATATCTCCACCAACTATTGAGCCTAAAACTCTACCTTCCACTCTTAAGTACGCCTTTCTAGGCCCGAAAGAAACTCTTTCGGTCATCATTTCCTCTAATCTTGAAAAAGATCAAGAGGATACTCTTTTAAATGTGCTTAAAGAAAATAAGGAAGCTATAGGATGGAGTGTGGCGGATCTAAAAGGGATTGATCCTTCTATTTGCATGCATCGCATACTCATGGAAGAGGATGCAAAAGCTTTTAGAGATGCCTAAAGGAGATTAAATCCAAACATGAAAGAAGTGGTTAAAAAGGAGGTTGTGAAGCTCTTAGATGCCGGTATCATTTATCCAATCTCTGATAGCAAATGGGTGAGTCCAACTCAAGTAGTTCCCAAGAAATCGGGGATTACGGTGGTTGAAAATGCAAAAGGTGAGGAAATCTCTAAGCATATCGTCAATTCATGGCGTGTGTGCATTGATTACCGCAAATCAAATGCCGCCACTAGAAAAGATCACTTCCCCTTGCCATTCATTGATCAAATTCTAGAGAGATTAGCCGGGCAACAATATTATTGCTTCCTTGATGGCTATTCGGATTATAATCAAGTAGCCCTTGACCCCTTAGACCAAGAAAAAACCACATCTACTTGTCCTTTTAGCACATTTTCTTATAGATAGATGCCTTTTGGTTTGTGCAATGCTCCCGCAACATTCCAAAGGTGTATGATGTCAATTTTCTCGGACATGATGGAAGAGTATCTTGAGGTCTTTATGGATGATTTTTTTGTCTTTGGGTCTTTATTTGAAGCATGCCTTAAAAATCTAAATTTAGTGCTTAAAAGATGTCGTGAAACAAACATTGTTCTTAGTTGGGAAAAGAGTGATTTCATGGTTCAAGAGGGTATTGTTTTGGGTCACGTCATCTCAAAAAGGGGAATTAAGGTTGATAAAGCAAAAGTTGAGCTTATTTCTGAATTGCCACCACCTTTAAGGTAAGAGAGGTTCGCTCCTTTTTAGGTCATGCCGGCTTTTATCACCATTTTATCAAAGATTTTAACAAGATTGCTAGACCCTTGTGCAATCTTCTTGCCAAGGAAACATCATTCGTCTTTTATCAAGCATGCCTAGATGCTTTTCTCAAATTGAGTGACTTGTTGTCATCTGCTCCTATTATGCAACCTCCCAATTGGTCATTACCATTTGAAATAATGTGTGATGTTTCTGATTATGCCACGGGAGCGGTTTTGGGGCAAAGGGTAGGAAAAATTCCATACGCCATATACTATGCAAGCAAGACCCTCTCGGGAGCTCAATTGAATTACTCCACCACCGAGAAGGAATTACTTATTGTAGTATATGCTCTTGATAAATTTCAATCCTACCTCTTAGGGTCAAAAGTCATTGTCTATTCTGATCATGCTGCTTTGAGGTATCTTTTGACCAAGAAAGAAACAAAGCCTCGTTTGATAAGATGGATCTTACTTCTTCAAGAATTTGATTTTGAAATCAAAGATAAGAAAGGCACCAAAAATATGGTTGTCGGTCATCTCTCAAGGTTGGTAGTAGAATCTTCACCAAGCCCACCAATTCATGATTCATTTCCAGATGAACAATTGTTCCAAGTCTCTAATGGGCAAATGCGATGGTTTGCTGATATTGTGAATTTTCTTGCAATTGGCAAGCTCCCAACTAATTGGTCAAAGCAAGCAAAGAAACGTTTCTTTGCCAACATCTGGAACTATTCTTGGGAAGACCCTATCTTGTTTCGATATTTTCCAGATCAAATTGTGAGAAGATGTATTCCAGAGAGTGAAATTCCAAGCGTCCTTTTATTTTGCCATACCCTTGCATGCGGTGGGCATTTTAGTGCGAAGAAGACCGCCTTAAAGGTGCTTTAAAGTGGGCTATTTTGGCCCACCATCCATAGAGATGCCTACAATTTTTGTAAGGAGTGTGAGCGATGTCAAAATATGGGTTCAATGTCAAGAAGAGATATGAGGCCCTTGACAAATATTCTCGTTGTTGAAATCTTTGGCATTTGGGGCATTAATTTTATGGGTCCTTTTCTTATATCTTTTGGATATCAATACATTTTGTTTGCCATTGACTATGTTTCTAAGTGGGTGGAGGCTTATGCTACCAAAATCAATGACCACTCCATTGTTATTCAATTCATCAAATCAAACATCTTTACTCGTTTTGGTATGTCAAGAGCAATGATTAGTGATGGAGGAAAGTATTTTTGCAATCAATTCTTAAGGAAATTATTTCTTAAGTACTCCGTTACTCATAAAGTCGCCACTCCTTATCATCCTCAAACAAGTGGGCAAGTAGAAGTGTCAAACCGGGAAATTAAGCATATTGTTGAGAAAACGGTTAACACAACCCAGAAGAATTGGTTGCACAAATTGAATGATACTTTGTGGGCTTACCGAACGGCATACAAGACTCCCATTGGCGTGTCTCCATATAGACTTGTTTATGGAAAACCTTGCCATCTTCCGGTTGAGCTAGAACACAAAGCTATATGGGCGGTTAAGAAGCTCAATTTTGACCTTGACAAAGCCGGAGAGAATAGTTTACTCCAATTGAATGAGTTGGAAGAGTTGAGACATAATGCCTATGACAATGCCAAACTCTACAAAGAGAGAACTAAAGCTTTTCATGATAAACACATTGTGAAGAAATCATTTGAGCCTAGTCAAAAAGCTTGGCTTTTCAACTCTAGGTTAAAACTTTTCCCCGGAAAGTTGCGAACCAAATGGGAAGGTCCATATATGATCATCTCTGTTACGCCGCATGGGGCAGTTGAAATTCAAAATTTAAAGAATGGTAACACATTCAAGGTGAATGGGCAAAGTTTGAAACCCTACATTAAGGGACAAGTTTTTCAAAGGCATATGGAAGCTGCACTTTTGGTTGATCCAATCTATGAAGAGATTTAGTGATGCACTTAATGTTTTCAATGAGATCTTCGAATTTTTCCTTAATTGTTCCTGTTCGATCGATCTCGGAATAGGTTCGATCGATTCAACACCCATCTCTGCATCCAATCATCTCTCAGTTCCATCGAGAATTTCCTGCATATTTCAGCTCTCTGTATATTGAGCGAACTTCATTTCAGATCGATCTAAGTCTTCCAAGATGTTCAGTTGTTCATTTTATTCCTTTAATTCGTAGTTCATTACTAGAGACTAGCAATATTTAAGTTTGGGGGTGTGATAAGCGCTGAAAAGTGGGCATTTAAACCCCTTAAGCTTGAGCATTCTAGGACCTTTATCTATCTTATTTTCCCGTTTTATTCTAATTTCATGTTATTGTCTCTTTCAAGTGCTTATTCCAAAAATAAGTTAATTCAGCCAAATTAGAGCATTAATGAAGCAATCTTGAGCTGAATGGAAGAAAGGAGCAAAGTGGAAGCAAAGTGTGGAAATTCAGCATGTTCGATCGATCTCAACATTACTTCGATCGATCTGGAATTCATCGATCTAGACATTTCAAGATGGATCCAAGCTTTTGTCTTTATCCAAAAGAATACAACAAGTTCAATCGATCCAACATTTCTTCGATCAATCGAAATTATTCGATATTATCCAATCTTATCCACACCTACCACCCCACCTACCACTTTTGTCTCTTTTCCAAAATATCTCAGAGATTTATCTTTAATCAAAAAGGCGCCGCCATGGATGATCGATCTTTGCAGTATTCGATGGATCTTACCAAAGTTCGATCGATCGAACCTCCTCAAGTCTGAAATAAAACAAATTCCAGCTCATTAAAAGTTGGCTCATTGTGCAATCATTGGAGGGACCTTGGTGTACGAGCCTAGACCATTGTGTGTGACACTTGAGCTACCTATATAAGGATTTGGAGCCATTTTAAGAGTATAACAACATATCATCAACACATCTCATATCTTGGAAAAGGGCCTAGAGACTAGAGAGAGCTTTACACCTTTTGGGAGTTCTTCCATTCTTCTAGGGTTTCCATCAAGAAGGAGGTCATGCCTACCATGGAGATAGCCCTTGATGGTTGGATGACTACTTCAATGAGTGGCTAGACATCTACTTGGGGCTAGAGTAACCCCTAAGTTTGCTTCCTAGACCTAGTGCTTTGTATATTTTTGGAGATTTATTGTAACAAATGTTTTGATCTTGGATTTATATATATCTTGTGGTTTCTACTTAATGTGTATGGATTAATACTTTCAATTGATTATCTATTTCTACCCATACGTCTATGTATGCTAGAATGGATGATTCATGTGCTTTTCTCTATATCTAGTGGAATTTATGCATGTCAATGTGTATGGATGGAGTTAATCTAGAGATGGTCAAAACATAGTACTTAATTGAACACACTTGTAATTTATTTGATGGTTTACACTTGTTTCTTGATAAATTGTGCCACACTTTTAGCTTACTTAGTTTAATTTTCATGTCTTTAGTGTAGAAGTAGTGTAGTTGCTTTAGATTCATAGATTGGTGGACAATCTATTCTTATTTCTTGGTATTCCATGCTATTGAATTCAAGTGGTGTATGTTTCTAGATGGTAGTGTGTGCATAAATTGTGGTTTCATTGAATAGATTTTGGTCTCATTTGATAGGTTGTGCTTTTCACTTAAATTGGTTTGACAATCTATACTTATTTGTCATCCATGCATAGTTTCAATTAATGTCACACACACACATACAAGTTACAATTTAATTTTCCCATTGATATACAATTGCTAGTGTCTAGTGAAGTCAAGCTTAGTGGTGAGCTCTAGTACCCCAAGTCCTCTCCTCTATATCTTTTCTCTTCTTTCTAAATTGTTACCTTTTGCTTGCTTTAATTAATTTGCATAATAGCTTAATCAATCAATCCAACTATCTTTTGATCATTCGACCTACTAACCCTATATATTATTTCCATTGCAAACACGCCCACAATTCCTTAGGACGATCCCTACTCACTCTAGCTATATTTTTAGTTAGAGGTAGTGGTGACTTTTACCAATTTAAAAATTGGCCACATTACAGATTCACATTCTTAGTGCATCATTTAAACATTGGTGCCAGCAACACACCACCAAGTTTTTGGTGCCATTACCGGGGATTGAATTGGCAACGCCGTATTTCTTTGGAAACAAATAGGAATTAGTACTCGTTTGATCGTGTCTTTATTTTATTTTATCTTTGGTTACTTATTGTGTTTGGTCCTAATTGGGTAGGTGCATTGAGTAAGGAAATCAAGCAAAGGAAACAAAGGAAGCCAAGTGAAGCTAAGCAAAAGCATAAAGAGCTAAAATCTAAAAAATTGCAAAGCATAGCAAGGCCTGAAATGAACACCCATATAGATAGACCTATCGGTGTTTATGTGGACAAGAAATGAACACCCATATAGATGTAAAGAATGATTATATTTTCGGTACTCGTTGTACGTTATACTATTATATTATTTACCTAACCCGATCTACTTCTATGATTTTAAATCTCTCTCTCTCTCTGTGTACATATATAGACCTCTCCCCCTCTCTCAATGTCTCTTTCGAATATTTCAAAATGTTTCGTTCCACGTATTCGATCTTATGATCAGTCACAATCTGAATGTTATATAAGAAATTATTAATGTGTTGTATAGCTCTCAACTGTTCCATACCATATTGCTTCCGTGTGTATACTCAATATTTCACACATATAGAAATTTACAGAATTGAAGAAATACCCCGACTTTTGTCTTTGGTAATAAAATGAAATACATACATTCCATTATTTTATTTTATGTTTTATATTTCCCCTCTCCTCTTCTGTGGCTATCAAATGCCCTTACTTGCAAGTACATCATTTTCCAAGTCATAATAATTGCAATATATATATATATATTAAATTGATGCTACTTTGGGGAAATTTCGGAGAAATTATGCACTGTATTGCCGAGAAGTGAAGGTTACCAAATAAAATGAGGTCACCTCCTCCATTATATATATATGTAATAGCAGCTTGTGTGAATATAATTTATGTACATGTTATTGTACATAGTTACGTATTAATATTGGACTTCGCAAGTACGTAGTAAGTTAGTAACATTATTCAACCTTTCTAGAGAATCTTTTTATCAATTGGGCAAGTGGTCGTTTGTCCCTTTAATTATATATGGATTTTTCTTTTTCCCTTAAAAAAACCTACACCATATGCGCGCATTATACGACTGCGTGTATGTGTGTGTGTATATAACAAAGAGCTCATTCTCTTGCGTACTCAGATTGGGATTCGTATAATCAGAAACTTCAGTTTTGTCTTTGGAGATCATTCTCTTAATTGCGTTCTAGAAACGCAAAATAGTAGACATTATTAGTCAAAGATGACTATACAGATGTAAAAAGAATCTAAATCCTCAATTTTCACTATTGTGTGGGCCATATAATATATTATTAATTTCATTGCATCCATGGTACTATAAAATGGAAGTGACAGAGTGACACCCCCCCTTCCCGAATGGCTAATTCCAGTTCTACTTATGCTTCTTGTACAGACCATCTATGTAAGAGTTGACATATTTTACAAACTGGCCATCACTCACGCTATGGCCACCTCAATTCTCATCGCCTATCGGTTTAGCTTCGGCGAAATCTCATTGGCTCCTCTCACCATTTACAAGTCATGGTAGTACTCGTGTGATATATATATATACACACACACACACATGCACATACACATTTTTCATATATTAGCTAGCTAGGGAAGATTTTATATGTATGTGTGTGTATGGGTGTGAGTGTCATATCCTTGCAAAAGGATGCATTTGAAAACTGTACCACATGCAAGCTAGAGATGTAATATAATCATATATATAAAAATTTATTCTTTTAATCAAAGAATAATTTGTTATCTAAATATATATGTTTCTCTTACAGGTATAATAGACCTAAGCTGACATGGAAGATGGTATATCTTACATTTGTGTGTGGTTTGCTTGGGTATGTAAATTCATTCATTCCAAGGATTTGAATCTCCATTAATTACTAAATGGATGCGTACTTTCACTATCGTTCTCTATTATTTTTATTTATGTCACCCAAATGTTTAAGTCAAGAATTTCTAAGTAATACTTACCCTAAAATTTAGCTATATTTTTATAATTGTCAAGCTACTAATAACATTTTATCATTAAATTTTTGATTTCAGGAGATCATTGCATCATAATTTGTACCTAGAGAGCTTGACTTCAACTTCTGCAATTTATGTCTCAACTATCGTTAACCTAAATCCTGTTGTTACTGTTGGGATTTATATGCCCGGGCATAACAAATTCCTGTTTGGATTAAAGTGACATATGTTCCTAACGTTTATGAAATATTTATGTTTTTATACAATTGGTGAATTCAATGTATTATGTTTCGATTCATTATAGAATTGATAGTGTCCACTTAATTACAAGAGATATTTATATATGTATGTGATTGCGATCAATAAATGAATATAAATAGTAATCATAAATGGTTCATAGTCGATAATTATGGATGGGCTCATAATTAATTAAAACTTGAACTGGATCCGCGTTAGGTTGAGATATATTGCGAGAGCCGTCGTATGCAATTGTTCCCTATCACCGTCATGGCATTTGACTCTTAAGCATGAGAAAATTATAGATTCTTTTATTAATTAATAATTACTTTGATTTGTTCGGCGGATTCTTCGGGATCCTTAGACCGATATTTTGGGTAGTTATGTAATTAATAGTTAGAGAGTTATATTTTCAATATTTGCATCATTGCTACTTGTATTTATTTTGTATTGATTATGGTTGATCACAAAATAAATTCGAAGGCCTTCGTATGTTTTTAGACAAAATGATTTATTATATATTTATTTATTTAAATTATTATTTTTTGTCAAACAAATATTTTTATTGTGATCGAGCCAGAAATAATCAATGGTACCAAAATAAATATATTAATTAAGTAGTCGGATTGATGGCTTTATTTTTCCGATAACAAATTATGCATAAAGGGGTCAAAGTGCAATATTGACTTAGAGGTTATTTATTATTTAATTGGAGTTCAATTAATTTCTTTTAGTGGAGTAGAAATTAATTTATGAATTAATTGAATTGGGTCTATGGACCGGGCCAATTATTAATTCATTGTAGCCAATAAAATAATAGGCCCAATGGATTCTCACTCATAGCCCAACTTGATATTGGAATCATATTAGATTTGAGACATGTGAATTAGAGATTATGAAGGATTTGTTACTTCATTTTCTTTATTTTTATGTTACCTATAAATATACATGGTCTATGTATATTTTAAGGTGATTTTTGGAAGAAGGAAAAAGGAATAAATTTTCTCTCTTTAGAAAATTAGGGTTAGTGTTCTCATCTAATGGAGGCTCCCACAAGCCTAGTTTTCCAAGGTCATTCATGGAGGCATATGAGTGATTCCTAAAGGCAAAACAATTACCAAGAAGATAGAGATCCAAGGAGAATGCATCATGCTAAGGGATCTATAATAAGTGAGAACATTCACTTTAGAGGAGAGATCTAAGGTTTACTCAAACCTTGATGTAAGTATTCAATCTTTTAATTGAATGATATATCATGTTTTATTTTTGCATAAAATTTGTCTCTATGTAATGAATCAAGATCTATGAATTTAAATCCCTCGAAAAGTTTTTAAAACTAGCACGTTTCCCAACAGTGGTATCAGAGCATGGTTTGATTCATTACTAGAGATCATGATTTTATGAAAATCATCATTCATGGATCCAAAATTATATTCATATATATTTTTATTGATGTATGTTGATGTATGATTTAATATGTTGATATATATTGATACATAATGATGTATAAATAATTGTGAATGAATGATGATGTATGGTTGGGCCATGGATGAAGCTTATAGGTTAAATTAATGTAATTTTATCTTTGGATGAATGTAATTAAGGCTTTGATTTAGCCGTTTGAAAGTTCAATGATGTAATTTAATTTTTTCCATTGTATTTCAAATTGTAAATATTTTTAAAGCCATGTAATCTTCGTCAAAGGATGCTATGAAGCTTCAAGAAGGTCCAAGAGGGTTGAATTAGGCTTCAAGAATTTTCTGGGATTTTTTAGAAATTTTTCAGAATTTTTCTGGAATTTTTTAAAGCCTAATTTAATTTCTGGAATTTTTATTTAATTTCTGAAATTTTTCGGCGATTTTCCGGCGACCGGAGAGTTGTCGGCGGCAAGGTTTTGGCCGGAGATCAAGAGGGATTGATGGGAAATAATCCCATGTGACGCGGCTAATGATAGACCCTCGCGCATTACTTAGAGCACATAAATGTTAAAAACTGAATCCATTGGCCATTTAAATTGCTTCTGTTTGTTATTTATTTATTTAACTGATGCATGGAATAATTAATTGTTTATTATTATTATTCATGCATTGGATCCATGATATTTAATTAAATGACTTGATTTATATTAATTAAATTATGAAAATTAATTGAATTTGATTACTAATTAATTTGAGAGCACTTATTGGGAAACGAAAAATTATTTTTGTAAATTATTTTTAAAGTGTGCCTCAAATTAAATATTAGTGAATCGTTTAAAGTCCAAATATTTTCTAAATTTAATTGGATTAAAATCAAGACGTTTTGCATGCATTATATCATGTAAATGAATAAAATGAAAACCCTAATTATGAATGATATAAAATTGAGTGGGAGCGGGGATTTTTATACATTACCCTATGGCCTTCGTTATTAACGCCAATGTAATTAGATCTTAAAAAATAAGGCCCCACGCATAATTTGAAGAGTCTTAATATTACAAGAATGGTTGTCTCATGAAAATAATAATATTAAATGTTCATTGTAATTAGATCTTTAAAAATAAGGCCCTACGCATGATTTAAAGAGTCTAGATTATAATGACAAGATATTTAATGTTTTATTTTTCATTAGAGCATTAATAACGTTATACACTCAATCTAAAATCAATAGTGTTAGCTCCCCAACGGAGTGGTCTACACTAGGTGATTTTAGAAAGGCTAAACATAATCGGGAATCATTTCATATAGATAGACAAGGCATTGTCTTAAGATATATGGAGATGATGGGATTTGCCCGCCAATAGTAATAATGAACTTCGCCAACCGAATAAGTTATTGGCGTATTGATTATCCGATTTTTCATACAGTGGTTAAGGGACCCACATATTATTATTTTAATAGAAGTACTCATCAAATAGCAAATGAATCCCAACAATAGTAATAATGAACTCCTCCATCAGGATAAGTTATTGACATATTGATTGGTTGATTTATTATACTACAGGGTTGAGGGATTTGCATTAATTAAAAGGGATTGTTTACTAATAATGATAATGATCTCTTGTTTGATTGAGATTTATTATATTATGTGGTAAACAAACTCATTTTAATTTTAAATATGCATGACAGTATTAATAATTCACCTTACATATTGTTTGAATGCATTTATATTAAGATTAATTATGTCTAATCCAGTTTATCTGCTTGCTTACATATTTAATATAACTGGACCTCATTAATATTGACTGGAAAAGGATCTTAGATATTTTATTCACAACGTAAGGGTACAAATGTATTTACTACTCCTAAATCTAATTCTTTTTACTTTAAGATACCCAAGAGAACATTAATGCTTTGAATAAGTGAAATAAGGCAAATGAGATGACTTGGTGCAATATTCTAGAGATTACCTCGAATACGCTCCAAAGCTAACATTTACATTATTTTATTTTCTTCAAGCATCATGTTAAATGTCAATAAGATGTTTTGGTGAGATTAGATAGAGAGTATGCTAAAGTACTATATCAGACTTGAATAGCATTAAGATAGCCCAAAGAACTCCAGTATGAAATCGAATTTTGGAAAATGATTGTTTATTATTTAAAAATTAGCTGGAGATCAATAGGGCTGACTTGGGTGATAAGTTTCAAGTTGACATGATTATTGCCTTGTTACCAAACTCATTCGACTCTATTAGAGTGAACTAAATAAGGAATCAGTTTGAGTTCACACTTGCTGATATTCTTATAGAATTGGTAACAGATGAAGGAATAATCAAGAGTATGGGCGTTCCTATCAATCAAACCTAGTCTATATCATCTTCTTCTAGGCCCAAGTGGAAGGGCAAAGCAAAGAAGAAGGATGATAATAGGACTAGGCTTGCACAAAACATGGGTATCTAAAAGGTTAAAGGGAATAAGGCAGTGTATGTTAAGGCCGAAGGAAATTGTTTCTTTTGCCGCTAACTATGACACTCAAGGACGAATTGTCTAAGCAATGACGTGGCATAGGAAAATGTATATTTAATCATTGAGCCATGTTATGTGGTTGTATCTATTAATTCCTGATGGATAGATTCTGGAGCCACTAAACATGTTTGCAATTGTTGCAAGGATTTCAGGAATCCAGAAGCCTCGATAATATGGATATATATTTATACTTGACCTGATGTCAAGGTTGTAGCTAAGTCAGTGGGAGTTTTACATCTGAAATTAGAGAGTATGAGGATATTAGTATCAGAGAATTATCTTTATGCACAGAAGTTAGACGCAATCTAGTTCGTGTTTCACTTGTGGTTTATAAAACTGTATTGTTATTTTGTAAAACTGGTTTTATAAAATTGAATAGATATGCGATTGCTTCTGGTGCATTGAAAGATGGTTAATATACTATAATCACAAGCTCTTAAGATTTGCAGGATGTAGAAACTAATGTTGCATCTTCTAGATTGAATGTTAAGAGAAAAATTGTTATTCCTGACTCTTTTTATTTTTAGTGTCTATTTTTGGGTTGTAATCAGTCAAAATGAGATTCAAAGATTGGTCAAAGAAGGTTAATTACCTAGTGAGGCAAAGGAGCCTAAACCAAACTTGTGAACCCTGTTTTGAAGGATAGATAACTCTTAGGGCTTAATCAGCCAGATGAAATAGACATAAAGGACAATTGGAGTCGGTACACACTGACACGTGTGGTCTTATGAACATCCAAGCAAGATTACTCACGTTTTGGATAAATTTATCTGATGCAACACAAGTCTTAAACTCTTGGTATATTCTGAGAAGGTCAAGACTGATATGGAGCACATATTAGGTAAACTTATCGAGACATTTCGATCTGATTGAGGATATGAGTATTTCTTAGGATAGTGTAAAGACTATATAGTCAATGAGGGTGTTGTATACTAGTTTTTCGCAATTGACGCTAAATGCATTTAGGTGTCAAATAGGAATAACAGAATTCCACTTAACATGGTTAGATCTATGATCAGTTATGCCATATTATTTCTTTCATTTAAGAGTTTAGCGTTAATGACATCGATGCGCATTATGAATTGCATTCCATCTTAATCTGTCTCAAGGATACCGTTGAGCTGTGTTTTTTACTAAATCTTAGTTTGAATCACATGCACATATGGGGTAGTCTTGCACATGTGCACTTGATATGGACAAGTAAGTTGGAAACAGATCATACGCATGATAGATTTGATAGCTACTCTAAAAGTCACTAGGACGGATTATTTTATGATCTCAATGATAAAAGTTGATTTTTTACACTCACTGTTTATCTATAGGAGAATCATATTATGAATCACATACCTAGTAGCATAGTGTTAGAGAATATGGTATGAGTACCAGATGTACTGCATATGAACACACTTAGTATAGAGATTTAGAATTATAGATGAATTCCCTATTGATGCGTCAGCATCATCTAGTACACAGATTCCTTCATCAGTACATTGATGTAGTGGGAAAATAATTATCCAATCTGACAGAATCATGTTTTTAGGTGAGACCGTTATGGACATCCCTGTTAAACATGAGTTGGACCCAGTAAGCTACACGGAAGCGTGAACCGATATGGATACAGATCGTTTTGGCGAGTTACTATGAAATCAGGGTTGGAATCTATGTATTCTAATAAATTCTGGGATCTTGTAGAACTTTCTAGTAGGGTGATACCTATGGAAGGCAAGTTAATCTACAAAAAGATACCAGAAGATTTCTTAGTGAATAAATCATTAGTGTACAAGGGAATGTCATTATTTTTCTTAATTCTATATATTGATGACATCCTACTCATTTATAATGACGTGGAAGTTTTGTCATCAATAAAAAGGTAGTTGTTCAATTACTTTTAAATGAAGGATTTTCAAGATGTAAGCTATATTCCTAGGATCAAGCTTTTGCAAGATCAGGTTAAAAGGAAAATAGGCTTATCTTAATAATCCTACATTGATAAAGTTTTGACCAGGTTTGGTATGCATAACTCAAAGAATGAGTTCTTGTTTTATTGATATGGATTGCTCTCTCTAGTAAGTAGTTTTTCAAGACTATCAAAGGAGATTGAGCAAATGAGACTGGAATAATATGCTTCGGCATATGAGAGTCTCATATATGCCATGGTCTATACCAAACAGGACATCCGCTACATAGTAGGGATAGTCAGTAAAGATCAGTCCAATACTGGACTTGACAACTAGTCTGTTGTGAAAAATATCATTAAGTACCTAAGGAGAATCAATGATATCATACTCATTTATGGATGTGATGATATGGTCCTAGTCAGGTATGCTAGTTCTGATTTTTAATCAGAAATAGATACTATGAGGTTCATGACTTAGTGTATGTTCACTTAATGGAAGGGAAATCAGTTGGTAGATTGTTAAGCAGATTTCAACTACTGACTCAAACCTGCAGGTGGAATATATTGCAGCCTTAAAGGCCGCAAAAAGAAGCCTATTGGTTTGATCTCACTGATTTAGAGGTTGTGGAGCATACTAACCTGCCTATCGAGCTATATTGCGACAATAGTGCATAAGTAGTCCAAACCAATGACCCAAGGTTCCATAGATGAACAAAATACACTGATAGGAAGTATCATATTCTACATGATATTGTCCGGCAAGAAAATGTACTTGTGGCTAGAACATTGCATTGGAACACAACTTTGTTGATCCATTAACAAAGGTGTCGTCGATCAATAGTTTTGATCAATACCTAGATAACATTGGAGTTAGATGCAATTTGAATTGGCTATGAGGAAAATGTACTTGTGGCTAGAACATTGCATTGGAACACAACTTTGTTGATCCATTATCAAAGGTGTTATTGATCAATAATTTTGATCATCATCTGGATAACATTGGAGTTAGGTGCAATTTGAATTGGCTATGAGGGCAAGTGAAAGCTGTTGGGATTTATATGCCCTGGCATAGCAAATTCCTGTTTGGATTAAAGTGACATATGTTCCTGACGTTTATAAAATATTTATGTTTTTATACAATTGGTGAATTCAATGTATTATGTTTCGATTCATTATAGAATTGATAGTGTCCACTTGATTGCAAGAGATATTTATATATGTATGTGATGGCGATCAATACATGAATATAAATAGTAATCATAAATGGTTCATAGTCGGTAATTATGGATGGACTCATAATTAATTAAGACTTGAACTGGATCCGCGTTAGGTTGAGATATATTGCGAGAGCCGTCGTATGCAATTGTTCCCTATCACCGTCATGGCATTTGACTCTTAAGCATGAGAAAATTATAAACTCTTTTATTAATTAATAATTACTTTGATTTGTTCGGCGGATTCTTCGGGATCCTTAGACCGATACTTTGGGTAGTTATGTAATTAATAGCTAGAGAGTTATATTTTCAATATTTGCATCATTGCTACTTGTATTTATTTTGTATTGATTATGGTTGATCACAAAATAAATTCGAAGGCCTTCGTATGTTTTTAGACAAAATGATTTATTATATATTTATTTATTTAAATTATTATTTTTTGTCAAACAAATATTTTTATTGTGATCAAGCCAGAAATAATCAATGGTACCAAAATAAATATATTAATTAAGTAGTCGGATTGATGGCTTTATTTTTCCGATAACAAATTATGCATAAAGGGGTCAAAGTGCAATATTGACTTAGAGATTATTTATTATTTAATTGGAGTTCAATTAATTTCTTTTAGTGGAGTAGAAATTAATTTATGAATTAATTGAATTGGGTCTATGGACCGGGCCAATTATTAATTCATTGTAGCCAATAAAATAATAGGCCCAATGGATTCTCACTCATAGCCCAACTTGATATTGGAATCATATTAGATTTGAGACATGTGAATTAGAGATTGAGAAGGATTTGTTGTTTCATTTTCTTTATTTTTATGTTGCCTATAAATATACATGGTCTATGTATATTTTAGGGTGATTTTTGGAAGAAGGAAAAAGGAATAAATTTTCTCTCTCTAGAAAATTAGGGTTAGTGTTCTCATCTAATGGAGGCTCCCACAAGCCTAGTTTTCCAAGGTCATTCATGGAGGCATATGAGTGATTCCTAAAGGCAAAACAATTACCAAGAAGATAAAGATCCAAAGAGAATGCATCTTGCTAAGGGATCTACAATAAGTGAGAACATTCACTTTAGAGGAGAGATTTAAGGTTTACTCAAACCTTGATGTAAGTATTCAATCTTTTAATTGAATGATACATCATGTTTTATTTTTGCATAAAACTTGTCTCTATGTAATGAATCAAGATCTATGAATTTAAATCCCTCGAAAAGTTTTTAAAACTAGCACGTTTCCCAACAGTCACATCCATCCTCTCAACCTTACTTGGGTGCGCACTTAATTAGTACTAATGACATCACTAATACTTAATTTTAACTCTGGGTTGATAGAGACCTGAAAATAGTGTTTACATGTAGTACTATAGTGTTTTTTTTTCACTTGATGGGACCCTATCACTCAAAGTTTATGTAATTTGATTGGTCTGTCAAACTTTGTGGGATTGTTTGACCAATTAGAAACAATGGTTGACTTTGCACCCAACGCATTTTCAATGTCAACATAGTATAGACATATTAGAATCTCATGCATGACCAATTTAGTGTGACGATCTTTGAAATTCACTCTACTTTCTCTGCAGGTTAGAGAGCTTAGCATATAGAACATCAACAGGAAGATGTAAGATAAACCCCACCAAATAAGATGGGATTTATGAGGTTGTTGACTACATTTAGTTCCAAGTGTTTTTGTTGCATGTTTCGTGTTGTAAGTTAGTGGTGTATTAAAGTTAAAGGGTGGCAAAGTTTGACATTGTTTGTCAATGAAATTCAAACACGACATGAGATAAACAAGTTAAGGTTGACCTTAAATGGATTTAGGTCATAAACAGGTTGATACAGTTAATTCGTTTACTTAATCGTGTCATCTTAGGGTTTAGGGGTTCAACTTGTGTTACTCTTTTAATCTTACGTGTCATAATGAAGAATATAACTTGTATAACGTGTTATCTGTTTAGACCAGTTTAGCCATTTCAACATAAACCATTATGATTTTTACTTAAAACATTTGTATTCTATTTACTTGGTTCGGGGTGTTTGATGTTTTTATTCTTACTTTAAATATTTGGATTAATTGAATTTTTTTTTCTTTTTTTCCCTAGTATCTATTATTTGATTGAGTATTAAATGTTTCGTTTTTCTAAATAGGTCATTAAACATATTAACACGTGTAACTTGTTTAACAAACATGTCGAGTTAGTGTTAAAAGTTCTTGACACCATTATTAAATAGATTGTGTTTTGATTGACCTATTTAGTAATTAAAATACCTTTAAATCGACACGACATGATTATGATCAACGAATACAAATCGTCACTCCTAGAAAAGATAAAATAAAACATCGCAACTATGTTTGATAATTGATTTTTCTCATTTAAATAGCACTCAATTTGTTGTCGTGTGCACAAACTCTTGAGCAATGAATAGTACCCATTCACTTATGTGAGCCTTTTCAACTAGTTATTTTGCCACTCAATCATGCAACCTCATAATAATATTTTTTTCATATTTTTGTACGTTTCGAAAAATCTGGGAACAAAATTTTATGTTACTTGAGTAGGAAGGATTTAGAGTCAAAGCAACTATGGTAGCATGGTAAAACTAACATGGTGGTGGTGGTGTCACCGTTGAAGATATTTAACGTTTTTGTTTAAGGCCTCCAATTATATCGAGTTGGTCCCGTGTAATTCCAATCACATAGGCCGAACTCGTTTGGTTCATCCTATTGGCTCGGCTGACCCGAAATAAAACACACATCGTCACAAAAAAAATGTTGTTTTTGTTTGAGACGACGAAAACATAATTAATCAATCTAAGCTCCTGGGTTTATGTACTTTTGGCAAGTCAAATTGGTTGGATTAGACTCTAGTTAATAATATTTTAAATTAAAACAAGATTGGGTGGGTGACACCCTTGGAGTTATAATGGACAGGCATTTAAAATTTTTTCATGCCAAGTTAAGGATGATAGCCGGAACATTTTCCTAATCCCCTTTTTGACCAATCTAATGGCTGCAATTCAAACTATTGTATACTAAACAATATTGCATTGCTTGTGTGTATATAAAATTTGAACACATTGCATGTTTGTATATAAAATTTGAATGCATTATATGTATGTATATAAAAGATTTGTACATTGTAGAAAGAAGTTAAAAAAACACAATAAATTTTTGTATTCTTTATGCATGATGTATTTTTTTTTCTATTAATTTTCTTTTTAAATTATATATTCACGATATTTGTCACAACATGCACCACTTGGGTTTCGTAGTTTGGTACCATCAGAAAGTTTCAATTTGGTCTTCTGGGTTCTAGAACGGTTGGAATGACGAGACTACTTGCCTATTATGACTACATGGATATAAAATAAACCAAGACCTCAATTTCACTATTGTGGGGGCCATCCGGTAATGCTAGCAAATAGCGAGAGCTAGTTAAATGGTGGGCTCCACATAAAAATTGTTAGCAGATCTCTTTAATCGTGGGTGGGCTAACGTGGCTCTCAATAAAAGTTCACTGCCAGCCAAACTAGATGTATTATACCAGATGTCCTAATAATAGGATATACTCAGATGGTGCTAGAACGTTAAAACGAATTGGAATTGGATTTGGATCTAATCCACTAAATTCAAATTTGATAAAGTTATTATTGAATTCGATCCGAAATAATTTTTATTAAATGAATATTTAATCTGTAATATTTTTTTTTACTTTTAAGCTTCATTTGTTTTAGCGTAAAATATTTTTTTTTGTAAAATATTTTCTATGTAACAATTTTTTAAGTAAAATGATTTCTTTATTTTTAATTTTTCGGTATTTGACAAAAATTTTAAAAATATTTTTTAAATAGTGTCTGACTTCTAAACACATTTTTAAATTAAAATTAAAATTTTTATTTGAGTCATTGATTATTCAATTTTTTTCATACAATCAATTAGTCCAATTATTTTTATAGCAACACTAATAATTATTTGACAAGAAAAATAAAAAAATAATCAATTAATTTATAAAAAAAATAATAAGAAAACCTAAACAAATCTACCTATCATCAAATGCAACAAGTGAATTTTTTTTTCTTCTCCACTTTACGTTTAAATTAGTTAAAGTTGAAATAAATACTCCACTCAATAATTGAAAATATGGTGGAAATAGTTAACAAAATTTTAATTAACACTTGAAATTAGTTGATAAGATATACCTTCTTTGCATATGAGATTTTATCTGGGAAGGTTAGTTTTATTTTTAAAATTGAAATATAAAAATTTTGCTAATATATGATGATGAATTGTTTATGTTAATTTGGACTTTATATATATTTGGTGGGGTTAAGATATTCATAAAATGACGCTACCTTTCTAAAATTCTTAATTTCTTTAATTTTAATAATTAGGTAAATTGATCTACCTTTCTCATTTAGTCTATTATTCTAAGAAGAGTTTTGTCTCACATGGATTATTAATTGAAAAATTATTGAGTATATGTGAATTGAGTCTTTCAAAAGTTTGTTGTCACATATATCACACATCCATTCAGGACAAAAAAATGGCGAATTGGTAATGAGGAAATTAACGATTACGACACAAATATCGAATTGGGAAATTCATAGGTGTGTACCTTATACGCATATCAGATTAAAGTTCTTAGATGCTTATTCAATCTATTGGGCTTAAGCTTGAGGATAAGGAGTGACTGTTTTGGTTAGATTTTGTTTGTTAGTTTCTGTTTTGTGAGAGCTTTATTACTTCTGTTTTCTACTGTTTTTGGGAAAAAATGTGCAAAACTCTGTTTATATCCTTGCTGAGTAATGTTACCATGCTTGATTGATTTTTTGTGCCACTCTAATAAATATTGTCTAACAGAGTATTAAAGCTAACATATATACAAGATATATATATATATGATTAATTCCTTAATATATAGGAGTACTGGTAGATGACTAAAACTGAGAACTTCAAAGTTTAGGTTTTTTGAACCCAAATATATATAATTTGGAAAAGTCGTAGCAATATTTTTTAATCATCTAAATAGATATTTTGTCTAAATATTGCAGAAAACAGGCACAATCTGACATAGAAGCAGATATGCCTTATATTTATGTGTGGATTGTTTTTATATCATACATATCAACAGTTTACAACTCTCCATAGGACTAACACACTTTTACAATCAGTTTTATATTTAAATAATGTTTGTTTTTGTTCTTTAGCCAACACTACTTTCTTTTTGTAATTTGTCATCAAACTAACAAATTTTCTAATTAATATTAATTCCAAGGGTCCTCTGTATCAGAATTTGTATTTAGAGAACTTACGTCTTACGTCTGTAACGTTTGCCACAGCCATCATCAACCTTACTCCTGTTGTCATATTCATTCTTGCAAAAATTCTCGGGTGCTTAATAATTTTAAACTTATTCTTTACCGTCTTTCTTTTTCTTCTTTTATTATTATTATTATTTTATATATATATTGGCAGGAAAGAGAGCTTAAAACTTAGAACATCAGCTGGGAAATTAAAAATAATTGGGATCATATTGAGCCCAGTGGGTGTTGCACTCCTCACTTTCTGTCACCTTATGGAGATCAACATCGAGTCGATTAAATTTGACTTGCTCTCCCATGTCAAACATGAGACGGAAGAGAATCACAATTTGGTATTAGGATTAGGTTTAGCTATAATGGCCACTCTGTGTAACGCAATCTTCTTCATACTTCAGGTAAATACTACTTTGTTTAAGTAATATTATTATTTATGAGACCATTCAAAGATTTTGTTGGATTTAGATTCGTTTTAAGTTGGCTCATACTCGAGTATGGGGCTTGAAATGGAGCTGGTACAAAGTACATTTTTGGATTATTTTACACTTTTTAACCGATTTCAAATTGAATCAGGATTTTGAGTCTTTCTCATCTCCTGATCCAATATCAACATCTTTAGTAGGGTACATGAACCCTCTAGGCCCTCTCAAGCACCGGAGAGGATCCTACTTTTTTTTTTTTGGTAATACGATACTAATGACCATAGTTTTCTTCCTTCACTTTGATTGCAGAAGAAGATTGAGGATGATACTGAGCATTTTACTAATCCCCTCTTTGATCTTCAGGCTACTATATATATGCCCTATGTGTGGAGAAGGATTGGGCCCAATGGAAGTTGGGATGGGATATCAGACTTTGGGCTGCCACTTTTTGCGGTAATATGTACATAATCATTTTATAAATAAACACATCTTTATTTGGAATAATATACTTATCCTTAGAAAAGCTAAAATTATGCTAGTGATATATAGAATTATAGAAATACTACGTCGTTAATCAAATTCAAATATTATGGGCTTCTATTGTAGGGTGGTCAAAATGAAGGCAAACTTACACAACAAAATAATGGTCAAAATGAAGGCAAACTTACACAACAAAATAAATAAGGCAAGCTAGTGATATTATTTGTAAAGAAAAAAAAAATAGCAAATAAATTAGAAGAAAATTGGGATAATTCCATAAAAATGGGGTTTTGGGGTCAAAGGACAAAAGAATGTAGTCAAAATCAAAATTTCCAAATTAATGAAATTTTACATTATCTTTTTATTCCTAAAATAACCTTCTATTATTGTTATGAAATTATGCTACTAACCCTTTCAAATCGATCTAGAGAGAAGAGAAACACATCTATACCAATCCTCTCAAACTCTCCTTCTCTACAGCTCCTCTTTCCTCGAACTCCCGAATCACACCGTCAAAATCACTGTAAAAAGAATGAAGTCAAATTCCACTTTTCTGTTCATTTTCTTTATAAATCATCAGTTCTCAATGTAATTTCCTTTTTAACTTTGATTCCTTCCCCTATTTTACTTATTTATTTTTAATTTCCTTTCTAAGTTCTCAATGTAATTTCCTTTCTAACTTTGATTTTCCCCTCTATTTATTTATATTTTACTTATTTATTTTAATGTAATTTTTTTTTAATTAAAATAATGAAGTTTCACAATTATTAAAATAAATTTACTAAACAAATGAAATTGCCATTTAAACCGACACTAATAAATATTGCAGTATTTGATTCTCTCTGTTCTCTCTCACTACCACTGCCAAATTCAAGATCTTCACAGTATGTATATAGATATATAAAAATAAATAAGTAAAATAGAGGGGGAAATCAAAGTTAGAAAGAAAATTATATTGACAATTGAGATTTATAAAGAAAATGAATAGAAAATTCAAGATCTTCACAGTATGAATATAGATATATAAAAATAAATAAGTAAAATAGAGGGAGAAATCAAAGTTAGAAAGGAAATTACATTGAGAACTGATGATTTATAAAGAAAATGAACAGAAAAGTGAATTTTGACTCCATTCTTTTTACACTTATTTTGACAGTGTGTTTCGGGAGGTTGAGGAAAGATGAGCTGCTGGATAAAAAGAGTTTGAGAAGATTGGCATAAATCTCTTCTCTCTAGATATGAGAGGGATAGTAGTATAATTTCATAACAATAATAGAGAGGTATTTTGGGAATAAAAAATGATGTATAGTAATTTTCCATGTCAACATCCGACTTTCATAAAATTTCATTAATTTGGAAAACTGGATTTTGACTTCATTCTTTCGTCTTTTAACCCTCAAAACTCCATTTTTATGGAATTATCCCAAAAAAATTTGTATCAAACAGTGATTTGACTAGCAATATTTTATGGAGTGAAGATTAAGTGTTGAAAAATATATATGAAGAAATAATCTATGTGGTCGAACTGAAGATATTAAGGGGTTTTTTTTTGGTTAAGGTAATGAAGATACTATGGTAGATGATATGAATAATTTAAAAAAAAAAAAAAATTAATAATGAACGTGTGAAGGGAGCTATAAGTTTAATGCTTATAAATAATAAAATTAAAGAAAACATATTTAGGTGATATTATTATATTTATGGTAGGTTCAATGGGCATTGATTAGAAGAGAAATGTTAAGTTGGGCAAGTGACTTTATGGACCTGTACTAAAGGAGGAAGGATGACGGTTGTGTGTAACAAATAGGAGCTTTATAGGTAACTTCTTTTTAACCGTACCCACTCAACACTATGCTCCAAAATAACTCCAATTAAGCAATAAAAAAAAAAAAAAAAAACTTCTTTCATTAATAATTTTTTTAAAATTATTGTTAAAATAGGAAAATAGTAACTTCTATTTTTATTCCAAACTGATTTTCTTAAGCATCATTTGGGGACCCAATCCAAAAGATTGACCCATATTGACAATCTTCTGATTTCTGACTCACCTCACAAATATTCCAGTCGCATCTTCACAAGATCGAGGAATAAAGAAAGCGTAGTATTTTGTCTCGTATCACAAGATTATGCCACGCAGGCATCACACGGGTTTACATAAGGATGACATGAATAGTTTACATGACTCAAAAACTTTTCAAACTTTTCTGTTGCAGGCGTTATGGATTTCTCTATAACAGTGTGGGATGTCTAGGCCTTTTTTAGTAGTGTCTACATAGTAGTCAAAGTTCTCTAAACTTGTCTTGTATAGTATAGATATTTATAAACTTGTAGAGATTGTTCTTTGGAGGATTTTAGAAACTAATTCTAGAACTCTCTTTTTTAGTAGTGTCTACATAGTAGTAAAGTTCTCTAAACTTGTCTTGTATGGTATAAATATTTATAAACTTGTAGAGATTGTTCTTTGGAGGATTTTAGAAACTAATTCTAGAACTCTTTCCCCCTTTAGAATAAGGTCACTTGTTGACATCCTAATCACTCATTGTAAGGCTAATGGCCCGTTTACTAACGCTTTTACTTTCTTATTTTTACTTCCTAAGAAAGTAAAATCATGATTTTGATTTTTTAAACTGAAATAAAAAGTAGAATTGTGTTTAATAATTTTTTTTACTTTCAATATTTTGAAAGCAAAAAAATAAGAAGTAAATTTAGTAATTATAATTTTTAATTTTATTTTTGATGGTCATTTTTCTCTCTCAAAAAAACGCTCTGTGGCTTACCTTCCATGGTCACTTGATAATTTGCCACAAAGAGAGATTGGTGAAGTGGGTTGAAGGGATTGAAGGTGGGCTTGTGAGAAAAGGTGAGCTGGAGTGGGTTGAAGGGATTGAAGGTGGCCTTGTGAGAAAAAGGTGAGATGGATTTAGGTAGGAAAGAAGTCGTAAGTATATGGTGTCTATCAACATAATAAATTAAAACATAATTTGTACTTTTACTTTATATTTTTAGGAATTGGAAGTAAAAAACAGGAATGATTCCTGTTAGTAAACAGGCCCTTAGTGTTTATATATGGAGATGAGACCTGCGTTGTAAGCACGTAGAGAGCGTAATAAATTAAAACAAAATTAATTATTCCATTTACCGTTCACGATGTTACATAATGTATCTATCACCACTTCCGGCCTGGTAAATTTGTCCCATTTAAATGTAGTATATATATATTTTGCCCATCTTTTTTTTCATTTATAACTCACTTCTTACTTAATTTCTCAGTGGAAATTTAGCAAAAGCAACATAATTAACTCCATCATCAATAATATCATTAGCTAGCTTTGCAGTGTCTGGTTGACCTATACTCTCCTCAAGTTTGATATCTACGGCAAAGTCATCGAATATACATAAAATTCAGCCTTTGCACTCTGGTTTTGCTGTGGTGTTATGTACTTATTAAAGTACTGATGGAATATACATAAAATTCAGCCTTTGCACCTTGGTTTTGCTGTGTTGTTATGTACTTATTAAACAACTTTGGTGAAAAATGATGTGATTTCTCATTTACAGAATAGTTGAAGATATACACAATATGATTGCCTAGTTTCCTCTATTAACAAACCTAAAGTAGGAAACAAGATCAACATTGAGTATAGGAATATTACACACTAATTATAAGAATATTACAACAGAATCATAATCCTTATACAATCCCTATAATCACGTTCTATCATACCCCCGCAAGCGCAAGGGTTCGGGAAAAATGCTAAGCTTGGAGCGATGAAGTTGGAATTGTTTCAGGTGCTTCATTGGTGAATGAAAGACCGGATTGGAGCAAAGATAAGTAGCACCAATTTTGTCACAATAAATTGTCGGAGAGGAAGAAAGACGCACACCTAGTTCACCAAGAAGATTCATGAGCCAATTAACTTCCGAAGTGGCGGAAGCAATTGCTCTATACACGGCTTCCGTGGATGAGCGAGCTACGGTATATTACTTCTTAGAACTCCAATTAACTGCATTGGAGCAAAGAAACACCACATATGCCGAAGTTGAGTGGCGAGTATCGGCATCACTTGCCCAATCCGCATCCGCAAAGGCATGGAGTGAATGAGGAGAGGAGGCCGAGAGGAAAATGCCATAATGAGATGTGCCTTTTGAACACGTTTCACGGCATTCCAATGAAGACACGAAGGACAATGCATAAACTGAGCTAGTTTATTGACCGCAAAACTTTACATCGGGGCGAGTGAGAGAAAGATATTGGAGTGAGCCAAGAACTTGACGGTACTCGGTAGAATCATGATAGGAGGACCCATCATCAAGCTTCAAAATCTCGGTGGATGATAGACGCGTGCTTACTTTTTTTGACTCATGCAGATTGGTTTTATGGAGAAGATCAAGCACATATTTCTTTCGAGTCAAGAAAAGCAACGAGTCGTTTCAACACCCAAAAAATAGCTAAGAGGGCCGAGATCTTTAAGTGAAAACCGAGAGGACAACTTGGAGATGAACTGGCGGATAACGTGAGGATTATGCCGGTGAGAATAATGTCATCAACGTACACAAGGAGATAGATAGTACATGAGCCATGTTGAGTAATAAAGAGAGAAGTGTCACTGCGGGAGTTAAAAAATCCATTAGCAAGGAGATACAACTTGAGTTCGTTGTACCATGCCCTAGGTGCTTGACGAAGACCATTTAGGGCTTTGTGCAACTTGCAAACATGAGACGGGCGGCTAAAATCAATAAAGCCCGGAGGTTGGTGCATTAAAACATTGTCAACATTGTTAGAAAGAGTGCCCTACAAGAAAGCATTATTAACATCCAATTGATTCAAATAATCTATCCAGGGACGTTGATGAAACCCTTTGGCCACTAGACGGGCTTTGTAACAGGCAATCGATCCATCCGGGTTCCTCTTGATTCGATTGACCCATTTACATCCAACAATATTTTGTGCGAGTGATTGGGGAACTAAGGACCAAGTGTTATTTTTATGAAGCGCAAGGAATTCTTCCTCCATGGCATTTTCGCCAAAGAGGGGGTTTATGGGCTTTAGTGAAAGATGTGGGTTCGGTGGTTGGGTCAAGGGAGGCCGAAGAGGTGGTGTGAAGGGAGAAGGAAATTTTGGGCTTATGGATGTTGTTCTGAGCTCTAGTGACCATCCGAGATGGTTGCACTTGTGGAGAATATTTTGGTGAAGGAGAAACAGTAGGCAGAGGAGAAGAACTATTTACCTGTGTTGGAGTTGGTGATGAGGCATCCTTGGAGAGGGTAGAAGTAGAAATTTTTTCGTGTGAGTGTGAGCTAGGACGGGAAAATGGGGAGGCCGAGCATGAAGATGAGAGAGTAGAAGAATTCGGTGGAGGTGTGTAGGTGGGTGAGGGAAGGGGAGAAAGTGGTCCAGATTTGGAAGGTGTGGTAAGAATGGTAGGTAATGAGGGAGTAGTAACAAGATTAGAGGGAATTAATGTTGTATCTTATGGAAGAGGAGGAGATGAATCGGGATGGTTAACTAATGAAATAGGACTAGATTCTGGTTTTGAACCTGTAAAGATGGAAAGTAATCTTGACATGGAGTGATTAGTTGGAAGATGAATCAAGAGACTTATTTTTATATGGAAAGGAGTCTTCAAAAAACGAGCATGCCTAGAAATAAAAAGCTTCCCTGTTTTAATGTCAAAGGAATTAAATGCGTGATTGGAAATGGAAAAACCGAGATATACACAGGGCCGGGATCGAGGTTCCCTTCATATACGAGCGCTCTTATAGTCCTGTCAAAATACATTCTTATACTCATTTTTTTTTTTTTTTTTTTTTCATTTTTAGTCCTGTCAAAATCATTGATGTTGGGATATGGTTGAAGTAGGACACCTCTGCAGCACTACACACTAGACATGCCACACGAGCGCTTGTTCTATTATCAAGACCGCTCTTCCTTCATACACATTAGACATGCCACACGAGCGCTCGCCCCTACATATTACCATTTATACATTACTCTTTTCTCTTTGGGTCACGGGCAAAAGAAATAATTTATTCAATAATTTTTTTTTTTTTTTTTTTTTTTGGGTTTCATCAAAAGAGAAAATTTATTCAATAGAGATTTTTTTTTTTTTTGAATCCTCCTTTTTTTGTACCTTTTTTTTTTTTTTTTTTTGTTCTTAACAAAAGATATAATTTCTTCAATAAAAATATTTTTTGGGGTTTTTTTTCCCTATCAAACGAGATAAAATTTTTAATGGTTATTTTTTTTTTTCGGTCCGGTCAAAAGAGGCAATTTATTCAACATAATATTTATTTTTGGTTATGAAAAAAAAAAAAAATTTATTGATAAGGAGAGGAAATCTGAAAGGTTAGTTGTATCATTTTATAAAAAATAATCATTTACTTGTAATGTTAAGGTTAAAATTGCCATTTCATTTAATATTGTAGTGCAATTGGAGAAAAAGTAGAATGATTATAAACTTGAGTGAAATCAGTATGTATATATGGAGTATATTTATAAAATATACTGTATGTTACAAAATTGGGATCACATATGAATACGTTGGCGTGGGCATTAGTGGCTTACTTTGAAAGCTTCTATATATATATATATATATATAACTATTGCCATGGGATATACACTCGTGAAATATATCAATAAAGCAATCTTGCGATTTTGGCTTTTTTTGAAGGCAAGTGTATAAATTATAGAGACTCATAATTAATAGGCAATGAGAAACTTAAAATGTAGCTACTTACAAAAGGCAAATTAGCCAAACCCACACACCTAATGCATGGTTAAACGTACCCAAAACAGAGATTGACTACTGGAGTATTTCATTAGTTAGACAATCAGTGATGGGAGCAATGATAGTGCTAAATCGCGGTCGCCGATAAAAGGAAGAAAGCAAGACAATGAAAACTTTGAATGTCTTTAAATAGTACGTAGTCAATCCATGCAGTAGCAAAACAGAGAAGACATATCTCTATCAATTCCTAGATCTCCTAGAGTCCTTTACTCTTTTTTTTTTCCAGCCCTGTCAAAATAGTTGAGGTTGGGATATGGTAAACGTAGGACACCTCAGCAGCACTATACTAGACATGCCACACGAGCGCTCGTCGTCCTGTGTCTTAGAAGCGCTCGTTCTATGAACAAGATCGCTCTCCCTTCATATACGAGTGCTCTCCCTGCATATACGAGCACTCTTATAGTCCTGTAAAAATACCTTCTTTACTTCCTTATCTCAATTTTTTTTTTTTTTTTTTTAGTCCTGCCAAAATAGTTGAGGTTGGGATATGGTTGACTTAGGACACCTCAGCAGCACTACACTAGACATGCCACACGAGCGTTCGCCGTCCTGTGCCTTAGAAGCGCTCATTCTATTAACAAGATCGTTCTCCCTTAATATACAAGCGCTCTCCCTGCATATACGAGCGCTCTTATTGTCCTGTCAAAATACCTTCTTTAATACTTCATTTACTCATTTTTTTATTTTTTATTTCTAATCCTGTCAAAATAGTTGAGGTTGGGATAAGGTTGACGTAGGACACCTCAGCAGCACTACACTAGACTTGCCACATGAGCGCTCGTTGTCCTGTGCCTTAGAAGCCCTCGTTCTAAGAACAAGATCGCTCTCCCTGCATATATGAGCGCTCTTATTATCCTGTCAAAATACCTTCTTTACTTCTTTTACTCTTTTTTTTTTTTTTTTTGTTCATTTTTAGTCCTGTCAAAATAGTTGAGGTCGGGATATGATTGACTTAGGACATCTCAACAGCACTACACTAGACATGCCACACGAGCGCTCGTCGTCCTGTGTGATGACCTTGTGGGCGGGTGTACCGTGGGCGGGTGCAAGAGACACTGTCAGGCTACCACACTGGCGAGCTACGGGTGCACAAGTCCCACATCGCCTGGGTAGAGGAAATGTGAAGTGCTTATATGTAAGTGCATCATCTCCAATTGGTATGAGGCCTTTTGGGGTGAAGCCCAAGAGCAAAACCGTGCGGGCTCAGGCCCAAAGCGGACAATATCATACCATGTGGTGGAGTGGGTCGTTACAAATGGTATCAGAGCCTGACCCAGCCGGAAGTGTGCCGACGGGGACGTCGGGCCTCCAAGGGGGGTGGATTGTGATGACCTTGTGGGAGGATGTGCCGTGGGCGGGTGCAAGAGACACTGTCAGGCTACCACACTGGCGAGCTACGGGTGCACAAGTCCCACATCGCCTGGGTAGAGGAAATGTGAAGTGCTTATATGTAAGTGCATCATCTCCAATTGGTATGAGGCCTTTTGGGGTGAAGCCCAAAAGCAAAACCGTGCGGGCTCAGGCCCAAAGCGGACAATATCATACCATGTGGTGGAGTGGGTCGTTACAAATGGTATCAGAGCCTGACCCAGTCGGAAGTGTGCCGACGGGGACGTCGGGCCTCCAAGGGGGGTGGATTGTGATGACCTTGTGGGCGGATGTGCCGTGGGCGGGTGCAAGAGACACTGTCAGGCTACCACACTGGCGAGCTACGGGTCCACAAGTCCCACATCACCTAGGTAGAGGAAATGTGAAGTGCTTATATGTAAGTGCATCATCTCCAATTGGTATGAGGCCTTTTGGGGTGAAGCCCAAGAGCAAAACCGTGCGGGCTCAGGCCCAAAGCGGACAATATCATACCATGTGGTGGAGTGGGTCGTTACATCCTGTGCCTTAGAAGCGCTCGTTCTATGAACAAGATCGCTCTCCCTTAATATACTAGCGCTCTTCCTGCATATACGAGCACTCTTATAGTCCTGTCAAAATACCTTCTTTAGTACTTCCTTTACTCATTATTATCATTATTTATTTATTTTTTTTCATTTTTAGTCCTGTTAAAATAGTTGAGGTTGGGATATGGTTGATGTAGGACACCTCAGTAGCACTACACTAGACATGCCACATGAGCGCTTGTCGTCATGTGCCTTAGAAGCGCTCGTTCTATGAACAAGATCACTCTCCCTTCATATACGAGTGCTCTCCTTGCATATACGAGCAATCTTATAGTTCTGTCAAAATACCTTCTTTACTTCCGTTACTCTTTTTTTTTTTTCATTTTTAGTCCTGTCAAAATAGTTGAGGTTGGGATATGGTTGACGTAAGACACCTCAACAGCATTACACTAGACATGCCACACGAGCACTCGTCGTCCTGTGCCTTAGAAGCGCTCGTTCTATGAACAAGATTGCTCTCCCTCCATATACGAGCGCTCTCCCTGCATATACGAGCGCTCTTATAGTCCTGTCAAAATACCTTCTTTACTTCCTTTACTCATTTTTTTCTTTTTTTTTTTCATTTTTAGTCCTGTCAAAATAGTTGATGTTGGGCTATGGTTGACGTAGGACACCTCAGCAGCACTACACTAGACTGGGGATGGCAATGAGGCGGGATAGGGCGGGGATCTCATTCCCCATCCCTATCCCTGATCAAATTTTTTACCCCCATACCTGTTTAATTTTCAACCCCCTCCCCCCATCCCCCCGCCCCGCATAATATTTTTCAAATTTCAATTCACCTTCAACAAAATCAACACAGCCATAATATTTTTCAACCTAATAATTTAATAAAGATTCGGCACAATTATAACAATTTAAAACATAATCAGATGTTTAATGCACAACGACTATGTTTTTTCTCTATGCTGCGAGGGAATAGATCTATGGCTTCACCGACTAAATACATTTATTTACATGACTCTTCTTACAAGAGAAAAACAATGAGCCGTACTTATATGCGGCGACTGCTACGAATTGTGGATTTTGGCTATTGTACGCCAGTCCTGGGTTTCAGGATTGGTTTCATCCCGAAATATTTTATGTGAATTCATTTGGCCTTTCCCTTGACTTACTCTATATCGGCACTTTTTTAATGTTTGGCACTAATGTCAGAAGGGTAAGTATTCTCTTGTTTCTTTATGTTATTTAGTTACTTCTAATATTACTTGTTTGGCTTGTTTGCTATATACTGTAATTAATTGGAAGAATTATAATAAAAATCAACTTCTTACCTCAAGGAAGAATTCAGAGAATCCTACAGCGGGATATTCTCTCTTGAGCTTGACCCAAATGGTAGTGAGTATCTTATTTGGTGGAATAGGTCTGAGCGATACTGGACTAGTGGGGCTTGGAATGGTCATATTTTCAGTTTAGTACCAGAAATGAGGTTGAATTATATCTATGATTTTAGTTATGTTAACAATGAAAATGAGAGTTATTTTACCTATTCTCTTTATAATCCTTCAATTATTTCTAGATGTATTATGGATATTTCGGGGCAAATTAAACAACTCACTTGGTTGGAAACTACAAAGGAATGGAATTTGTTTTGGTCTCAACCAAGAGAACAATGTGAATTTAATGCTTATTGTGGGTCATTTGGTGCCTGCAATCAGATTATTCAACCCTTCTGTAACTGTTTGCATGAGTTCAATATTAAGTCCATGGATGATTGGAATTTGAGTGATTATTCTAGCTGGTGGGAGAGAAATATTGTACTGCAGTGTGGGAATACCAGTACTGCAAATGGGGAACAAGATTGATTCCGGAAAATCCACACATGGGATTGCCTCAAAATCCTCAATCTTTGCCTATTGGGAGTGATGCAGAATGTAAATTAGCTTGCTTGAATAACTGTTCTTGAAGTGCTTATGCAATAAGATTTTTTTTTTTTTTTTTTTTTTTTTGTATGTATGTATAATATTTGTACCTGTCATGTTGCACAAACCTATTATGGCAGAGAAATAGATAGAAAAGCTCATTTGGAATGCAATCCACCAAACCATTAAAATCCACAGTCACTGATGGGCCTTCTTTAAATGGTCCGCCGCATATCATAGCGCACACAACAAGTGGACCAGGTGGTAAACAATACTCAGCATGGGCCTGAACAGCCCAAGATTCGACCATAAATGATGCAAGAAAATGGGTCTGGGCTGCAAAAGAGGCCCACCTAAGGGCATTAGTTGGATCGGCTCCTTAATAGCTCTCGAACAGTAACCGCAAAAAAAAAATCTTTGCCATTGGGTTCCACACACACAAGGAGAATAATAAAGATACATGATGTGACAGTGGCCCCATACGCAGGCTATGTGCCAGCCGAAATGGGACACTTAACAATAAGTATCTCTGCTCCATTGTACTTATCCCTTAGGATCAACATTTTACCTATTTTTCTTTAAAGAAAAAAAACTTATTATTAGCTAATTGCTTCATTTCGACTCCATATTGGATGTTGTTCCGGATGGTACATATTTCATATTTTTTGATTTTTTTTAATTGCACGTATATACACAATGTGTAATTTGTCGCTTATTTTTAAAATTTTCACTTTTGGGAGCATTAATATAAAATTTCACACTGAATGTGTAAATTTCTTGATCAAGATTCAAGAGAATATATATATATATATATATATATATATATATATATATATATATATCATTTTTTATATCCATATATAGAAGTTTTAACTTGAAACTAGAATTGGTATTTTTGAGACAAGAATTTATTTATGCAACAAATGCTAGACACATGTTTATTGCCTGACTATATTAGCTCACATGTTACACTTGGACATACGGAATTGGTTCACTTGATATACTATTAATCATATGGTGTAGTTTTGATGAGTTTGGACGTGAATCACCTGTTGTGAGATTTCTATGCAGTTTCTGCTGTCCACTGTCTTATGGCGTTGATTTGGCCACGTATTTTTTCATAAAACAGACACTAAGTTCGCGTTTGGCAATTACACCACTATTTATAAGTAATATTTTACCATCATTTATAAGTAACATCACATGATCTAAAAAGTAACATCACAGAAGTCTAAAAGTAACATCACTATTTATGTGCATACCTTAATTTAAGGGTGAAGATACACCACCATTTATAAGTAACATCACAGGATCTAAAAAGTAACATCACAGGAGTGTAAAAGTAATATCACCATTTATGTGCATACCTTAATTTAAGAGTGAAGATACTTATAAATGGTGGTAAAATGTTATTTATAAATGATGGTATAATTGCCAAACACAATATGTTGAATTGAGTTAAGTTTGTATGTGACATTACTTAGTCTGTATTATATGCATAACTTATTTTGTGTGTGAAGATACTTATAAATGATAGTGAAGAAGGATCCAAACACTGCCTCAATTTCACTCAAATGCTGCCTTAAGAGCTATTAAATGATGAATGATGTGGCAAAATGTAAGCCACCTAAAACTCACACCAGAAACTGCATAGGAATCTCACAGCAGGTGATTTGCGCCCAGTTTTGATAGAGGGCTCTCTGTAATTCGGATTCAAGCATTGGGTTCTGCAAGACCAACCACCCCTACCCATTTATTATATATTTATTATATATATGCATGTCTATTTCATTGTTCATTTATTTTTATTTTGGTGTGAAAAATTAGTGAAACATATCTACATATATAAGTTTATTGCCACCAATTTGAAAATGGTGGAGTTACCATAAATTTAATTAACATGCCTTGGTTGCTAATAAAATTAACCAATTCAATGCAATGATCATTGCCGAAAATTGTTGATTCAGTAACTAAGTTGCATCTTCATTTAGGCTATTTTTCAAAAAATATTTTTTTATTTTTTGGTGTTTGATTGTCTTAAAATATTTACGAACAAAAAATAAAATAAAATTTAATAAAAATAATTTATTCATAAATTTTCGACAAGTTATTTCACATGCCTCGCCCGATGGATTCGACATTAATCGCGACGTAGATCTTTGTCAAACACTGCCAAAGTAAAAATAGAAAAATATTTTATCTGAAAAAAATATATATTTTTCAAAAAGAATATTTTACGTCGAAACAAACAGAATCTTAAACTACTTTTCTTTAAATTTTAAATATATAGAAATTGCCAAGATGTTTATAGGATCAACTATTTATAGGATCAAATAATTTGGCTATTCATTGAATGAGGATTCTAGACTCAGTTCTTTGCAACTACTTTAAGTTGCGACATGAGTCCTAATTTTTTATTTTGCTCTAAAGGTTGTAGTCTCATTCGAATTACTTGTCACCATATTTTTTTCTTATTAGCTCAATTCATGTTAAATTTTATTTTTTATTTTTCCTTTAATTTTTTGGGTAAGTACTTTTGATATTTCCCTTCCCCTAACAGAATCATGTCACTCCTCGGTATTTAGTAATTTTTTTTTCTTTTTTTTTCAAATGTGCTTATCTTCTTAATCTACTATCTCTCATTTTGATTTTTATCTCAATTATAATGTTCAATTATTTTGTTGACAATCATTAATAATGTACAATATTGCTTACAAATTACAATTCTTTTTCTTTTAGATATAGACGTTGTGTTTAGCTATATAGAATTGGAGAAAATTTAAATTTATTTTAATTTTTTTTTAATAAAATATTAATATATTGTGAAGTAAACCAAAGTCCTTGTTGACTGTGACAGTGGCAGCGGCACCCTTCGAGGACATGGTTAGTGTCTCTTCATTAGTTGTAAATTGTAATCATGTTCACTACAAACTACTAAGATTTTTTATTTTTATTTATTTTATATAGTGGATTACATTTTTATATACTCGAGTACTTCTATGAATGAATCGTATTTTGTCCGATACTCCTCGGATATATGTCTAACACTTCATATAAATATTCACAAATAAAAATAAATTTTTATTACTTCGGACACATCCTGGACAAATTTTTATTATTCCACACCCTTTGTCACACTTTTTGTACATTTAGGCCGATACTTTTAAAAAAAACTAACACAAGCCTACCTTATAATTTTAAAAATGATATGAATACATTCCAAACCAAAGTGTTATACTTTTTTCTATAAGATAAAATGATATTACAAAAAATAATATTCATTTACAATAAAAACACTATTACAAAAAAGTAGTGAAATAATTATATATATAATATAAAAGTCATTACACTATTAGTATAAAAATAAATTAAAGTTTTATACTTATATTATTAATCAATACATGCATATAAATAAATTCATTTTTTATTAATCAATTCATTTTTATTTTTATATTAATACCTCTGTCTAGACATAGGGCAAAGGTATTTGTGGTTCCTATCTGACAATCACTATTTACTCGGCCGAGAAACATTTTTTTGGGAAGTTTTCCACTATCGACATTTTGATTCAAGTCAAGGGCTGAATTCGACAA
Organism: Cornus florida; assembly: GCF_030987335.1. NCBI lineage: Eukaryota > Viridiplantae > Streptophyta > Magnoliopsida > Cornales > Cornaceae > Cornus > Cornus florida. Next base: position 1,125,196 of record NW_026775577.1, on the reverse strand, counting down.
TGGCAACTTCTACAAGTAGAGGATTAAAAAAAAGCATTTTTAAGGTGGGATTCACGTGAGTCCCATGGATGATGGGATGGAATATTTGACACGATAGCTAGACACATCCAACTTAGTTGGATTCAAACTTATATTTTTTTTAAGTATTTATTGTTTAATAAAGGATTATTAGTAATTTAAATGATATGGTGTTTTGTTTTTTTAAATAGGTCACGTATAACCCGTTAAAAAAATAGGTCGGGTTTGTATTGAGAGTTCCTAATACGATTATTAAACAGGTCGTATTCAGGTTGAATTGTTTAGTATAATATCCTTAAATCGATACGACATAATTATGATCCACAAATAGAAATTGCAACAGATGAAAGAAACATTTTCAATTGAAGCACAAAATGCATCATGTTATTTTTCTTTTTCTTTATTTTTATTTTGTTGAAATGCAACAAATTTGAATAATCAATGCTCAACTAGTCGATATGCTCATTGAAGCCTCGTGGAGTCCTTGCAGAAGACATTTAAACAGTATGCGAAAATATCTGGAGTACAAAATAGTGAAATACATGAGCATCTCATCTCGCCTTGCAAATTAAAGATGTGCCCCACGTTACATCATAAGTCTTACTCAATAAAATTTATCCCACATTTTAAACTCATATTATTTAAAAAATTTAAAAATATTCAACACAACTTAGTCACAAAAATCATAATTCAACTTCATATCAAAATAAATGTGACTGTTTTACATTTTGAGATGCAAAATTAAAATGCTCGGATCATTGTCATAAAAATTATATATATATTTTTTGGGAATGTAAATATTGTATAAATGAGAAATAAGTACAAAATTCAATGGCCAGGCCATGATCAAAGGCCTAGCCCACAAAGAGTGGACAGAGGCCGACAGATTAGTAACAAATATATGTCTAAGGAACCAGGGACAAGCCCAACATGACATAGACACTATTTAGAGTGTCATAATTTTATTGCTTGAACTGGGCTGAGTTAAAATTTTGACAATTGATTGCGTCCATGAGTTAAAAGTTTGATCATTTAAATTAAGCTTAACATGCATTCATGTGAGTCCAAAACTATTATAATAATAAAATAAATCAATTTCTTATTTAAATATAAAAAATTCTTTTTTCTTTTGAATGAAAATATAGAAACAAATTATTTTTACCTTACAAATTATTATATTACATATATATATATATATATATATATATATATTGATATTATAAATACGTGCTTATTATCATAAATTTTTTTTTTTGAAAGTTTTGTATTGTCATAAATTTACATGATATATGATTGTGTATCGTCTTTTAATTATAAAAATTATGGCTAAAAATTATTATTTTTTAATTGATAAAAATGCTAATTATATTCAATTATAAAAAATAGTGATATTTCAAACATATATTAGTATATTACATTATGGTACTAAATAAACCCTTCTATATTTAGTACCATAATGTAATATAGTACTAATATAATATGTCTCTCCCTCATTCTCCATCCTCTCTTCGCGGTCTCAATGAAACACAAGCTCTCTCTCTCTACCCAAAACTATTTTTCTCTATGCTAAACAAATTCCATTCTCCTCGGCAATACTTTCTCTTTCCTCTGCTACATAGAAAACATATTCTCTTTCTTTTGTGTCCCTATTTCTCGCTCCTCTTACTTGTATAAAATAATTTTCTAACTCTCCCAAATACCAAAAAATGAGGAAAACTAAAAAAATTTTGGATAAATTATTTTTAGTTATTTTGAAAATAAAATAATTTACATAAAAAATAATTTTATAAATTCGGAGTCTCCCGAACACCAAAAAAAATAAAAAATAAAATGTTTTACGATCAAACATATGGAACGTTAGATTCCAAAGTGAAACAATATGACATCACAATGACCCCATTTTTTTTTTTAGAGTTGTTTGACTTTGCAGATCTAAATTATAATTTTAAAATAAATAAAAAGTTATAATATGGGAGGCACTTGAGTATGAGAATAACGTAAAGATAATTAATTACTAATTACTAAAGTATGTACTAAGGTGAATATGAGTTTAATTCAGTTAGACCTCCAATCTTCAAGGAGACACCTTCACATTTGTAAAAATTCAAACCCTGTTAGGCATTGTTGGCTGACAAAGCAAAATAATTGAATGGAATGACTAATTTACCTTTTTTGTCATTCTTCCATGTATGGCTAACCAAACACCTTTTTTAGAGCTGGGTCTGTTTTCACCTTCATATACGGCTAACCAAACACCCTTGAGCCAACGAATTGCACATGGACTTCCAAGCCAACGAATTGCGGAGGGACTCTCTCTCATTTTGCAAATCAATATGAAATATATATTTCTGCAAATTTATACATGAAAAGTAAATTTGGCTTTGCAGAGAGTTAATTTGTTCCTTATTCGATTTACATATGTATGTGTAAATTTTTGGAAGGAATACATCTATAATTCTGACCATGCGATTGTATAAAAGGTTTAAAGTAGTTTTTTTTTTTTTTTTCCTAATTCATATTTTATTAACTCAACAAACTCCAACAGAGATCTAGACAAGGAGGGAGAAATCACCCCAAAAGAACTGATACAAAAATCATTCTTACTTGAAATGGGATTATATCATTTATACGAACATCAAGAGCAACTAAAACAGAGTTTGAAGGGAAAAAATGGACAAATCTCTGGCAAATCCATTTTTTTTTTTCCTTCGAAGGATTTGGTAAAAATGGAGAAGAGATGAAACTTGAGGTCTAAAATGCCTCAGGGAAGAGAGACATTAATCGTATTGAGGTGAAGATGAGAGATAAGAGAAAAAAATTGGGTTCTGCCACGTATGGTACTTTCTATATTTATATAGTATATATACTATAAACTATATTTATATTTATATTATATACTATATATATTATATATGGTACAATCCTATTTGGTTACGAGCACAGTGTTATTTTAAATTATGTACAACCCATATTCAAATTAAATTTGATATATACAATTTAGCCAACACATGAACTGTAGTCAAACATAATTATTGGAGGATAATTTGGGCATTATTGTTTAATTTTTTTATGATGTCAGCAATTCCGACCAATTTTGAGGATTGACCTAGGAGGGAGAGTGAGAGACTAATGTACATCAGAAAAAATAAAGAGCCTGATTAAATTTTTGTAAATATGAAAAGGTTTTTTTGAAAATTGAACAAATTACAAGGGGTTTAACTGAATTAAACCCACTAAGAGAAAAACTTTTAATTCACTATTATTAAGAAAAATAAATACCAGTACAATAACATATGTGTATTCCAGGTCTCGACTTCTGAACTAACATATTTACAATTTACCCCTTAACCTCTTTTAAGGTTGAAATAAAATCCCCTAACAATCTTCCCAATTCATTAGCCATCAAGAAGACTTTGAGATACTCCCAAATTCCTTCTCCACCCTCACTGACCGCCACCGCCACCGTCAGCCCCACAAACATCGCCGGAGCTCCAGTATGTGGTATCTTTCTCTTTTTTTTTTCTTCCTCTTCGTTGTTCGTATTTGACAGATTCATTGTATTTGACACATGATTTAAGGGTTGGTGCTATTACTCACTCTCTTTCACCGTTGGTTGATTTGTGTTTGATTATGATTCTTAGGGTTCAAATTGAAGTCACATGTGATTTGTGTTTGACAGATCTGTTTTCTTTTGTTTGAATTTTGATTAACAGCAGAAAAATTAAGGGTTTATAGTCCATCACACCTTTACAAATGGTTATGTAATTTTATTTGGAAACTACTTATATCATTCTTTATATCCTCTAAGCTTGCTTGAATTTGAAAAAAAAAAAAAAAAAAAAGAATCTTTCAAGGTGTGGATGCAATGAATTTTAAGGGCCTATTTTTGGTTCAATAAAATTTCTAATTAGGTCGTTATTGACTAATGTGGTAACTTTTGAACAAAAATTTTAAGGGCCTAATTTTGGTTCAATAAAATTTCTGTCATTCCAACCCAAAAAAGCTGCAAAAAACAAGAAATAAAGTGTCTGGTACTCGTAATTTGTGAATGTCACTCACCGTTCCAATTCATCAGCAGTTTACAAAATCAAATAACTTGGAAGTGTTGGTCCAACTATGGATACATGTTCAAATATATTAAAGCCAAAGTTAGATTGAATTTTATTTTTATTTTAAAAAAGAGCACGGGCACGGAATCTACAAATAGGTAATACCCAGTCTTATCTAACACTTCTCTGCCTTGGTCATGCATGGGTTTGAAGCTGAACATAATTATTAAATGAGAGACAGAATCGTTGGGAGGGCCAAAAGCTGGTCCAGGGCCATAAAGGTGCACATTAGGAAGAGATTGAGCCATCCGAGAGATTGAGCCATCCGACACTGCTGCGAAGCCATTGCGTTCGTGTTGGATATCGACATCCTATGAACACTATTGAACATGTGTTGATCTTTCATGATCATGTTCATCGTATAAAAATAAATTTTATTATTTTGCATATTCGATCACAGATTTCGAATGATCGGCCAACACATTTCAAAAACTTGACTAACACATTATAAGCTCTTTGTCTTACATAAAACAAATGCACAATCATTCCCCAAAACAACATTATAAAAATATATTAAACTGCTCAACTTTTAACGACTAAAATTATCATTATAATGACAAGATACGGTAGTATATAGTATATCATATAGTAACATTTTTTTTTTAATATTTAAATACTGTCATATTCTAAATTTATTTACCTTTAAAATTTATAAATTAATTAAAGTTCAACGATTATATTATTATATTCAAAACATATATAAATGAATTGACTTATATCTTAGTATTTTATTTTTATAAAATTTAATTGACTAATCAATATATTTGTGTCGTGTCTGTGTCTGTATTATAAAAAAATTAGAGGATATGAATATATGATATAGAAAGAAATTAAGAAAATGAACCAATGAAGTGATACTGTAAATAGTACAGCTAGTAGTTATATATCAAAAATATTTTAAATGAAATTTCTGTTATCCATATAGTAGATATATGCACATGATATTGTAAAATAACGATTTGAACAGTCTGGATCACACTACACCACGAAAATGACAAAAATGCGTCAAACTGATATATAACCATATATACGTACACATTTCATATTCCAATTTCTACAGAGAACACGTATTTTTTTTTTTTTTTTCATGAATCACGAGATATATAATCAAATAATAATAATAATAATTGAAAATAATTGCTACATCACTTTTACTGTATATATATATAAATAATTCACACTGATCCCATGCACTGCATTGAATCGATATCTCTTCTCTCTAGCCGGAAGAATGAACTTTATATGAGTTAGGATATAACAACAAAATTTAATAAATTCTATTTATATATATATATATAATTAATTTTTTTTAATATTATAAATAGAAAAGTAACATGATCTTTCAACTTCATCATACATTTACTATTAATCATCTTATAAAAATCTTTAATAAAAAAAAACGAGTAGTTTGCAAAAATGGAATATGATTATTATGTAGTTTCCATTATTTAAAAACCTTTGACACCTGCAATTTTTTTTTCGAATATGAATTTAAAATTAACACATCACTTCAATGATGTTGGGAGTCATTTTCTTGGATTTGGAGCTTGATTTTCCAAAATTAAGACAATTTCTCCTTCCATGTTTTATTCTACCTGGTTCATTTACATGGGAAAAATAGAATGACCCAAAAGTGAATTATATTTTTGTCCACTACTTTCAACCCCTTTTTCACTTGGACAATACGTCCCGTGCAAAATAACAGAAGACATGAATCAAGCCTTATTGCAGCCACCATCAGAAGCTGAAGTTCAACATGTTGTGAAAAAGGAGGTGACTGGGTCCGTACCTTCATTCATTAGGGGTACCTCCTTTCTAGCTTGAATCATAAAAATTGCTTCACCTGGTCTCATTGCCATATGTAATGTTGCTTACAAAATTATTTTTAAAATCATATATATGTGTTTGATTTAAGGGTTTGTGCTATTACTTTCTCTTCTTCACCTTGGTTGATTTGTGTTTGATTATAATTCTTAGGGTTCAAATTGAACTCTCTGATCTGGTGTGGTTTGTGTTTCGGTTTGTTTGTTTGAATTGTGTTTTGATTGATATTAGGAGACACCAGAAAAATTATGGTTCAAATGCTTATGTAAACATAATCTGATTTAAAAAAATTAGAACAAAATTGAGAGACCATCCACCAATTCTTTCCTTGTACGTTTATTATTATATATATATACACATCTTTCTTGTATGTATCTATACATATATTCTTCTCTAAAAAGTTCTATATTATATACTACAGAATGCCCTGAGCAACCGTTCCCGTCCAGCACACCTCTAAACATAATATACATGTAACAGCATACATTTATGTCACATTTATGTCACTCTGGGAGCTACCTTCATCATTCTTGTGGACACTGCAATCTATTTAGACAGTCACTATGTACCACACCCTCCAATCTTTCATCTTCATTCACTCTCTGTCAATGTCTCACCTGCATTCAACATGACCTCTAGTGTAAATACTACTATGATAAGTTGGAATGGGACTTTCAATGTTCGGAACACTAACAGATTTGGGAAAATCATTCACGAACAAGCCATTAATGCTTCGGTTTTGTACAAAGAGGTCAATCTCTCGTCATCCACGGCAAAAAGTGGTGGTCTGATGCGAAACATTCCTAGAGGCTACCTTGGTGTCCCTGGGCAATGATGATATTTTGGTGGCGGATTGGTCAAAAAGTGGTGGTTTGATGAATTTTGCTGTGACAATAGATGATGTTGTGAGGCTTGGTGCAAAACCATACTATGTTGACAGAGGGCTGAATATGAGAGTCACTTGTGAGGATGTGAAGGTCGTGATTTCTTCTCATAACACAACGACAACTACAACAAGGGTATCAATGTTGGGTGATCAGTCCAAGCAATGCAAGATCCAATATTGCAAGAAATTGAAGTATCACTCTAAATAACTTTAATTAATTAATTAATTAGCATATTTATTTATATATAGTAGAAAACTTTTTTATTTGATTGTTGTGTCACCTATTTCATTAAGATTCTGTTCTACAACAGAGTTTAAGGTTTTTGGTTTTCTTTCTTATAGTTCCTTGTTTCATGTATATTATGTTGAAAACTAAAGAATATATATATATAAAGCCATAATCACAATTTTTGAATTTTTTTTTTTTTTTTTTTCCTTCCTCTCTTCAATTATAGTGAGATTTGTAGAACGCTGTACCCATCTTCTCGCTTCATTTGTATTTTGTTGGTCTTAGATTGCGAATAAATTTATGCTCTCTTCAGATTGGTATTTTGGAAGTAGAATTAGAGAAAAAATAGTTTATATTTTTAGACACAATTTCATGCAAAATCATCATCATCCAATCAGGTCATCATCTCATCTCCATTTAAAGGATTGTTTATATAATAAACTAACAATCACCCTGTTCACAATGCCTAGAGAGAGGTCTAATTTGAATTTTCATTTAATATATATATATATATATAGACCAGTTATCCTTTGATAATTGACTTTATATTTAGGAAGGGAGCTCATCAAACAGATAAAGTGCATAAGCTGATGGGCCATTCTAAACGTGCCAATTTATTTTGGGCCATTCTATATGCTTGTTCTTTGGGCCTCTCACTGTTTACCTAGATAGGTTTTATACGAGCCTCTTGTTGGGCTCCTTTTGTGCCTTATGACCAGTTTGTCCTTTTGTTAATGGACTTATACTATATTATACCATACATGGCTCTTTGTCGCAGATTTTCACCCATTATGGTACTACTCAAAGTTTACCACCTTTAACTAAGGAATTCTAATGGATTTACGATCATCACGATTTTAAAACACTTTGTCTCATAGAAAGATAATGATCCTACATATAGCATTTCAATCTTTCATACCCTGACAATATGAAAATTTTGAGCACACATAACTCGCACCAGAGCCTTGCCTCTTACAGAGCTGCTCCCGCCCACCGTGTCTCACATATGTATACTCATAGATAATACTCCTATTTGATAGATGACAACTTGTATTAAAATGTACAATATGTTTCTAAAAGCATATTTTAACCCTTACATGCACGCTCGAAAACAAAAATGATTGGATAGGATCCATTTCCATTTGCGATTTTTGTGTCCAAGATCATATGACAACTTATATTAAAATGTGCAATATAATGAATCTTAGAATTAGGCTCAGTAGAACACAAATTTCCTTTTTTTTTTTTCTTTTTTTTTTTTCCTCTCATTCAGAGTTCGTACAGCAGCTAGAAGCATCTCCAAAGATGCATCCAAGGGTTAAAAATGTGCCACGCCTTTTTTTTGTTTTCACATAGCTATTCATCATTAATGAAAACGTGCACGCAAATACGAATGTAGTGTATGTATGAGTGTGAATAGTTTGCTTGAACAGTACAAAATTGCTCATTAACAGTCAGGTTTCTCATAGTTTGCATCATTAACATTTCACACCTATAACTACTTAAAAATGTGACACTTGGATCCTCTAATTTAATATTCTTTAAGTTATCTAAGTTTAAGTTATCCAAGTTGAATTCGTTACAAATTGACAGCTAACATTTAAAATCTATCTAAGTGTTAAACCACATCAACTAATTTAAATAAAGTATGAAAATTGCACCATTTTGAGATAAGAAAAATTATCAAAGTTTAAAAATTGTACCTTTCAAATTAAGAAAAATTACCATATTCTAACGAACGTTGTTATCTCTCCCTCATCTTTTTTAAAAAAAGATCATCCTTCTCTCTCTTCTTGCTTATTCCAATGAATATGTAAATGGATATTGATGAAGTTATGAAAATACAACAAAAAAACCCTATATATATAGAAAAGATGTGGTGAGGGAGAGATAACAATAAACGTTAGTTAGAGTATGGTGTGAATTTTTCATAATTTAAAACAATGCAGTTTTCAAACTTTGGTAAATTTTTCTTTATCTCAAAACGGTGCAGTTTTCAAACTTTTTTTAAATTGTTGACGTGGTTTAACAACAGCAGATAGATTTTAAATGTCGCATGTCAATCTGTAGCGAATTCAACTTAGGATAAGTTAGAAAATATTTAACTTAGATAATACAAGTCTGACAGTCACACACGATCCCAGGGGACAGAGGCAGTACACGTGCCCTTGAATTTTTTTCTTTCGTTATTTTTTTACATATATTTTTCTATAATATATATATATATTGAAAATATATAAAAATGTCCCTCCTGATATTTCTCCTTTCCCTTGTATACTCGTATATTTCTTTTTAAAAAAAAAAAATCTTAAATTGTTTCATTATCATATTTTATATATGTAATTTATTAATTTTTCTCATGCCAAAAATATGTTTCTCGCTATATATATTCACACATCTCTCTCTCTCTACATATATATTCTATAAACACTAATTTATATATATATACACATTATTATGTATTTAGTGTACAATGTACCCTCTAAAAAAAATATATTATCTAAATTTTTGAAAATAAATTTCGGCATGCATGGAGCTTCATATTCATTGTCGTTTTTAGAAAACATGTTATGGGATGGTATACGGAAACAAATGTAGGATCCATTCATTTAATCTACATATAGTTCTTTACTGAAGAAAAGTAGGAGCTAAAAGTTGTTTAGTCCGTGTATCATCATCACCTGTTTCTTTTAGACTTTACTGAAGAAAAGTAGGAGCTAAAAGTTGTTTAGTCCGTGTATCATCATCACCTGTTTCTTTTAGACTTCTACCCTTTCGACACTTGTATATCACTTAATGAGTGCTAGTATTTGATACTTGAGTCAGTCTTCTCCCATGGAAATGACTTTTATTGCAACAATAGAGCATATTTTATTCTTTACTACATCACAGTCCACAAGAAAGTGAAGAAGAAAACCGTGTACAAACAATTTTAAAACTAAAAAAAAAAATGAAAAATGAAAATTGCAGCTCAAAATACAGCTTTAGTAATTTTTTATTTATTTATTTTTTTAAAATTATATCAAAATAAGGTACAAGAATAAAAAGGAGGCATGTCCCCTTATATGGTACAAAACCAAAATGGACAAAGCCCATTTCCAGTAAAGCAAAAAAACCAAGCAAATTAACGAAAACAAGCAGCATGAGAAAACAAGGAACACAACACTCTCTCTTGAAAACTTTGCCCTCTAGAATTTTGCCAAAACCAGTCAACCGCAAAATGTATTTCTTCTCCAAGCATGCTGGTTCGTACTCACATCAAATCTCAGTTCCTTTGCTGCTCCATTATTCTTCGCAGACGAGCAAAGTTGATCAAGACCACCACCATGAACCTATCTTTCATGTCATCCACCAACCGGAAGTAGGCATACCTCCAGGACTTCTTTACTAGTAAGACTCCAAAAACTCCCCAAAAGCCCACAACAAATCCCAGTCCCATGCTTATATAGAAACTAGGCCAGTCAAACTCATCTCCATCTTCTTCTTCATCATCCTCCTGGTATTGTCCATCTCCACGGGGAGAACGCGAGCAGTTGATTGTCAATGGAGGCCCGCAGAGGCCAGGATTACCCTTGTAAATGGATGGATCATTAAGCGTCCCGAATTGGTTGCCCAATGGAATCTCTCCCGAAAGGTTGTTGTCTGACAGGTTCAAGTGATTGAGAGAAGTTAACAAAGTCATGCTGTAAGGAATAGGACCAGAGAGCTGGTTCCTCGAGAGGTCAAGAGTTTCGAGGTTCTGCAACTTTCCAATCTTGTGTGGAATATTTCCTGTCAAGTGGTTTATGGACAAGTTCAAAGTGCACATTCTTGAAAGATTTGCCAACTCTTCAGGCACCTCACCACTTAGACTGTTGCTTGAAAGGTCTATCAGATGCACAAGATAAAGAGTACTCTGGAATAGAAGTACTCTTCCTTTTGACACCAGTAATAGCTGCCCCTCAAAGCGCGTAGTAGAACTAAGTTCAGATTTCATACCTTTAAGATTCCCTAAACATGGAGGGATTGAGCCTGACAAGTTATTTTCCGCCAAGTCCAAAATATGAAGATAGGAAATGTGACATAGTTCTACAGGAATACTTCCATTGAACAAGTTGGATCTGAGACTTAGAATAGACAATGATGGCATCCTTTCTCCTATCCATGATGGAAGGCTACCGTAGAATCTATTCTCCCCAAGACTAAGGGTAACCATGTTCGAGCAGTTTTGCAACAAAGAAGGGAATTCGCCAGAAAGATGATTGTTGCTCAGCATCAAGAACCTAAGTGAAGTTAGACAACCCATAGAAGTAGGGATCTCTCCTGATAAACTGTTGTTTGACATGTCTATAAGAAACAAGGTTGTAATGTTATGCCAAAATCCAGGAATTCCTCCAGACAAGTGATTATTTGAGATATCAAGAGTTGTCAAATCAATTAGTCTACCAATGGACAATGGAATGGTACCGTTGAGAGAGTTGTGAGAGAGATCTAAATCAGTCAACATGGGCATTCTTTTGCCGATGTTTGGAGGAATTGGTCCGGAAAACAGATTGTTACTCAAATACAGTTCACTCACATTAGATGACCAGAGTGGAAGAGGACCCTCAAAGCAGTTCATAATCAAGTTAAGGGTGGATTGAGGATGAAAATTTAGAGAATTTGGTACCCTACCCCTTAATTGATTATAACTGAGGTCCAGTTCATCCAACTGCAGATCTAACTTCCACAACCAATCTGGTATGGAGCCTGAAATTCGAGTGTTCCTGAGAACTAAAGTATTTAGATCATTTTGATTTCTAAGCCATTCAGGAAATTTCGGGCCTAACTGACATGAACTTAAGTCGAGATATTGAAGTTTAAAAGGAGGCAACCACAAAGAACTCACATTGAAAACCAAGGTAACCTCTGGGGAGAAAGAAAACTTGCCAATGCACAACTCCTTCAGACTTTTGAGGTGCAACAGATGAGCTTCTGTTACAACACCCTCCCACGAGTTCTCTGTTATGTCCAAGGCAACCAACGAAGAAAGTTGTCCAAGACTTTTTGGAATTGTACCATTCATTTGGTTTTCTGAGAGGTACAATTCCTTCAAGGACGACAGGTTTCCAATGGAACCCGGGATTGAACCAAGAAATGAGTTTCTCCACAGTTGAAGACGCTTGAGGTTTTTCAAGCTTCCTAGTGAACTAGGAAGACACCCCCCAAGTTTATTGTATCCCAAATCCAGTACCTCTAAACTGCTGTTGGCACACCTTGACAATCCATCAATGAGCTCAGTTATTTCACCACTGATATTGTTGAGAGAAAGATCCAATTCTTGCAAATTGCACATATTTCCCAAATCTCTTGATAATTGACCTCCAATGTAAGCATTCTCCGACAAGTCTAGAGTTTGGATAGAAGTCATGCTTGAAAATTCATTAGGAATTGTGCCTCGGAGATTATTGGAGCTAAGATCAAGATATTGAAGCTTACTGACATTGAACAGCCAGTAAGGTATCGAGGAGCTGAAATCATTGTTGGAAAGATCAAGGACCAAGAGCGAAGAAAAATTAACGAAAGAAAGGGAGAGAGGAAGTTTGGACAACCCACAAGCAGGTAGGTGCAACTCTAGAAGAGAAGGAAGCATGTTAAGAGCTTGTAACCAATCATCAGAGGCATTACTAAGGTCTATGTAGCCCAAATTAAGGTGCTTCAAAGAAGAAAGACCATAGAGCCATGTAAGGTCAGTCTTGTTGGAAATATCACAACATCTATTAAGATCAAGATATTGTAAGCTTGAAAGTTTTCCAAGGTTTTGAGGAATAGAACTAAAGGATGCACTAGATAGATTGAGATACCTCAACTTCTCAAGCGATCCAAAGAACGATGGAGTTCTAAGTCCTACAAAATTGTTCATGCTCAAGTCCAGGTAATTCAAATATTTCAAATCAAGCAAAGAAGGATTTATCTCACCACCTAGATGATGAGTTGTTCCATCACCATCAAAACTATCAGGAAATGAATTGTGAAGGTTGAGTTTGATAACATGACCTGTCTCATTGTCGCATCTTATGCCACTCCATTGGCAGCAATTTTCACCTACCCAAGAAGAGAGCCGGCCTGACGGATCCGTGAGACCTCCCTTGAACTTGAGCAAAGCTTCTTTCTCGATTTTCACACAACTCGTGTCAAGATAACCATGACAAGAGATGATTCTAATGTTCTCAAGGTATAGACACCCTGACAAAAGAATAAGAGCTAGGAGTTGCATGTAGGCATTGTTATTGGCCATGCTTCATGCAACTGATAGTTTCTATATATCAAATATATGCAAAGGAGTTTAACAATGCTGTTGTATATATACACAATCCCCAAGCTGTGACGGTCCTGGTTTTATAAACTTGGTGCGTCAGTGATGACCTGAAAGTTGACCCGCTAACGAATCCGAAATGCGAAAGCGAAAGGAGTAAAATGGTCATTTCAAACTGAAATGGGTGCTACCGCGCACACTATTGGAAAGACAACGAAAAATGAACAGGTTAGACTCAAGAATTACCTGATTCGGAGTCCGAATGCTTGACCATGTAGGTCAGAATGCGTGACCATGTAAGTCCGAACATGTGACCATGTAAGTCAGAACGCGTGACCACGTAGGTCAGAATGCCTGACCGTGTAAGTCCGAACGCATGATCATGTAGATCAGAACACTTGACCATCTAAGTCCGAACGCGTGACCATGTAAGTCAGAACGCGTAACCTTGTAGGTCAGAACGACCGACCTTGAGAGTCAGAACGACCTACCTTGAGACCCAAATTTTCTAAATAAATTTCTCGATTTATTCAAATCAAAATACTTCAATATTACACCCAGGATTCTAAATAAAATACACAAAATCTCTTTATTGATACAAATCAATTTCCTCAATATTAAAATACATCATCTCTAAATAAATTAAATTAATTCCTCAACACCAACTCTTCCACCTAAGCCCGCAATTATGAATCCACGTTCATCTTCGGTACCTGAAACTGAAAGGGGGTGAGACGTAGAAAAAACCATAACAAGGATCTCAAAAGGTTTCATGAAAATTAACTTCACAAAATAATATATATGCTTTTAAATAAAAATACATATATGCAATTTTAACAAAATAGCATTGACAAAATATTCGAAATAAAATCACCCAGATACTTCAAGATATAAGAACCCTACACTGCAAAATAAATAAATCATCATCGAATCATCAAAAAGCCTCAAAGCTCTTGGCCTCTGTGCAAACTCTCGGCTCTCTTACGTGTGTCCTCAATTTTTCCCTCTTTGCTCTTCTCTAATTCACGCACCGAAGTCACAAAGCAGTTACATTTAAAGGAAAAATGCACCGTCATCACATTTTGTACCAAAATTTCACATTAGTGGTACCAGCTGCCCTTTGTACTTCTTATCCTTTCCTGATCTTTGTTTTCCATTATTCATCATCCATCGTTACATTCATCAGAATCAAGGGTGGGCTGAAGCTTTAGTTTTTTGTCATACTATTTTAAGCCCAACCAAAATAAAAAATAAAAAAATAAAATAAAATAGTAATAATAATCCAGTTCAAAATTAACCCACTCCATTCTGAAGAGGCTAAATCCGCCTTGATAAGAATAATATACCAAATAAAATAACAAAAGAAAATATCTTTCACCCATTACTCATTAATCAAGTAGAACCCGCGTCAACCATTAGAACCTCATTTTTCTCTCTCTCTCCTCCCATACTCGGCTGGTGCATCTCCCTTTCGCATACTCGGCTGGTGCATCTCCCATTACTCATAATTTAGTTTTTATCTTCTTCTAATGCTACTGGACTTTTGGTAGTTGGAAATCACTATTAGGGGTCAAAATTAGTCTAAACTAGGAATTTTGCTGATGGGTCCAGTGGATTAAAGTTATGGTTTCAAATTTGAGTCATTGACCTCAAGAAACCATCTAATGTGATCGACTACTTTGCTGACGGGTGGATTCAACTAATGTGAGTGTGCGATTCGCAAAGGTACCATCTAATTTAAACAGTAGAGTCTTTAGGAAAACAAAGTGAGATCTGACAACACTTTTTTAATAGAATTACTTTAGAACACTTAACTATAAGGAGTTTGTTTCATAAATCCTAAAAAAAATTCATGATTAATATAATTCACTTACTTTAATTTTGTAGGAGATTTTTCTTATTATGTTCAGTTGCATATGTATATTTGTAATTTATAAATCTGAATTATAATAAGAAGTATTTCATTTATACTTATTATGCAGAATTTTAGTAGGAATATGTGTAGAAATGATAGCATCTTTTGTTTAGTCTTGTATGTATGTTTCAACTTTCAATACACACTCAAGTTGGACCAAGTCCTTAGGATATTAGAATTCATGTAGTAGAAACCAGATCATTAATGATCTAGTTAAGTTATAAGCATCTGTGTGAGTACTTTCACTTCACTTGCTGCAAACTTCAGCTGCTGCAACTCTCAAATACACTAATTTATATGAGTACTTGATTGTGAGTGACACCTTTTTTACATTTAAATCACGAAGAGGATTATTTTCTTGATTGCGAAAAAACTACTATTGAGATCCACATTGCTGCGAAAAGAGAAGCTTCCTTGAGAATAACAGAATAAAGAGTGTTATTTATGTGACACAACCATATAAATATATAACCTAAAGAAATTTCTTGTGACAAACAAAGCCTACCAAATGCTTTGCTGAATTAGAAAAAGGTGAGTAACATAACCTTCTTTATACAGAGTGTAGAGACAAACTATAACTATAGATAGCTTAGTTCTAGCACAAAGAAGCACTTAATCATCTTGAATCATGCTAAACATTTTCTTTCTGGATCCATTATTCTCTTGAGACGAGCTAAATTCACTGGGACAAAAACAAGCAGCCTATCTTTCGTGTCTTCAATGAACTGAAAATAGGCATTCCTCCAAGACTTCTTCAATAACAAAGTTCCACACACTCCCCAAAACCCCACAACAAATCCTGGTCCCATGCTGATATAAAACCAGAACAAATGATCAAAATCATCTCTCTCCCTGTCACCCTTGTTTTCTTCAGCTTCATCCGGTGTTCCTTCTTTCCCACTACACTTGATTGTTAGTGGAAGACCACAGAAAGCAGAGTTGCCCTCATAAATGGATGGATCAGTGAATGTGTTAAATTGGTTGCCTGATGGAATTCGTCCCGAGAAATTATTGTAAGACAGGTTCAAGTGATTCAATGAAGTCATGGAAGTCATGCTTGGTGGAATTAGGCCATAGAGCTGGTTTCTTGAGAGGTCAAGAGTTTCTAACAGTTGCAAGCTCCCAATCTTCTCTGGTATCATTCCTGTCAAGTGGTTCGTCGATAAGTTCAATGTGCCAAGTCTAGACAGCTCACTTAGCTCTTCAGGTACTTCCCCAGATAAATTATTTCCTGAAAGGTCTATGCTGTTCACAAGATAGAGAGTAGCCTGATACAGGAAATTTCTTCCTTTTGCCACCACCAGCAATTCTCCTTCGTATCTCTGAGTGTCGAGGTACGATGTCCTGCCATTCAAATTACCAAAACAGTAAGGAATGAATCCTGACAAATCATTCTGTGCAAGGTCCAATATGTGAAGAGAGGAAAGACTGCAAATTTCTGATGGAATTTTTCCATCGAATAAGTTTGATCGTAGACTTAGAATCAAGAGTAATGGCATCCTTTCTCCAATCCATACTGGAATTTTCCCGGAAAATTTGTTGTCCCCAAGATCAAGGGTAATCATGACCAAAATGGTAGAGGACCTTCAAAGAGGTTATTTTTCAAATAAACAGTTGATTGAAGACTAAACTTTAATGAGTTTGGCACTCTGCCACTCAATTGATTATAACCAAGGTCCAGTTCATTCAACTGCAGATTTAACTCCCATAACCACTCTGGCATGGTGTCTGAAATCCCAGTATTCCTGAGTATAAAAGTTTCCAACGCGTTCTGATTTCTGAGCCAATCTGGAAATTTGGGGCCAACTTGGCATGATCTCAACTTGATGTATCGCAGTTTGAAAGGAGGAATCCACTGAGTTCTCACATTGAAAACCAGGGAAAGATCTGGAGACAAGGAAAACTTACCAACAGACAATTCCTCTAGCCTTGTGAGGTTCGACAAATGAGCTTCTGTCACAACACCCACCCACGAATTCTCAAAGATGTCCAAGGCAACCAACTCTGATAACCGCCCAAGACTTTCTGGAATTGTCCCATTCATTAGATTATCCGTGAGGTAAAATTCTTTCAACGACGACAAGTTCCCAATGGAATCTGGAATTGAGCCAAGAAATGAGTTTTCCCATAGAACTATGTGCTTGAGGTTTTTCAAATGCCCAAGTGAATTTGGAAGAAAGCCACCCAATTTATTATTTCCCAAATCCAGTGTCTCTAAGCTACTATTGGTGCACCTAGACAAACCATCTGTAAGTTCAGCAATGCCACCACTAAAGCTGTTAGCAAAAAGATTCAGTGTTTGCAAATTGCACAGATTTCCCAAACTTGACAACCCACCTCCAAGGAAGGAATTCTCAGACAAGTCAAGTGTTCGGAGAGAGGTCATGTTTGATATTGCAACTGGAATTGTACCTCCAAGATTGTTGAGGCTAAGGTCAAGATATGAAAGTTTGCTTAAACTGAACAGCCAAAGAGGTATTGAAGAGTTGAAACCATTGTTGGCAAGATCAAGAAACAAAAGTGAAGAAAAATTAATATATGGAAGAGACAGTGGAAGGATGGAAAGTCCACAATGTGGCAAGTGCAACTCCAGAAGAGAAGGAAGCATGTTAACGGCTTCAAGCCAATAGTTTGCAGCCTTGCTGAGGTCCACACCTCCTAAATTCAAGAACTTCAACGAATGAAGGCCGTAGAGCCATTGGAGGTTGTTCTCATATGATTCTTCGACGAAACAATATTCAAGATCAAGATAATACAAGCTCGAAAGATTTCCAATGTGTGGAGGAATTGTTCCTCCAAAAGATGCACCAGAGAGATTGAGATATCTCAACTTCTCTAGTGAGCCAAAGAACTTTGGAATTTTGATTCCTCCAAAGTTGTTCAAGCTCAAGTCTAAGTAATTCAAATGTTTTAAATCAAGCAAAGAAGGGTTGATCTCACCACCAATATGGTAAGTTGTTCCATCACCATCAGAGCTATCTGGAAATGGATTGCGTAGTTTGATCTTGACGACATGTCCTGTCTCTTTGTTGCAGACAACACCATTCCAGCTGCAGCAGCCTTCACCAACCCATGACGAAAGCCGGCCTGAAGGATCTGTGAGACCTCCCTTGAACTTTAGTAGAGCTTCTTTCTCTACTTCAATACAACCCATGTTAAGATCATCAGAACAGGTGATGAATTTAATTTTTTCTAGGTAAACAAACACCAACAGTACTAGTGTAAGAAAAAGAAGATGGGTGATTGCATTGTCATTAGCCATTGTTATCTGTGAAATTTTAGTCTGTTTATGAATATGAGCATGAGCTTAATTTATCCAAATTAATTGATCTTTACTTATCATCTTGCCGTGTGCGTTCCTCATATATCAATATTGATTGGTTAATCAAAAGTCCAAATTAATTTATTTTTTTCCTTGTTTGTCTTTTGACTATGCATGATAAACCAACCCACACGCTTTGAATTTTGCAACTTCCACATTTTAAGTTGTTTAATTTGATAATACTTTTGAGTCAAGTCCTCTTATTTATTATTTTTATTTTAGCAAGTGCATCATTGACCATAAGTCTTTATGGAAATTAATTGTCTCATTTTTTTTCCTAATTAATTATCTCATTGACAGACTTCTAAATGAGGATGTGTGAATGAAAAATTGAACACTTACCAAAATCACGTCTTTCTTGAAAAAGAGGTAGACATAAAATTTGTAAAGAGTAACTACTACGAGTAGTAATTAATTACCATGAGTAGAGGGACTAAAGGGCTAAAAAAAATATATATATATAAAAGAAAAATGAGTCATGGCTCAAATCCGACCCGGATATTTTTATTTTTCCATTATGCTAATATGCTCCAATGCGACGACCCGAGTACATGGTAATCGGATTTTATCCATTCGCGCCACAAGAAACGAATCGAAGCCCTCAGTCCTCTGAGACCAGCAAAAAATGGTTCTTTGGCTGCTCTCAGCTCCGCCGTCAGTTTCCGTCGTCACATGCCGCGCCACCCCCTTCACAGTCCGCACTCCACCACCTCCACAGCTACAAACACAACCACCGCCACCACTTCCTTTGCCACCAAACCCTAATTCAACACCTTTACCCTCCTTAACCTGTGCCCTCCAATGTCCTCACTTCAATTCGTACGCACTCCACTCCACTCATTTATCTTAATTTCTCATATCCTCTTCACTCATATGATATTCATACATACCTGTATGTATATTTTTATGTTATATATATTGTTTAATGCAGGTGTTCGGGTTGTACCCACGAGTACAACCTCCACCGTCCGGTCATCCTTGACGAGGCTACCAATTTCTTCAAGAAGCTAGGTATCTCTGATTTCACCTTTGATACTTGTAGACTGGTACGTATTGTTATTTCCCCTTAATTTCAGAATATATATATACACACACACACACGTACACACACATGTGCTTGTGTGTGTCCTTTACTTGGGATTCTGATTCTATGCTTCGCTCTCAGTGGGGATGGAGATGCCGTGCAAAGCTCGCTGTCCGTGGTTCGTCAATTAGTCCTATGATTGGACTCTATGAAGAGGGTACTCACAATGTTGTGGATATTCCTGAATGTAAAGGTCTGAACATCAATTATTCTTGTGTACTTGTATTTATGTTATTGTATGTATATATAAACACACTTATGTATAGAGGTGATATTTACTTACACCTGGTGCAAGAATAAATTAATCTTACAACGGTGGATAATTTTTTTTTATGGCATTCATTTCTTGGAAGTCCGGCCGTTGAATCGAATGTCCTTATGTTTGTTATGCACAGTAATTCGTGAAACATCAACTTAATTGAAGATCTGTAATGTCACAATTTAAATTTGAGTTTTGTTCTTGTACTTTATTAAGAGAAATGTAAGTTCATGAATAGACACTTGCTAAGTTGATATTTGGCATGCATGACAAACACGATAAAGGAATCTACAATGGTTGGATTAAAAAAATTAAATTGTAAAAAGATTTCAAGGGTGTATTCTTAAACCAGGTGTAAGAATAATTCCACCAGGTGAAGTTGATCTTACTCAATATATAAGAATATCAATAAAAATTTAACTTTTAAACTATTGGCTGTGTAGCTCATCATCCAAGCATAAATGCGGCGGTCGAACTCTTGAAACGAGGCTTGTTCTTCTTCCTCAATCTCGAATTGTTTAGAGATGAAATATATGTGTTTTTGCCTGAATATTTCTTTTTGCTATTTAGGTATAACTGAGTTGAACATTGAGCCATATGATGAAGATATGGGGACAGGTGAACTGCGATATGTGCAGGTGACTGGTTTGGTTAAGACAAATTTAATGCATTGGGAACATCAAAGTAATTGAGCCAAACAGTTATGATTTGTAGTCATAACCAGCCTAATCAAATATGTGTGGCTGCAGATGGCTGTGACAACGTACAATACATCCCTTCCTGCCTCTGAAAGATATAGAAATGGTAACTAGATTAGCTCATCCTAATACTCCCATAGACACGCACACAGCAAATGTTTGATTCTCGAATTGTTTGTTTTGGCCAAGTTATACTTAACATTGCTAAATTGAATGTTTCATTGAAGGTAAAGTGCAGGTTTCTTTGGTTTGGAATTCAAGAAATGAGAACTCACCCAGCTCAGCAAAATTAAATGCTTTGGCTCAAGTAAGTCCATGGAAAGGTTTTGGCCAAAGTGATTTATTTTTTAATACTCTGCTGCATTAGTATGGCTGATGCTCGAATTTTGGTTTGTAGTTCTTATGGAGAAATGGTGGGCCAAGCAGGAAAGTCCATTTAATTCATTCTATTTGGGCTAACTTTCAGACATCAACCAACAATGTGAGTGAAAGAGTTTGTGCGTCATCAGCACATACAGATGCATGCATACATTTTAAGTGTGTAAACTGTTCCATTTGTTTGTCAAGTAGTATAGTTGAGTTGGTATCCTTCCAGAATGTACAAAATGAACCTGTGAAAGTAATCCAATATAATCACTTGGAATGCTAGTTTCACTGATAAGGTCATATTGTCATAATCATTGTTGGTGTGTTTGTTATCATTTGTGAAAATTTTCCCTCCTAATTGTTAAAATTGAGCTGAACAGGAATCTAAATCTGTTAGAGAACGAAGAAAATGAAAAGAAAGGAAGATTTGGCGTTTAAAATTTTTGGGGGCAATTATAAAAGATAGTACTTCAGATTGACTTGTAGAGAATTCATGAAAGTGATTAAGGAATATTAAGAAGATAATAATCCTTTTCATATCCCTTTGTTAGGATTAAGAACTGGCAGTGATAATTGACAAAGTGTTTGAACTCTTGTCAAGGACGTTATGTTTAATTGTGGTCACGTCAGTTTGGTGTCCTCGAAGTCGCATTATTGATGCTTCTGAGACACCATAACATTAGACATCTTCATATGAATTCTCAGATTTTTCAATAATTCTTATTGTTTATGACTTCTTGTAAT
The DNA here is from genome assembly GCF_030987335.1 of Cornus florida. NCBI lineage: Eukaryota > Viridiplantae > Streptophyta > Magnoliopsida > Cornales > Cornaceae > Cornus > Cornus florida. The sequence continues at coordinate 1,103,468 of NW_026775577.1, read as the reverse complement.
AAAGCATTGGATTTAATCTTGATTGCAAAGCATATAGAGATCCAGTGAAATTTCATTTGTACTCGTTGCTTTTTTTTTTTTTTTTAGCAGGTAAGCAACTCACACACACTTTTTGTCCCAACTCCCAAGTGGGGCTTGAACCTGCAACCTCTTCTCTGGGGAGGTAGAGGAGATACAACTCAGGCCAAGGGCTTGGTGGTGGTGTCATTTCTACTCATTCTCTTTGTAACCCAAAACTGAAACAAAATGAAATATCAGATGATATGCAAAATCATACAGTAACTTCTCATTTACTTATCAAAAAAAAAAAGAAAAAGAAGTAACTTCTCATTTGAATACGAAGTTTACAATTTGTATTCATAGTATGTTTCCACTGATTCATATCAGGATGGTGTCAGATCTAGATTTCTTAATCACTTATCACTTATTGCTAATATACTCTGTAGCAATCAGCATTTGCATCTCATGTGGCTTTCACAAGTGTGAATTTTGTTTTTCGTTTCCTTTTCCTATTTAAACTTCCCTTTATATGTATGCTTTATATGTTTGGGAGTTGAGAATGTTTTTATAATGATGCCAGATAATTTTTGGGAATAGATGGAGGCATCTTTTAGGAGAAAGTGACTTTTGGGAACATGTTGGAGGAATTGACGTTTCCTTGGCTCCATCCAGTTTCGGTCAAGCAAATACACGGGTAGAAAAGGCGTCTCTCTCTCTCTCTCTCTCTCTCTTTCTCTCTCTCTCTCTCTCACTCTCTCTCTCTCTCTCTCTTTGTGATGACGGGTAGAAAAGGCCTATGGTATCAAATCCTTGACAGGTCACATTATTATACTTTTTTGCAATATTCTACCAATTTTAAATTGCTTAATTATTTGATTATTGGTTTTGTCAGGCTTTTGATTCTTTGCTTCAGAAGTTACAGAAGAATGTCCCATTTGGTGCATCAGTTGCTGACCTCTATGCCGGAGCTGGTGTTATTGGATTATCATTAGCCTCCACAAGAAAATGCAGGCGAGAGCTGTGCTGATTCTATGTGCTTTGGAGTCCAAACTTGCATTCTTCCTTTTAACTTACCTCTAAACCAGTTGTTCTTGTTGCCAGATCTGTTAAATGTATTGAGATTAACAAGGAGTCAAAACTATCTTTCGAGAAGACAGCCCAACGATTACCAAACTCTGTAGATAGCAGCATCAGCTGGCACCTTGCTGACACTTCAATTGTTAGTCAATAAAAAAAAAATGAACTTACAATTAGTCAATTGACAGCAAAATTGGATTTTCTTTATTGCAAAAAGGTTTAAAAAACTATGATGAGAAATTTCATAAATTCATATGCTTATAAGTGCTTTAAGTTAAATATTAAATTTCTGTGTTATTGATATTTTTTTCCAATCTATTTATTTATAGACAACTTGCATAAAAACATAGTGAAGCAGATCAATTTCAACTTTTTGAAACTCCTGTTTCCATAACAAACATTCGACAGTTCCTTGTAACCCAAAGTAGCTTTACAACATTTCTGAAGCTTCTTTATGATTTGTTTACAATTTTCTAGGATCCACTTTCATGGCTTGTGGGATCAGATGTTGTTGTGGTTGATCCTCCAAGGAAGGGACTGGACCCATCTTTGGTGAATGCATTACGGTCTATAAAATCATTGGAAAGCAAAGCAAAGTTGCCTGAAAGGTAGGACAGTTATGTGGTTCAGTTCAAATTGAAATTGACGAATTCAATTTAATCTCTATCCAAAATTTAAAACAGTGCAATGCTTTGATAAAGCGTAGCACAAACTTTGAGGCTTATGCACTTAATGCTTTACATGTTATTTCAGTCCCTTAAAGGTCAAAGATGAGAAGAGACCATGGGTACTACGTGCAAGAGAAGCTTCAGTTCAGATTCAGAGCAAAACAGCACAGGAGGAAAGCCAGTCACTTCCTCAAACTCTTATTTATATAAGCTGTGGATGGGAGAGTTTCAAGCAGGTACTTCTGGTTTTCTAAGTTTTTACATGATTGAGCTAAGAACTCCCGTTTAATTTGATCAGCTTCCACATGGATTCTCAAACATCAAGATGTTGATTATTCTTTAAGCTCTAATGTAGCAATTATCTAACAGGATTGCATGACATTGCTGTCTAGTAAGGCATGGCATTTGGACAAGGCCCATGGTTTTAATTTCTTCCCTGGAACCCAGAGGTATTGATGTCCTTTGTGTGAAATATTTTTTTACCTTGGCATATTACACTTTGCATCACCATAGTTGTGATTTGTTTTTGTTTGTGTGCATGATTATTTAACTCATTCATAGGATATTTTCTGACCAGTGAAATACATTAATGAAGACTAACTGTGCAATGCTCTTCAATTGAAGTTTTGGACTTGAGTGCATTTATTATTAATTATCAAAGATAAGTCAAATTGTTCATCCTGAGGCAATATAGAAATAAGTGGTTTCTCATTTAATAAATTAGACTTAGATAATTTGCTTGATGATGGTTTTCATACTATTTAGTTCTTTGGATATTTGTGAATATCAACAATCTCCACTTGTCAGGGAGATAATAGAATGGAAAGGGTGGGAAGGAGGAGAAATAAGAATGAAGATGAGGACATTTAAATTGTTAGGCGGCATACTTGATTAAATTAGCACTGTGATGGCAGCTTTTATGATCTAAGGGTTTTATATTTGGATAAAACACATGATATGTAACTTCAGTATTACCTTGTAGTATTGAGGGAATAGTAGAAACAAATGGTCTAGAGATGACTGCTGAAAAATGATTTTTAACATTTTACTGTTAACCTAAACTGTGTTTCCTTTTCTGACTTGGGCACAAATGTTTTGTTGAAAAAGTACCCATATGGTTGACTTTAGCATTTTAGGGCAAATTCGTTAGGACCCTGATTTATGATATTGCATTACATTTATCCATTTATTTACTGATCCCTTCTTTAAATATAATATGGTGTGTGGCTGCAGTATTGAGGTGTTGGCCGTGTTTAAAAGAGGCCCACAAGTAAGCCTCAAGAAAAAGAAATCAGGAAAAAAGAAGAAACCCTCATAAAGAGCATTTAGTCATTGATGCAGCATTGAAGTGTCAGTAACGTCCAAATGGTAAGAGTCAGGAATAGTTTGCATGAACAAGAAAAGCACGAGGGAGGAACAATGCAGAACTAAATGTGTTCAGAGATAAAACGGAGAAAACGAAAAATGACATCTCTTTCTCTCTCTTACTGGTGAAAAAGAAATTTTTGTATTATTGGTTGAATTTATAATATGAAATTCATATTGAAAGAAGTTTTACATACTTGTTGGTAGCCTGTTTACTTAGAATTTGATGAAAGAATGCAAAACTGTTTAAAAAGAATAAAAGAAAAGGAAAAGAAAAAGGAAAAAAAAATAAAAAAGAAAGAAAAGAAAGAAATACGGAAAGAATGTGATGCTCCAAGAAAGCAACAGTTGCCGGTCTGTCGGTTAAGAGATATTCAGTTCCCCTTTTCTCTTCCCTTGGATTTTGCCAGATGAGGGAAAGCACTCAAAATGTTGTGGGCCCTCAAGTCTTGCCTGGTCAAAATCCCCACCATTGGAGGTGCCTGCAAACAAAGCACACCATCAGGTCAGTTACATTTAATTCACAACATTTCTGCATTTCACAAAATGATCATCTTGGTTATTGTATTAGAAAATATATGTTCCATCATTTGTCAGATTAAGCAACAAATCTGATAACCAGCTAGTGATTAAATTTATGAATTTATAAATTTAAACCCTGGAAATCCTTCGATGTATTGTGTGTGGAGGTAAGTGAAAGAGAGATGTTGTATAAACTCACCCCGGCTGCTTGGTATTGGGGCAATATGAGCATATGACGAAGCGCCACTTGCCTGAAGAGCACCATAGCCTTTGCCACCGACATGCTCTCCACCACCGTGTAAGGGGTTTTATTTGTTAGTGGATGCAAATCAACATACATCTCCATTTCATCCTTTGTCACAGCTACCTCCTCAATCTTCCCTTCTCTTTCAGCCAATTCGACCCAGGTGAATTTCTCTCTTACTTCCCACTCCTCTGTTCTCCTTCTCTCTTGCAGGAACCACTTCTTTTTCAGCACTAAAACAAGGTGAGCTCTTAGGATTGATCCATGCAGCTCTGTTGCCCCAATTGCAACCCCCACTTGTGGATCATCTACAATGGGGAAAGCATTGTGTGTAGTATTTTTCAGGACATCCACAATGCGAGCCACTTTTTCTATTCCGTGAAGGGTAACTACTGCAGGCTTGGCATCAGCAAGCTCACCAACTGTAATATTTCTCATCCATATCTCAGGATGTGCATCCAAGAACGGCAGCCCTTTCATATCTAGTATGATTTCATAAATACTTGGATTGAAACAGTCTCCAACAGTTTTGGCAATAAGAAGAACGAGCATTGTCATTGGTAGTAAGAGAAGGTTGTTGGTGAGTTCAAGAAATATGACACATAGTGAAACCGTCATTCTCATTGAACCAGCCATGAGGGAGGCGGCACCAAGGACCGCATAGAGCCCTTGATCAATGTTTGTGTATGGTCCCATGGCAAGTCCTAGCATGCGGCCATAAGCTGAGCCTATGAGAATGATAGGGAGGAAGAGCCCAGATGGGACGGCAATGCCAAAAGTGAAGAGTCCCAAGATGCAATAGAGTGCAAAAAATATAATGAGTGAGACAATATGGAATTCTGTGGGAGTGTTAATGGAGAAGATGTTCTTGACAGCATCATCATTGGTGGTAAGAAGGAGGGTAGCTAAGTCATTGTAGTAGCCAGTTGGGCAGTTAAATTGTTTGAAGTTGCCAGTCCGTCCAGTGGTGGGGCAAGCAGAGTCTGGAAGTGAGGGATCACAGGGTGTGCAACTGGCAAGAAAAGGGAGTCCATATAGACAGGCTGAAGTGAACAGTGAGACAGCGAGACTGAGGAGGAGCTTATGTATTCTTCCCTTCCTGCAACAGAAGAGCAAATGAATAGGTTAGAAAGTTAGACCTAGATAAACAACTGGGTCAGTTTGGAGTGGGTCTTTTGGACAGTGGATAGATTGTGAAATTGCATTATCAATCTGATGTTGGTCTGAAACTTTGGGATAGACCATGGCGATCAAATCACTGAAAGAAAAGGATGTGGTGGTGTTGCACTTCACTAGAGTGGGTTATGTGCAAGTCTTAAAAAGATATAAAAACTAGGATCGGTTGCTTACTCATTTATGAGACTGTAGACTCTGAGGACCTTGTGGAGAAGGTAGTTGTAGAGGCTTCCCAAAACTCCACCACTGATCCCAATTGTGGCTACAGGGATTATGTCCATGACATGGTACCTAACCGTAACACCGCTCACATCAAACATGATTAGACCTCCTCTTCCAAAAAGTCCGCAGTTTCCAGTTTTGCAGTATTCCATGAAAGCCCTGAGCACCACAACCACAACTGCTGTGCTGAAGAAAGTTCTCCAGAGGAGGGCACTTCTCCACCATGTTGCCACCTCTTCAAGAGAAAACAGGACACCTCCGACTGGGGCTCGGAAAGCAGCACATACACCTGAAGAAGCACCACAGGTGATAAGATCTCGGCGATCCCGGTCATTGTTGAAGTAGCGGAGCCAGCGCCATTTAATTCGGTAGTTGTCAGGTCCACCTTGGCCTAGTAAGGAAGCAATACAGGCACCGATGTGCACCAACGGCCCTTCTTTTCCTAGATCTAGGCCTGCAGAGACAGCTCCAATGCTTCCAATGATCTGTAACATAAAAGAGTTAAAGACCACAAACTGAGGGACAGGTACGTTTTAAGTCAGTACAGACACTTCATTTGTTTAGTTTCTTTGTCACTGAATTCCATTTCAAGAGAATATATTTTGTGGATACTCATATAAAATATTGGTGCTGAAGTTCATTCAAACTCCTGAATTGTGATTATTCTCCTTATAAATTCAATCCATATACTTTCTAAGTTTGCCAGTGCAGATCTTCAAACCCATTAAGAATTTTTTTTGAAAATACGTAATGCAGTCTTTTCGCACTTAATGTGAAAAAATTGTGAGATATCTGAATATACATAAACCGAAACCTGTGTGAGAATTCAAAAAATGCCCATCTCGATATGTGAATGCTTTAGATTTGGAATATAAACAAATTTCATTTTTCTGAATGATCTAAATTAAACTAGTGCTCGAGTAGTAGTCACGAGTTACAGACAGTATGCCAACTCACTGAAATGGAATCTGTTCATTCTATTTGAAGGACATCCCACCTTGACAATCAAAGTTGTAGCACCAAACATGTTGGGTGTGTCTACCCCATTGAGATAGGCTTTGATTTCTGGAATACCAGGCCCAGCCGCTGTAGGTGCAAAACATACACACAGAACAGCAGCAACCAGTGTCAGAAGGAAATTAACCCCAGTAAGAAAAAGAAATCCTGTTAGATACCTGCATCCACCAAAATTATTTCCATAAGCACTCTCAGTTCTCAGTACATAAGGCGAAGATTAAAATTTTAGTAATCTACACAGAACTGAATACTTGATGTTCATATGCTACTCTGTTCCAATCTTAGTACAAGGCTTAAATTATTTGAGAAGAACATGTTTAGTAGTGCAGGGGATATCACTAACCTTTCTTTCTCTATGTAGTCAACCACCGCGAGAAGCTTGTAGCCTGCAATATTCTCAATTGCAAGATTGATAAGGGTGGCAATAATACCAGTTAGAAGCCCAACAAGGAATGCCAGTGTCCATTTCAAGAATATATACTGCAACACTTGGGATTTTGTTCTGCTTCTCCAATCATGCCTGAAGAGATCATTCTCATTGATCCTGCATCAAAAACACTTCCTACTTACATGAAGAAACAGAAACATTAGAATTCTCAGAACCAACGAAGACAGGATGATGATTTTCTTACTCGTAATCCAAGCTCTCAATATAAGAAACCTTTGCTCCAACCATGGCTAGTGGAGTGGAGGAAAGTGTTCGGCTTCTTTTGAGGAGTGGCTGGTGTAAGGTATTGCTCTCTGGGTCTCTTTCCTCTTCATCTTCTTGTCCTTCCATGTTGTGGGTTGTTTCTTCTGCAAATTGGCTCGAGTCTTCCTCCATCGAGGGAATCTCAGCAGCAGCGGAGGGAAATTCAGGTGGTCTTGTTGGATATTAATGGTTCTAGTCTGCAATACAGAGAAGCTAAGCCGCCTTAGCTGGTCTTAAAATTCAAAACTAGATGGAGCTGAAACATGCTCTTTATATATCCATACTTGTCTTGTTATAATAACATCCACTTGTTTACTTTTGCTATCATAAAAGTGACATTACTTTTGATTCTAAGATGATTAATATGACATAGTTTTACTATTGAAACCACATGCACATTATACATATGGTTCACAAAATATTTGTTCCGTCATTAATGAGACTTTTCTGTCCCTGATGTTATTCCCATGATCCATCCCATTATTGTCATGGTACTGTAAATCATACTATTTGTTGAAATTATTGTTCTTTTGAACTTATAAATTCCTTTTTGATATTTTATAATTTCTGAAATTCCACAATATATATACATATGAAGAACATTGTTAATATATTAAAGTCTCAAGGATCATGAAACCTGAAAAAAGAACAAATCTCTTCTAGCTGCATCTTCATTAATTTGCATTCTTAAGTCTACGATTGATGGCTACTTGTAAAGATAAAATTTATTAAATCATTTTGTGCTTTGGTTGTCTTATTGTTTTCGTCTATATGGCCCAACCTGGCAGTTGAGTATGTCTTGACTGATACGCAAAGATCTCAGAGATCAGGAAATCAACGGCTCGCATAAAACGGCCCTTCAGGTAGTTTGTGAGCCATCTTATACACGTTTGTTTATGAATAATTTATTTATATATTCTAGATTTGTAGTGTGGTATTTATTGATTGGTGCATTGATTCAAATCCGAGATCCACATCTATCCCACTAATTGGGCCCCACATTTCATTTTCAAATCTAAGTGGATAGCCACTCCTTATGTATGAAACGCGTGAAGTTTTATCAGGATACGTGGCGACCCATCTGGGCTTTGATCCTAGTTCTGTGTGACTGAATTAATTATAGACCGTCCTTTGCTCCATGTTTTTGTAAGCATAATCCGAATTTTTTTTTTTCTTGGTTGAATGCATAATCCGAATAATGATCAGTTGATGTGCGTCCTCTTTTTATCGTTGAATGGATCCCTACTGTGATTCGAATCCTCTATCTTGATGTGTCACGGGTAGATTTATATCATAATATAATATAATATATATAATGTAGTTATTACATAAACTATCTAATTAATACTAGTCATACGAGGTGGCGCCGGAGAAAATGCAGGCCTTATGCTTTATAATTGCTTTTAGAAATTTGAGGGAATGAAGAGTCGACATCTGTGGTAGGTATAATAATTTTTTCATGATAAACCTCCTGCAAAATTATAATGAGTTCATCTAAATTTCTCATATTAGGTGAATTCTATTGATTGAAAAGAAACTCTATAAACTAAATAATAATAAAAATATATATATCATATAAATGGTTTCAATTATATTCAATCAATCTTGAATTAAAATGCATAGATAAAGTTAAAACAGTTCAAAACTACAAAAATTGGTGAATCCCTATTTTAACAAGTCACCTTCAATTCATGCTATTGTTTATTTTTGTTCTTGTAGGAACTTGAACTTTCGATCTTTTATTTTGAAAGACCAATAAGTATCATTGGATTATAAGACTTTTAGTAATTTACGCTATCATATGAAATAATAAAAATAGATAAACTCATTTTAATTTTTGTGTAATAAATTACCAGAGTACTTTTTGAGTATGATGATAATGCAAATGTTACATAATTTTGTCAAATTACACGACTAGAGCGGGACATATAACTTCAACCTTCTTAAGATTTGACGCTAATGTTCAACAACCTAATCATTTTCCGTACGTTGAAACTTTTTATTAAATGACCATGTTACCCTTCTATTGTATGAAAAAGACAATAGTAGCCTTAGGTATTGCAATGACAAAAAATAAATAAATATGGACCAAAATGCCCTTATAAAGCTAGATAAAATTACAAGATTACCCAAGACTACTTTTTGGGTTCCTAAATTCTGAGCAACTAACTCAAAAATTCTCTCATCCCTTCTCCGTATCACCACCTTCCTTTTGTATGCTTAGATTTCTCTCTCTAAAATGATGCACATTTCTCATCAAATCGAACTTCAAACGCTGTCCTAATCAATCATCCTCATGCAAATTTATATACTACATGTGTATCTAACAGCTATACATGTGTGTGTGTGTGTGTGTGTGTGTGTGTGTGTGTGTATATATATATATCGACTATGTTATACCTTAGATAACTTAAGCTATTGTTCCCAAATTTCGTGTATGCTGCCATGATAGTCAAGTGTGTAAATATTTAGAGAAAGCCAATCAATTGTTTAAGCCCACCACCACCAGGAACCCCAACCTCCACTGTTGAGTATTGAGAGAGCCCGTTAATTGTGAAGTTTTCATTTGGTCCTTGCAAATTTAATTCGAGGCGGTGGCAGCACGAGGTGGTGGTTGCCACCTCCCACGGCAGGCGCTTTTGAACAGACCCAAAGGGTTTTATCAAGTAGGAGAGAGAATTTATTTGTATTTTGTATAATATAACTCATATCAATAGCCATATATATATAGTGTATTTGTGTGTTTAATGTATATGTGATTTGGTCCTCGCAAATTTAATTCGAGGCAGTGGCAGCTGGAGGTGGTGGTTGCCACATTCCACGGCAGTTGCTTTTGAACAGACCCAAAATGGATTTTGCCAAGAATGAGAGAAATTATTTGTATTTTTGTATATAACTCATATCAAGAATCATATATATTTTGCGCGTATATATATTAATCTTTTTCAGTAATTGCTCTTACACCATTCATTCAACTCGGATGAAGTAAATGGCAAATTAAGGGGTTCACAAATTTAAATCTGTAAGCAATATTTCATCTGGTTCGCTTCATACCAAATCAATGCAGGTTTCTCTCTGATCTGATATTTCCAATTTTACTTTTTGTGTGTAATATGTATGGTATATGATTTCAACCATATGGAGATTCAAAGAGACTAATAACATCTGACAAAACAAGAGCAATCTTCCACAGCTTTATAAACAAAATGAGAGTTCTCGGATACAGATTCATTTCATAGGTGACGCCAGACAGCAGTCATATTAACTCGAACCGAGAATGAGCAAATCACCAATGGGCTCTAGATAGCCGACGCAGACCATTTCAGTGGCTTTTGTCAGCCAATAAAGGATACGAGCAAGGTGCATACCACGCATGCAAATCGCTGTGATAATACCAATGGCATAGATTCATACCTGGAGGCCCATTCTTGTGGTCTGGACAAACTTCACATTACCCTCGACAGAAAATTTTGCCCAAGAGATCCCATTTTGATGCTTCTTCATGGAGTCTTGGAGAGCTCCAAGCAAATGCAAGTCGGCACAAGAACTTGATTCCGAGCCAAGCAAAACCATTTTCCCGGTAAAAGGTTTTGCCTTACAGTGAATATTGGTAAGTGTTGTCTAAACCACGCAAATGTGGTTCCTAGAGAGTGTCATCCTAGCTCAAAGAAACCAGCTCTTATCATTTCGAAGCTGGAAACTGTTACCAACAAAGTACCTGCAAACTAAAGGCAGAACTATACTAGGCATTGTCCCATATAACGGAAATGTCTTTTACTCATCAAAAAAAAATATATATATATATATATATATATAAGGGAAATGTCTTTCTGGTGAAATTTTCATTTTCCAATTTCCATTTTCTTGCACTCTACTTCTTGTTTTTCAGAGCCCTCAAATCCACCCTAGTTTTTCAACCCTGATGCCAATTGTAACATTCTCCAGTCTATTGCAACTTTGAAACTGACTGCTGCTACATGCCCTCTAACTGAGACCTCAGCCAATCAGATTCACGATGTAAATCTAACGCCCAACACAACAAGCTCGCTTATCATCGTCCTTCTTTTTATTTATCATTATCTCTTAGCTCAAAGCTCATCACAAGTTGATTGAGGTGAAAAACATGATTAGAAAATAATGCAACAAAAGTTGATCCCAAGGAATACTTTAATTCTAATATCTATGTTCTGACAACACACAGAGCAATTACCATTACTTAGCAACAACAACAAAATCTATATTCTGGTATAAGAATTCTCAAACTACATCTATTATAAAGATTATCTATAAAACAGTTAACTTGCAAGCCTTTCAAGAGAATCGGCTGTTGAGAGTAGATTTCAGCATAAATCAAACTATCCAACTATACCTATCAAACTTCAACAATTTAATGCCTCATTATTTCCAATTTATTTATGTATACTTCCATGATACAAAACTGGGTAATTGTCATCCGATTTAAATCTAACTTCTCATAAATCAATAATCATATATATCCAAGGGACCTGCTTTTATAGCTTCCTTCATTCGTATCCTTTCCTAGTCACTTCGTTTGCACCTCCTTCAATATTCTTCATTCTTCTAACATTGTTTGTTCAGCCTCCTGGACTAAATCGTGATAAACATGACACTCTACCTATCCCATTTTATGATCAAAGAATCCTTTTCCTAACTTGACATTTAGAATAGAAAAACTTGATCCCAATTCAAAACTTCCAAACTTATCTCACATCTTTCGCATGTAGTTGATAGATCAAAACCACGTATGGATCAAAGTATTAATGCTTGAAACAAGGATGAATAATCATAACTATTCATTGATATTATGTTGCGGAAAGAATAAAAGTGAGAATGTACTGGGTAAATCAAATAACATCATTCCCCTGGTAACTTACATGGACTGAAAGCGTCCTCACAACAAAAGAGCAGAGTCCAAAAGGTAAAAAGGGAGCATGAAATGCCGCAGTCAAGAGGGAAGGTTTCCTTCAGGAAGTTCCCAGTTGTCATCATCAACTTCCTCCCTCTTCTTAGAGCCTTCCTGCTTATCCTGTATTTGAGGTCTAAATGGCGTACGTCTGGTTATACAAAATGCAGTGATTAGTAAATAATCATTTTTCTGAGGGAATTATAACAAATAAAATTTATTGAAACTGTTACCGGAGGTTAGCATTCTGATTAACAGAAAACAAATTTCCTTCTTAAGAGGCTACAGAATTACCTAAAGGAAGCCATATATATGCATTATTTGCAACTCAGAAAGTATATTCTAGAGCTTGCAATTACAAACAACCTAACCTTGCATTTGGGAGCACCAAATCAGTCTTGGAATTGGAATTGGAGAAAACAAGTTGGAACTTTGAACAATTTTTTCCAATTCTAATTCCAAGACGCCATTTGGTGTTCCAAAAATAGCATGGAAATTTAGAACTCAGAACAAACTTGTACAATTTAACTTCAATTTATCACAATACGGAAATAAAATAATAAAATAAAAATCGAGGCACATGAATTACAAAGATTTCTAACTACAGAGTAATGTTCAAACAAAACCAGCAAAAATGAATTCATACATTCCAAAAACATTACAAAGGACTTCAAAAAAGAAAGAAAAAATTAAGAAAAATTAAAGGGCTATTTGGATATTCCAAGTAAATAAAATTGCCCCCACTCTTCTTTTCATACATAACAATACTGCCAATTAACGTCCCAGAATATGCAAATTCAAAGATTAACCAAATTAAATTATTCAGCCGATATATATCAGTTTCTTACCTAAAATGAAAAACCCAAAAGGCCAAAACTTTTCAACAAAATTACAAATGCATGTATCAATCAATTAGAGATAACACAATGATAGAGCACAAAATAGTAAAAGCAGAGTGTGTATAAATATGTTTGTGTGTGTAGAGAGAGCGAGAGAGAGAAAACCCTAACCTTCTCTTATTGCGCTTGGCGGCCTCACGAGTCTTGCGCTTCTTCTCTTCCTGCTTGTTCTCGAAGAACCTCCTTCGCTTGCATTCTTGAATGACACCAGCTCTCATGACCTCTCTCCGAAAGCGATTGAGCAGCTTCTCTTCGGGCTCGTTATCGTCGACGATGACCTGAACGTTGTAGGCCGATCTAAAGAAGAGGGTGTTGGCGTATGCGAGTGATGGGCACACAACGGCCATAAGATCAGCTGAAGATGATGATACGGGACTGTAATAATTTTGATGAGCTTCGTTGGACATGACCAGCGGGACCAACCCATCTCTGTTTCTCGATGAAGATGGAGAAGAAGATGAGGAGGAGGAGAGAGAATGGGTAGAGAGAGTAATGTTTGGAGGTGGTGCTTTGGGTGGGGGAGTGGGTGGTTTTGATGGAGTGAAGAGAGAGAGAAAGTTGGAGATGGATGAGGAAGCCATTTGGGTGAGTTTGGAGGTTATGGTGCTCTGCCCTGTATATTTGTCTAGTTAGGCTTTTGGATAGGGTGATTTGAGCTGACTCACCTGACTCGGCTGTTTCAATTACTCTACTTTGGTACCTAGTACTTCCACTAGTAGTATTGAATTTTTAAATGGGTCGGACTGGGGATCCACCTAATTGTTTTGGTTTTGAATTTGTTTCATGGACTTGGATCTTTGTTGACAACCATATTGAATATTGGTTTTCTCTTGGGATCAAATACGTTTATATCAAACTCAAACCCTTTTAATTCATACCGTGTTCATGTCGTGTTGTCTTATGGTGTCATAATTTACCATCCTTAATTTTATACACAACTTAAAACGAATTAGGCAAAGACTAAACACAAAACTCACATTTGCACCAAAACGGATATAGTTTGCGTTTGGTGGACAAGACCCTCCAAACAAGGAATCCTACTTTACCATTACCTTCTTCTTCTTCTTCTTCTTCTTCTTCTTTTCAAGGTTCTCTTGGCTTAATGAAAGCGACCATCAAAGGATTTGGATTATATTATAAAAATAAAAATAAAAAGTTATATTTCCAGTAAAATCAGCACTAAATTAAATAACTAAAAATACATGTCCTATTCACTCTCTTTTTTTCTTATATAAATGATCAATTAAAAATAATATGTCTGACAATTCACTATAACTATTCGGTATAAAAATTATGTTATACACCCTGAGATTTGGTCACTATAGCAAATTTTTATTGTTATTTTTATTTATTTTTTTGTTATATGAACAAATTTTAAATTACTTAACATGTGATAATTCATTTGAAAATGTAAAATATCCGGTTAAAAGTGAAGATTCTTCCTGGTGAAGTGTGAGGTGAGAAAACTGGGCTCATTGATTACAGTCCACGATCAATAAAGGCCCAGTCTAAACTCCACAGATCCATAAAGGACAAGGTGGTTCAAATTTCTAGTGCCCAACTTGAAATAAATTTTGACCGTTAGTTAAGTTTATTAGTTGACACCAGTAGTGAGTGACACTGGAATATATGACCTTAATTTGGCGGTGTTTGCCCACTACTTATTTATTTCACTCCCATCTCCGAATTTTGGATTCATCTTGTACACCCTTATACTTTTAGCTTGAAAATTGAATATTGTCACCATGGACATTTCTTTGATCATTTAAAGCTCAAGAACAAAAATTAATCATTTAGAAGTATTTTCTTCTTTAGAATGTATTCATTTTTCAGCAAATGGATACTCTGAAAAGGATATTTTGACCCGTTCTAGTTGTAATAAAAATTAAAGAGGCATAAATACTTAATCATATTATTAACAAGCGTTATGTTAAGTACAATCGCATCGAAACAAACTAAACTTAGCATCCCACTATCGAAAAAGAAACGTGCAAATTTAAAAAATGCTTCTCATTGATCATAGTCTGCGAGACACACAAAAATGTATACCATGTGATGTTAGTGCTAACATATGTTATTGTGAGGTAAATCGAACTTATACGAGTGAAGATACAATATTACAATTGATTTTTTTTTGTGACTCTAAGCAACATTGTCGGACAAGAATTTTTATACAATAATCCATACTAAAATATATTCCTTGTTTAGTTCAACCATTACCACATCAATCAATTGTTTATCATTTTTTAATAAATTATATAAGGAATATAACACCTTTCAACTTATATGCACACATATACACATTGGGAAAGTAATATTACCAACCCAATCAGAGTTTTAATCATAACTATCTCCCACTCCCAGCAAAGTTCGAAGATTCTGACTAGGCTAGACGAGATGATTCCGTGTATCTCACTCATCTTGATAGACTTGCATAAATTCAGTACTAGTCTATTACACTAGAGTCATCGAATCTACTGATTCCCAATATAGATAATATGATAAGTTGTTGACATTGATTGGGATGGGTATATCTCTCATTCACATTAATCCTGATTATATGATGTGATATATATATATATATAGATATATTTATATTGATTCCGTACATTGATCTCGCTCACATAAACATGGTACGTACTCTTGACGCCTGAAAATGTTAGTTGATTCCTTGATGACTGGGTCAATTTCTAGGAAGGCTACACTCCACTATATATCATATACAAAACAAAATGTTGCAGTCACATTTCAGCGTGTCATTGAGCATGTTTAAAGGCCTCTTAGATGAACAAGTTGCAGTCTATTCTCACATACATTATATAAGGTAAGGGGACACACACAAAAATAAAAAATAATAATAAATAAATAAAGGGTAAATTTCTTCAACATCCTAAGGTTTGGACTTATTACACTCAAATAAAAGTTTTGAAAAAATCTTTCTAACGCCCCCCAACTACCAAATATCCTTTGAAATTTTACAATATTAACCACAGTGTTATTATATTTATTTTATTTTTTTATTTCTGATGTAAGCATAATAAACCAAATTTACAACATTACCCCTTTAACAATTTGATTCTTCCCCTACACTACCATTGGTTGACAGCATAATAAACCAAATTTACAACATTACCCTTTTAATAATTTGATTCTTCCTCTACACTATCATTGGTTGCCAAACACCCCTCACCTAATTTTTCTTTTTGATAGAGAACCGAGACAGAGGGGATTGGTGGGGGATGAAGTTGGCGGTGAAGGAGAGAGAGAAACAACCCAAAGTTAGTCGAAGGCAAAAGCCCCAACAGCGTGACACGGCGGTGGCGGGCACGGTAGGCATAGAGCTTCGAACGGCGAGGAAGAAGGAAGAACACACCAACGATGATGTGAGCTTGAAAGATGGTAACCTCGGCGATGGAACGACAACGTTACACGACGGCGATGGGTTGAAATGATCGTAAAGTGGTGGACCCACTGGCGACAATGGAGGAATGACACCGGCGTGCAAAGATGAATCGAGCAAGGACGCGGTTGTGATGGAGGTGTTAACGACGGTGAGCTTAGCAGCGTGCACAGTGAGAAACGAGGAACGACCGTGAAACGATGGAGATGAACTTACCGGCGATGATGCCTTTGTTGGCTTTTGTTCTGATACCACTTTGTTGGAAATATGTAGGTTAGACACACAACACTCAATATTAAGGAAGAGAAAAGGATATGGAGGAATACTTGAAAATTTATTTTATTCCACTTCTACTATTTCATCTTATTCTCATATAAAATTGTTAGAGTACATGATTGTATACCTTTTAAAACACATATTTATCAATTGCATATAAATGCCCATAACTCTCATTTCTCCCACTAACATAATCTTTAATAGACATAACTCTCACTAACATAGTATTTACTAGGCTCATCTCTCATTTTACAGAACCTTTAACATCACACTAACTCCCACTAAGACAATTTACTACCCACTAACATGTTAAATTCACACATGCATCATGGATACAAAAATACTTGAAAATACTAAATATTAAAATCAAGTTTATTTTCAATACCCTCCTTTAATCTTGATTTTGTAACTTGAAATTAAACTTCTTATTGATCTTGGGGGCTCGATCAAAAGTTTGTTACTTTGTCTTGAGTTCCACCTCCTTCAACTGCAACAATTTTCTTGGTCATTTCCGATGTATATGGCTTGTGAAAAATCTTCAAATACTTGTTTGTTGTCTTCACATAATCATATATCATCCTCTTTATACAAACACACCATCGATTTTTCTTTTTTCTTCTTAAATTTTTTTATATCTCTTCAACTTCACACATGCTTATTCTTTAGAGTCAGAATAATAACTCCATATTCACCCATCCTGTGTCAATTAGAAAATTCTCCAAACTATTTTTTTAAAAAATAATTTGAGAATTTCTTATCATCTTGAGCTTCAATCTCATACTTTTTTGGAGCAACTTTCTTCAAGAGAAGTTAATCATTCTCCACAACAACACAATTATCATAAATATTTGATTTCATTTTCCAATTGATCGAGATGAATAAGAAGAAATCATAATTTTATCAAATAAGTCAAATCTAACTTATTTCAAGGTGGAATTTGTAACCATACCCGAAGATGTTAATGCACCAAGTTCATCAACTTTTGTCTCTTTTTTAATACTTTCTTCTTCTTTAATTTCTCCTTCCACTTCATTCTTCTCCACTTTTTCAATCTCTTATTCAACACATTTCCTTACCTCTTCCTCATTCACCATTTTAAGTTCTCCTTCAACTTTTTGAATCTTCAAAATGTTCAACTTCATTTGTGTTGTACACCTCTTCATTCTCCACAAATTTATTCTTTACACTTTCATAACCAACCTTCGTAAATTCATCATCCTCAAAGCATTATACTCAATACTCCATGGGTAGTGACTCATCTCTATGATTGGAAACGATGGGCTCGAGCATCTTCCAAACACAACTTGGAGTTTTAGGCTCTCCAAAATACTCTTAAATTTCTTGATGTATATATTATCTTTTGCAACACTACCACTGCCTTCTCTTTTTTTTTTTTCACACAAATCTTGTTGGACATGTCATTCTTAGCTCTTCTCCAACAACATCCCACAAATCACATGCGTTGAGGTATGAAATTATGATGATTCTCATTCTCTTGTAATTAGAGAACATCATCTTCTCACAAAGAAAATACATTTTCTCCTTTTCATTATCATCAAGGAGAAACATGTTCTTCTCAAAACGTTGAACCTTTTAGGATTAACCTCATTAGGAAGAAAAGAGGATATGGAGGAATACTTGAAAATTTATTTTATTCCATTTCTATTATTTCATCGTATTCTCATACAAAATTGCTAGAGTACATGATTATATAGCCCTTAAGAACATATATCTATCAATTGCATATAAATGTCCATAACTCTCATTTCTCTCACTAACATAATCTTTAATAGGCATAACTCCCACTAACATAATATTTACTAGGCTCAACTCTCATGACTCTTTATTTTACATAACCTTCAACATTACATTAACTCCCACTAAAATAATTTATTACCCACTAACATGCTAAATGCACACATGCATCATGGAGACGAAAATACTTGAAAATACTAAATACTAAAATCAAGTTTATTTTCAACAGCGATGGCAGTGAAACTTGGGTTTTCTGAATCTCTGCTTTCATCGAGCTAACCTTTAGGATTGTTTGTGAAACCCTAAAACCCTCATTTTCACTTTCTCGAAATGGATGTCTTGGATGCAGATTGTGAGCAATCTCTCTTAGGACCTCGATTATATTCATCACTTATGATGAAGAGAAGCAACGAAGAAGGTGGGTACGAAGCTGTAGGGACTTGGATTGTTTATGAGACGAAAGGGGATGGTGGTGGTTAGATGGGCAATTCAAAGGCTAGATTGGTCCATCTAATAATGGCACAATGGGTGATTTCATTTCATTGATAAGGTTAATGTTGTAAATGTGTTGTATATGATGGTAGTTTGGACATGAAAAGGGAGGAAAGAGTTAAGTTAAACAAACTTTAGGGAAGTTGATTGTCACATTTTTAAAAGTTTAATTAGAGGTTAATAAGAAAAAATCTTAGGGGCGATTGGGTAATTTACCCCATAAAAAAAAATGTGCAAAAGAAACTACTCTACAATTATGTATATAACAGAGATTTTATCTAACTTTATCATATATATATATATATATAAAGCATCCAACGCATGGTCAGTTCCCTGGTTTTTGAGACTTTCTTGACAGATGGGAACCATGCATAGAAAAGTGACAAGTGTTTAGGTAAATGAGACCTTTTATGATTAGTTTAATGAACCCGCTGCAGCTCCAATAAGGATTGTACCTTTTAAAACCATATAAAACGATCAATATTTAATGTGTTGTTGATTGTATATCGAGCCTAAGGTCTATAATATCAGTATCAACTTCCCAAATCTGTGGGCTTTAAAATCCATGCTTGGTAACCTTTTTCTATAGATTAATGTTTCCAATTATATTAAAATACTCCATCTGATTGATGGAAATGCTAAACCTACCCATATTGACAATGAAACTTAATAAATTACAATAAAGGAAAGGCAAATCAACCACACTAATCAGTGGAGAGACAGCACATAGCCTTTGAATAAAGAAAGATATATTAGAGGGCAAAGGAACACTAAAAGAGAATGGCATATCCAATGGACTTTCCATTTTCTAGGGTTACGGCGTGGCATTATCTTATCAATTGGTCAATATTAAATTAATTTGAGGGGATATGTTAATTATTAATTTTAGGATGTTCTGAATAGGAGAGATGTGATAGCCCTATAAGTTGATATATATATATATATATATATACACACTTTCTAGAAATGTTTATTCTTGGTCATCACAACCTGTCCATCTTGTTCACTTATTGATTGATTTAGATCAACTGCTCACACTTGATGTGTTTTCCATTTTTCACATGGATTTCGGAGATCATAACTCCCTTTAAGATCAAATGTTCAAATGTATATTAATTATCAAATAAATAAAAAAAATCAAATATATGTGAGAATATACAGGAGCTAGATTGCTCGATGACTTGAGCATCAAGAGTTAAAGTTCTCAAACATTTTATATTGAGCTACTCGATTGTTCTGTGACTTAAAAATCATTGATTAAAATTCTCAAACGTCTTGTACAGAGTTAACTCTTTTTATTTGTAGAGACTATTATTTCTCAATATACATTATTAAAAAACTCAAATATAGACTGTGGAATTTAAATACAGAAACAATCACTTTCAACAAAGTGTGGTCAAGTTTGGTCAAGTTTGCACCTAATTCATCCATGATCCCCTCTTAGCACCTTCGAGTGAATACTACATAATGAGTTTTTAATATATTATTGTATACGTTGTTTTGAAAGCTTTTAGGTTATATTGACCTATAAATTGTCTAACACTACCATGAAGCCTCCCATTAAATACATTTTAATTTACTAGTGGAGTTCCTCAATTAACCTTTTTTTTTTTTTTTTCACTCTACACAAACAGATTCATTTCCATATAGAATATTCAAGAACGACAAATATATATATATATATATATATATTAAACTGATTTAATAAAGAGTTTTGCTGTTAAAGATCATAGTGCTACAAATCTAAAAATTTAATTCCAGAAATGTATCTTAAATCTTATGTCGTGCTACATATTACTTTGATATATATTACACTCTCTCTCAAATACGTAGGAATATGTGATTATAAGATTAAGCTTTCTTATTTAAATATGTGTAATTATATATAATACACAGATATTTGTGTTTCCAATAAGTTCTCCTATTCTAGCAAACTAAGTACACAGAATTTTTCAATGAAGATAGAGGTGAGAACCACAAATCAAATTGGTTTCTCTCTACTTTTATTATATTGTATATATATATATATATATATACATATACACACATATGGATGGTTGAAAAAGTTAGGGTTCTTTTTCACGGGAAAGAGGCCACCTTGAGAGCTTAAGTCAAAGAAATTATGGAAAAATTTTTATAACTTCACGTTTAAAACGATGGTTCTAGCATAAATTGAATTCATGTTATTAAACTATGTATGAATTTGAATTCTATAAGGATGAAGATTAAGAGAAAACTAAGAAGAAATAATTTATTTATTTATTTATTTATTTTGAGAGAAATGTGGTTTCAAACCAAGCAAATTGATTTGAATTATGTTGGGATTTAGATTCTATAATGATATTAGCTTTCATATTCAACAATAATTACCTATGAGTGATAAGAGGCGTGAGCTTTTCTAATTTAACAGTTGGATTGTGACTTTTTATTATTATTATTTTTTAAGATATGTAAAGTCAAACTTGTTATTTAATATATTTTTTCATTCATTAGTTAAACAAAGAGAGTTTACCATAAAAAAAAAATTCTCACGATAGCATTATTCATTACAAATCTCAAAGTCGTGTTATTTCCACCGCAGGAGGGGATCCTGATGGATACCATATCTTATATTATTTCAAGAAAATTACTTTTACAATAAAACGTAGAAACTTTTTACCAAATACAAGCAAAAAAAAAAAATTTATAAAAAAAAAGTTTTGAGAAGGAGCAACCTAACCACTCACAGACAACACAATACTTTATCATTAGTCACATAATTTGAGTTATTTTTGTGAAATAATATTTTATTATGTTTAATATTTTTCATACTGATATATTATATATAAGTGTGTATATTTGCATGTGTCCCTATAAAAAGTAAATAAATTACAATTTTACATATAATTTGTAAAAAAAATTTAATATTTAAGTATAAGATGGTATAAAATCAACATGTTTGTAAGAGTCAATTAGACTATAATATTAGTGATCTACAATTTACCTTAATGCTATGTTTGGGAGGATCAGAAGCTTTAAATTTAAAACTAAAAGAAATTTAATATAAAATTTAAATTAATTTTTAAAAAATTCTAAATACAAGTCACTTCCAAATATAATATAATTAATTTTTATATTAATGTTTTTGTAGTTTTGGGATTTTGCTGACTAGTCACATTTACTTTAAAAAGAAAAGCTTAATTGAAAAATAAGATAGGTAACTTACTTTTGGCATTTTTAAAATTTGGATAATTCCAAATTTGAAAGCGCGTGGCTGACACTTCTACTAGTCATCGGCTTAAAGATTCTATGAATGACAGATGCTGCAGAAAATATATATTCTCCTTCTAATATCAAAGTATTCATGTTAAAGTTTTTTTTTTTTCTTTTTTATAGCAAGAAACATACGCGCACACGTTTAGTTACACAATTCTTTTCAATATATGTCATTCTCGCCTCGCTTGTACTCTAACTCTCATTCTTATTATGTGTAATTTAAATTTTAGTGTTTTCGCACTTCTGTTCTTGTTTCGCTCTCGTTTATGTGACTTAGTTCACACATACATTTTGCCTAAACTTAGACCCCAACTTCTTATCTCCTCTTTGATGATGGAGATATTATACCATTAGATTAAATATTATTTAATAAATTAAAATATTAATTAATTTGAAATAACTTTAAAAATATATATTTTAATTTAGAAAAAATGTTTGAGTTGTGTCAGACATTTCCACATTAATATCAATAAAGATAATTACCTCTTTTTATACTATCATCCCCGTAACTCTGGTCAGACTAATTCAAAAACACAAAATATGAAAGTTGAAATTGTGACCAAAATTTGAAGTTAATTGAGGAATAAAATCCACAGATTAAACGAAAAAGAAAAAACATATCACAAGGAAGAATGTGAATAGAATATTAACAAAAGCTTGGTTGGATGTTACACAAGAGTACAAGGGAGATGGAATTACGCTACCTTGCTATGAATGTAATGGGTTATTAGTTTGTTTGGACACCGAGAAAGTGAAAATTTCCATCTTATCTTTAACAAAGGAAGGATCACGAAAAAAAAAAAAAAAAGGAAAAAGAAAAAAAACGAAAAAAAAAAAAGAAAAAGAAAAAAAGTAGTAGAAGAAGAAGAAGTAGTGGATGCGAGTGATAGCACGTGCTTGCAGTAGAGCGTGGAATTTACATTCCATACCATTAATTTATTGAAATTAAAAATAGAAACCACTTCCTGTGACATCTCACAGTCACATGCAATTTAAAAAATTATATGTATAGATGGCAAAATAATATGCAGAAGGAAACACAGCAGCAACAAAACCAGTCTCTCTCTCTCTCTCTCTCTCTCTCTCCTCTCTCCTCTCCCTTTCTCTCTATAAAACTTGCCTTTCCCGAAGTCGACGACGATGTTGTTGTTATTGGCATTGTTGTGTCTAATGATTTCAAAGTATTTTAATCACTACTCGCCCACTAATTTATGCATAAACCCCAGCAAATGGGGAGGTCTGATTTGCGAAGAACAATTTCAATACAATAATTCTCACCTCTCTGTGCCTTAATGGCCGCACCACCCTTTCTCTCTCTCTCTCTCTATATATATATATTCCTTATATATATATAGATTTCTCTCTCTCTCCCCTTCTCTCTCTTCTCATGTGTGAAAACTTATAGGGTTTCTAGTTACTACACTCAGTCGTTAAAGCCCTAACCATTTAATGCTCTAGAGACTTGTGACGACTCATTTTTATTTCAATTTCCACCATAGCCGTCCTTCTTGACTTCTGGGGTACGCTTTTCTTTCTCTTTCTCTCTCTCTCTCTGTGTTTATGTTTCTATATAAACTTTGGTATCTTCATGAAATATGGGTAAGCTCTTTGTCCTATTCTATATGTTTTATGGCATGGTAACTCATCTCTTGACTCTTGATCAAGCTATGCCATAATATATATATATATATAGTATTTGGGCTTTAATCTAAGGTTTGTTTGAAAATCCAATTTTGATCATCCCTTGACAAGGGATTTTTTTGGGACTAAATTTACATGTTCATGGACGGTTTATTTATTTGATTTGATTTGATTTGATTTTTATATATTTATTTTTTTGAAGCCTGATCAAGTTGTGGCATAAACAATTTTCTTCTGGGAGTCAATTTCTCATGTGGGTATTTAAATTTTTCTCGGCTTTTTGTGTATTAGAGCTGATTTTGAATCATGTTCTGGTATGATATAAAAAAATGGTTCCTTTTTTGTGTCAAAGTCTCATCTGGTTATTCAAAAATTTGCTGTATTTTGCATGTTTTGGACTTTAATCTTTATTTTTGATAAGTGTTTTGGTCTCAATTTGTCATCTGATTATTCCATTTGGATTGCAGATTTAGTGATTAGGTTATGCTGGTTTGTTAAATTAGCTCTTTGTTTTTTTGTCAATGTAACAGAAAAACTGTTTATTTCTTTTAATTCTTACATGTTGATTACTCTGTCGTAACTATATTCGTGGTTTTTTCAATTTGTTGAAGATACAGAAGATTTGAATGCATTGTTCAATGTTCAAAGGAAAGGAAAGAGATACAGGGGAAGAAAGGGAAGGGGGATTGGGCAAGTATGGTTATTGTCTGAGTAAGAAAGCTCGGTTCGATGGGAATCCTAGTAATGGCTATTGGGGCAATTTTGGTTGTCCTCCACCTCAAAAGATTAGGATTTGTGAAATGAAAATCGGATTGGATCGAAACTGGCTCACACTTTGTTCTGGTTATGACAGTAGGCACCACGTTTCATCGGGTGTGGAAGTAGAACCTCAGGATGCAGATTACTCTCAAGCAGTTCCCTCGCTGAGTTATGAGTTAGAGGCTCTGATCTTGGCCAGGGTTCCGAGGTCAGAATATTGGAAGTTATGCTTTGTGAACAAGAGGTATTTAGATCTATTAAGGAGTGGTGAGCTATTTAAGATTAGGAGAGACATTGGGGTTAAAGAGTCATCTGTTTTCATTTTAGCCACTGGGGAGACTGTTTGGTGGGCATTTGACAGGGAATTCAAGTCTCGTAGGAAGCTCCCGGTTTTACCTACTGATTTTTGCTTCACATCCGGGGATAAAGAATCAGTTTGTGCAGGGTCTCATTTGCTTGTTTCGGGTAGAGAGATTGATGGGCTTGTTCTATGGAGATATGAATTGGGAATGAACAAATGGTACAAAGGCCCTTCTATGATCAATCCAAGGTGTTTGTTTGCATCTGCCTCGTCCGGTCCTTATGCTTTTGTAGCCGGTGGCATTGGGATAGAGGCAAATAGTGAAGTCTATAACACTGCTGAAAAATACAATCCAGACAGTAAGTCATGGGAGCCCCTTCCGAGGATGAAACGTAGGAGGAAGCTGTGTTCGGGGTGTTACATTGACAACAGATTCTACGTGATTGGGGGACGAAACGAGAATGGAGCTCTCACTTGTGGGGAATTCTTCAATGAGGCTAGGAACAATTGGGTTCTGATCCCGGACATGTTGAAAGATGATCCGGTTTTGAATTGCCATTCTCCGCCTCTTGTTGCTGTTGTGAATAATGAGCTCTACTCACTTGAGGCTTCCTCCAACCAACTGAAAGTGTACTTGAAGAAGAGCAACACATGGAAGCACTTGGGGTCAGTCCCGGTGAGAGCTGATTCTAATAGAGGTTGGGGTGTTGCATTCAAGTCTCTGGGGAATGAGCTGCTTGTGATTGGTTCCTCATGTTATTCTGTTAGTAATTGCATGGCTATATACACTTGCTGCCCAAATCCTGATGCAGAGGAGGAATTGCAGTGGATGCCTCTTGACAGTGGCCGAAATCGGCACAGCCCCTTCATTCTAAATTGTTCTGTTATGGTAGCTTGAGACACAGCCTTTGAAGGAGGAGACTCTTTAGTGCCTTCTGGTTTGAGTGTACCTAAATAAAATGCAAAGTTGACATATTATAGAGTTTGGAAAACTGAACTCTTTATGTTTACTTTTTAAAAAAAATATGACCATATGTGGTCTGTCTAATCTGTTTGAATTTTTTTGGGGTCTGTTTTCTGCTTATCATCTTTGGAACCACTAAGAAATGAACCCTACTTTACTTTCTCTTCTTTACCGGTCTCGAAACCTGGGCTTAGGACTTGAGAATTAAGATTCAAAGCCTGAAAGCTGATCATGTGCTTGCCCACACATTTGAATTCTTTTTTCTTGAACTCGTCGTGTTCTAAACTATAGGATCAATATATCCACGCAATCGCTTTCTCCAATTGCCTGAGTGAGAACTATAGACTCGCAGTTACAGCAACTAACTTGTTGGAATGTGATGTTCTTATTTTAGTTTACTTGCTCTAATTTATGAAGCCAATTCATTGGAATTATGTCGCGTATGTCAGCTTTAGTCGTCTCTTGCAAGTCAAAGTTGTAATGAACCTAGTTAGTAAATTCATGATATACGAATTATATCTGTTCGTATGATTTTTGAAAAATACTTTACAAAATCGAATAAAATTATTTTAAACAATGGGTTGTATGTTTCAATATTAGATTCCTAAGTTTGCTGTGACTGAGATGCGGCCAGAGTCTACTACTCCGACCAGTCACTGGAGTCATTAACTCCGGTAAAATCCTCTGTCATTTTTCGTTTTCGCATTTTCTCTTTCTCAGTTGGGTGTGAGGTTTTGTGCTTTTTGTGTTCGCCATCTTTTGTTATGCGCTCGTTCTTGGAAGTTGCTAGGTTGCCTCTCTGTTTCAAGGCGGGACTGCGAGATCTGCTAACACGTATAGAGGGCCTTCGATTTTCTTGGATGATGATTCGGTTGGAAGGAGACGAGAAGATCTTCGTTCGTGTTTGGTGGGCAAGTTTGATAAGGAAGTGGGAGATAGAGCTCAAATCGCGGCTTGGGCGAATCGTGTTTGGACAGTCTCATCTGGAGTTGTGGTGTCTCCTCTGCCGGATTCCTTGCCGTTGTTTCGCTTTCCATCCTCAGCGGAAGCTTCAAGGGTACTCAAAGAGGGGCACCGTGATTGGGGGACGGCTATCTTACGGGTAGACAATTGGAGTTTCAGAGTTGGGTGTTCTGAGGTGTTAAAAGGCAAGGGGCTGAAGATTATGACACTTTATGGGCTACTTCTTCATCTCTGGAATCATGCCTTGTTCGTGACGGTTGGGGATTTATGTGGTGGTTTTATTTGGGTGGATGCGGACGAAGCCGTGGATGTTGAACGGGTTCGTATCACAGTTTCGGAAGGAAGGATTTGTCCCTCTTTTGTCTTCGTCCACAACGATCGGTTTTGTTATAAGGTTGCTGTGTGGGATAAGAAGCCACTGGAATTTGTGCCGACAACGAATAGCCTTGAAGGAGGGGATGGTTCGCACTTGCTCAAGGAGGCCAAATGGTTGAGGTGGGATGCTATGGGAAAGAAGGGATTGACAGAGTTTCAATGATGGAAGGAGTTGAGGGACGCCCTCTGGATTCGCAACTCTAATTGCTTTCGACGGATTTTCACTCAGAAAAGGAATGAAAGTTTGGCGGGTGTGTCTAATCATCGCCGGCAAATGGGCTTCTGGGAAACTCAGAGGGGTGGATCTTCCAACAAGATTGGCCATTCGGTGTTCTTGCAGATGTGGGATCGCGGAAGACAGAGAGGTGGTTTTCACGTGATGCAAGCGCATGGAAAAAGGAGTCTTGCTGGCTATACACGTGGATGGCGCACAGGGAGTGGCCGTTTTAGGTGGAATACAGCTGGTTCCTATTTTGTTTCAAATGTTTGGGCTCCGAAGGCGAGGATGCAAGCTCGTGGAGATAGGCCTAAGGATCGGCCGATGACTAAGTCTTTGGCAGTAAGTGCTCATTCCCTGCGTGGGCCAGCCTAGCCTTTGGTCTTGACCTGTAATTCTAGTGGACCTGCTGAAGGTGTGAAAGCCCTGAAGAATGATTTTGATGTAGATGGGACTGTTGGCCTGGGTCGCAATTTGAAGGGCAGGCCGGGGTCATTTAAGGACGTTCCTGGGCAATGTTGGGCAATCGTTTTGAGCCCTTATTTAATGTCGTGATTAACAATGATGTTTTTCCAGCCGACGTTTTTTCTGACCGGTCTAGAGGAGGAAGACGAGCTAAGGGATTTGTTCAGGGTCACCGTATGAAGAAAAATGTGTCTCTTCCTTCTTTTAGTAGAAGATGGTTAAGGAAGGCGAAGCAGAAGTGGGTTCCGAGAACGCCGATTGACTCTGTTCCGGGCAAGTCAAGTATTTCACATGGAGTACCATTTTTTCAACCTATTTCTCCCTCTTTCTCTCAGTCACGAAGTTGTTTGGGGTTAAATAAAGGCGTGGGAGAGTCGGGTTCTCAATGTTTGTCCCCAGTTTTGGAGGATGAACCGGCGGTTGATGATCATGGTGAAGGTTGTGATTTTGGGCTTGGCTCCTCTCGGCTGTGTGATTTTAGTAGCAAGGGAGTTACTGTTTGCATGGGAAGGGATGTGAAAATTAAGCTAGATGATGTAACAGCTAACCTTTTTTTGAAGGAATTGCGGGACCATTTAGCATTGAAAGGCTTGCAGAACATCTTAAGAAGTTCTTTGTTTGATGAGGAGGTTGGGACGCCTTTGACTTGTGGTTCCCCTTCCTCTTCCGATACTTGGGAGGAAGGCTCAGGTTCCTTCTTTGAAGAGGATTTGGGCTTGGTTTAATAGGAATGGGGTGGTGATGATGTTGACTGTGTTGTCTCTTTGGCTGTGATGGGGCCAGAGGGGGAGTGCATGGAAGTTTCAGCGGTTGGTATGGGTAAGGTGAGTTTGGAAAAGGAGTGGTTGAGAGAGAAGGGTGGAGAGGTGGGTTCTCTTTTGGGTGTGTCGTTTGAAGGTAGGTTGGATGAGGCGATGGGATTGTTTAATGAGGTCATTGATGCTCAGATTTTGGAGAGGGCAGGTTGAAGGGATGGGTTGCAGGTTGAGGTGGGGGAGAGGGAGGAGAGGAGTCATATTGATGTCGTCACTTATGAAAGGAGGAACAGGGGTCTAGGGAGAGGGACGGTGGAAGGAGGAGTGGGAGTGACTTTTCATCTGTTTCCTCATGAAGCTACGCCTTTTTTCATGGAACATCCGGGGGCTCAATGACCCGAAGAGAAGAAAAGTTGTGAAGTCGGTGATTCGGAAAGAGGGTGGTCATGTTGTGTGTTTACAAGAAACTAAGATTGCATCGATGACGGACTTGATCGTGAGAAGCTTGTTGGGGGGGGGGGGATTTGTGGAGTGGATTGCTTTAGATGTGATTGGTTCTACAGGTGGCGTTCTTATCATGTGGGATAACCATTGGGTTTCTTTTGGAGACTCTCAGGTGGGGCTCTTTTCTGTTTCCTGCATTCTTTCTCTGTTGGAGGTTGGTTTTCGTTGGGTCTTCTCTGGTGTTTATGGTCCTTCAGAAGACAGTGTACAACATTTGCTTTGGTAGAAGTTGGGAGAGGTCCGTAGACGATGGGAGTTGCCTTGGTGTGTTGGAGGGGACTTTAATGTTGTCCGTTCTTCTTTTGTGAGGTCGACAGGGGGAAGATGGACATTTGAAATGGAGTCATTCTCAGAGTTCATTGATGAGTAGAGATTAATTGATTTGCCTTTGGTAGGTGGTTCTTTTACGTGGTTTAGTGGTCATTCTCCTCTTACTTTCTCTCGTCTTGACAGGTTCTTTGTGCCGAGCGATTGGGAGGAGAAGTTCTCGGATGTTGTTCAGGCCACTTTGGCTCACCCTTTATTTCCCCTTTCAGATTTGAGAATATGTGGCTTCGAGCTGAAGGTTTTCTAGAGAGGGTTCGATCCTGGTGGGAGGGGTGTTGTATGAGTGGCTCCCCTAGTCATTTTCTCGCAAGTAAGCTTCGTCTGTTGAAGAACGATCTTAAAGTTTGGAATAAGGAGGTTTTCGGTAACTTGGTTTGGCGGAAGAATAGGGTCTTTTCAGATATTACTGATATTGATCGGATTGAGGGTCAGGGATCTTTGTCGGACTCCTTGAGACGTAGGAGGGTGGAGTGTCAGGCGGAGTTTGCTGAGATTGCTGTTTTGGAGGAGATTTCGTGGAGGTAAAAGTCTAGAGCTTTGTGGCTCAAGGAAGGGGATAAGAACACAAATTTTTTTCATAGACTTGCTAATGCTCATAGAAGGGGCAATCATATTGGGAGAATCCGAGTGGATGGGGAGGTGTTATGTAAGGAGGAGGAGATTTGCAAGGGTATTGCAGATTTCTACTCGAGATTGTTCACAGAATCAGCTGGTTGGAGACCTTTGCTCGCAGGGCTTCATTTTGACTCTCTATCGGGTGAAAAGAGTTCTTTTGATACCCCCTAATTTCGGAACGGGTTGATCAAGTCCGCGCACAAAATCAAGGAATATCAAAAAAATAATTAAAGTACTTAACAAGCACGGAGTATAAAAAGAAAATAAAAAGAATAAATAACTTGTTGAAGGAAAATCTATTAAATAATAAATCCATTAATAATTCTCCAATGGTTACAGCTCGGGAATCCCATAACTCAAGGACCCCTTAAAACAATATCCAATAATCCAATACTACTTAAAAGTACACAAGATGAATAGATGAATGACAGTCTCCTAGCTGCGGATCCTCAACCTCGAGACTGGAACCTCTAATAACCTGAAAAATAAATCGTGGGTTAAACCCTACGAGCAAGTTAACTCTACCAAGCCTCTAAAAACTAATAAGTAGATCATTTCTGATCAAAACCAAACCTAATAAAGTTTTAACTTTAATAAAGTACGATATACATGTCTATATATATTTATATATACTATACTAATCACATCCATTAATAAGTTTATTAAATTTTCATACCTATTAAATAATTATTAAAATAATAATCATTCCTAGACCAATCTACCATTTATTTTAAAAAGAAATTCCTTTAACCTTAATCCCATCCTAGTCAATTGTTTAATCATTTAAATAATAAATTATAATTAAAAGAATATAATATTTAATCCCAAATCCGATAATGATTTTAATTATTTAAATCACATATCCAAAATCTAAGCTTTGACAAATCATCCATGTCTCCACTAGTATTATTTTATTAATATGCATAAAATAATACACTAACCTGTAAGTACTAGACTATTCTAATTTAAGAATATCTAATCATAATCTAACCTATACATACAATAACTATAGATGATATTTTAATCATCTAACACACAGCAATATAATTACATTTTGACAAATCAACCATGCCATTATAAATATATTTATTTATATATTGGCAACTCAACCATGCCTCCTTATGTATATATATTTATACTTTTAATTAGCAACTCATCCATACTTTCAATGTATGTGTTTTATTCATACATATATTTAGGCCATATATTTAAGCCTCTGGCAATTCATCCATGCCTACAATTCAACCATGTACCAACTTTAAGCTTAACGATGAACTAAATCACACATAGACATCTCATGCATTTCATAAGCATAACATTACTTTAATAACCAGCCTATCCAGATATACCAAATAAGAATAATTTATATTAATCATCTTAAATGATATATATATATACTATATAATATGTAAGTATGTATAATACCATTCATAATAATATTTGATTATTTAAATCATATATATATATATACATATATATCAATATATATATATATATATATATATACTTCCTTCCATAACAATATATTAATTTAATTATATTTACTTAATTTAAATGTTACTAAATCTCGTCAGAAATAGTTTCTTATAAATACTCCATCTCGGTAAATAATTTTTTGACACCGTTTCACTAAAACATAAATATATCTTAATATGATGGGAATCTGATAACGAAATTAGTACCATTGGAAAGAGGACGAAAAATCGTTAAATTTGAGCTCAAGAATGACCTAATTTGAATTTAAGAAGACTAAGTTATGACCGTTTCAATTTCGAGTAACAAAATAAGCAAAATAATAGGCTGAGCTCAATCGATACTGTGAGCGCGTCCACACTGGATTAAAGACTAAGATTCTGACACGTGGCGCACTCTGATTCAACGCTGCATCAACTCTGATAGTGCGCGCCGTACCAGATCTTTTCTCGCAGCTACATGGTTCTTCATGCCCTTGCGCTGCACTAAATCCGTTCTCTATTTAATCAAACCACATCTATGGCTCAAACTTGTGGTACACTGAATCTCCATGAACTCGCATCACACCCAATCAATCCACATATATTTAAATACTCCAATGGGCTAGATTAGTGTGTGCACCATGATAATATGAACCGTCTAACACTGGATTAAATTCCTATTCTTGTTACGCCGATAGTACACCGACGCCACTTATATAAATATAAACAGACAGTATTATATATATATATATATATATATATATATTTCCAATAAATATAAAAAAAAATAAATTCTAATAAATTCCCAAAAATTCCAGAAAATTTCAGAAAAATTCCAGAAAATATAGAAACCTAATTAAGCCTCTTGGGACACATATCAACCTATAAAATTGATTTTTAAAATATATGCAACACATATATACAACAATAAAAAAAATCTAAAATTCCAAAAATAATTTATAATAATTCATATTTTAAATATTCCGTTTTAACCATCATTTAATCAATAAATTTAATCTTAAATTTTGATACTTAAGGTGAAATCCTTATGAGTTTTAAGAGGAAAGTTAGAAAATAACTCGCCTGAAGGTTTCGAAACGAAACTAACGCTTTAAGCTTTAATTGTTTCTTCTAATTCCAACATCCTCTTTCTCAGATCTAACCTCCTCCTTGTCAGTCCTCTCTTCTTCTCTTTCTCTAGCTCTCTTATTTTTCTAACGTGACAAACTTTTATTGATAAAACTTTAAGTGTATATTTGTACACATTAATACCAAATCCTATACCAATAATGACTACTAAATAAAAAGGAAGCTAATAATCCTTAACTAATATATATATCTAGACACGCATATTTTATATAATATATATATGCATATTTTCTTCCATAATTAATTATTAATTAATTAAATCATATATACATATATATATCCATAAACATATATCTATATATATATTCTTTCATAACACTAATTAATTAATTATATTTATAATTATACAAAAATGATTATTTAAATAATCACAAAACCATGGGCTTTATTAATTAACCTAATAAGGCCTCCTTTAAGCCCAAGACCGTATCATTTGGTCCAACTTCCCTTAAACCCAAAACCAATTAATTTAAATAAATTAAATAATTAAATAAACACGTAAATTAAAATAACTAATTACATGAAACACATAAACAAAACAAGAAATTACAACCAAGTCACCACATACCAATAAAATCAATACATCAATAATTCAATTAATAATCAAGCACACATACAAACGGTCATCATATAAAATCACGAAATATAATTAAAATAAAACAATTAATCTAAGCACTCAATAAAATAAATCAATTAAAAATTAACATAAACGCAATTAATTAAAATTAAATCAAGTAAATCATTTAAAAATAAAATAAAATTAATTAATCACAATTAATAAATCATTTAAAATATCGGGGTATTACAGTTCTGTTCTGGAGGAGCCGTTTTTTGAAAAGGAAGTGTTGTTTGCGTTGAAGAGCTGTAATGGGGGTAAAGCCCCAGGTCCAGATAGTTTCTCCATGAGTTTTCTTTCAGAGAGTTGGGAGGTGGTCCATGAGGAGATTATAGGTACTTTTCATGCTTTCCATGCCCAGGGCTCTTTTGAGAAGAACTTGAATGCCACTTTTATTGTTCTCATTCTGAAAAGGGGTAGGGCATTAGATGTCAGGGAGTTTCGCCCTATTTGTTTGGTGGGGTGTATTTACAAGTTGATTACTAAAGTCCTGGCCTATAGGTTGAGGAAGGTTTTAGATGGTGTCATTTCTGATTCTCAGAATGCCTTTGTGGGAGGTCAGCAGATATTGGATTCAATTCTTATTGCTAGCGAATGTGTTGACTCCAGATTGAGTAGTGGGAATCCGGGTGTTTTATGCAAGTTGGATATGGAGAAGGCATACGATCATGTGAGCTAGAGTTTCCTCCTCTACTTGATGGATATGATGGGATTTGAGGAGCGGTGAAGGAGATGGATTCTGTTTTGCATCTCTTGTGCTCGTTTTTCAGTTCTTGTTAATGGAGCTCCAACCGATTTTTTCTCTAGTTCGAGGGGATTGAGACAAAGGGATCATATTTCTCCATTCTTATTCCTTTTTGTGATGGAGGCCCTTAGTAGATTGATTCAGAGGGTGGTGGAGTTGGGATTCTTGAGAGGTTTTAGAGTGGGTAGCGATGCTGCTAGCCAGTTGAAGATTTCCCATTTGATGTTTGCTGATGATACTTTAATGCTCTGTGATGCTGATGCTGATCAGTTGAGATATCTGAGATGTGCTTTGGTCTGATTCCAAGTTATTTCTAGGTTAAAGGTGAATGTTGGTAAGAGTGTTCTTGTACCGGTTGGGGAGGTCCCTGAGATTGAGAGGTTGGCACAGATTCTTGGTTGTCGCACTGGCTTTTTCCTATTTCCAACTTAGGGTTGCCCTTGGGTGCCCCTCGAGATGTGTGGGGAGTTGGGATTCAGTTGTGGATAGATTTGAGAAAAGATTGGTGGGTTAAAAGAAGTAGTATCTCTTTAAAGGGGGTCGGGTCACTCTGATTAAGAGTAACATTTCTTGTCTCCCCACTTATTTCATCTTTCTCTTTCAGATTCCTTCCTCTGTGGCAGAGAGGATTGAAAGATTGAAGCGCAATTTTCTTTGGGGGGGAAGAGAGAAAGAGTTCAAGTTTCACTTGGTTCGTTAGGAGCAAGTTTGTTGTCCTATTAGGAGGGGTGGCTCAGGGATTAGGAGGTTATTGCCTTTCAACAAGGCTCTCCTTGGGAAATGGCTTTTGAGGTTTGGGGTGGAGATGCATTAGCTCTGGAGGAGGGTTGTTGCACATAAATTTGGGGAGAATAGTAGAGGGTGGTGTTCTCTCGTAGGTCGGGGTCCTAGGGGAGTGGGGGTTTGGACTGGCATTCGGAGGGATGGGATGATTTCTGTAAGCATGTTCGTTTTCGAATCAGGGATGGTAGGAGGATCAGATTTTAGAAGGATCTTTGGTGTGGGGATCTTCCTCTTACACTCGCTTTCCCACGGTTTTACAAGATTGCTTCTCATAAGCAGGCCTTGGTGGTTGACTGTTATTATCTTGATAACGGGAGACTGACTTGGGATGTTCAGTTTAGGAGGCACTTTCAGGATTGGGAGATTGAGGAGGTCACCCGATTTTTGGCCTTTTCTGTACCGTCAAATGATCACTGCTGGGGATCCTGATTGTTGGCTTTAGATACCCAACCCTCAGGGTCGATTCGAGGTGAGGTCCTTTTTCAAGTGTCTTACGGTTGGCGCTAAAGGCTTTTTCCCTTGGAAGTCTATTTGGCGATCTAAAGCCCCCCTCAATGTGGCCTTCTTCGCATGGACTTCTATCTTGGGTAGGATTTTAACCCAGGATAATTTGAGGAGGAGGAACCAGGTGGTGATTAATAGATGTTATTTGTGTTTGCATGATGAAGAGATTGTTGATCACCTTCTGCTGCATTGTAGCATGGCTAGGGGCTGTTGGGACTTGATGATTGGGTTGTTTAGGATCCCGTCGGTGATGCCTAGCTCCACTAAAGGGTTGATTAAGGCTTGGAGAGGATTTTCAGTGGGGGCTCTTATTCGGGATGCTTGGAGGGCTACGTCTCTTTGTGTTTGGAGGTGTATTTGGTTTGAAAGAAATAGGAGATACTTCGATGGAAAGGAAAAACCTATCTTTATGCTTAAGTTCTTTATTCTTTCCACTCTTTTTTTGTTGGGTTTTAGGGAGGGATTTTCGATTTGTAGAGGAGCTTGTTTTTTGGGCATCTTTGAAGGCTTGAGACGTTTTGGCCTTGTTTTTTGTACTTGGGACCCGCTCTCGCTCCCCTTTTGAGCGGTTCTTCAATAAAATTTACTTATTAAAAAAATATATATTTTAAACAAAATCGAATAAAACTATTTTAAACATTTTGATATATTCTGAATTGCAGATGTCTCGATAGCCCAATTGGTTACTACCTTCGGTGGTGGTGGATTTTAGAGTGCCAGACTTCGACTTTTTACATCTACTAATCTACCTTCTAACTCTTCTTGTCTTGTTAATATATATATATATATATATATATATATATATATATATATATATTCCCAATTGTTTTTATTTTCTTGTGCAATTCTAACGTTTTTTCTTAAATTCTAACTATTTAAAAAAAAAAAAAAAATACACACATAAAAATATCTAGGGAATATGTGAAATTAGTATTAATTGATCATTTTGGGTCTCTTAGAATCGATTTTGAAAATAATATGTATATTTAATTTTTAATCCTATTAACATTGGAATAAATTATTGAAAAGTTATTTCTTTTAGAAGAGTGATATTCAAGTAAAACAATTGACTACATATTTTTTTCCGAAAAGTTTTACATGTCGATATGATCAAACTTGCTTGAAAACAGTGGTTAATTATGTCAGAAAACATTTATATTTTGGTCGTCAAAATTAAACATAATTGGTGTAAAGTGACCATAAAATCAAGAAAAGATGAATAGTCATCAAACCTAAAATTTAATTACTAATAAGTGACAATTTGATGGTTTATTACCTAAATAACCTTCTTATAATATATTATTATGTAAGTGAACAAATTTACCCTGTACATTAAGCTAAATAAACACTTACTTAAATTGACTAACAAAGAGACGACACATTATCGGAGTGATGGGACAGAACTGAGGACGGATGTTCTACATCGTTTTCTTCAAGGTTCTAAGAGGCAGGACGAGAAAATTGTAGATATAGTTATTATACTTTACAAGTTGATTTGTTTGAGAGATCTTTCTTAAGATAAAAGATTGTGATCCACTTCAGATATGACCCAGTGGTTTACTCACTAGATTTTAAAGCTTAGCAAGTCCAAGGTCTGCAGTTTGAGTCCCACTAGGTGTTCTTTGTGGCTAACTTCCGCTGCCCTTGCAGTGACTAGGTGCCCTTTCGGGTTCTCGGAGATTAGTCGGGTTGTTAAGGGGCCCTAAGGGTTCGTGCCATTCCGAACACCCCCGGTTAAGTTAAAAAAAAAAAAAAAAAAGACTGTGATTTTTAGAAATTTTTTAATACATAGTTATTATACTTTACAAGTTTGATTTATTTGAGAGATCTTCCTTAAAATATAAGACTATAATTTTAGGAATTTTTTAATACTAATGAGTTATAGTTTAAGAAATAATGACTATTACTGATTATTTTCAGAATTTTGCCAACTGTTACCGGGTTGTATTTGATGGCAATTTTATCATCTAAAATTTATTTTTAAAATGTTTATCAAATTTTTAAGTGTTTTTGACCAAATTATCCTTAAATGGTCACTTAATATCAATTAAGTTTCAACATTAGTCACTGTGCATATTTTCTTGACTTTAAAGTTACTATAGAACAATTATATTTAATTTTGGCCACCAAAATATAATTTTCCCATATATATATATATACATACATACAGTTACACACACACACAACATTGTTTCAAGATGCTTGACCTAACAATTGCAACACCCAGGTGTCAAATTTTTTCCAGCATGACACAAATAACACTGGTCAACTGAAAACGATCCGAGTCAACTTGCACTCCAACATCGCTCATGGAGCTTGAACTTCACTCGCTCAAACTCAAACTTGAAATTCACATTGTTAAGGAGGAAGATTACGAATAAAGCTAAATAATTAAGCAAGATATATACACAAGTCTCATCAATTTATCAAATGAGTTCAAAAAATGTACTCAGTTTGAACTTTAATTGACTCAAACTTGAACTGTTTAAGAATAACTTAACTCCCAAAATTTGAGGTACCATTTCATTTAGTAACTAGTTGAAACTTTTTAGTAAATAAGTTCTTTTAGAAAATGAATCAAAAGAATAAGAGAGTTTGTGATTATTTATATCAACCCCATTTCTTTTACTTAAAGTAAATTAATATTTGTCATTTTTATATAGATTAATTTTCTTATAGGAAAAATAATAAAGTCTTGATCAATTTTTATAATTGACTTACGTTTAACAATTGAATTAAATACTCTTTTATTTAGTGTGATGATGCCCTTTTTGAAAAGAACATTTCAATTTTTTTTTCCCCCTCTTTAACTCTATTATAACTTCCCTTTAATTTATCCTAAAACAAATTAATATGAATTTACATTTTATAATAAAGCATACACAATACAATTCATAAATTATAAATTACAAAATGGTCATTGTAACCTCATGGTGTAGATGCCTTGATAGTTTAGTGGGTTAGTGTTTCTGATAAATTTTGAAGTGCCTTTTACTCTCTGCATTAATCTAACTTCTAACGCTTCTTACCTTAAAAAAAAATAATAATAATAAAAAAAATCAATTGTAGCATGCTGATTACTTAATATTCCCTAATTAACCACAATCGAGATGAATTGGTGGTTTCGTAATTTTGGCAAACAATATGGGTTAATACCAGAAACAGAACGGAAGTAATGTTTAATTATTCCACTCATATTCATTTGTATTCCTCTTGTAAAAAAGCAAAAATAAATGGCGGGAAAAGAATACACAGAGCAATTTTCATCATCGCCGCCGAAATCGGAGAAGATGGAAGAAGAAACGGCAGAGGTGTGTTGGAGAAATGAAGTCGACACGAACCTCAAGAGACTTCTATCGCTTCTGTTCGGAGCCGATATTGCTCTCCGAAAAGGAGATTTCAACCCTGCCCAAATCCTCGCCCTCCGTCTCGTTGGCTTCCTCCACTCCCATTCTCACACCGACATCGATGAGGCCCTTATTCGTCCCATTCGCTGCGAAGCCTTGTCCAAGATCGATCTCGCTCGACGCTCCCTTTTTCCTCAATCTAATCGGTCTCTCTCTCTCTCTCTCTCTCTCTATATATATATATATATATATATATATATGCATATAGATATACACACACTTATCTATTTTGCTTTAATTGATTATAGCACATTTTTGCATTTCTTTAATTGATGTTAGGATTTATCTTACTGAATTGAAGTATGTTTTGTGGTGTAGGTTTTTTTTTTTTTTTCAATTTCGCGTTTGCTGAACATGAAAAATGCTTTGTAGTTTTCCTTTTCTTGGAGGAGATTGATGATGTTTAAACCTTGCTGTCTCTGTTATATTTCTCAAATTAATTAGATAAAATTGATGGAAATGCTTAGTGGGCCTTGTTTTACTTTTTAAAACCTAGATTTGACACTCAGAACTTGTCATAATGCCAAGTTTGAGATTGCTTCTGAAGATTAGAACAAATTATTATTGGACCGATTACTTTCAAGTAGGAGAATTAAGTACAAATTAAGTTGAATCGTTTCCAATTTCGCATTTGCTGAACATGAAAATGCTTTGTAAGTTTTTATTTTTCCTGTTCTTGGAGGGGTTTGATGATGTTTAAACCTCACTGTCTGTTATATTTCTCAAATTAATTAGAGAAAATGGATGAAAATGTTTAGTAGGCCTTGTTTTACTTCTCAAAACCTAGATTTGACGCTGAGAACTAAACATAATGGTAAGTTTGAGATTGATTCTGAATATTAGAACTAATTATTATTGGACCAATTAATTTTCAGTAGGAGAATTAAGTACAAATTAGGTTTGAATTGCTGAAGTTCAAATTTCATAATGAATCAATTCTTTTCGGTAGATATTAGTATTACAAATTTCAGTTTCTGTTGCTCTGCACAACTAATTATCAAAAAATAATATATATATATATATATATATATATATATATATCTCATTTATGTGTCAAGAATTTGCACATTAATCTCCTTCAATTGGCATATGTTTATTCATTTAGCTATTAGTCTATTTACTGTTTTGTTTCCTCATAATATCTTCTCTTTTACAGTTTTTGATATATTTATTTATTTATATGTGGATATTTTCAGCCAAGCATTTGAGCAAGCAGGCATAGATCCAGGTTGTGTGTTTGGCAAGAGAGGAGATATTGACATTGACAAGATTAAGCAGTCAAAATACTTCCGAGTTCTCTTTCAGCAGTCTAAAGGAAGAACTTTGAATGAATTGGTATAATGTGCTAAATATTGAAATTTTCTCCTTCACATCCTTGATTTTGTTTATTTTCAGTATATTTTTCATAGTGCAACCTTCTCTTACAGTAATATAGTCGTTACATTTCTCTAATTTTGTTGTTAGTCTGGTTATAATAAACTCAACTTTCTTTATATTCTTTGAATAATGTGCTGGAGAAGTATGTGTTGTTCACCAGTGAATAAAAATTCCATTGAAGCCTTCGAGAGTGGACCTGTTTTTGTAATTTTAGATTTCATGATCATCAGAAGAGTTAGTTGTTTATCAAAACTATAGAACTGATGAAGAGAACCATTTGTCTTTAGGGATACCAATTGGACAGGCAGGACAATTTGGGTTGCAAGACCTCAAAAGTTCTTACACAGGAAAAGTTGACATCGTTTTATGGAAACATCTCAAAGGCAAATAATGGCTCCTGCAAGAATTCTAAAAGTAACAGTTATGAGGACTCTGTTATTGTAGAAAAGATTCATTCATATCAGAACCACCCCAGGGGTCACAACATCTCTACATTTTTAAAAGTTGATGAGGATGAAAGAGCTCACGGAAATGGTTTGGGAACAAAACGTGTGCACATGGACATTGATAGCCCGAGAGATGAAAATGTGAAGCCACAATTAAGCAATGAAGAAGCTAACACTAATGCTTCTGGGAATGGATTTGTAACTGCCAGAGCAAAATTGGTATAATATCTACTTCTCAAAACCTTTTCTTTGTTCTTTTGGTTTGCTACTATTATCAGCCACTTACGGAATATTTTCTGTTAGTGTAAGTGTTTTTTTTTACTCTAATAACAAAGCTATACACGTTCTTCATACACGAGTAGACACCAATCTAAGAAATCCTAACTGAAGTATGTACAAGGGATACTGCTATATCTCTGTGAAGATTGATTACCAGTAATAAAATTTCCAGTTTGATCTAATTACAATGACTAATCAAAAGAACTGAGATGGATGAAGTGTCAACCTCTTTTTTGTTTTTTTGGAAAAAGTATTTTGCTTGCAGACATAGTTAGATGCCAAAAAAATCTTCAGTTTTCCAGCATGATATTACAAAAAAATGCTGTCACCAACCTTCACTAGATTTGCTGTATAATTTGGATGTGAAATAAGCTTGGAAGGTTTCGCAAACATGTTTCCCCTGGCATTAGATCAAGAATAGCCTAATTAGGCAGTGACAAGTGAATTTTTTTTATGTTGCTGAAATCTGGCTTTGTGTATTTAATAAAAAATGAAAAGAAAAAAAGGCATGGCATTTTGAAGTTGTCAAACAGGGAAGTAGAATCATACTTTTATACTTTTATATACTTTTCATTATAAGTTGAGTTACCCAATACCTGGAATATTTATTATATTAACAATATCAACCTTTTATTTGCAGTTTTTAAGAAATTGACATTTCTATTTTCTCAGCAATGTTGATTAGTTCATCCCTTCCATGTTGTAGGAAATGGATGCAAGGCAAAGACGAGGTCTGGGGGGATCTGCAAGTGCTTCTGTCTCACCACAAAGTGACAACAATGCGTCCAACAGAGGTTATGGTGTCAGATCATATGGGTTCCAACGCCGTGGCATCCGTGGTAATTTTGTTCCCCCTATCAGATCCAATGGGGGTAATGGGGGTAATATGACTTCGCGTGTTGGAGGGAAGGGTGATGATGGAATAGATGACTCAACAAAGAGATGGTTAGTTTATATAAATTTGTTTTTGAAATTTAGTTTAAATGCATCTTTGTTTTCCCTCAAGAGTTCTTTTTTCTCATAAGCTCTTAATTTTCTCTAATAAGTGGTATCTGAAAGTGGCTCCAACCATTTAAGAATCTCTCTATGTGGATAATGATGGTGAACTGTGAGTGTTATGCAGGCTTATTCTAATACATTCAATATTTTTTTATTTTAGTTTGGAAATGTTATGTGGTCCTGATGGCGAGCTTCCTGAGAAATTACGGAATTTAGAACCTCGTCTGATTGAACATGTCAGTAATGAGATAATGGATCGGGATCCCAATGTTCGCTGGGATGATATTGGTAAACATAAGATGCTGCAGACTTTTCCCATTTTCAGATTCTCGCAGTAAGTTTATATATTTGGACATTTTGTTTTAACCATTTTTTTTTTTTTTTTTTTGCTCGTCCATTCTCTAGCTGGTTTGGATCATGCTAAAAAATGTGTGACTGAGATGGTTATATGGCCTTTATTACGTCCTGACATTTTTAAAGGTTGCCGTTCTCCTGGACGAGGTCTTCTTCTGTTTGGTCCCCCAGTAAGTATACGTTGCCCCTAAATATGAGAGAGAAAAAGCATTACCGTTTTGTCGTTCATTCATTCATTTTTTTTCTCATGTCTTAGGGAACGGGTAAAACAATGATAGGGAAAGCCATAGCTGGAGAGGCTAAAGCAACCTTTTTCTACATATCTGCCAGTTCGTTAACCAGCAAATGGGTATTTTTCATTTCTGTTATTTTAGTTTTGTCTCTGTGGCTAAATTTTCTGATATTCTTTTTTTGGAAAAATTAATTGAAATTATAGTGGCATCATTCCCAATGATCCCCAAGTTACAAATTCTGGGACCAAATAATTGTCAGATTGTGAATGTTACTACTCTCCTGTCTTGCACAATGTAACAAGGATACAAATTAATTAACTTCGATTTTATATAATTGGTGTGCTGTATCGGAATGAAGTTGTCAATAAAAAAAAAGTTTTAATTGCTCTTTATCTATTCAAAATATCAAGAATAATGCTGCTATTATGCACCAGAAATACTATCACCCAGTGAAAGGTCCTGCCATTTGATCAGTAGTGACTTCTTTATACATCTCATAGAAGTACTAATAGTTGTCATTACATTTTATTCCAGTGAATAGTTGTGTTGTGCTTTATAAATCTAAGGAAGCTAGTATGAACTATTGGAAACATTTCTTTCCATTATGGTCCACCTTTTGTACCAGAAATATAAGTCTAATATTGTATGTGGGAATGTAGACAAACTTTGCTGTTGTACTTGTACCTTGATAGATCATTATATGAAAGAAAAAAAAACTTGTTATATTTTACACAAGTAAGCCTAATATATTCAGGTAATTAAATGTCAATTGGTGATTGTAGATCGGTGAGGGTGAAAAGCTAGTGAGAGCACTTTTTGGAGTTGCCAGTTGTCGTCAACCGGCTGTCATATTCGTTGATGAAATAGATTCACTTTTGTCTCAGGTATGTTAGATTCTGACCTTTGAATCAAGAAGGAAACATGAAGTTATGAGGCATGGGCCAGCCCCTACATATGCTGTACTGAGTTCTATATTTATTAAACACATAATTCACATTGACTGGTTGCTATTTGCTAAAAAGAAATCACCTGTATTTGCTTCTATGTGAAAAAATTAAATGATCACACAAAAGTTCGATTACAGCATATCTTGACCTTAGTCACCAACTTCGAGCTTAAATTTATTATGCGCAGTTTATACTAACATTACAATATACATCTGAAGGACCATTTGTGTGGTCTATTAGACTACTTCTGTATTGTTCAATTGTCTTGCTTGTGGAGAAAGATATTCTTCTGAGAACTTCTGTATGGTTGCAGCGCAAATCAGAAGGTGAACATGAATCAAGTAGACGACTCAAGACCCAATTTCTTATTGAAATGGAAGGCTTTGATAGTGGGAGTGAGCAAATTCTGCTTATAGGTGATTGCTGAACTGCTGAATTTTTTCCATTTCTGCATTAAAGGA
Source organism: Cornus florida (assembly GCF_030987335.1). Classification (NCBI taxonomy): domain Eukaryota; kingdom Viridiplantae; phylum Streptophyta; class Magnoliopsida; order Cornales; family Cornaceae; genus Cornus; species Cornus florida. The sequence goes on along the minus strand of NW_026775577.1, from coordinate 1,059,845 downwards.
ATCTTTTGAACCAGTGCTTGATTGTGATGAAATATTTTAGTCAGCAGTTAACAACTGAGAATTCAACCATAACACCATGCCTTTGCTAATATAAGTCCCTCTTCGGGTAGAATTTTGGGAGCACTTTCTCTCTATAACAAGATTCTAAAAATGAGTAGTTACCCTTGGATTTGAGAAGAAGGAAGTGAAGAACATGAATGAAACGAAATGAGGTGTTTCTAGCTCTAGTTTTGGATGAAATTAAAATGTTTTTCTAGATTTCTGCTCTCTAATGAAGTTGTAATGGGCAAAACTAATTTTTACAGGTTATTTTTTTATCTTTATGTTTTGCCAGAAACAAGAAAATCTATATACAAAATCCTAAAAGTAAATATTATACATAAATGATTAAAATTTGGTTGGCGATCAATTTTCATCCTGTAAAGAATTATTCAAATAAATATTATAAACCATGTAGTGGATGATCCCAAATGATGGGACTTCAAAGAATACATACAGCAGATTTTGCAATCGTATAACACATTGGTTTATTAACCAGGAGCAACAAATAGACCCCAAGAACTTGATGAGGCAGCACGAAGGCGACTGACTAAGCGACTATACATTCCCCTCCCTTCTTCAGGTACAATTTAGAACCACTTAAATGTTGTGCCTTTTATCAAATAAGAATGTATCTGTAGACTGTAGTTAACCATTTTTATTTGGAGCTGAAGATGCAAGGTCATGGATCATCCGCAATCTCTTAGATAAGGATGGGTTATTTAAGCTTTCAAAGGAGGATACTGATAAGATATGCGAGTTAACTGAAGGTATCTGCTTTATACAGTTCGTAGCGAAACCATTTATTTATTTATTTATCCTAGATTTCGTTGACAGCTAACATTTAGGCTATCTTCTTTCTTTTACTTTTCCTTTTCCCTTTTTTTTTTTTTTTTTTTTTTTTTTTTTGTTTTTGTTTTTTGCGTCCTTCCTTTGTGTCTCATATATGTATATATATATTTTCCCCCTTTGTGTTTCATATATGTATATATATATTTTCCCCCATTTGTTCCAGGGTATTCAGGATCAGATATGAAAAATCTAGTGAAGGATGCCTCCATGGGTCCACTAAGAGAGGCCCTGAGACAGGGCATAGAAATTACAATGCTGAAAAAAGAGGATATGAGGACAGTAACTCTCCAGGTAATAACTCGCGCACATGTGATAAAGAACACCTAGAGGCCCATGCAATAAAGTTTAGTATGATTCCTCGAATTTTTTTTTGCAGGATTTTGTGGATGCATTGCAAGAGGTGAGGCCCTCTGTATCTTTGAATGAACTCGGTACATATGAGGAGTGGAACAAACAATTTGGAAGCTTATCGCTATAGAGGTCAGTTTGGTAAATGTAGAAAGAAAATAGATAACGAATTACAGCAAGTAGTATCCGTTGGGAAGATCAATCAATAAACATTGACTTTCTGATGTTGGAATCATGTTAGTGTTCCTGAAACTTTAAACTTGTTCCTTATGCATAAACTTGCAGGGATAAGAAGTCTTGGTAAACTTGTATGCAGTCAATTACAAATTCATTTGCCATAGAATACAAGATGCGAAGAATCATAAGCCTACGGTAATAAGATTTGGAAAATTTCTGAAGCTTAACGAATTGTACTGGAAAAAAACCTTCCCTTAGTATATGATGTGGGAAAGCTGAATGTTGTGGTTTTGATAAGAAGCTGCAAAGTTGCATGTTAATTCTTAAGAGTAGATCATGGAGAGCCTTGGTGCAACGATAAGGCTGAATGTATCTAATATAAATTTAAATTTCTTTTTTGCATTTGTTTGACCCGGTGAAAGCGAAATGTTTCTTTCACGTGAATGTAGCCTGTAGGCATTGCTTCATGCAAACCAGTGGCCTATAAAACAATGGGAAAACAATTGGGGTCCATAAAAAATGATTATTTGATAACATTGAAGTTTTTATTTTGCATTAGTTTCTATACTTAAGATTTTTCTAATTTTCAAAATTCCAGTCCCAGTTTAAAAAAAACCCTCTTCACATTTTGAATATCAAAACAGGCTTTCTAAAGCTCTCAGAACACATTGCAATGGCCATGATCAAACTTGCTTGAAAACAAAGATTAATCATGCCGATACAGTGTTATTTATTGTTTTTGCAATAATATGTACACACGCATATTGCGCTGTGTCATGCTGCTTGACATATCAATCGCAACACAAGTTGGTCAATCTCTGTTAGACTGCAAACAAACTAAGTCAACTGGACTCGAATATTGCTCACAAGCTTGAGCTTGTCCCGTCCAGATCCTTCGTCAAATCTATGAGGCCTAGTTTGGTACATTGTACACGTACAATGGAATGGAATGACATTCTATTCCACCTATTAGGTTACGTTCGGTGTGTAGGAGTAGAATATAATACAATTTGGAATGAAATGAGAATAGAATGGAATGAGTATTACCATTCTAATGTTTGGTGTGACACGGTGAATTATTATGGAATGGAATGATTATTAATATTCTATTATTTGGTTAACTATTATTAAATCTGGAATGGACTGATTTTTCTCAAAAATGCCCTTTTCATTGGCTTACATTACTTTTTAATAAAATCAACTATCAATAAAGAAAAACATTAAAATAAAATAAAATATTATTTTTAATGAGATATTACTTTTTGTCAATGGCAACTCTAGGTATATTCAGGTGAAAGACGTTTATTACATCTAATAAAGAACTCGAGAAATGTGAAATATTTTTGGTTTTTGAGAAATATTTTTGACTTATTGGAATGTGACTAAGGGTTTATTGGGAATATTACAAAAATATGTAATCTTACTATGGAATGGAATGAGCGTTCCATAAGTTTAGTAATGGAATGGATTTTCATTCTATTGGAATGGTTATTCCATTTTATTCCTGCATACCAAATAAATAAATGGTTGGAATGAACATTCTATTCCTGCACATCAAATGTAGCATTAGTTTGTTTGGTATGATATTTAGAATGACAATGATCATTACCACTTTAATTTTATTTTTATTTATTTATTTTAAGTAAGAATCCATTTCACTTCTAAACGGATGAAATGAAATTCTTGACTATCACCACCAGCACCACCACCACAAAAACTGCCACCACAATCTACCACCACCACTACAACCACCGTAACAATCTTAACCACCGCCTTCCAACACCACCGCTATAACCACTACCTTCCGCCACCACCGCAGGTGAAGATGCAAAAAAATATTATTCTATATTGGAAAATGGTTTTCTCACACTCCAGACAATCCGCATCTTTGTTCCTTTCTAATTTCTATTTATAAAAGTTTACATTTATCTTAATTTCTTTTATTTTCCCTCTAAGTTGAAGGTTGATGGGCCTCCTTCCTTTGTGGGGTGATCCGACTATACAAATGGACCCAAATGGAGGTCCGCTCTTACTATCTTGGACTCTGCACACACTGGGCCTGACCTTTGGACCTTTGGGTTGATAAGGAGCCAGGTTGGTTGGGTGTGTTGGGCTGCATCTGGCCCGGCTCAGGTCCACTGATGTTTCCTACCATTTCATTGTCTCTTAAATTTCGCCATAATGATTAGGGCGAGATTAACAAGTAATGATGGTGACACGGGTCGTGGTTGGATGTGACGGCGCGGGAGAATGTGAACAGTTGAGCCTTGTTAATGCGTTTTGGTCTTTGAATCGTCATGATTGCTTCGACCCCTGGTCTTCCCACATGATCTACTTCTACCTTTATAAGTTTGAAGTGACTTTGGTACTTTTCCTTTCTTGTCAGTGTTGAACTTTATCTTTGTCATCTTTGCGATCCAGTTTTCAAGCACTCTTCCAGCAACAATCTATAACCTCTGGATGCGATTCTCTGTTTCGTGCCTTTTTTTCTTCATTATTCGAGGGTTTTTATTTTTATTTTTTATTTTTATTTTTTTAACCCCTGTGTTTGTATATTTCTCTTTTTGAAATCATGGTTTTCAACCTTAACGCTCTCCGTCTTAGTTGTAACATCCCGGTGACGTCACCACTCACCTTTATCTGGACGAGGAAAGTGCTAGTTCCGGTAAGGGTCTTGCCGAAGATGAGATTTTGTTTACTGCCTCGCATCTTTCTTAGGTTCCCTCTTCACCCCAAGTTTCAAGTCCCTAATTTGATTCAAGAGGATTAGGGTGGAAACTATCCTATTAAAATTTGGGTTGGCGTCCGCCACCACCTTCCTCTGTCACCTCCCGCCACCACCTTTCTCCACCGTTGTCGCCTCCCGCCACCAACTTCCTCCACTACCACCACCACCTCCTTCCATCGCCATCACAACCTTTCTCCACTACCACCGGCCTTCCATAGCCATCACTGCTTTTCTCCACCACCTCCACCTCTACCACTGCCTTCCGCCACCACTACCACCGTTGCCTTCCACCACTACTTAGAATTGTTAGAATTGTGATTATCAATTCATTCCAACATTACATTATCATTCTCATTCAAATTCAATTTCAATTCCTGCATACCAAACTCTGTCTGAGCTACTCAAAGACTCAAACTTGGGATTAAGATTGTTAAGAAGAAAGATTACCAATAAATCCAATCAATCCATCGTGAGCAAACATGTACACAACATGTAAAGTTAATAATTTTGTTTTTATAGAAAATGAATTGAAAGAATATAAGAGTAAGTAAATCTAGGATGTGTGCGATAACCCGCATTCATATTATTTAAACTCATTGAACAGTTCATATTAGTTAAACTCAAATATTTTTGCATTCTATGAAAATTGAACATAGGATGTTTGGTTAGTCCAATAAATTCTTTACCCACTAGGCCACTCGAACTTAAAAAATGACATAAATACAGAGATGTAAAGAAATTTCATATTTTGAGAATATCAATTTTCTTTTCACCATCTTAGGTTGAGATAATTTTCATTTTCTCATTAATTATACTAATATTTTCCTACAATTTAACCAAAAACAAATTCATATGAATTTGAAAACAAATTTTACACAATTCACAAATAAAAAATTCCAAAATCACAATGGTCATGGTACCCTCATGATTACTCCCTAATTAACCACAATAGATTTATAAATGGGTGGTCACATAAATTTGGCAAACAATGTGGGTTAATGCGAGAAATAGAACGAAGTGTGTTTAATTACTCCAGTCATATTCATTTGTATTCCTCTCGTGAACAAGCAAAAATACATGGCGGCAAAATAAGAGACAGAGAGCTTCATCATCTCCAAGACTCTACCGGAATGGGAGAAGATGGAAAACGAAACGGAGGTATGTTGGAGAAAATAAGTCGATACGAACATCAAGAGACTTCAATCGCTTCTGTTCGGAGCCGATATTGCTTTCCGATAAGGAGATTTCAACTCCGCCCAAATCCTCACCCTCCGTCTCGTCGGCTTCCTCGACTCCCATTCTCACACCGACATCGATGAGGCCTTTATTCGTCCCATTCACTGCGAAGCCTTGTCCATGATCAATCTCGATCGACCTCTAGTCATTCCTCAATCAGATCGGTCTTTCTCTCTCTCTAAACACACACACGTACCTATTTTGCTTTAATTGATTATAGCATTCTGTAATTGATGTGAGAATTTGTCTTATGGAACTGAAGTATATTTTTCATTTATTTATTTATTATTATTATTTTTCAATATGGATCAAAACGCTTAGTAAGTCTTGTTTTACTTCTTAAAACCTAGATTTGACGCTTCCGATAATAAACTTTTAGCGTTCCTTATGTTATCAGGTTTCCTTAGTTGTTAGTTTCCATATAGTTAGTTTCCTTACCGTGTTTGGTTTCTCTATTATAAATATTTAGAATTTATATTCATTCAATTATCAATTGTATATCAAATTGCTCTGCTGTGGATTCAAAGTTACGTATAGATATTATCAATTATATATCAGATTGTTCTTCAATTTTCATAGCTTTCCGCCCCGACACTTGTATCATAGCGTTGAATTGATGGCTGACGAACGTGGTGGCGGCGGCGGCAACCTCTCTGGCCAGGAAGATAGACATGGAGTAGCTCTTTCAAGGGCCGAATTTGATGATTTCCAACGTCAAACAAAGCAAGCACTGCAAGATATTCAAGCTAAGGTCATGTTGGATCAAAATCAAAACCGTAATAATAAAAGGTCGAGGAATATGGAAGAGCTTCAGTTGATGAAGAAGGAAAAGGAAGATAAACGGGCAAAAAACCTCAAGGAACTTAATGAACTATTAAGATCAAGTGAATGGTATGAAATTCTTATGTCACATATGATGAGTTACTTTATTGGGAAATTTATGTAGGACAGTTTTATTGACTTTTTCCAATTTTATGCTGATAAGGTTTTCTTATACTAGTTTTATTTTGTATTATTAGGTTTTCTTGTGTTATTAAATATGCATGTAGTGCTAAGTTACTTAAAGGAAGAGCGAATTCGAGAGCTCAGCATGAGAGCGGCTTAATTTACTCATATACTGTGAGAATTTGAGTGTGAGTGCGCATATATGAGAATTTGAGTGTGAGTGCGCAACACCTGTTAAGAACGATTGTGTGACTTAAATGCAGTGCAATAGAGAAAATATATATTAATTCAATTATCAATAATATATCCAATTGCTCGTTTATAGGTAGTAGAATAACAAATTTTGGTTTTTGTTGCTCCTCATCCTACTTACCAAAATAAAAAAAACATTTTTGTTGTACCGAGAATTTTTATTTATCTATTAGTCTATTTACTGCTTTTTTTTTTTCCTCCTATTACCTTCTCTTTTACAGTTTTTGATATGTATTTATATATATGGATATTTTCAGCCAAGCAGAGCAAGCAGGCAAAGATACAGGTTGTGTGTTTGGCAAGAGAGAAATTATTCACGTTGACAATATTAAGCAGGACTTTCAAGTTCTCCAATCTAAAAACAGAACTTTGGTATGATGTGCTAAAAATTGAAATTTTCACTTTCACATCCTTGATTTTGTTTATTTTCAGTATATTTTTTAGGGTAAAGTGCAAAAAGCCCCTTGAACTATTGCCCTTTTGCAAATAGCCCCTGGATTAAAAACTGCCCCTAAACTATTGATTTGTTGCAATTAAGGACAAATTCATCACAAAAAAACTATTTATTAAAATTTTATTATATTATTTATAATAAAACGTATTATACCCATGTTAAATGCTGGGTAGAATTTTAACCCAAGATAATCTGAGAAGGAGAAGCCAGGTGGTGGTCAACCGTTGCTCTATGTGTCTTAGTGATGAGGAGTCTGTGAATCACCTTCTTATTCATTGCCCTTTGGCTAGAGAGTGTTGGGTTTTGATGATTGGCTTATTTGGTGTTTCTTGGGTTATGCCTGGATCTGCTAGAGGGTTGATTGAGGCGTGGAGAGGTTGCCTTGTGGGGGCTCTCAGTCAGGATGTGTGGAGGGCTACGCCGCTTTGTGTGTGGTGGTGTTTATGGCTTGAAAGGAATAGGAGATTCTTTGAAGGAAAGGCTTTGTTGATTTCGGTGCTTAAATTCTCGATTATTTCTACTCTTTTTTGTTGGGTTTCAGGAAGAGATCATTGTTCTTTGGAGGAAGTAGTTGATTTTTTAGCCTCTTTGAAGGCTTGAGGCCTTTGTGGTCTTTTGTATTTGCTTAGGTTCCGCTCCCCTTCTGAGCGTTTTTTTATAAAATTTTTACTTATCCAAAAAAAAAAAAAAAATATTTGTATTTAAAAAAATATATATTTTTTTCATATAATATATTGATGAAAAATTAATAAATTACTTAAATAAAAAAATTCCTTTTTTCATGTAATATATTCATGAAAAATAAAAAATTGATTAAATTTTTTAAAATTTAAACGATTAATTTTAAAAATTAGAGGTAAATTTATGCAAATTTAATGGAGAATATGTCATCAAATTAATATGAATTTTCTTCATAATTTATTTCAAATAAGAAAAATAGATTAGATGTAATTCAATAAGAAAGGGCATTATAGTCATTTAATGAAATATAATCTTGGCATTGGGGGATTTTGCAACAAAATGTGATAGTTCAGGGGTATTATGCACAAAATTTAATTTAGGGTGTTATTTGCAAATTCAAACATAGTCCAGGAAGGTTTTTGGCACTTTACCCTATTTTTTTACAGTGCAACCTTCTCTTTACAGTAACAGTCATTATCATTTCTCTAACTTGTTAGTCTGATTGTGATAAGCTTAACCTTCAGTGCATTCTCTTTAAAGAATGTGCTGGAGAAGTATGAGTTATTCAGTGGACTAATTCTTTGAAGCCTTTGAGAGTGGTCCTGTTTTTCTAATTTTAGACTCCATGATCATCCGAAGACTTTGTTGTTTATCAAAATTATAGAACTGATGAAGAGCACCATTTGGCTTCAGGGATACCAACAGCACAGGCAGTACAATTTGGGTTGCAAGATGCAGGAAAGGTTGACATCCTTTTTTGGAAACATCTTAAAGGCAAACAATGACTTGTGCAAGAACTCTAAAAGGAACAGTGTTTTTGCACAAAAGAGTCCTTCATATCAGGTTCCCTTCTAACTTGATATTACAAAAAAAAATGCAGTCATGAACCTTCACTAGATTTGTTGTATAATTTGGATGTGAAATAAGCTTGGAAAGTTTCGTGAACATGTCCCCCCCACTCAAATCAAGAATGGTCAAATTAGACAGCGGCAAGTGATTTTATTTTCATAAGTTGAGTAATATTTATTATATTAACTATAACAACCTTTTATTTGAGATTTTTAAGAAATGACGTTTCTATTTTCTTAGCAATGTTGATTAGCTTATCTATTCCATGTTATAGGTAATTGATGCAACGCACAAACGAGGATTGGGGGGATCTCCTAGTGCTTCTGTCTCTCCACAAAGTGATAACAATGCGAGCAACAAAAATTATGGTGTCGGGGTCCAACATAGTGGCATCCATGGTAATTTTGTTCCCCCTATCAAACTGAACGTGGGTAATATGTTTTCGGGTCTTGGAGGGAAGGGTTATGATGGAATAGGTGGCTCAAGAAATAAATGGTTAGTTTATATAAACTTGTTTTAATTGTATTAGAAATTTGGTTTAAATACATTGTTGTTTTCCCTCAAGAGTTCTTTTTTCTCATAAGCCCTGTGATTCTCTAATAAGTGGTACCTGAAAGTGGCTCCAACCATTTAAGAATCTCTCTCTCTGGATTATGATGGTGAACTGTGAGTGTTATGTAGGCTTATTCTAATACATTCAATATTTTTTGTTTTAGTTTGGAAATGTTAAGTGGTCCTGATGGAGAGCTTCCTGAGAAATTACGAGGCTTAGATACTCGTCTGATTGAACAAGTCAGTAATGAGATAATGAATCGGGATCCCAATGTTCGTTGGGATGATATTGGTAAACATAAGATGCTGCAGACTTTTCCCATTTTGAGATTTCCGTAGTAATTTTATGAATTTGAACATTTTATTTAAATAATTTTTTTTTTCTTTCTTTTGCTTGTCCGTTCTCTAGCTGGTTTGGAGCATGCTAAAAAATGTGTGACTGAGATGGTTATATGGCCTTTATTACGTCCTGACATTTTTGAAGGTTGCCGTTCTCCGGGACGAGGTCTTCTTCTGTTTGGCCCCCCGGTAAGTACATGTTTCCCCTACATATGAGAGATAAAATACTTACCATTTTGTTGTTCATTCATATTTCTCTCATGTCTTAGGGAACGGGTAAAACAATGGTAGGGAAAGCCATAGCTGGAGAGGCTAAAGCAACCTTTTTCTACATTTCTGCCAGTTCGTTAACCAGCAAATGGGTAATTGTCATTTCTATTATCTTAGTTTGTCTCTGTGGCTAAATTTTCTGATTTTTGTTTTTGGAAAAATTAATTAAAACAATAAAGTGGCATCATTCACAATAAACACTAAATTACAAATTCTGGGACCAAATAATTGTCAAATTGTGAATGTCCCCACTCTACTGTCTTTCACAATGTAACAAGGATAAAAACTTTATTAACTTCGATTATATATAATTAGTGCATTGTAGCTGAAAAGAGGGATTGAAGGTGTCAATAAACAAAATGTTTTAATTGCTTCTTATCTATTCAAAATCTCAAGATAACTGCTGCTATTTTGCAATACTATCACCTAGCTAAAGGTCCTGTCATTTGATTGGTAGTGACTTCTTTATACACCTCACAGAAGCACGAATGGTTGTCATTACATTTTATTCCAGTGACTAGTTAGTTGTGTTCTGTTTTATAAATCTAAGGAAGCTAGTATGAACTATTGGAAACATTTCTTCTCATTATGGTCCTCCTTTTGTACCAAAAAAATAAGTATATAATATTGTATGTGGGAATGTAGACAAACTTTGCCTGTTGTACTTTTATCTTGGTAGCTCATTATATGAACAAAACTTGTTTTATTTTACACAAGTAAGCCTAATATATTCAGGCAACTAAATGTCAATTGGTAACTGTAGGTGGGTGAAGGTGAAAAGCTAGTGAGAGCACTTTTTGGAGTTGCCAGTTGTCGTCAGCCGGCTGTCATATTTGTTGATGAAATAGATTCACTTTTGTCTCAGGTATGGTAGATTCTGACCTTTTAACTAAGAAGGAAACATGAAGTTGTGAGCATGGGCTAGCCCCTACTTACGTTGTACTTCCATATTTATCAAACACATAATTCACATTGACTGGTTGATATTTGCTAAAAAGAAATCATCTGTATTTTCTTCTATGTGAAAATATTAAATGATCACACAAAAAGTTCGATTATAGCATATATTGATCTAAGTTGCCAACTTCGAGGTTAAATATATTATGTGCAGTTTATACTGACATTATAATATACATCTGAAGGACCATTTGTGTGGTCTATTAGACTACTTCTGGTTTTATGTAATACTGTTTTTCACTTTGTCGTGCTTGTGGAGAAAGATATTCTTCTGAGATCTTCTGTATGGTTGCAGCGCAAATCAGAAGGTGAACATGAAGCAAGTAGACGACTCAAGACCCAATTTCTTATTGAAATGGAAGGCTTTGATAGTGGGAGTGAGCAAATTCTGCTTATAGGTGACTGCTGAATTTTTTCCATTTCTGCATTTAAGGACTCTTTTGAAACAGTGTTTGATTGCGAGGAAATATTTTAATCAGCAGTTAACGAATGAGAATTCAACCATAACACTGCCTTTGCTAAAATAGTCCCTCTTTGGGTAGAATTTTGGGAGCACTTTCTCTCTATGATAAGACTCTAAATATGAGTAGTTGCTCCTGGCTTTGAAAAGAAGGAAATGAAGAATGGGAATGAAACGAAATGATGTGTTTCTAGCTCTAGTTTTGGATGAGCTTAAAATGTTTTTCTAGATTTCGTCTCTCTTATTATGTCGCAATAGGCAAAACCAATTTTACAGGTTATTTTTTTTTATCTTTATTTTTTTGCCAGAAGAAAGACATTTTATATACAAAATCATAAAAATAAATTTATACATACGTGGTTTAAATTTTGGTTGGGCTTCAATTTTCGTCCTGTAAAGAATTATTCAAATAAAAAATACAAACCTTGTATTGGATGATCCAAAAGGATTAAACTTTTTAGAATACATACAGCAGATTTTGCAATTGTATAACACATTGGTTCATTAACCAGGAGCAACAAATAGACCCCAAGAACTTGATGAAGCAGCACGAAGGCGACTAACTAAGCGACTATATATTCCCCTCCCTTCTTCAGGTACAATTTTAACCCAACTAAATGTTGTGCCTTTATCAAGTAAGAATGTATCTGTAGTTAACCATTTGTATTTGGAGCTGAAGATGCGAGGGCCTGGATCATCCGCAATCTCTTAAGTAAGGATAAATTATTTAAGCTTTCAAAGGAGGATTGTGATACGATAAGCAAGTTCACTGAAGGTATCTGCTTTATACAGTTCATAGCGAAACCATTTTTTTCTATCCGATACTTCATTGACTGCTTTTAGGCAATCTTTTTTAATTTTGTTCCGTTTAAACTTCCTTGCTTTGTTTTTCATTTATTTTTTCCCCATTTGATCCAGGGTATTCAGGATCAGATATGAAAAATTTAGTGAAGGATGCCTCCATGGGTCCACTAAGAGAGGCCCTGAAACAGGGCATAGAAATTGCAATGCTGAAAAAGGAGGATATGAGGCCAGTAACTCTCCAGGTAATAACACGCACACGTGTAAAAGAACTCCTAGAGGCCCATGCAATAAAGTTTAGTATGAATACAATTCAAGTTGTTAGTTTTTTAGTTTATTTTATCACTTATAATTCGTCAATTTTTTTTATGCAGGATTTTGAGGATGCGTTGCAAGAGGTGAGGCCCTCTGTATCTTTGAATGAACTCAGTACATATGAGGAGTGGAACAAACAATTTGGAAGCTTATCGCTCTAGAGGTCAGTTTGGTTAATGTAGAAAGAAAATAGATAACAAATTACAGCAAGTTGTAACCGTTGGGAGGATCAATCAATAAACATGACTTTCTAATGTTGGAGTCATGTTAGTGTTCCTGAAATTTTAAAGTTCTTCCTTATGCATAAACTTTCAGGGATTAGAAGTGTTATTAGACGTGTATGAACTCAATTACAAATCCATTTGCCATAGAATACAAGATGTGGAAAATCATAAGTCTACGGTGATAAGATTTGAAAAAATTCAGAAGCTTAACGAATTGTACAGGAAAATAGCCTTCTCTTAGTAAATGATACGGGGAAGCTGAATATTGCGGTATTGTTAAGAAGCTGCAAGTAGCAATTTAATTCTTGGCGCATGGTCAGGTTGCTACATTGTACTTAATATAAATTCAAATTTCTTTTTGCATTTGTTTGACCTGGAAATGTTACTTTCACATAGTCCAGGTATTCTAGTTGCATTAGTGCCATGTCAAGGTGCCAAGAAAGTTTAGGATAATGATCTGAAAGATGCAGCAATTTTGTATTGCTAGCTTCTTGGCCATAGTTAAACTGCCACATTTACAATGACTTACCATCATTAATTTATTTTAAGAAAATGACCCCATATTTATATTGTTTGGTTTTAGTCTTTCACATGTTCATGTACATTATTTATGCGGTCATTCAATTCTATTTTCGAAAGAGAATATTAAATGGTGATCGTGTTAAATTTTTATTCGTTGCTTATTGAAGATTTAGGCTTTGATTATCTTATTATTCAGGTCTTGCAATCTTAGTTTTCTATAAAACTAAACGTGAATGTAGGCATTGCTTCATGCAAACCCGTGGGCTATAAAAAATGAATATTTGATTAGATTGAAGTTTGTAATTTGCTTTAGTTTCTATACTTCAGATTTTTCTTTTTTTCAAAATTCCAGTCCAAGTTCAAAAAAAAAAAAATCTCTTCACATTTAGAATAACAGAACAGACTTTCTATGCTCTCAGAACAGGCTTTCTGTGCAAATGCAGGTATATTGCATGTTGGTATTGATCTTCTGTGATAATATTGCACTGGACATGATCAAACTAACTTGAAAACAAAGATTAATCATGTCGAGAAACAGTGTTATGGATTGTTCTTGTAATAATATACACACACATATTGCGCTGTGTCAAGCTGCTTGACATATCAATCGCAACACAAGTTGGTCAATCTCCGTTAGGACTGCAAACAAACCAAATCAACTGGGCTCGAACATTGCTCATAAGCTTGAACTTGTCGCCTCCAGCTACTTTGTCAAATTTCTGAGTTACTTGAAGAGTCAAACTTGGGATTAAGATTGTTAAGGAGAAACATTACCTATAAATCCAAACAATCCTTCGTGAGGAAGACATGTACACGTCAAAGCTTATTCAAGAGCACCATCTCATGAACATCTTTATGAGGTATAGGCTCGAGTCACTTGTCAAACGAGTTCAAAAAATGTGCTCAATTTGAACTTTAATTGAGTCAAAGCTGAACTGTTTATGATAACTAAGCACTCCGAGCTTGACTTACGATTCCATTTGGTAACTAATAGAAAAAACTTTGTGACTAGTTTTTTTTATAGAAAATGAATTGAAAGAATAATAGAGTTTGTGAGTATAAATTTCAACCTCATTTCAATTTGGTGAGGTGAATTTTTTTTTTTTTTTTTAAGGGTTAGAGATGAACTAAATTTGGAAATTTTGTCAATTAAGGCTTCTATCCTTCAATTAAGTTGGGTTTTAGTCCAATTAGGATATGATTAGGGTTTAGGGTACACCCCCAATTTGGGATTTTAGCAATAAGGATGTTAAGTTAGTCATTTTAACTGCAAAATGTTTAGTTTTTGTTGCTGGTTATGTTGTATGTGCACTGTTAGTCATTTATCCTTCAATAACATAGTTTAATATTTGATTTAGTTTAATGTTTATTTAATTATTTTTTTCTGAATGGGTTTAATTTATTAAAAATAAAACAAACAGAGTACAAACATCAAAGTGGGCATACCCTCTGAAGAAGCAAAGCCAACAGGCTATGGGCAAACATGCCTACCCAAATAACAAAGAATGTAAAACAAGTTAGAAAAGAAAACCAATGTCTTCCAAACTAAGCTTAGCAGCCTCAACCACTTCAAGGAATACAGACCTAGCAAGCTGAGTAGCACTCCTTCTAGGTCAGCCCACTGCACATTAGGACATTGAAATTTGCACGTATCCCATGCCCACTTGAAAGAAAAACACCCACCATCCCATAACTTTTGTTAAACAGTTCTTTATCTTTGCTTGTGAAGTGATCAGTAGTATGTCTGATTTTCTGAATTAGAAATGCATGTCACTCCTGCTGATTCCTTCATTAAATAAAAGAGGTCCCGAGGGCAAGTTCAGGGCAATTAGGCCATCAATACATTAATTGCTCATGAAAGTTTTTCAGTTAGCCATGCATACTGCTATATGCCAAACCCTTCAAAAGGTTGATCCTCAAACTAAGATACACATCTATGTATATATAAGATACTCAGTAGGCAATTCCATATCATGCGCGAAAAAGCTTATCAAAATTAAAGGCCTTAACAATTGATGAATGATTGGTTAGTGCTATTTTGGCTTGATGAGATCACCTATGAACTAAGAAATTGCATTAACTGATTCTGTTTTTTCAACCTGCAGCTGACAGAATGGGCAAACGTATGAGTAATTGGGATTGACTTCTTTTTTGGTGCAACGGATGCAAGTTCTTTTTTTTTTTTTTTTTTTTTTTTTTCACGAGATGCAATCTGTTTTCATGAAGAATGCCCGCCCTATTTTTTGTTTATCTAGGCTCTCAACAGGTAGACCAAGTGATGCACAGTTGATGGAAATACCACTGTATTATTTGCTTCAGGTTTTTTTAACTTCTAAGTGATGCACATTTGATGTAATTTTTTTTTTGGGTTGCTTCTCTGGGCTTGTAGTGTAGCTGGTACAGTTGGGTTAGGGTAAATTTGAAGTGATCACTAGATATGACACGTGTATTTGATCACTGAATTTGACTTGTGTATGGATTAAAAATTTATTTTCTTGCAATGACTTATGTGTGTTAAATTTTTTAAAAGTTAGATTGCAATGACAGTAGATATTACTTGTATTTTACCAATTTTTTTTGGATATTAGTTGCACAGTTACTCTTGCAATGACAGTTGATGAAAACTTTATTTAGAATAGTTGTATCAGTTATTCTTACAATGGCAGGGGTGCACAAATCCTTATTGCAAATACAGGACATGGGAACTAAATAAGCTAACTTATAAAAATACAAGTTGATATCGCAGGAACATGTTTATACACACACAAATGGAACATATTGAAATAGTGTAGAATTACTAATTCTGAAGTTGTTTTTTTACACTTCGTGCAAAAATAATGAAATACTTCTCAAATCTAAATTAAAGATGGTATAAAATAAGTAGGGTCAAACCATACAAGATTTAAATTAGTGAATCAAAATTAAAACCAAAATTTAAAGAAGGAACACTTTTAAAACAATTTGATGAATTTTTTTTATTTTTTTATAATGAACTAAAACAAAATAAATAAATAAATAAATAAGATTAAATAATAATTTTCTTTTCAGGAAAAAAAATCTCAAAGGAAAGAATCCACCATCACGGCTTACTATAAATAAATTTGTATATTTCTTTTAATGTAAATTTTCTTATTGTAAGCAAATCAAGATGAAGGAAAATAATAGCGTGATCATTCTCCGAATTACCATTAATTGGCAAACATGAAGAATCCTTCTAATTTTTTAATCAAAATAAGAACATAGAATAGAAGAGTAAAATAATATTCTAAAAGAAAAACTTACATAACATGAAAAAAACAACTATTTATATTTCAACCATGTGGCTTCATCACTCCCTTAAGAAAGGGTGTTTAAGCTGGCATATTAACAAGAAAATAAAATAAAGAAATAAAAACACTCTTCATAAAAGAATAAAATTATAAGAAATAAATTAACACAGAAATTCTCTAACTTTTATTATTTTCTCTCACTAACAATGTGCATCGTACCTCCTCTACATATATCCCTATTTATAGAATTTAGAATGGAAGGAGAAAATTTTAATTAAAGAAGTGAAAATAAAATAAAATAAAATAAAATCTTGTTGCTTTCCAATTTCGAATTATATGCTTTTTAATCTTGCTTGATATCTTTAACTTGTGCTTTCCAATTTAATTTGGTTGTTTGATCTTTGTTGATCTTGTAATATCACATTTTTACTATTTTTGTCTTTTTTTCTTCTTATTCGGAAATCCTCCCCTATAAAACATGAAAAGCACCTATAAGAATATTTATCTAATAAAAATATTAATTAATCATTTATCATTGAGTATAAAATAACAAATTTTGTGCGCTTATCACATATAATAGCAATATTATATATATATATATATACTCACAAACCTGCTATATTCAAAGATGTAAAAAACAAAAAACTATTGCAGTGGTTTAATGGATTGGCTATATAAAGAGTGAAAATTTTGTTTCATTTGGATTTCAATTTTGTTTCATTTGGATTTCATTTGCGATGGTTTCATCTTCTAACGATATATAACCCTGTCAAGGGCATTTCAGTCCATGTGATTTTCGGTTTTTTTTACTTCTCTTTTATACAAGGGAAGGGCATTTTTGCCATTTTAAAAATTTTGATTAACAATTCTGACAAGCAAAAGGGCTGACGGGAGTTCATTGTAATAAATCTCAAATGCTCCACTCGAGTAACATTTACCAAAACCTTAGGAGATGTTAGTGGGACAAGTTTCTCTTGTAACATATTCTCCCACCCGAACACGTAATGTCCTCATTGCGGTCAGGTCACTATGCTTACTCGGGTGCTTGGCGTGACACCGAATCAAGAACTGAGTCTGACTCTGATACCAACTGTAACGGGTTGGATGCTTTGCGATCCGACTTAAAAGCTTAGGGCCTGTTTGGCATATGTTTTGTTTTGTTTTTGGCCTGCTACAGTAGTCCTTTTGAAGCCCAAAATATGTTTGGCTGGGCTTGTTGTGTTTTAAATAGTTCCAAAACAATTTCACAAATAGGCCCAAAATATGAAACACCATTTTGGTGTTTTTTCATATTTCGGCACTATTTGGTCTACAAATTACTGTAGCGGAGGAAACAATTCTTTCATTAAACTGTAGCAAGTATAACACGTATAAAAGGCAAAATGTCATTTTTTAGGGTTTTGTTTGGCGCAGTTGTTCTTGGCGATTTTGGGCGATCACAAATCATTTCCAATCGCCTCCATCTCTATTCTCGTTCTCTACTCTGATCTTACCCCCTCTCTGTCTCTGCAAGTGCAAGCTACAAAATCTACAAGAATCAGAAGTTCAAAACCCATTTATTTCAGTTTATCTATCTGTCTGCACCTATTATCACTTATACCTCCATCTCTATTCTCGTTCTCAAATCTGAACTTGCCCTCTCTGTCTCCTCTCTCTATCTCGTTCTCAAATTTGAACTTACCCTCTCTGTCTCCTCTCCTCTCTCTTTCTCTGCAATTGCAAACTACAAAATCTACAAGAATCAGAAGTTCAAAACCCATATATATCATAAGTTCAAAACCCATATCTGTTTGCAAGAATCAAAACCTATTACCTATATAATCAAAACCTATTACCTATATCAAAACCCATATGGGCATATCATTTCAGATTGTTCAAAAAATCAAAACCCATATCTTTCAGTTTCCATCACCTGCTGTTCCAGTTCGGGTTCGCCGTTCTCAAGCTTCCATCGCCTGCTATTACCTAATAATTTATTGCAAAAATTAATATATATATATATATATATATATATATATTTATGAGACCAAACATGTTTTGCATGTTTTTGTTTCCCCCATTTCCAAAGCAAAATATAGTCCCCAAACGTGTTTTAGAATTTTTTCCAAAACACTCTTACAACAAAAACATTGTTTCTGTTTTAGCCAAAAACAAAACGCTAAAAACAAAATGTATGCCAAACGGACCCTTAAGCTATTAGGTGGGTCTAACACCTAACCCATTTATACCTATTACATTTACCATCAGAATCCGACGTGGGACAAGTCCCCCTTGTAACGTTCTTCCCCACTTCAACTCGTAATGCACTTTTTGTGGTCGGGCCACCTTGCTTATTCGGGGTGACACACTCGGACACCTTCGGGCTGGGCGCTTGGTGTGACACCGGATCAAAAACTGAGTTTTGCTTTGATACCAACTGTAATGGGTTTGGTGCTTCGCGAATCTAACCCAAAATTTTAAACTATTAGGTAGGACTAACACCCAACTTCCTATTTATACCTACCAAATCCGGTGTGGGACAAATCCCCCTTGTAACAATCATCCATTAGACCACCTGTGTAAGTTTTGAGATACCAGTGCATTTTTTTTCCGCCATATTTTCTTTTCAGTCAACACAGGTCATTTTTTAATTTTTCTTTTCTCATTAACTCTACTTATATTTTCCTTCAATTTATCAAAAAAAAAAAAAAAAGAAAAAGAAAAAGTTTATATGAATTTACCTTTTCTAATAAAGTAATTTGAAAACAAATTTTACACAATTCACAAATGAAAATTTGCAAAATCACAATAGAGATATGAATTATGAATTATGGATACAGATATGAATACAAATACAATAACAGGTACAATACAATACGAACATGGCAATATAAAAGATTTCAAAAAAATAGATCAAAAAATTTTACCTCATGATTACTCCCTAACTAACCATAATAGAGATATGAACTATGAAGTACGGATACAAATATGAATACAAATATGATATACAGGTACAATATGATACGAACATGGCAATACAAAAAATTTCAAAAAAATAGATCAAAAAATATAATAAATATATATTTATATATAAGTATATTTTTTTGCCATTTTATCCATATAATTATAAATAAATCACTAATTTGGAATTTTTGTTTTCTTAAATTTTATATTATTTTTTAATTAACACATAATATATTTTAGATTGTATTGAATTTCAAATTTTTTTTTTAAATAAATATAAAATAACCATTTTAAAAGTGTCCAAAATATATTATTCTCCTGTTAGAAAAAAAATATATTTACTATTTACGATACTTTTAACCGTATTTAACACTTGTCCGAGGTAGTGCTTCATAGGATATGAATTGGTGGTCTTCTAAATTGGCAAACAATGGGGATTAACACGAGAAATAGAACAAAGTGTGTTTAATTACTCCATTCATATTAACAAGCAAAAAAAAATGGCGGCAAAAGAAGACACACAACGAGCTTCATCATCTCCAAGACTACACCGGAATCGGAGAAGATGGAAGAAGATACGGAGGTATGTTGGAGAAAAGAAGTCGATACGAACCTCAAGTGCCTTCAATTGCACCTGTTCGGAGCCGATATTGCTTTCCGAATAGGATATTTCAACTCCGCCCAAATCCTCGCCCTCTGTCTCGTCGGCTTCCTCGACTCCCATTCTCACACCGACATTGATGACGCCTTTATTCGTCCCATTCGCTAGGGCTTGTGGTCTCTCTCTCAAGAACGCAAGGCCATGATGATGCAAATGAATGGAAAATGGAATGATTTAATGTTTTAATGAAAATGGGTGTGCTGCTTGCAAAACGACGTCACTGCTTTAGTGTGTCCTTTTTGGTCTTTTTATAAAAAAATTATTTTTATATATTTAATAAAATGCTTTAGTACGGGTATTTTGGTCAATTTAAGTTTTAAATGTGTGAGGGAGACCTAATTGCACCAAATTAAAACTTGAAGGATGTTTTTTGCACGGGAGGATGTGATATGCACTATATGCATACTTGAGGGGTGTTTTTTGCACTTGACCCTATATTCTATGATCTGTTTGTGAATTGTTTTTACCTAGTATAAACTAAACAAGAACCTGAAGACGGGAATGTAGTAAAACTGACATAGATCGACCATAGCTTTTGTGCGTAAATTAACTTTTAATTATATGACAAAACAGTGGTTAAACGTTGAGAGAGTGTTTAACTTAAACCTCTTAGACCAAAGCATGTGGTCATATAATAGTTTTATTTTATTTTATTTTATTTTATTTTTTAACGAATAACTTTTCAGTTAATCATTTTGAACTCTGGAATAATTTGCAAATTTTGAATTCAAATAATCATTTAAAAAATTAAGTATATCATTTTTGCATAATATGCATTAATTGAATGCAAAATGCTTTTGTAGAATTTCAATTCGTGTAAGGATGGATCGAAGATCAATTGTTGGTTCGATAATTGGCTACCTAGCCCATTACAGTTTTCAGTAACTTCAATTCCCATGGGTGCTCCGTTTTCGTCGGTTGCAGATTTAATTCTCCAGTCCACTTATACATGAACACAAGGTTGGTGCATCAGTGGTTTACCAAGAGAGATCCTGATTTAATTTTGCAAATTCCAATTAGTTCGATGGGAGATGTTGATCATGAAGTTTGGGGGGCATATTCTGATGGTTCATTTTCTGTTAAAAGCGCACATAAGGTGGCTCTCTCTGTTCTGGATTGGAAGCCATGTTCGGCAACGGCTGAAGGTAGCAGCTTTGATGTAGTTAGGTGTAGCATGTGGGGCAAGGTATAGTCATTACATGTTCCGAGTCTTCATGATCGTTTGCCAGTGAACTTACTCCTGTCAGTCCGGGGGGTAACTAAGGTGTCCTCCTACCCATTTTGTGAGTCATTTGTGGAGTCCATTGACCACCTCATTTGTTCATGTCCCTATGCCAGTATGGTGTGGATTCATAGTCCTTTGCGGATGGATTTTCGTGGCACAACTCCATCCTTTTGGCCTAAAAGGCAGTTTGAGATGTTTGAATCTTGGTCTAAGTCCAAGTATCCAAAGGCTGCTTAATCTTGCTGCGTTTATTTGTTGGGCCTATATGGAAGAGCCGAAACGATCTCGTTTTCAAACAAAAAAAAATGGACTCCTTTTGAGGTAGCCCACAAAGCTCTACAAGATTTTCATGAGTTTCAGGAGATTTCTAGGCAATCTCAGTTGTTTTCGTTCCCTCTTCCTCCTGTTATTTCTCCCCCACCGTGATGGTGTGCTCCAGAAGAGGGATCCCTCAAATTGAAATTCGACGCAGCTTTCAATTCATCAAGGAAATCATGTGATGGGGGGTTGATTTTGCGTGACCACTTTGGGCAACCTATTAAAGTTTCCTCATTCTTCCTCTCAAATGTTAGGAGCCCATCTATTGCAGAAGGATTAATTTTTAGGGAATGCATGTCTCTTCTCCGACTTTCGGGATACCACAATGTCATAGTGGAAGGGGATTATCAGCCTGTTATGCACCTCCAAGCCAATGCTGAGGCAATGTATGTTTTATTTATCGATGTATGCTCTCTCCTTAACTTGTGCAATGGTTCTTTCTTGGCTTGGGTGTCTCGCCAAGGTAATGTTGTAGCTCACTTGTTGAGCAAAAAGGCTCTTGTAACTGAATGTTTTGATTTCGAGTGGAGAGTCTAGCTCAATTGGCTTTTAGGCGCTCTCAGCTCCGAATGTATCCTTCCTCCTCTTAAATGATATGATTTTTTGTTTGGTGTCAAAATAAAAAAAATAAATAAAAAAATTCAGTCTCAGGCTATTATTTTTTATTTTTTCTCTCTCTCTCTTCAAAGACAGAGTTATTGATGCAACTATATGGTGGGACTTTCCAGACCCATTAAAATAAGTGAAGTGGCCATGGTTGAATACTTTATAGTATGTAAAACCAATGCTATTTTTATTTTTATTAGTCAGAAAGACGGACACCCACAACTGAAAGGAGAAATGATACAGGAACAGGTTCTCTTGCTAACAATTAGAATTTGTTTAATGCATCCTTTTTAGCCAACCCACATTTAGTTAACATTGGCTTCTATAAAGCGGAAGAACACGGTGTCGATATGTCCGAGTGGTTAAGGAGACAGACTTGAAATCTGTTGGGTTACGCCCGCGCAGGTTCGAACCCTGCTGTCGACGTCCATTTGTTTCAACTATGGTATTTTTTTGATTCATATTCTAACCTACTCATTTGGCATCATATCATATTAAATACACACTCACACACACTTATCGATTATAGCATATTTTTGCATGCATTACTTTAATTGATGTGAGAATTTATTTTATGGAACCGAAGTATATTTTTCACTTATTTATTATTATTATTTTCAATATGGATTCAAATGCTTTTATATTCCTTGTTTTACTTCTTAAAACCTAGATTTGACGCTTCTTCACCTATTAGTATTCCTTATGTTATTAGGTTTCCTTATTTGTTAGTTTTCTTTTTGTGTTAGATTTCTCTATTATAAATATGCATGGATGGCAAGTTAGAGTATATATCTTTATTTAATTATCAATTATATATCAAATTGCTTCTGCTTCAATTTTTCTCGGATTCAAAGTTGCGTTCATAGCTTCAGCTCGGTCAGTTGTATCAGCACGGTTGAATTGATGGCGGACGAAGGTGGCGGCGGCAACCCCACTGGCGGGAAAGATCGACATGGAGAAGCTCTTTCAAAGGTGAAATTTGATAACTTCCAACGTGAAACAAAGCAAGCACTGCAAGATATTCAAGCTAATTTCCAACGTGAAACAAAGCAAGCACTGGCAGATATTCAAGCTGCGATCATGTTGGGTCCAAATCAAAACCCTAATAATAAAAGGTTGCGCGACGAAGACATAGAAGTTAAGGGAATTAAAAGTGACGAAGACTTAGCTAAGGGAATTAAAAGTGAGTATGAGGAAGATTATCGGAGGGAGACGAAGGAAAGGGAAGATAAACGGGCAAAAAACCTCAAGCAACTTGAATTAGTAAGATCAAGTAAATGGTATGAAATTCTGTTTTATCAACTTTTCCCCCAATAGTTGGTATTTTTTTTTAGTCAATAGGTGTCTTGTTTTGTTTTTTTCTTAGTTTTTAGAGAAAGTTTAATCATTAATGCTAGGCGGTTACTTTTATAGTTTTCTTATGCTGATAGGTTTCCTTATACTATTAGATTTTATTTATTTTTTTAATATATATTTTTAGGTTTTTGTTGCTCTTCATCCTACTTACCAAAAGAAGGAAAAAAAAAAAAAACCATTCTTTTGCATATGTTTATGTATTCATTTGCTGCTTTATTTCTTTGTAATACCTTATTTTTTACAGTTTTTTTTATATGTATTTATATATATGGATATTTCAGCCAAGCATTTGCGCAAGCAGACAAAGATACAGGATATATTGACATTGACGAGATTAAGCAGTCAAAGGACTCACAAAAATCTAAAAGAACAACATTGGTATGATGTGCTAAAAATTGAAATTTTCTCCTTCACATCCTTGATTATATTTTTCAAAGTGCAACATTCTCTTATTATCATTTCTCTAACGTCCTCGTTAGTCTGGTTGTAATAAGCTTAACCTTCAGTACATTCTCTTTAAAAGAATGTGAGAAGTGTGAGTGGACTAATTCTTTGAAGCCTTTTAAGAGTGGACATTTTTTTTTGTAATTTTAGATTCCATGATCATCCGAATACTTAGTCGTTTATCAAAATTATAGAACTGATGAAGAGCACCATTTGGCTTCAGGAAAACCAACCGAACAGGAAGGACAAGACCTCAAAAGTTGATGGGAATGGCTCTGCAACTGCCCGAGCAAAATTGGTATATTATCTACTTCTCAAAACCATTTCCTCTGTTTTTTTTTTAGTACGCTACAATCATCAAACACAGGAATGTTTTCTGTTCATGTAAGCGTTCTTTTACTCAAAATAACAAAGTTATACATGTTCTTCATACAATCTAAAGCATCCTTAGTGAAGTATGCCCAAGGGATACTAATCTTCCACTGTTATTGGATTATGTTGTGTGGAGATTGATTACCATTAATAAAATTTCCAGTATGATCTAATTATCATGACTAATCAAAAGAACTTTGGAAAAAGTATTTTGCTCGCAGAAATAGTTAGATGCCTAGATAATCTTCAGTTTTCTAACTTGATATTACGAAAGAACGCTGTCATGAACCTTCACTAGATTTGTTTTATAATTTGGATTTGAAATAAGTTTGTAAAGTTTTTGTGAACATGTTTCCCCTCACCTCAAATCAAGAATAGTGAAATTAGACAGTGACATGCAGGTGATTTTCTTTTTTTCTTTTTAATGTTTCTGGAAGATGGCTTCGAGTATTTAACAACACACACACACAAAAAAAACAAATTACAAAGTACGTTCCCCTCCTTCCCCCATTGTGATAGAATAATGCTTGTATATACTCTTCATCATAAGTTAAGTACCCCATACCTGGGAATATTTTTTATATTAACTATAACAACCTTTTATTTGAAGTTTTTAAGAAAATTACATTTCTATATTCTTAGCAATGTTGATTAGCATATCTCTTCCATGTTATAGGAAAGGGTTGCAAGGAACAGAGGATATGGTTTAAGATCAAAAGGGGTCCAACAACCTGGCATCCGTGATAATAAGACTTCTTTTGTTGGAGGGACGGATTACAATACATTAGATGACTCAACAAAGAGATGGTTAGTTTATATAAACTTGTTTTCATTGTATTAGAAATTTAGTTTAAATGCATCGTTGTTTTCCCTCAAGAGTTCTTTTTTCTCATAAGCTTTGTGATTTCTCTAATAATTGGTATCTGAAAGTGGCTCCAACCATTTAAGAATCTCTCTCTCTGGGTAATGATGGTTAACCGCGAGTGTTATGCAAGCTTATTCTAATACATTCACTATTTTTTTGTTTTAGTTTGGAAACGTTATGTGGTCCTAAGGGCGAGATTCCTGAGAAATTACGGAATTTAGAACCTCATCATATTGAACAAGTCACTAATGAGATAATGGAGCGGGATCCCAACGTTCGCTGGGATGATATTGGTAACATAAGATGCTGCAGACTTTTCCCATTTTCAGATTCTCGTAGTAAGTTTATATATTTGGACATTTTGTTTTAATCATATGTTTTTTGCCTGTCCACTCTCTAGCTGGTTTGGAGCATGCTAAAAAAAGTGTGACGGAGATGGTTATATGGCCTTTATTACGTCCTGACATTTTTAAAGGTTGCCGTTCTCCGGGAAAAGGTCTTCTTCTGTTTGGTCCCCCAGTAAGTATATGTTGCCCCTACAAATGAGAGATAAAAAGGATTACTTACCATTTTGTTGTTCATTCATTTTTTTCTCATGTCTCAGGGAACGGGTAAAACAATGATAGGGAAAGCCATAGCCGGAGAGGCTAAAGCAACCTTTTTCTACATATCTTCCAGTTCGTTAGCCAGCAAATGGGTATTTGTCATTTCTGCTATCTTAGTTTTGTCTCTGTGGCTAAATTTTTTTATTTTCTTTTTTGGAAAAATTAATTGAAATTATCATGGCATCATTCTCAATGATCCCGAAATTACAAATTCTGGGACCAAATAATTGTCAAATTGTGAATGTTCCCATTCTCTCCTGTCTTGCACAATCTCATAGAATACTAATAGTTGTCACTACATTTTATTCCTGTGAATAGGTGTGCCATGTTTTATTCGATTTTATTGGAAACATTTCTTCTCATTATGGTCCACCTCCCTCTTGTACCAGAAATATAAGTCTAATATTGTATATGGGAATGTAGACAAAGTTTGCCTGTTGTACTTGCATCTTGGTAGAATATATATATATATATATTCAGGTAATTAAATGTTAATTGGTGATTGTAGTTCGGTGAGAGTGAAAAGCTAGTGAGAGCACTTTTTGGAGTTGCCTGTTGTCGTCAGCCGGCTGTCATCTTCGTTGATGAAATAGATTCGCTTTTGTCTAAGGTATGTTAGATTCTGACCTTTGAACTAACAACGAAACATCAAGTTATGAGGCATGGCCTAGCCCCTACCTATGTTGTGCTGAGTTCCATATTTATCAAGCACATAATTCACATTGACTGGTTACTATTTGCTATAAAAAATTCACCTGTATTTGCTTCTATGTATAAAAATTCAAAAAAAGTTCGATCACAGCATATATTGATCTTGTCACCAACTTCGAGGTTAAATTTACCATGCGCGGTTTATACTGACATAATACATTACAATATACATCCGGAGGACCATTTGTGTGGTCTATTAGACTACATCTGGTTTTCTTTAAGACTATTGTTCACTTTTCTGAGAACTTCTGTATGGTTGCAGCGCAAATCAGGTGAACATGACGCATATAGACGATTCAAGACCCAATTTCTTACTGAAATGGAAGGCTTTGATAGTGGGAGTGAGCAAATTCTGCTTATAGGTGACTACTGAATTTTTACAAACCATGTAGTGGATGATATCCTAAATGATGAGACTTCAAAGAATAAATACAGCAGATTTTACACTCGTATAACACATTGGCTCATGAACCAGGAGCAACAAATAGACCCCAGGACCTTGACGAGGCAGCACGAAGGCGACTGACTAAGCGACTATACATTCCCCTCCCTTCTTCAGGTACAATTTAAACCCACCTAGATGCTGTGCCTTTTATCAAATAAGAATGTATGTGTACACTATAGTTAACCATTTGTATTTGGAGCTGAAGATGCGAGGGCCTGGATCATCCACAATCTCTTAGAGAAGGATGTGTTATTTAAGCTTTCAAAGGAGGATATTGATAAGATATGCGAGTTAACTGAAGGTATCTGCTTTATACAGTTCATAGCGAAACCATTTTTTTTTCTAACCAAGACTTCATTGGCTGCTTTTAGGCAATCTTTTTAAATTTTTTCAAATCTTTTCCCCATTTGTTCCAGGGTATTCAGGATCAGATATGAAAAATTTAGTGAAGGATGCATCCATGGGTCCACTAAGAGAGGCCTTGAAACAGGGCATAGAAATTACAAAGCTGAAACAGGAGGATATGAGGCCAGTAAATCTAGAGGTAATACCAAGCACACATGTGAAAAAGAACACCTAGAGCCACATGCAATGAAGTTTAGTATGGTATGAAGACAATTCAAGTTGTTAGTTTATTTTTATGATTTATGATTCCTTGAATTTTTTATGCAGGACTTTGAGAGTGCGTTTCTAGAGGTGAGTCCCTCTGTATCTTTGGATGAAATCGGTGCATATGAGGAGTGGAACCAAAAATTTGGAAGCTTGTCGCTCTAGAGGTCTGTTTGGTTAGTGAAGAACGAAAATAGATGACAAATTATCGCAAGTTGTAATCGTTTGGAAGATCAATCAATAAACATTGACTTGCTGATCGATGTTAGAATCATGTTGTTAGTGTGTTCCCAAAGCTGTAAACTTCTTCCTTGTGCATAAACTTTCAGGAATAAGAAGTGCAGTTATCTTTTCTTTGGTTTAAAAGCCCACAAATTAGACTTGTATGTACTCAATTACAAATTCGCTTGCCACATAGAATACAAGATGGGAAAAGTTGAATGTTGTGGTTTTCTTTGTTCTGTTTTGTTTTTTTGAATGGCATGTGGTATTGTTTTTTTTTTTTTTTTCGAAAATTTAAGCAAATTATATATATTTATAAAGATTTACAAGGCCATAGGCCCAGCAGCCCAACAACCAGGCAGCCAATAGAAGAAACACCCATCACAAGAGCCCAAACTACAGCCCAACCCAATGAACAAATTCTTGACTACTTCTACACCAAACACCATCTTGGAGCAAACAAAAACAGCCTTTGGAACTGCATTTTGCAGTTAGCTTTGGCAATCACTACAGTCCATCGGTGAGATTTGGGAGTGATACTTGCTGTGAAGATCACCCCAATCATTTAGTCAGGCAGACGAGGGGGTGGCCTTGGACGAACCGCAATCGAGCTCCATTCCTCTGCAAGTACTGAACCCGAGACTTTAAACTTGATGTTCCTTTCACATATAAACCTTTGGCTTTAAATACACCAAAATGAGCTAGTATTTTCATGCTTGACAGCCTGATTTAATTTGACA
Source organism: Cornus florida (assembly GCF_030987335.1). Taxonomy (NCBI): domain Eukaryota; kingdom Viridiplantae; phylum Streptophyta; class Magnoliopsida; order Cornales; family Cornaceae; genus Cornus; species Cornus florida. Next base: position 1,031,453 of record NW_026775577.1, on the reverse strand, counting down.
CTGACTGAGTTGTCTTTAATTGAATATACTTATGCTATGCTCGATTGCATGGAATTTGATGCAATCCAGCAGAGCATAAGTATATAATCAAATTTTTTTTTTTCATTTGTTTGACTACGTGAAACTGAAATGTTACTTTTACATCGTTCATTTATTCTAAATGCATTAGTGTCGTGTCAAGTTGCCAAGAAAGTTTAGGATAATAATCTGAAAGATGCGGCAATATTAAAGATGACTACCATTTGTTTGGTCTGGGTGTTTCACGTGGTGATGTGCATTTTTTAATGAGGTCATTCAATTCTGTTTAATTTCGGAAGAGAATATTTAATGATGAATGTGTTAATTTTTTATTAGTTGGTTTTAGAAGACTTAGACATTGATTATCTTTTTCAGGTCTTGCAGTCTTAGTTTTCTATAAAACTAAACGAATGTGAATTATTCTTGCCGATCATGGGTCTCTATTGGAGAACATATTCCTTCTTATTTAGTACTTATCGAAATAAATGTATATAAATTCGTCCTTATTTATCGGAAGGTTACATGTGAAATTATTGTCATAAACACACGCACGTGTAATCTAAGTTCAAGAACTCTAAGTGCACATGTAGATTGCATGTGAGAGGGTATAGTTGACCATAAAAATAGACCCCTGCTTAGAAAGCTTTGGCAAATAATTGAATAATAATAATAATTGATATTACATGTTAGTTTACAAACCTTTGTTGATAAACATTCAAATGCAAGTTTTAGTAGAAGAGTAATCAATTTTTGTGATTTAATTCCATCCTCTTTTTAACTTCATCTGTATTTTTTACATAAAGTTTTAAGTTGGAATAAAAGAGCATAATTATGTTAAGTAGTTTGACCGCCCTCACTATTCATTCCTAGGTCATAATTATTACGGAGGAGAGATAACCGAGTGGTTCAAGGTGTAACGTTATAACTGCTATGTAGACTTTTGTTTACCGAGGGTTCAAATTCCCTCTTCCTGCACCTTCACCCAATTTATTGATGTTACTGACCCCAATGTATCAAATAACAATGTATACCATTATTCCAACAGTTAGGCCGTTTTTTGATAATAGATTCTCTATTCCTAATTGCGATGATATAAAAAAAATACTAAAAAAGGCCGATAAGGACTAAAAATCCCCCACGATCTATGAAACATAAACGGGAGAAAAATAAAAAAATTTCCTTATTTTTCTTAACCTTATGTCAATTCACTTCGGCTAAAGGAAATTTTGCCACTATCATTATTGAACATAAATTCTATAAAAAAATAGAAAAATAAAATTTATGTAGCTGATCAAGCACGTGATTAAAAAAAAACTAACAGGTGTCCAAGCACGTGAGCTGGAATACAAGACCATAACTGAGGTAATTACTTGTGTCAGTCTCAAACCATTCAAGTCTTAGATCTCTTTTGGGCAAAGAACTTTGGACAATTTTATCTTTCAAAAATAAAAATAAAAAACTTAGAACAACTTTAATAATCCCAATTAAAATATGGAATAATGGAAACATATGCACCGTCCAACAGAAATGGTTCAGAAGGGTTGACTCGCAATAATTTTATGCATTTGTCTGGCTAGCTAGCTACCTTCCACAGGTTTGTCTCTTGTGGACAAAAACCTGGAAACCACCGGCCATGTGAGCAGTCAAGAGTGGCACAAACACTGGCTGATGCGAACCGGCCGGTCTAATCTTGAACCGATTAAGTATTGAAGCTACAACGTATGTCATTTGAGTGAAAGCCAGTTCTTTTCCAAGGCATACTCTTGGACCGGCTTGAAAAATGGGAAAATTGTATGGACATACCTTTTTTAATGCTCTCCTTCCCTCTCTGTCCGGTTTGAGAATCCATCTTTCCGGTTTAAACTCGAACCGGTCATCACCCCACAGCTCCTTCATTCTCCCCATTCCGTAAGGGAAGTAAGTCACCCTATCTCCGGCTCGGACTGGTGTACCGTCAGGCAACAAGTCGTCTGTGTCGGCGTGCTTCGAGTCCCATGCAACCGGTGGGTAGAGCCTCATGGATTCGCAAAGGCACGCTTTCAACAATGTCATGCTCTTCAGTTCTTCATAATTTGATAAACTCTCATCCTTCACAAACCCTAGCTCTTCAATCACCTCTTGTTCTACATTAGGGTTACGCGAAAGCAACCAGAAGAGCCAAGTCATTGCCGCCGAGGTAGTGTCCCTTCCCGCCATGACGAAGCTTATCGTCATGTCTCTTATCACCTCCTCATCGTGGCCGGCTAATATCATCCGGGACAGAAGATCTTCTTCACAGAGAGTACTCCCTCCTCCTGCATTGATCTTCTTTTTCTTCTCGAAAATTATCTTCATCACAAATGCATGAATTTCTTCAATGGCTTCTTTAAGTCTTCTCTCCGATCCAACTCCGAGCATTCTCTTTACCTTCCACGTCGCGTAAACAGGAGCTGCTGCTCGCTTGGCAGATATATCCGAGGCCACGTCGAAAGCTCTGGCGAGTGATGAAACTGATAGAAATGGATCTAGGCAACAAGGATCAATCCCTAACGAGACTTTACAAACAATATCGAATGTTAGTCTCCGCAGCAGCTCTTGCAAGTCCACCACCTTGTCCGTCTCCGCCGCCAACGATCCTAGCACCGGCAACAGCTTGTTTTGCACCTCTTCTTGCAATGTATTCACCACATATTCACGTAAAGACGTAGCACTGAAATCTTGGCTGACTAACTTGCGCTGGGTGTGCCAAAGCTCTCCGTCCACATTGAAGATGCCGCAGCCGAGATAGTCACCGAGAACTTCCGTGAAGGCCTTCCCTTTGGGGAAGTTGTTGAAGTTTGTGGTGAGCATGTATTCGACGTTTTCGGGGTTGGCTGTGACGATGACCCGACCAGCTCCCAACCGGCGTATCATGATTGTCTGGGTTGCTGATTCGGAGAGGAGATCGGTGTACCAGTCCAGCAGACGGTGGCGATTCTTGCAGAAGGAGACTAGGCATCCGATGATGGGGTATGTTGGTGGGCCGTGGCCGGAAAACTTACGAGATAGCCGGAACTCGCATAGAATTAGATACAGTAGGTAAAGAAGTAAGCACAGCAAAAGCAAAAGAAGCTCTAGGGAGTGCATTGTGAACATGTCCCAATTGGTGTGAATGTGAATGGTGGATATGGTAGACTAGATATTTAGACGTCTGTGGGGTAGGAGTTCAATAATAAGAAGAACATGCGTCTATGGGTTTTGATTTAGATTCCTTCTCAATGGATCCGCTCCTATGTCATTTCATGCTTGGTCGCATTTCCTACTCATATAATAATTTACATCAATCATACAACAATTATGTTACACAGAATAATAATTTTTTCATGTATTTGCATGTGTTCGCACTAGTAATATTCCAGCAGAACCTAGGCACAGAATCCCCTTCACACAAGGGGATTCGGATTTTTAGATGTCCAATTGGCTCAATCATAACTAAAAAAGGCATGAATTTGTTACTACTATTAAAAACGCTTTTATTTTAAATTGCTTCAAATTATTAAATATTATTTTTTTTTGGGTTTCCGGCAAGGGGAAAAATGGAAAATGAAAAGCAAAAAATTTTTTAGTTACAAAGAATATAAATGTTTAATACAAATTTAAGTCACATAAAGCGAGAGTGAAAGCGAATTCGAGAGTTAGAGCGAGAACGTTCCGAACGTAATAAAGCGACACTTATTGAGAAGAATTATATCACTTAGATCCAAATTATATAAAGAATTTACTTTACAAATGATCCTCATTTTGCTACAATTTATAGTCCACCTAATCTATTAAACAAAAGTGATGAAACAATATGTTTATATATATATGTTATAACTATAAATGGAATTTTGTTTCCTTCAGTCGTGCGAACTTATCAGGAACTAGCGTATTTATTAGTATAATTTATAAGCTACCAAATCTTCACATGGTTGGTCACAAACTCACAATTTCCAGGAAACAGCTTATATGAATAGTGATAACCAAAGAAACGACCTACCGCATACTCTCTCTCTCACACACACACCCCAGATATATTGGTTTTGCTTTATGGTGATAGAAAGTGGTGTGATTGAATTGCAAATTTGCGATGACCCGGATATATTCCCTATTTGTGGGTTTTTTTTATTTTTATTTTTTATTATTATTATTTTTTTTCATTCAAAGGCACAAAGTCCTATAATTAAGATGGCAGTACGGAGGTATAAAGTCAAGTTAAAAAAGACATATAAATCTTGAAGTAAAACAAATAAATTAAGAATATATTCTAGATTTATGGAAGAAACGGAGCTAACACTCTGCAAATGAAATCACTATGGGAGAACGCAGCAAACTGAAAGGTCTGGCTATCAGCACAGCCGCTCCAAAACTATAACTACAAGGCCGTTCCAAAATTACAACCACAAGGCCGTTTCGACACACAAAACCCCGCACAAAATCCAATTAAGGAAAAAAAGATCAAATTTAGGTGGGAAAAACCCAAACCGTCCTAGATCAGAGATCTAACTGGAGAAAAATAACAAATTTGTCCAGATAAATGGAAAGCATTATAAACATGAGCAGATCTAGCGGAACAAAAACAAAAAATGAAATAAAAAATACTCACGGAATGCACTTATTTAAACACACCGAATTCGAATTTATTATTACCGTGGGAGACAAGCTAGCAATTCCCCACTCCCACCAAAGGGAGTGCAGAAGAAAAAAAACGAAGGCTAATTTAGAGAGATAAAGGTAGGGAGAGGTGAGAACGTTTTCTGTCGGTGAATCAACATGTGTCGATCACCAATCATTTTTATTTGTGGTTGTAGTAGCACACTTTTACTATTAACAAACCACCAATCAGAGAAGTGCCAAAACTTGAAATGGCCCCAAATATATAACCCACCTCCGCTGGTCACTTTATTAATAATATAGGTGGCCTGCAACAAGGTGCTTATCCCGTTTGTTTAAATTATCTCACCTTAGTTCCACTTAAAATCGCCTAAACGCGTGTCCCGTCACTTCATTGCGCTTACCGTTTATGTTTTTGCGCATCACGGGTACTCACCCCATCCCCGTTTACTCCCAAATTTTTATTTATTTATTTTTATTTCTATTTATTTATTTTTTTCAAACACAATTATGCAAGCATATTATCATCTACACAAAAAGCAATATTAATAGTAGTTTAGCGTAAAATTCAAATTACAAATATTTCACCATGGTTAATTTTTACTATTTTACACATACACTACATGAGAATAGGTTAGTAAGATTAAATCTAAACGGGGTTAGGACGGTTCCCTCCCTCTCCCCAAAAAAAAAAAAAATCGTCCAAATCTCTTATACAGTACCCTAAAACTGGTTTAAACGGGACAGAACGGATAACCACCCTGCAAGATAAATTGTCATAATTCTTTCTAAGTAGTGTCGTGCGTCCACACCACGTGTATGAATTAGTAGTGCATAGATATGGAGAATCTTCCATTTTCGCAAACAGAAGCTTGATGAAATCTCAAGGATTCATACTTTGTTCAATGGTACGTTTGGATAATGAAGAAAGAGAAGAGGAGATCAAATACATTATTTATGAGGAGAAAAAAAAATAAAATAAAATAAAAATAATGATAGTGCAAGCGTGCTTGGTAAAAAACAAAAGAAGATTATTTTATTTTGAGTCTTTATAAAACTTATAAATTTTATTTAGAATATGTAATGAGACATTGACTAAAATTCCAAATACATGTGAAAAAAATTAATAAATGCTCCATAAAAGTAGGATTACACTCCGGATCAATTAAGTCCGTACCAATTTACAATAGTGTTAGATGGAATAAATATGAAATCTTAAAAAACATGTTATGATGTATGTTGTTTGTAGATGACATAGTTTTATTAGATACACTCCCAAGGAAATATTAACAACAAAGTTAAAAATCATGGAGGAAAATTTTAGAAGCAAAAGGTCAGAATATTAATAAAACTAAAACAAAGTACATAAAATTTAACTTTTTTTTTTTTTTTTTTTAAAAAAAAAAGGCTTACATGAAAGACTATTGATAACAAGATCAACAAAACAAACAGTCATCATTATTTCGAACGACAATTTTAGCACGTGCAAAACAAAAATCATTTCACATATCAAAGCTCGGACTGACCATTCTGCAGCTGAGTCCTGTAGATAGCTTACATGTTCGAGTGACCAACTCGAACATGAACTCGATGCCACGAAGTGTTCAGTATCCCTCTCAAATTCCAAATGGTTTCCACATTTTCAGGTTGTACGTTTGCAGCAGAATCCACCTGACCAATGCAGAATCACAAGGCAAATCATGAACAAAGAAATGCAACATGCAGATTTGGAGGGGATGAATGCAGTTTATTTATTTATTTATTTATTTTTTGAAAAGTCATGCAGTTTATTCCCCATAAAACTTTATGCATATGATTTTATTGTATAATTCATATACAAAAATATTAAATTGACAAATCCGAAAATTAACCAGAGTACATTCAGCTGCCACCAACTCCATAATTAAATTTCGGACAATAATAAATAAAAAAAATCTATGTTTATATTCAAGAAAACTTCTGTTCTAGGTCATGCTGGTGGCTAGTGACTAGATATTTGGATCAAGGAAAGGTTGCCGTCCTATAATTCACTCACAAATTGGGTTCGATTCAGGTTAAACTTTATTTAGCTGCGATCTATGTTCACTTAAATCCAGCCAAAACGTCACTAACTGTCTATAACCCATGTAATTTGAGATCATGCTCTGATGAGGAAAAAGAACAAATATGACATACCGCTTTAGCAACTATCTCAGCACCATGTGGAATTTCGGCCATGGCCTCAAAGAATACCCACGCCCATTTGTCACTATCTATATCAGCAATGTAGGGAGCGCCAGTCTTCTGGTATCTGGAGGCTTCCACCCAGGTTTTGCCGCCATTAATGGATACATCTACTCTCTCAATTCCACGCCCACCTCCAGACACAGCATATCCTTTGATAGTTATCTTTGCAGCAACAACAACAAAATAAGTAATTTATAAACTTAATGTGTAGGTGTTTTGAGTCCGAATCGTCTATTGTATGCCTTTTGGTGTGCTGTAGACACCAACAACACAATAAAACCAGACGTTAACCCATTATTTCGCAGTTCAATTATGTGTTTACTTTCGAAATAAGTTGTTGACATCAATACAATATTTCGAGACATCAACAAATCACATTAAATCAAGCCTCGAAATAATGTGTTGACATCTCGAAATAAGTTGTTCAATACGCTAAAGCACCATGCTGTGTACGATAGAAGATTCGAACTCAGATGTATTTCGGCCTACAACGCCACAGTGTGGCCCACCAGGACTCATTTTTATAAGTTCCTATTAAAAACTTGTGACTGAAAAAACGATGGAAATTGCTGCAAATATAATGACAAATTTTCAACGGGTAAAGGCACCATATGTCATCTTCATGTGTAAACGAACTATAGGAAATTGGATCAACAAACAATTGGCTAAATTTGCAATTAAGATTTGGAGAATTCAGTGACATTGATCACCACAAGATAATTTATGGTATGGTGGGAAAGGCTACTATAAAGATGCTTATATTCCAGTCACTTGTGATATGTAACAGATTAAGAAATTTATATTTATATGTTTATATATTATATGCATGTGAACCAAAAAAAAAAATTATATGTAGGTAAAAATGCAAAGAATAACAAATATATTATACATATATCATATATACAAAATTATCAGAACCTGTAATTGCAAATATACTGACCTTTCCATGCTTTACCACGTTCTCATCTTCTAGGGAACATATAACACACTGAAAAGCAATTCCTTAAATTATTAGTCAATAACTTATTGCCTCCGGCAACATAAACTTCTTGAAGATTTACTGCAATTTGTATCTAAACAGCTTTGCTGTTCCTAGAGTTCCCCAGTGCTAAGCCTACGGTAAATAAAAAGAAACAGACCAAACCAAATGCACAAAGCCTAAAAGCATTGCAAACTGAATGGAGGCATCGCTGCCACTTTTATTGCCCTGGAATATTTCATGCAAAACAATGGCCTATAAAACATTGGAAAAACACTTGGGGGCTATAACAAAATAAAAAATTGATTATTTGTTAGATTGAAGTTTGTTATTTGCATTAGTTTCTAAATTTAGATCAATAAAAAAATAAAAATAAAAAAGGCCAAAACAAATAAATAAATAAATAAATAAAATTTCCAGTCCCAAGTTCAAAGTAACATCCCTTTTCACATTTTGGATATCAGAACAAGACTTTCTATACTCACAAAGAGACTACAGGGAGAAGCATTGCATATCCTACCACCACCACTTCCCTCCCCCAACCCCCCCGCAGGCACCACACACACACACACACACAGAAACCAAGCATATACCTGGACGGGGAAATCCATTTGTGGCTTCCTGGTAGACCAATTGATATTTTCCCAATTAACAGAAGGTGGAAACATTTTATAGTCCTTTTGCATAAAGAAGCCCTGTTAAGCAGCAATAAGAACTCAGTCTTATAATATACAAAAAGGGGACGGTAATACTAATAATATCTAAGGGGAAGGCATAGTGATAATATCTAAAAGATAATTAACAGCCAGCCAACCTGGCATTCTTCTGCAATTATGTTGATGGAATCAAGCCACTTAACAGAACGGGCACCAATAACACCTGGGACGACTACACGCAATGGATACCCATGATCCCTGTTTAGAGTCTTTCGCAGAACAGCATAGTAAACGTAAAGTTAGGGAAGTAAATTATGAAATAAGTACCCAAAATTAGAAAAGGAGGATACTGTAATAAGATAGAAAAATACGATTTAGTCATAAAAGAAAAATACCTGTGTAAAAAGATAATGCATCAAAAAGACTAAATTATAAAATAAAAAATAAAAAAGCTTCAACAAAGACTAAATTGTTAGAATACTGCCAAAACCAGAAGACCTATTTTCAAGAGGTCCTTTGTTTGTAGAACAGTGAAGGAAGCAGGGTACCTATTTTCAAGAGGTCCTTTGTTTGTAGAACAGAAAAGGAAGCATGGTTGAGGCCGAGAGAAAAGAAAAAAGCCATGATAAAAACTATAATATGCAATTTATATAATAACCAGGGTGACTGAAAAAGATGCAGATTTTCTGACCAAATCGTACAGGGTTTGCTTTCTTTGTTTTTAAGAGGAACTTTGCTTACCTCTCCATTCATCTCATACGCAAGTAAAACATCAGCTTCAGGGTTAGTGGCCTGACATAATGGAATCGATGCCTTATATGGACCCCCATTCTCTTCCTATAATTTTAAGGAAATCATTGGGTTGACTGAAATCCACCACCAAACAGTAAAGGACAGCGAAAGATTGCAAATCCCAGAAAACAGTAAAAGTTCAAGCTGATTACCTTACACTTATCAATGCTAATAAATTCAACATGTTTTCCACCTGAGGGTGTGGCATTTGTCAACTTAGGTATCCCAATAAGTTCAAGAACATCAGCCAATTTGGCCCCACCCCAGACAGCTGAAAGGAATATGTAGGAATAAGAAATTAGGAATATATAGGAGGAAAAAGAAGAACTTTCCAGAAAATTTTTAACCACTACATAAATGGAAAGAAAAATAAAATAAAATGTATATATATGTATATTTATATATACTACAATAGACAACCTTATGAGCCACTCAACAAAGAGTATAGTCCTTCACCCATTTATAGGCAGTTATGCACATGATATGACGTATGAACACGTATGTCCAACTTAGTCGCACTTGGATAGTGAAATTAAACGCTGACCATCCAATCTTGGATCCAAATTTTTTGAATGTACTGTAACCAAAGCCCCATTCCTATTATTTACTACCACTCACTGTTTCAGCCGACGGTAAAAAAAGAATAGAAATACAATAAGCCTGCTAATCACAAAAGATAGTAAAATCACAATGTTAACACATGGAAATTTGATGACATAAGTGGGCATGGACCATTCCCCTCATGCCAAGTTATCAGTCATGGAATGCCATGTGGTACCATGTCTGATCGGCCTCCCCGTGAGGGAGAGAATCCCAGACATCTTTTGAGCCACACCACTGGGTAAACTGCACAAGGGCATGCTCATTCATGTTTTAGAAGCTCTCACTCGCCAAAGTGAGGAATGTACATTTCCTCGCAATCAATGCCCGCCCAAGGTTAGAGAGAAGGCCAGGGGCTGGGGGATCAATCCCTACTTAAAGGTCCAGTGTTTCTAAACAGCACGACTCAGCGTCCTGCTGTTGGCTTTGAGATATCTGGATGGATTGGAACGAACAGCTAGAGTTGGAGGAAGGTTAAGGCAGTCCCTTACAGTAGTCCAGCAGAGAGTTAGAGTTAATGTCTTCATTCGATACCAGGAGCTTCATGCACATGCAGGAGGTTTAATCATGACAAATCCTTCTTATCTCAGCCCCTCAGGCATGACACTTAACATGTGTCGTAGCTAGATTTGATCCACATGATCGAATGTCCACTGTATGCACCCTATATACATCCATATACCTTCTTGAATAGATCAACTACCAACAATTAATGCACTTTGAGCAATACAGCCCTTTCACTAGAATTCAAGATCCTTGGTCTCATCAATTGCCATTGACTGTCTGTCTTGCTCTATCCAAGCCACCTAGATTTCACCTAGTCTAAGCCTATCAGCCACTCCATCACATAAGTGTAGAGAAAACAGCCATCTAGACTAGACCTGTCACAATAGATTGGATTTTGATTCGAATTGGATCTGATACCTCAAATATGAATTGAATATATAATCCGTTAATGAATATTATAATCAACACAAAGTAGGGACTGCGGAGACATTACCATTAAAAAAAAAAAAAAAAAAATCAGAGGATCCATAGAGAAATTGAGGACCAAGGGCTTCCGGTTATCCTTAAGATAAGCAGACTGAAGAATCAAATGTTCCCCACAAGTCCACATAGATGTGCACATGCCTATGCACAAGTAGGTGCTTGTTGTTCACCTGGCATCTGCAACTTTACATACACACATTTACATAATCTTGGAATACACAACATTTTAATCAACTTTATTTCCATCAACATGTATGCATGCTTATGTATCAACTCAACCCAACTTGGTATGTTTTTCTCCTAACTCATCAAAACATGTACAAGCAAGAAAAGTTCAGGCAACAAGGGGCTAGCTCAAAGGGGGTATATCCCCTCAGGAGGGCTTCAAGCTTACGCAAACCACATATCAACCTACAGCACAATCAAAAACAATATATATCAAACCTAGGAGTTTCCTTCCAACCAACTTAAAAATTTGAAAATTGAAATTCTGCTCTCACAACAGGAGCATCAGCAATAGTTGTTAGCAAACCACTGATATCTCTAGCAAATCAAATATAAACAAAGGCCTTGTCCTTGTAATCATTCTCAAAAATCCTGTAAATATGTTGCCCCTAAAAATGTAAAAGTCAAACCAGTCAACAGCACACTTCTTACCATTTTAGGAAAGACTTAGAATTCAATTTAGTATGGCCCATTGAATGATTTGAATTCAACTTCCTGGAAATCTTTATAAACCATGTTTTGTTAAAGCTCTGTGCCACAAGTCTTTATTAAAGCTGCAACTTGAGCAAAGATGATCATGCATTTCAATGTCTTTGACAAAAAACACATAATAGCACTATAACTAACCCGTCAAACCATTACAGTCTAGAGTAGATGGCCTCCTCTTGATAGCCAGACAAGGAACATTTAATTTACTCAAAATAGTTTCTCTTACCAAGTCTGCGCACATTACAAGAGGTACCTATTCTTGCAAAAACACTCTAAGTGTGACCCGAAAAAAAATATCACAGAAGGCGATGGAGTCTAGATGTTATAGTTCCCTCTGTCCTTGAGAGGAATGAAAGAGGTATCTGAAAAAAAAGTTCAATTTTATAAGCCCAATTTAATTAGCTGGAGGACAAACCCATGTGTTCTTGAAAAAGAGTACTGCTGACCATGGCTTATCGACCAATCCCGGCATCATAATTGACTCTCTCTCCGTATGATTCATTCATTGGACAGAAACATGCCAATTGTCTCATATAACATAGTATTTCGTCCATTACCAAGAAATGGACAATCTAAGTGATTAAAAAAATCCATTACCCATGTTGGTCCCATTTAAGTGAGGTGCTACACGGTGGTAATTGGAGACAAGCGTAACCATCAGTATTATTTTGCTCAAAGCAATTTCTTTGAAAATTCAACTTTTCTTTTCACTCTTGTGAGTCGGCATCATACCAAGAAATGGACCCTTCTAAGTGAGGTGCTACACGGGGGTCAATTGGAGACAAACCTAACCATCGGTATTATTTTGCTCAAAGTGATTGCTCAGAAACCTCAAAATTTCTTTTCACTCTTGTGAGTCGGCATTATACCAAGAAATGGACCCCACTCAAATTGAATAAAAGGAAAAGACTACACTCAAGGAGAGGAGGGAGAGAGAGAGACTCGCTAGTGTTGATTACATAAAAATAGATTTTAGTACAACTTTTAGCCAAAAGTAATCATGAAACAGTGATAGGAGAGGTCAGTTGAGCAGTCATCATCCCCTCACGTGATTACAATTCTACACACTGACACTCACAGACCATACCACGGTAATCACATTAAGACTTTAATTGTGTCATTTCTAACATCATAAAAAATAAAATACTTGTACAGAGAGAATCAAAAGCAAAATTTTAGATCCATGATGAAGGAAACTAACCATTTCCAATAGCAGAAACATCCCATCCAACTCCTTTCACTGTTTTGGTTTTGCTCATTGCAGTCCTTCTGTTACCAGCACACTGGAAAATCAAGGCAAGTCAAGATTGGCAAGTTAATAAATCTAACCAAACAAGAAAATAAACTTGATCATACTTTGTCACAGAACTGTGGGAGAAAATTTCCAACCACAATCCCATAGGTTCAAATGTTATATAGAAAATCCATACCTGTAGGGTCGCAGTGACATTATATTTTGGAAGATTCCTGTTATTAGTGAAGCAATATAAGTACCTTATTCAAACAATTTTGCATGAAATAGTAAATTAATATCATAAAATGTGCTCCCTCATTCTATTTCTCACCAGATATCTTTCATGAACAGATCCTTGGGGTTTTCAATCAAACCAGTTATGGAAACACAATATCTGCTCAGCTAAACAGATTCTGTCAATCAGTTAAAACTTATAAAAACTTCAAAACATCACGAGGGTGTAAGGGTGTATGAAAGTAAGACAGAGCATATAACCTTTCTAAGTCATCAACTAGTGGAATTGGTCCATGGTTCCGCTTGTAGAAAAAATCCACAGGAGTCACGTAAGAGGAAATCAAGACTGAACGAGGTGGTTCAGCGTTGAAGGGCTCCTGCACCCGACATGCAAGAAAATGATAATTTCTCATTGGGTTAAAAAGATATATAAAGGTCAAGGAAAAAAAAGGTAACTCATTGGGCTGTATTGAACTTGTGAAAGATACTCCATAAAACTATAAGCATAGGCTGTTGATATTGAAGAAATGCTCCAAATCAAAATCCCCTTTGACAGTGGCATCTGTCCAATAATGTAAAGTAAAAAAATCCCTTGATGCATTTCCTTAGTCAAATACTGCCTTCAAAGAAAATTTTCCTTAAAAACAATAATCTTCCAGGTCCAGACAGGATGCTAACACTTTGACTACAAACCATCATTTAAAAGATTGTACCCTCTTCTCTGATCATAGTATCATACATTATTATTGGATAATTCTAAAGAAACTTTAGCAATAAAATTAGAAACTTGGAGAAATGCATTAGAGTCTAAAGGTTTAAATATAAGACGAACTAAAACAGAATGTATGGAATGAAAATTTAAGAACGTTATACATAGCGATAACAATTCAAAGCCAAAGCATTACTCAAAATAATTATTTTCATTATTTAGGAAAATTATACAAAAGGATGAAGAGATTGATGATGATTTAAGTAGTAGAATTGGAATAGGTTGGACAAAATGGAGGCAAGCTAGTGATGTTTAATGTGATAAAGGAATATCAAAGAAGTCAAAAGGAAAAGTATATAGGACATCTTCTATGAAGCAAAGTGTTGAGCGTTAATAAAGAATACGAATGGCACATTCATGTGGCTGAAATGTGAGTGCTAAGATAGATGCTACAAGTACCTAGAAGAGATAAAAATAATAATTAACGAGTAACGGAGAAATTAAGAGTGACACCTATTTGTAAGAAAATAAGAGAAAGAAGAGTTAGGTGGTATGGATTTATTCAGTGTAGACAGGTAGACGCACTGGTGGAGAGGAGTGAGATTGGTTTGTATAGAAGGTAAAAGATAAAGAGGTTGGCAGAAATTAACATGAAATGAAATAATAAAAAATAAATAAATAAGATTTTTAAGAGAAGTGGCTCTTAGACTTTTTTTTTTGTTTGGTAACTAAGAATCAACTCACCCACTAGCTACTTTGACTCTCGGTACGCATGCAATCATCCGCAAACCCGTTCATCATTTAAGTCCAGGCCTCACCTTTGGTGGGTCTCGACCGGGGTCCTAAGGGGAGTACCCCATGTATTTAAATACTAGTAGTATCTAAAAGGCCAAAAATCCACACAATCCATAGAAAGAAGGTTGAATCATGTTAAGATATCAGACTATTCAGGATAACTGAAATTGGGTGATCATTAAACATTTACAATTGGCATTATCAAACATGATTTCCGTTTACATTGTGTCTGGATGAAGAATATATACAGTAAAAGATAATTTAGAATTTTTACAGAGAAATTTTATATAAATCCAAAGATTCAAAATTCAAGGCCACTCAATCTGATAATCCAACAAATATAAACCCAAGAGTATAACCGAGACGGGTGTGAAGAATGAAAATCCACATAGAGAGAAACGATTGGCATAATAGAACACAACTTGATACAAAATCAAAGACTGTACTGGCTTTGGCTATTATCGAACAATGTCCGATTAAGACTTCAAATTATACCGAATCAAAAGTATGATCTAGCAAGTACTTGTGTGCATATATATATATATATATATATATATACACAAATATAGAGAGAGGGGAGAAAAAATTGCCTTGGCATTAATCTGAAGACATGGATGACGAGGGGGCTCCTGTGAATAATCAGACGGGCCTCTTACTCCCGGCATGTCTCAGCTCCTTTTCGGCTCAGATATGTTTTGCTGTGTGCGTGTGTGTGCTTGGTGTGTGCGTGTGAAAGACGAAGTTTTTGGGTTTATAAAAGTGAGTAACTGTCGTCCACAAAAATGCATTAAAATGTACAATCTCACGGCACCATCACTGCCAATGAAGGAGTTGCAAAGTGAAACCTACTTTTATTCATCTAAAAAATTAACGGTGATGATGAAGACTGTGACCATTTTGTTGGTCGAGAAGGCGTCACCTTAGCCGCTTGAGTGCCCTCGATGGCAATTTTGTGGATTCTCTAGATTGTGATGTTGTTAATTGGGATTTACTAATACAATAGTAGTAATATAAAATTGGAGAATTTGGACGACATCCAAATAGGCGTCCCAATAGCAGATAGAAATCATAGAATCCAAGAGATTCAATGTTGAAGCCATCGTATTCAACCAAAAACAACGTTGAAGCCATCGTCACCATTTGATTTTCCACCATTTGATTTTCGAGATTTTTGGTTTAGTTTGTGCTTTGTAGCAATAAATATTATTTTAAAACCCGAGCCAGCAGTCAGCAGAGGGCTTCTAAGCTCAACATATATACAGTATTTGCTAATATATGTTGAGATTTTAAATTCTAGTATAATGTCGCGCCTGTCTATGGAGGTTACGGTAGGACACTGCATGATGAGAGGAGTTTCTAGAATTGTATAGAAGATTTTAGATATATGTTTAAATGTGTAAAATATTACGAAAGTATGTGAAAGGTTTTAAAATTCTTCAGAGTTGTGTGGAGTAGATTAGAGAATTTTAGAATAGTGTAGATATGAGAAAATTATACAGAAACAGCCTCCATCGGTGAGATTGCATCTTAGCCATTCATTAGGAATGGGTACCTATAAATAGAAATATAACTTCATTTTGTAAGCATCAAATCTTATATCATGTAAATATTTTTATAAACTTAACCAAAGAATGTTCTTTATCCAACTTATTACAAAATTATGTGTGAGCATTTGTTTATTCAACAAAATTCAACAACCTTCAAAAAACTGAATTCGATCTTTATGTTTATTAAATAAATAAAAAATATGATCGCAATTTTAGAGATGGATTAAAATTCACCTTTAAAAATTGAATTCGGAGTATTAATTAAATTTCAACTATCTTTATTAGATACGGTCAAACAAAATTTTAATTGAGCCGAGCTGATGGGAGAAATTAGATGTTGCTAAAACCAAACATTGAACAATTGAATTTCAATTTATTCTTTAAAAAAGAAAAAAGAAAATTCTTTTCAGTGATTTACTAATATGGCAGCACCAAAGAAACCAAATAGCAATGTTACCGCCCAAAACAACCTTCTTCGCAAAACGGCCGCTCGCTTCTCTTCCCAACTACACATGTTTTCCTCACCCAGCACCGCGGTCAAAACCTCCACGTCTCTCTCTCCTCGCAGACAAATGCACTTCAATGCACCAACTCAAACAAATCCAGGCTCAAATGATCATCTCTGGCCGCATTCACGACAACTTCGCCGCCAGCCGATTACTCTCCTTTGCCGCTCTTTCAGATTCCGGCGACCTCGACTATGCTCTCAAGCTTTTTAGCAATACCCAAGAACCCAATTCATTTATGTGGAACACACTCATTAGGGCTCAAGCTAGTACTCCAAACCCTACAGAATCTGTGCATCTTTACATAAAGATGCGAAGGCTCGGTGTTATACCCGGTAAGCACACTTTCCCTTTTCTTCTCAAGGCTTGTTCGAATTTGCGATCACTCGAATGTTGTAAACAGGTGCATACCCATGTTTTGAAGTTCTGTTTGGAACTGGATTTGCATGTTGTTAATGGATTGATTAGGGGTTACTCTAGTACAGACAATTTGAACGATGCCCGCCAGTTGTTCGAAGAAGTTTCTGATAGAAATTTGAGCATATGGACAACTATGGTATGTGGTTATGCTCAAAACTATTGTTCAAATGAAGCGTTGTTACTTTTTGATCGAATGATTTTGGATGGGTTTGAGCCCAATGGACCCATTCTGGCTTCTGTGTTGTCTGCTTGTGCTCGATCAGGGTGTTTGGATTTAGGGAGACGGATTCATGTTTTTATGGACGAGAATGGGATTGAGGTGGGTGTGATTCTTGGGACGGCATTGGTGAACATGTATCTGAAGAATGGAGCAATTTTGATGGCTCAAAAGTGTTTCGATAGCATGCCTGAAAGGAACATTGCAACTTGGAATGCAATGATTTGTGGTTTGGCTGTTCATGGACATGCTGAAGGAGCACTCAATCTCTTTCGGAAGTTAGAGAGTGAGCAGGTTGTGCCCAATGATATCACATTTGTTGGGGTTTTATCTGCATGCTGCCATGCTGGCTTGCTTGATTTTGGTGATAAGATTTTTCATTCCATGAGAAGGGTGTATGGCATTGAGCCAAAGATAGAGCATTATGGATGTATGGTTGATCTTTTTGGGCGAGGTGGGAGGCTATTGGAGGCTGAGGAGCTGATAAAAGGAATGGCGTGGAAAACCGATGTGGTGATTTGGGGAGCTCTGTTGGGGGCTTGCAGGAACCAAGGAAATATTGAGATTGCTGAACGAGCGGTGAAAGAAATTCTTGTTCTTGAACCTCATAATCACGGTGTTTATGTTGTTTTGTCCAATATGTATGCAGAGGCTGGACAGTGGGAGAATGTTTCGAGAATGAGGAAGATGATGAAAGAAGGAAATTTGAAGAAAACACCTGGATGGAGCTTTGTGGATGGTCACAAGTAAAGTTGTGTTATTTGTGTCTCACAAGCCTCATCTGGTCAACTCAATGCAGATTCAAATATGTATGATAATGTACAGATATGATCAGGATCTCGATTAAATGAAGGAAGTGATCATGATAGTGTTTCATGTCAGATGCATGGAGTGGGAAACGATAAATCATTCTAGTTTGTGTGATTAACTACTTGATTTTTCATTGCATTCAAATCTGTTTAGTAGGGGGTAGTGCTGCCCTGCATGCAAGTGGTCTTCTTCAGCTGAAAGTTGAAAATATGCATTTGGGTGGCTTCTTTGTTGGAATCACTTGTCGAGACTCCCGCCTTCCAATCTGCATATAGACCAAAAAGAAAAACACGGTCCATATGATGATATGGCAAAATTCATTGTGCTCACAGGTGGTGAGTTTTAACGAATATCAATTTAGAATCCAGCTCCTTGCAAAAAGATTGTAATTTCTTTTTCTTGTTCATTTCTTTGTTCATGTAAATTGTTCAGCAAAATTGTTTTATGCCAATTCTTTGTATACAAGAAACTTCAGCACTTATTGGTTAAATAATGGCAGCCGCAGGTTAAAATTCTAGTACTGATTATATGTGATTTCAGCTGTTATTTGACCTTTTCTCATCTCCCAGCAAATGCCACAATAGTCAGATGCAGTCGGTCTCCTCGGCTTGAACAAATTGCCATAAAATGTTGATAGTTCTACATTTGCAAGGTATTTTCATGCTTGCCTTGCGGTCTGCTGTTGGTGTGTGCTATCGGCAGGTTAAAATTCTAGTACTGAATTCGATCTTGATGATTCATCTAATGCATCCAAAGGTAAATCCCTCGTCTTTGTCTAATGCTCAAAATACATGTTTTTCCACCGATCTAGCAGAGCAAAAAGTCACTTTTATGTTGTTCTCTTGAAAAATGCCTTTCTAAAATCATCAAATCTAAAAATCATCCTAAGTGCACAAACCGAAGATCCAACGAAAGCCAACAAAGCAATCACATACAAACATAAGACCAAAAATGGTCTACATCCACGGATGAGAAGAGATTTCACTATAATTTTGCAGAGATATCTCCTCACTATCAATGACCACCCTAGTTGTTTTTTCTACCCTACATTTCTCAACTCATGAGTTTCAACCCATAACCTTTTTGGATGATTGTTGGACAATGATTACAATTTTTTGGGGGTCAATACTTGCTTAACAAGAAATTTTCTAACAAAATATGACTCTAAAATAGAAACCTAACTAAAATAGGAATTTGAAGACACAATTTCCAACAACTGCAACCAAATCCAACTTTAAGTCTACTTGGGGTTTAGGCATAGAAGATCAAATTTAACCATCATAATTGTTTTCGGTTTTTCTTTTTCTTTTTTCGATGCAATTGGAGTCGAGCTATGCCAGATACGTTTGGGCAGGCGGTTTATGCCAAGGAGTACCCTAACTAGCCATGAGTCTGAATGAGATGAACTTCATACCAATAATAATTTTCGATGGTTGCATACAACAACCCATAGACCAATGCTTACAAAACAAAACAAAATTAAATTAAAATTAAAACATTAGACCAACATGCACTTTAAGTAATAGTGAAGAACACTGTCCAATTGAATGATGGAAAAGACTTTCCCCGGTTTAACCTATATTAATGGACGTGCGCCCCATCTTCTTCAAGGGTATGTGTAACATTTATCATTTTTTTAAAATTTTAAATGTTTTTGTCAAAACCAATACCCACTCTCTGAAGTTGAACATGTACTATTACAAAGTCAACCTGACATCTAACCATTTTTTGTCAAACCAGATGAAGCTGGCAATGATTCTGATCCCACTTCTCTGAAGTTGAACATGTACTATTACAAAGCCAACCTTACATCTACCCATTTTTTGTCAAACCAGATGAAGCTGGCAATGATTCTGATCCCACTTCTCTTCCTAGCTACTGCATCTGCAGGTAATTCGGCAATTTTTTTTTTTTTAGCTTCTCAACAGACGGTTTTTGCGAAAAAAATCTTTTGAACTATTGAAAAACAAGTCTATTTTCATTGAACAGATCTTTTACAGAATCCAGATTTTGAAGTCCCGCCATCAAACTTACCGGGAAACTCCAGTGCCCCATTTGTGCTCTTGAATGAAAACAATACGATTCCTGGATGGTCATTTGAAGGCACAGTCCAGTATGTAACAGCCGGTCCAACTGTCTTGTTACCAGGGAATGGACATGCTATAGAATTGGGTCAAGATGGCATGATCAACCAAACTTTTACTGCCAATAGCGACTTGATGCAATACCTACTGACCTTTACCCTTGCCTTGGGTGGTCAGAATTGTACAAGCAATGCCAGCCTTATAGTTTCAGCTCCAGATAGTGCCTCGGCATTTTCGTTGAAACAAAACTATGGGAAGGAAACATGGGAAAGCTATGGCCACTACTTGGGCAGTTGGGGTAATGGAGAGACCATTAACCTAGTGTTTCAAAGCCAGACAACTGAATCTGATAATGCTTCCAATTGTTGGCCTGTGGTTGACACTCTTCTGCTCAAGCCCGTCAGGACACTCCTTCAAGGCAATGGTATGTAGACTTTCATCTCATATGTCCATCATTGGGAAAACATGTATGGCCTACTTGATTAAGTTTTCTGTATTTTCTGAGAATTGAAAATCAAATTTCTGTACAAAACGTGCTTGGTTGATAGTTTCTAAAAAAACGTGTTTGGTTGACATATTCTGAGAATTGTTTCTTGAAGACTTAGTTAAAAAAATGTCTGGAAGACTGTCTTTTATAGTTCTCTGACAACAATTTTCTATTTTTGCTAAATAACAAATCAAGCAGGCTCATAGTTACCACCATTGGAACTTCAAACTAGAGAAAACATGACCAAAATACATAAGCATGCATTGAGTTCCCAATTAATGGTTGAGTTGCTTTCTTTCTAACTCAAATTTTGTTTCATTTTCAAACGAATCCTTGGAAAACAGATAATCTACTACTTAATGGTGGGTTTGAATTGGGTCCACAATTCTTGAATAACTCTAGTGAAGGAATTTTACTTGAACCAGAACCAAGTCCTGTGCAATCTGTGTTGCAACAATGGTCTGTGACAGGTACTGTTAAATACATAGACTCCAAACACTACTTTGTCCCAGAAGGCAATGCTGCAATTGAGATTGTATCAGGAGTTTCAGCTGGCATACAAACAGCAAGACCACTCTCAGAAGGTTCAGCGTATAATCTGGAATTCATGCTGGGAGATGCTAACGATTCGTGCATTGGAGATTTTACAATAGGGGTTCAAGCAGGATCAACGGTCCAAAATTTTACTCTGCTGAGCAACGGGACAGGATCAGCGAAGAAATTCTCTGTGACATTCAAAGCAGAATCGAGTCCAACTCCAATCAGCTTTCTCAGCTACACTACAAGCCAGACTCAAGATCGCGCCTTCTGTGGTCCTGTGATTGATGATGTTGTTTTGCGTGCTTCGTATGGCCTGAAACCATGCCCTTGGAATATTCTACTGATTACTTGTATTCTCATGGTAGTTCTGCAAATCAATGAAAAGCTACATTGATTAATGTAATTGGTATCGTATTAGTATTCTGACATTTTGATTCTTCTTTCACTAAAATGAAATGGAACAGATTCCTTAAAAGTAATACAATCACTCCCTTCCCTTGTTTCTCAACATGTGATTTACACCCCAAAAATTAAAAGCAGATATGTACTGTGGTTTATTACCATCGAGTATCTAACCTCCTGCAGAAGAAAATGTGAAGAACCAGATCATGAGTGAAGAAACAGTTTTTAAATCTCAAATTTGTAGTTTTACATCAGTCGAGGAGGATTGCCAAAAAAAAAAATTTAATTATTATGAGAGAAGTCGCTGACACTTGCACGTGTGGATGTCTCCAAATTGTGTAGATAAGTTCTAAAAACGGTGAGTAAAGGGATGCGGAGATAGCGAACGGCCTACTAGTTAAAGTTTGGAAATTTCGGATAATTTCAGTGAGACAAAAGGTGTTCTAGAAATCTGACACCAATATCTCAACCAAAGTATATGTATGTATACTTTATATATATATTGAGTGAGGATTAACCTATTTATATAGGTTAGATAGTCACAATCATCGAAGTGCTGCCATTCACCATATAGCAACTCATACCCAGTCATTGTGCCATGTATACAAGCAAAATAAAGTTGGAGCAGTGATACTTACACAAACATTTACTGTGAATTGCGTAATGGAATAATTTTTAATTGATTATTTATACAAAATACAATTAAGTGGAGGACTTCACTTCTTTATTTATTGTATAATTGATTAATTAAAAAAGTAGGTCTAGTAATTCAATGTAACTATTTAGTGCAAGAATTATTTTTCATAAAGTTGAGACCGTACAAATTGGTTTCTAATTTCTTATAAAAAAAAGATAATTTATGCAGATAAAAGTTTCTAAATCTAAGAAGCAAACACAGTTCGAAAAACTAACCATTCAAACAAGTAATTAGAGTATTAGGTTTCAATTCTTTCCACCTACTAATCTAACTTCTAACAATTCTTACTTTGTAAAAAAAAAAAATAGCCGTACAAGATTTCACACTCTATTTCCTTTGGAGCAATTCTTTTAAGTTTGTTTTTTTTACCCTCGGATAGTCAGATGTCGAGGAACGAGTGATTGATGCTTTAAAAAGATGGTGTGTGGAACCCACTTGTGTCTCATTTGCAAAGTTACCAAACACGCCGTTAAATCAATAATGAAACAAACGGTGCCGTTTAAAGGAACTCATCAGTCTATTCGGATCTCATCCTCGAAACAGAAACTTCAATGTTCAGATAGCTACTCCTCGCGAAGAAAACATCTCAACTCAGGCTCGATCAGTAGCAGATTCAATACTTTGCTAAGGAAGCACATGTGCGCTCTCTTTCTCTCTACAAGAACTCGCATATGTGTTTGTGTGTGTGTATATATATGTATCCGTATTCGGTCTAATTGAAGCTACTTTTCAGAAATTGGAAACCATCTTCTTCATATTTAGCACTTATTTTGTAAAAAGTTTTAATTTTTATTTTGCTTAACTTGTGTGTGTATTTGTTATGTTAAAAATAGGAGGCATTCGGTTAATCGTCCGCCAACACCAGACGCACGGGATGATCAAGATCAAGAGCCCACGCTTCAAGAAATTATCAACATCAAGGTACCTTGCCCCTTCTATTATGTAAATTCATATATATATATATATATATATATATATATATATAGCACGAGATGTTGTACTTTTAGTTTTTGTCATTCTTTGAAGTTTTAAATTTTGAGATCTGAATGGTTACTTAGCTATGCATCTTTTAGGATTTTTGGACCTTGATGCTTCTGTGTATTAAGATTTTCTATTTTCATTTCCTTATTACCTTTTTGAGCTATAATGAATGAAAAAAGTCTGGGAAAATTAGATTTTTGTGACCAAATATAAATAAAATTGCTCTAAAGTGACCTCAAAGTCGAGAAAAGATGAATACTCACCAAATTTAAAACTTAATTACTAATAAGTGACCTTTCAAGGATAATTTTGTCGAACAACTTAAAAGTAATGAATAATTTATGAAGTCAAAGTTACACTCGACATAATTCCCCAAATTCTCTCCCTACACCAAACATTCATACCTCATCTCCAATTTTTTGTCCATTTGTGTTTTTTATTAGCTCATGCTGAAAGTTGTAGGAGTCAGTATTTTCCTTTTAGCTGAGAAACAACCCATGATCCTCCGTCACCATCATCGTTGTATCTCATCAACAGCCATTGGTAGCTAAATTTCACTACACATTAATTAACTAGTAGTAATGAAAATTTGGAGAATTTGGTGCATTTGTAGGATCTACTTGTGAGGCCAAAAGCAATAAACAACTAACCCTTTATCAATAGCCTTGATGACATGGTCTGATTTCATATATTTGTGCTTGTCAATAACAGAGCAAAACAATTTATGCAAGCTTGTTTCTTAATTTATTTGGCATTATGCCAAAATTTGTAGCCAATCCGCATTAATTTTCACAAAGCCATTAATCTCGAATTTTTTTTGTTTGATAAGTAATAATTGAAATAAAATAGGCGTTCAAGAGGGGAACGCATCCCTTATACAAAGCCATTAATCTCGAATTTGAGTTTGCATTTGCATGGTATCAGGAAATTTTCAGTCTTAGAGTATGTCTGTTGAATCATGCCGAGAAGGAACAATTTCAATTACAAGAACAAATGAACAAAAGAAGGAAATGGTAGATTTATAGTATAAGTTATTATAAGGAGGACATTTACGTAATAAATCATCAAATGGTCACTTGCTTGTATTTAAATTTTAAATTTAGTGAGTATTCATCTTTATCTTTTATAAACTTTATGGTCACTCCATAGAAATTTTGTTTAGGTTTGGTCACTAAAATCCAATCTTTCCAAAAAAGGTTCTTTTAAACACAAAATAAGTACTTATGAGATGCTACTTGAAAGGTGACTCCGGTGCTGTTTGGTTAAAACTTTAGAACAACATTTGGTTTCCTTTCAACAAATATTAGAACAAATATTACTTCATAAACTACTTTTTTTGCTTCAAAAATAAATAAATAAATAAATAAAAATCCCTCTTTTAGTGGTTTTCCTTTAGTAAATATTGGATTGGTGATAATACAAGATAAAAATGAACACAAGGGATTAAATAAACATAGAGTATGAAACTTACTGAGCATTGAATATGGGGTGCACTGAATGAAGTGTATTATGGAATTATATTAATCGGTTGTGTGACTTTGTATGGCTTAATAAATTGGATATTTGGTTGCCTCTATACTCTACAGTTGATTGAGAGTGGGGAAAAGGAACGACTGATGGAGCTTCTGAGGGAAAGGCTCATAGAATGTGGGTGGAAGGATGACATGAGAGCTCTTTGCAGGTTTTTGCCCTTAATTTTCTTTTTAACAGTTTCTGTAGCTTCAATCCTCAATACATGCATTCAGTGTGTTCACATCTTATCAACTTTTGATAATATTTTGGATCCTTTTCCACATGCTTTTACTGTGGCCTTGTTTATTGATCAGTTGTACTTCCATTGCCAGACTGTTTAGCCAAGTTTTTAATGAAAAAAAAGAAGAAGAAGAAGAAGTAAGAAACTCTAATATTAGTAGCTATGCTTGTGTATAATATATATATATATATATATATAAAATAAAAAATAAAAAAATAGTCAATTTAAAAATTAAAAATTAAAAGTTAATTTAGATTTTACCGAGCTTTACAATATTGGTCCCATGATTTTGTAGCAATAATTTTACTTTTCATGAATACGATGGACCTGTTATATAGCAACTGAATGAATCACGATGATCAAGTAAATTAGAATGATTTAAAGATATTTGGATCCTAAATGACTGAAATTACAATCAAACAAAGATTGCAATAATACTTAAAGCAGAGTTCCAAAATTTTGAAAAGAAGTAGTGAAATTATTTTTATTTTTTTAAAAAAAACAACAATGATGATAGATAGGAAGATGTGTTTTTCTGATAGGATCGCTTATTTACTGTTTGTTTGGTTAGAAAAATGTTTTTGCTAGTATATCTCCTACCTTATTAGGTAAACCCTGCATCCATACCCAGTCACCAGAGACAATGTCACCTTCACTTCTCTTCCTCTCTATTAATCAGTCGAATTCTCTTGGCTTTAACAGTTTGTCTAGCATAGGATCTGAATATGCTCTTATTGATTTCACTTTTGTTTGTGTCCTTCGCGTACCTCTTCATTTTTCTAGCACCTTCAGTCTCTCTGCCAGAATACATCTTTGGGGTTCCTTCATGGTCCTAAGTTCAATATTTTTTTAAATTTGCTTTTTTCTGACCTTTCATTGCATTTGTTTCTGTGTTTTATCTTGCCTTCTTAAAATGAGTAAAAATAATCTAATTTCTTTGACTTAGAATTCTACATAATCATTTATCATGATTCTTGAAAAAGTTTTGCTGTGAGGTTTTAATTTTCTTATATGAAATTGTTAGACCTTCGTTGCTATATATTGATATTTAACATTTTTATATATAGGAGAATCTAGCCCCAAGTAGTTGTTGCAAAGCTTCAGTGACTTTAGTTGAAAATCTTTTATTTTTTCATTGATCTTCATGTTTGTGTAGTGCTGTTGCTTCCGTGTGTGGATGGGTGGGTTGTTTGTATTATTATTATTATTATTATTATTATTATTATTATTATTATTATTCCTTCATTTTTTCTTTTTCATTTTTTTTTGGGTTGTGGGGATATATATCATAGCTATACCCTTCTTTAGCTTCACTTATGCACTATTCTTTTGTAAAAGCTTTGTTTTAACTTCTACTAATTTCAATCAAGTTATGATTTGTGAAGAGCACATATGCATATATGAATGGGTGTCTTTTGCAACATTTGCAATCTGTCTCAATTTTGTGATATTCTAGGGCATTTATAAAGAAGAAGGGGAGCAATAATGTTACTGTGGATGACCTAGTGCATGTGATTACTCCAAAAGGCAGAGGTAATTATTTCGTTCTTTTTTTCTTATTTGTAGTGGATTTTGATTGTCTGCAACTTGAGTTATTTGTCTAGTTTTCCTTTTAATCATGTACATGGAAGTAACTAATCACGCCTTTTGGACCGCCTGATTCTTTCTGGCTAGAAAGTTTAGCTTATTTCATGATTTTGAATCCCTCTCCTTCATTGCATGGTATTACAGTGCTTCCTATAAGTAAAATTAACCATCAGCATAAACAATGCAATCATGCTTGATCGAAAGGATGTCATAGTGCAGGTTTATGGTGTAGTGGCGGTAAAAAATTAGTGGGTGTTGGGACAGAAGTAAGTGCATGGTGATAAATAGTGATTTTTTTTTTGTTGATGTCGGTTATCAGTTGTTGCTGTGAGTCATGTGCGAGTGGGAATTTGCTGGCATCCATTCCATTGAAGTCGCTTAAGCAATTTCCCAAACTTGCATGTTAGGGTTTTAAAGGTTTTGAAAGGAATATGTGATGTTTACATTATAGAAATTAAATCGACATATCCTTGTAATATTGATTGGTGATCCAAATGATCTATTCTCTTGGTTTTTTGTGCTGATCCTTTTTTGCAATTTCAGCGGGTCAACTCCCTGATTGTATATTAACCTATTTGGTTGTTTTAGTGGGCAGAGTGCTCGTTCTAATTTTCTTAATCCTTTTGCTTTTGCATTTACATTTTGGCACTAAAATTATCTTGCTGGTTAATGAGCTTCTATCCTTTTATTTATGCAGCTTCAGTTCCTGATTCTATAAAGGCTGAGCTGTTGCAAAGAATTCGAACCTTTCTCGTTTCAGTTGCTCTTTGATATACATTATCAGCTTGATATGACGTGTGCTTGAAGATTTAGGAAAGTCATAATCCTTATGTTGAATGAAATACATTGTAAGATTCGTTGGCTGAGAGGATAAAAGTGACATTTACAAATAGAAGCATGTAACGGGATCAAGGAAAAAGATGTTTCATGCTGCAATTTAAGAAAGTTCAACATTCTGTATCAGCTATGTAAAAAAGCTTATAATATAAAATTTGAAGAACAATTTCGTCTTGTAGATTATTTTGAGTCCCAAATCTCAATTCTTTCGCCCATTGATGTACTTGTCTGAATGTTGTTGGTCTCTTCTACTTATGTAAGTTCGACTACGAAGTATGAAACTATGAATTTTCATGATATTGGCCAAGAATTTGTGCCTTATATTTTCAATATAATTGAACCGAACAGCAGTACAACCAAATGTTGCAAGTCATATGGTGAATGGTACTCTCCACCTCCAGGTATGCATCTGTAAAGACGAGCGACAGTTGAAATTATTATAAATTAACAGCGCTTGCCCAGACTCTTCACAGATTCAAAGTTAAGTGAACAAATTTTGTTATTAAAATCACCACACAGAACAGTAGCAGGAAACTCGGTTCAATTGCACAAAATAGACACACATAACGGTCGTCATCTTTAGAGGACTTCACCATTATACAGTCAGGTGTTCTCGTCTTACAAGATTACAAATTACAACGCTATAAAACACGATTGAGCAGCTACATAAGATACATTTTCACAACACGATTATATTTATTTGGCATATGCCATCTCGAGAAAATTCCCAACCAGACTTTGACTCCCAAGCTTGCGCTCTAAGGAAAATTAAGCCTGAAGTCACTGACAACTGACGTGCACGAACAACTGACGTGCACCATAAAACCTATATAACATTCAGCACATACAACCAACATCTTATGCTGCAGAGTAGATTGATGTAGGTGACTAGACTTTAAAAGCCCGCTCACGAACCACTGACGTGCACCATAAAACCTATATAACATTACGCACATACAACCAACATCTTATGCCACAGAGTAGATTGATGTAGATGACTAGACTTTAAAAGCCCGCTTGTTCACAGAGATCTAACAAGTCCAGGGTCTGCAGCACCAAGCAGAATATGTATCAATCAGTATTGGCACACAAGCTTGAACATCGAGGAACATTAATAATTATCATACCTCTGGGACTGAGAGCTCAAGACGAAACTTGGGACCGTCATAATGGTGCAACACTGGCCGAAAAGCATCTTCCTCCAAGGCCTTGCAGAGTTTCCTAATACGGATCCTTACCTAACATCAGAAAAATAAAAGTGAGAGTCACTTGGCAGCCTGTAAAATGGGAATCCTCCAAACCCTTAAAAAAATGATGTTCAAATCCATCATTTTTACTGTACCTGTGCAGGAAACCTCGATTCACCTTTACATTTTTTATCTTCCCAAGCAGTTGGATCAATGTTGGAACCGCCAAAAGTTGCGGCCTGTAAAAAATCAGTTTGAGAAACAATAGTGTTCTAAAATTTATATAAATACTAAGCCAATTTATATCACTAAAATGTAAAATTAATCAAAGAAAATACACGCAATTTATATCACAAAAATGCTAAATTAATCACAGAAATATACATTCTTTCACTTGCTCAAGAGCATTTCTCTATTAATTATCAAATACTCCGTACAACAGAAGTAAATGGAGAATTGTCTGGAAATCAATGTAACTTAATCATATATAGCATAGTGCTAATCCATTTCCTGGAATTACCAAAACAAAATAATTATGGAACAATACAAAGAAAAACTTATTATAGCTCATCTTGGGGAATATGATAATTTTTATGACCTGCTTAAACACCAATGTTCATAGAGTAATATACATAAAACAGTTTCAATTCAAATACACATTGTCACGAAACAAAGCTTTCCAAAATTAGTATCATCAATTGAAATTCATAGTAGGACCGTAGGAGAAAAGAATCAGAATTTAAACTGACACAGACTACTGCACCTCAAGAATTGCAGAATAATTCAACAGAAAATTTAACAAGTATTTGACAACAAACCTCAAAAATTCCATGCAGCTGGTGAGTAGTATAGTTATAGAGAAATAGGGGTAAGCCCGGTGTTATTGCCCGAACAGAGTCTCTATATCTCGGTGGCAAACCTACAAAACAAGCATATGCACGAATCATTTACTTGTAAGCTGCAACTCCTAATAAATAAAAAACAGAATATCTCTGATCATCATCAGCATATATTGGTACTTCCAAAAACTATCCAAAACATGTCAGATCACAATAATATATACAAGTCTCTTCAAGGTTAGGAAGGAAGGAAGGAGAGAATCATAGTTACCAAATAGTTGCCGCTTCAAATCTTCTTGCATTGTGTCATTGTTACAAACAAAGATGTATCCACCAAGCACCTCATTCCTCGGGAGCGTCTCTGCTGCAGGCAAGGTCTTGAACCTTTTGTCAACAGCACTGTTTGCATTTTCATTATTGTTATTGCTATTATTTCCATTGTTGTTGGGCTCTTTGTTATGGTTGTTGCCGCTATACTTGTTACCAGTGATATTTGCAATAATATTACCATTGCCCTTCTGATACACTGCATTCATATTATAGATACCATTCCTGAAGGGATTTTTATTCACATTTTCGGTCATTTTAGGTTCCAAATTTAACATATTCAAGTTGAGGTTTTCGAATTTGTTATTTTCCTGAAACCCAATATTTTCCCTCATCCTTACTTCAGCTAGGCCTTTTGAGAGATCCAGATTATTCCTTCTCTCCCCCTTGGAAGTGGTCTGCTCAGCCAACTTAGAAGCAGCCATTAACCATTTGCGATCCTCGGAGACTTTTGATTGTCCACGAAGTTCGTCACCCAATTGCCAAAAGGTTTGCATGTTCTCCATGCTCGTAAAATCTAGTAAATTTACATGCACAAGGAATCTTGTAAGAAGATTTCACAACAACAACAATAAAAAGGGGGAGGCAAATTAGTAAACATGCATAAGTCTACCCTCTAAGAATGAGTTATGACACTGGAAACTTAAAAGGAAATCTGTTTAATGGGTTAAAAAAAACAATATTTTAATTATAATTAACCAAATTAAAAGTAAGCCCCTTCAGAATATATTTAGAAAAAGCAACTTTATACTTGCTAAGCCAAATTAATATCAATACTGTCAAATGTAAATGATGAGACAGAAATACCAATTTACATATGTGCATAAACATGCATTTAATAACTCAAACCTATAATTTCAGGGGGATGGGGGGGGAACACTCTTACTCTAGATAAACTTTAACAAGTCTACCCATGTTTTAACAGAAACAAGCAGCCATAAAGGGTAAAAAACTTTAAAAAGTCAACTTAGTTCGAAGAATGAAAAAAAAAAAAAAAAAAAAAATTTAGTCCAACATTCCTTTAAATTCAATAATTGCTAACTAAAAATTGACCAACATTAGTCCAAACCAAGACCTAGCATGCACTAAGCAACTCAATCAACATGCAATACATGAAATTTTCAAACAATTCAACCAAAATGCATCCACTAGAGCATAAGCTGCAGAAAAACACAGTTGACTAACCAAAAAACTATGCAGTTAAGCAAATGATAGCAGCTTCAATTCAAGTCAAAAAGATGAGAATTGAAGTCTTAGATCTAACAGATCAGCCAAAATATTCAACATTCATCAGAAATAAGAACCCTAGATTTTGGGGATCCAACAAAGGTAGAAAGAGAGAGAGAGTACCTTTATCTACTTGCTGCAAAACCCGGAATTTGCGACAGAGATGAAGCTAAAGTAGATTTTTCAGTGGAATATATATACATCTGTAGGCTGAAATGCCCATACCGTTGAAGCTGTATTACATTACTGCCACTTTGATTTTTGAAATTCTTGGCAAAAACGACAAAGAAGCTATAATTGGTTGCCAATTCGACGCGCTTCTAGGTTGCGTGCTTTACACTTGTTAGCACTGTCACATGGCCACTGTGGAATATTCTGTGTGGGGAGGAAAGAGCCGCGTCTTTGATGCGAATGGGGCTACTTTGCCAGTATGGTCTGAGCTATGTGTCTTGCTGGCCACTTGAACAAGTGATCAGAAGTGGAGTGCTGTCATAAAAGTAATTGTGAACCGTTGGATCAATTTTAAAAATCAAAATTACAACGTTAGGTTGATATAATGCCGCCACTAATAATATCCCACAATTATTTTTTTCATAAATTATTTTTTATTAAAAAGTATCACTGTCACTGTTACCTTAATTCCATAAGAATGGACCAATGACACAAATCTTCTCCTTTCTTTTCAATTAGGGATCCCCATGTAAAATGTTATTTCTTTTCTTGTCACAGTTATATTTTGAGAAGAATTAGAATATCAAAATACTATATTTTAGCAATTATGTTCTAATAATACATTTCATCCAAAATACTATTTAAAGTGTATTATTTTCATTCGCCTGCAATATTTTGAGAAACGACACCGTATGAAAAAAAAAAAAAAAAAAAAAAAAACCTCTCAAAGAATTTTTGACAATCTCAAAATATGAGAGGTCTTTTGAAAGCCATTAGAGTGTATTATTTTCACCCATCTGTTATATTTTGACTCTGAGAGGGTATTGAAGATGTTCTAATAGATGTCAATTCGCCTACTATGCCTAACTTTAAAAATTGAAACAAGAAAAATAAAAATAAAAAATAAAAAGGGTGGCCCACTTCTTCTCATCGTATTAAAGGGGTGCGCCTCGCACAATACCAGATGAGAACGACACTAGTGATAAAAATCATCTGACGAAATCATCTAAGTTTACTTTTCAAAATTTTTAACCAATAAATGCAACACATAATTTACTTCCCAGTATCTTGTTTTTAGTCACTCCACAAATATAAACATGCTGAATAAAGATCTCATTAAAATTATGCCAACTCTACAATTTCATCCACATTATGGGGGTAATGTTGTACCAAAACTATATAAACATTTTAAAATAACACTAATAAACATGATGGTGAATTAAAAACTAGCTAGTAATTCTCTTTCGAATAAGCTATTAGGTCTACATCCATTGTCATTTTTATAATTGTAGTGAACCAACTTGAATTTTAACAAAAATAATAAACTAACAGAGGACGAGTCTAGTTGTAATGTTCCCTAAGAAGAAGACCATGGCCTTTAAACAACATCGATCAGTTGTTATCATATATGCATTATTTTTTTTTTTTTGGAAAATATCATATATGCATTATTGGTTTTTCTCTCCATGTGTGTGGTAGGTGAGGTGGGTTGTGGTGTAACAAACGTGGTGTGGTATTAACATCAGAAAACTGCCACGCATTTCACAGGCCTTAGAGAAAGGATGACTTTTGAACTAATTAATTTAAGCTTGGCCCAGAATGGATTAACATCGTATACAGGGCCTAAGGCCACATCCCAAGCCAGCCCATTCTGCTTGTCTTTCATTCTCACTGTCACACCACACAACTAACCTATGTCATCTAAAGAATGAAAATATACAATAAGATAAACACATACAAAATGT
The DNA here is from genome assembly GCF_030987335.1 of Cornus florida. NCBI lineage: Eukaryota > Viridiplantae > Streptophyta > Magnoliopsida > Cornales > Cornaceae > Cornus > Cornus florida. Next base: position 998,531 of record NW_026775577.1, on the reverse strand, counting down.
TGGATTACTTGGGCCTTTTTTTTTTGGGTATTTAGAAGTCTGTTGTCAATCTGTTCATGCAAGCGAGTCAATGAGATGCTGCTTGTTAATTGAAATTTAAAAAATTATAATACATAAAAAAAGGTAAACTAAAATTAATGCACAAAGGAAAGTTACAATAGGAATATATATAAAAACACCAATAAAAAGAAACATGAATTTGTGTGCTGTAGAACCTCCCTTCCGCGTACAAAAATATATTTCATATTTGAATAAATAACAGTTATTTCTACAGTAACAATGGATAACTACTTCTGTTATAACTTTCTCTCTAAGAAAATATCACTTGTTATTCATTGTTTGTACTTAAATTAGATATTTGGTCTACTTAGGCTTAATCTCACAAGGAGAGAGATCCAGGTCAATAGAAAGGTGGAAGAGACATGACTTGGTTCCTCTTTTAGTCACGTCAGTAATTTTCACGGTTATTTATAGCCTCAAGGCCAAAATAAAATAGATCCTTCCAATAAGAAGTTACTATCTTAATTAGTTCCTCTAATTAAGCATAGTATATACAATAAAGCAAGGGTTAGACCTAGGGGATGACCAAATAATCAAGTGTATAGTGAAGTGACATGAATAAAGTAACAATCAAGTGCATGTAACAGGATAAACATTCTTAATTCATTGACTTAAAAGGTTAAATCTTATAGTAGTATTTATGAAATCATCTTTACATGCATCCAACCCAGAGTCTAAAGACCTCAAACACTATAAATATGACATAGCGTGTGAAGGAGAAAATTTTAAATATTTTATAATAATAACATGAAAGATTTAATTTCTTTTGTAATGTTCCAAATTAATGAAGTCAAAGATATTTTGTTGTTCACTTGTGGACCATGTCCATAGCTCCCCAGCTAACCCATTCATTAAAATTTGGAGTCTAGTTTTCATTGCCATGTTATTTCCCAAAAAAAAAAAAAAAAAAAAATAGTATATTGTATATTTGTACGTAACTAGGTATACAGCATGATCCACTTGTAACGTGTCATCATTAAACGCAACGAACGTGTCCAGTTTGGAGACAATCACGATCACGAGGAAACAAAAGCTATTCCAATTTCTCACAGCGCGCGTGTTTACACGTGTCAAACAATAAATTATTTTCGTATGATGTCGTTCCCTTTCAAGGGACTACTCTCTCAGTTTCTTCTCAAAACAGAAAGAAGCCCTAATTAGTAATTGCAAACATATAGGACTGACTGACTGGTTTAGAATTTAGATTAGATTAGATTTGTTGGTAGCAGAAAACAAACGCAGGCTTATTTTGAATCTGTCGACATGGATGTGCAAAGCGACTTCGATCGCATCTTCTTCTTCGAACATGCTCGCAAGACCGCCGAAGTCACCTACGTCAAAAACCCACTCGATGCCGAGGTTCGTACATATATATATATATATATATGTATATATATATATATTTATATGTCATTGACTCTCTTTATACACATATACATTGCAGATATGAATTTTTGTCCTTGATTTGAATTGATTATAGATCTTCTTACACGAAGAAATTCGTTTTCTTTTTCTTTTCTCCCTCAGAATCTGACAAGATGGGGAGGGGCGTTGCTCGAGTTATCGCAATTCCAAAGTTTTCCCGATTCAAAGAAGATGATTCAAGGTACCAATCTCATCTTATTAATTTATATATATATGTATATATATTTTGCATGCATAGTTCCTGATAATTCAGTTCAGTGGCAAGAGAGAGACTCAAATTTAGGCTCCGTTTGTAAAATATTATCCTGGGAAAATATTTTCTTTTTTCAGGAAAAATATATTTTTTTATTTTTATTTTTAGGTGTTTGGCAGGTTGAGGTTGAGGTCAATTCCATCACGTGAGACTTGTTAAATAGCTTGCCTAAACCTAAAATTGATAAATAAGTTATTTTTATTAGGTTTTAATAGTTTTTTTTTTCGTAAATATTTCACGACAATCGAACACCAGAAAATATTTTCCTAAAAATATTTTATGCTCAAACAGACGGAGCCTTAATGAAGATAATTCAAAGTTTTAGGGTAAAATGAGTATTTTTAAAATTAATATGTTTTACTGATTTAATTATGTTCTGAAAGTTTTGAAAACTGTAGAGTTTGATTGTTATGATGAATTTGCTTATATAGAGGCGATATCGAAGCTGGAGGAAGCATTGGTGGTTAATCCGAAAAAGCATGATGCTCTTTGGTGCTTGGGTAATGCACACACTTCTCATGCTTTTATGACTCCTGGTCAAGATGAGGCCCAGGGTTATTTTGACAAGGCAACTCAGTATTTTCAGCAAGCTGTTGATGAGGTGAGTTCTAATTCTTGACCTGGATGCAGTTATATTCATGTGATACACTTCAACTTGTTGGAATAATGAGTTTCTATTTGTTGTGCATGTATTATATGGAATTTCTAGTGTGTTGCACATTTATATCTATTGTATGATTTTGGAGATGTGACACACAGTTTCTACGAATTGTAGGAACCAGATAATGAGCTTTACTGCAAATCCTTAGAAGTGGCTGCTAAGGTACACATCCGTATCATTCGTTTATTATTTTATTATTATTATTTTTTGGAATTACCCACATTATGTACTCAGATTGTGGTTAACTGTGAGTTAGAACTTGATTTTGTTTCACTGGTGCTGATTATAGTAACACTTAATTAATGATTAGAGGAGGTGGCATGCTTTTATTTTTGTTTGACATCAAGGGTAACTTTGTATTTTGTATGTCAGATAACGTGGAAACCCCTTATTTGTATTTATGACTCTATCAGTGTTTTATGTCACAGGGGTTTGTAATCATATGATTTGTTTTACAATTTCTCTATGTGGTTAACTGGTTTACCTTTTTTATATACGTAGAACAACAAAAAAAGGGCATGATTGTTAGGATTTTGCTGGCTGTCTTTTCTACTTTGGGTTGCTTACGGAGTGAACCTAGATCTTTGAAACTCTTTTGCTTTTCAATAATGGGCTATAAAATGACAAAATAATTTTTCAAGGGTTATATTTTAGAAGCTGCAAATCCTTTGCTTAGTAAGGAATTCCTATATTCTAGAGATCCTGACTTTTCATTATCTCCGCTTATTTGATGATGTATTAAATATTTCCAATCCATTAAGTTTAAGAATGTGCTCCTCTTTTTCTTTGTTGCACAAGTATGTTGTACATATTTTGCCAACTACCTAAGCACATGTCTCTGTCTTGTAACTCTTGTTCTATCTCATAAATGTAAAGCTCGAGTATCGCATATGATTATGTGATGAACTTATTTGTTGTGTTGCCTAGTATACAATGTGTAGCATGGGATGTATTATTATTGTTAAATTATAGGGAAAACAGGGGAGTTTGGTCGTCGGTAAGGGAGTTAGCGCTCTCCTTTCAAGCCTTTTCTTTTATTGAAGTGTTTTTATTTCATTTTATCCTTTCTCTTGCTTACTATTGAACTGATATTTCTTTTTCTTCGCCAAACAATCATCATGGCTAAGTTTTGAACTCTCGATCTCTGACACCTAAGGTTATTCAAGGTTAGCGTCATACTAGCAGCAGGTCACTAGGTCATTGGACATTGAACAGGCCAACACTAAGTAAACGTAGCTTTTGTATTGTGAATAGTTTAGAAGGAAGTTATTATAGGCATGATTTAAACACGAGGGTAATGCCAACTTGAATTGTCCAACCATTCAACTCCCAACCTTGAAGAGCAGTCTAGGCATCCAGATTTGCACGGTGGACAATAACTTGACAACTTAGTATGGTGGTTTTTAATATTAATAGTTAACCAATTCCCATCTGGTCATTGGTGCTCGGAGAAGGAATGATAGCAAGTTCTGTAAGTGTCAAGTATGAAATGTTTTGATTGGTCATTATTGTTTGTTGTCTGCTGAATCAATTTTGTTTATTCTAGATGTGTGGTATTCATAGTTCCGGAACAAATATGTTTTCAGTTTGATCCTATTATTAGCTTGAAATTGTTTTCAAATTCATTGATGAAAATATTTATTGAATTTATAGGCCCCTGAGTTACACATGGAGATCCATAAGCATGGTTTGGGCCAGCAGGCTATGGCAACGGGACCTTCCACTTCAAGTGCAAAGGTAATTTTTTTACGTTGTTCCATACCTTTTTCTGTTTTTGGCTTTTTAAATGAGGATTTCACTGTACATAATGCTGTTATTGGTTCATTAAGTATAATAAATCCAATAAGCACTAGAGTCCTTTAATATATGGTGGGATTGTGGGATAATATTTATTTATTTTTTTGGGTGGAGGGGTGTTTAGCTGTTAATTTGCCTTAGATGTTAACTTTGATGTTAGCTTGTGGGCTATAGATGGTTCAGAGTCAGACAGCTCATGATTGTAGATAAATGGCTTCGTTAAGATTAATAAGATAATAAGAATGGTTCTAGCTGAAGATCTAGGGTATTTGAGTTGTGTTGCGTATCTTGATTTTGTACATGCAGCCATGTGTGCACGAGAGAGACAGAGAGAGAGAGAGGGAGGGAGGTAGAGAAGGCTGATTACTCATTAAAGTAACAAAGTTTTTGTGAGAATGAACTCCTGCCTTAATGTCATGCAACTTCTTTCTCTGTATGCGTGGGTTGGTGAATAGAGTGGGAGTGGAGAGGGTGTTACTTGCAGTTGTGCCTTGGGCTTGTAGGGTGAAGCAGTCTTGCCTATACTATTAATATTCGCTAAGACAACGGAAGGTGACCGATGCACAGTAGAGAGTGAAAGGTTGGAGTTACGTAACAAGAAGGGTTAGCAGCCAGAGAAGGCATATGCCAAAGGTGAATACGAAGCAACAACAGAGAGGATGTCTTAGGCGATTTGATACATTACCGAGCTTCACTGGCCGACTGCTTTGTCGCCTCAATTCTGGGCATGATCAATTCCAATGTAAGAAGGGCTGAGGGTCCCTCTCATTCAGTCGATTGGGGAAGTCCCATCTGAACTACCAGCAGGTAGAATTGATATGCGCCCAGAGCAATGGCGCAATCCAAGGTCCTTTGCAAAGGAACTGCAGAGAGACGTAATGTGAAAAGATGATTTTTTTTTTCCTTCAAATCCAAGTAGTCTGTAGGCTGAAAATGATCCGAGCCAATTAGTAGGCTATTCGAGCTTCCCCATTACTATCTGAGCTCGGTTCGCTTAGCTCGTTTAATTTAACGGGCCGAGCTCAAGCTGATTATCAAGCTTGACGCACAAATGCAACCGTTTCTAAACTTGTTTCAAGCTGTAAAACATTAGCAGAGAGAATTTTGAGAGGGAGATAGAATGAGAGATTTAAAGAGAAAAAGTAGAGAGAAACCCAGCTGTAGAAAGTGGTCGGGGTGGTTTGAATTCCCGAGACCGCAAGCATGAAAGTTAAGAGAGAGTGGGAAAGACAATGCAGATCATAGTATTCCTACTTAAGAACAATGAGTAGAGACTTAAGTGACTAGCCTCAGAAGTGGAAGACTGGAGTCTTGAGTGGCGTGAAGCGTACATGGGAAGCCACCACTAAATAATTTTAATAATTCAATTGCTTAGATATTTTGAATCTTTGACTCTATCTACTAATATAATACATAGCATGATATATATATATACACACACAAATAATATATAGATATATAATCGAGTTCTAACGAGCTTGTTCACGGAGCTCGATTCGCGAACATTTTCCCAAACAAATGAGCCGATCTCACCGTTGTTTGAGATTGGGTCATTTATGAAATGACCTTGAAAAATTGTTAGCTCGGTTCGTTTATTAGTAAACAATCATGAGCTGAACTCTTATCGAGTGAAGCCCGAGTTGTTCGCGAACAGCCCAGCTCATTTTCAGCCCTACCTACAGTTGAAAAAGTGTTGTAGTGGGTGGCAATATTTTTCTCATGCTTGGAGTGCCTTTCAATTGGTATCTTGATGCTCCCGTGATGTTTAAATTTTTTATTTTTTATTTTATTTTTCCTCTTACAGAGCTCGAAGAAAAAGAAGAACAATGATCTCAAGTACGATGTATTTGGATGGATAATACTTGCAGTTGGCATTGTTGCTTGGGTTGGATTCGCAAAATCTCATGTACCTCCACCTCCTCCAAGATGAGCCAATCATTTGTCGTGGGGTCTTTTGTGGAACTACATTCATTAGTTTTTTTTTTTTTTTTTTTCTCTCACATGTTAAAGTTGTCTAACTATTCACAAGTTAATTTTTGACCTGAGTAAATGTTCTTTGCCAATGCAAACTGATCTTTAAGAAATTGTATCCTCTATATGGGATAATTATATATTTTATCTCTAGTAAATTATGGTTAGGAAGCTTTTTTGGATATGCTGTTTTTTATGTGTTGTAATTCTAACTGTTTTTTAGTAGCTTGTTTTCTTCCGTTTTCTTTTCTTTTCGTTGTGTATGGTTGAGTGGGTGCTATTGGTCCTGGGTTGGCTTTGATTATGGAAGGTTTAGGCATCAACCCCATAAAGGATTTGGCAGGTATTATGTACGATTTTGCTTTCCCAGTGCATGTTGGGAGGGAGACTTCCCTCTTTAAGATTCTTAAAGATCTCATTTTGGATTCACAAATATGCCTTGATCTCATGTAGCTGCAATATTGCCACCAAAGATGTATGCATGAGAGTTGGTGGACCTGCACCATTTAACATTTGTTTGCCAGTACTTTATTAGCATAATCTTTTTACATTTGTTACCATATTACCAAGTGAGGGTGAGTCTTGGTGTAAGGCTGTTCCATTGTGATATTGAAATAACAAGTCATGTGGGTGGAGGTAAAACTCTATTTAGTCTCGTTACTCGTTAGGGCTTGTTTTGGTGAGAAATTCTACAATATCTTGGGAGGTATTTTGACAAGTGATACACTCTCCTAATCAAACTATTGAGCCTCGTGCACTGAGTTAGGGTTTGTTTTGGTGAGAAAATTTATAATATTTTGGAGGTATTTTGACAAGTGAGAAAATTTATAATATTTTGGAAGTATTTTGACAAGTGATACACTTCTTAATCAATCCATTTAGAAAACAGAAAGCTTTGATTAGGAGGGGTATTATTTGTCAAATTAGCCCCCATATTTTAGAATTTCTCCGTTTTAGTTAAGCTTATAGTCCTGTTGATAGCTTCAAACATTTAAGTTTAATTTACTCCGAACAGACTCTTGTGGCGCCAAAAAATTCTCCCCAACCAATGTCATCATCGCATTTGAAAACTAAAATATAAGAATCCACCCATAAAGGTACCACGTCATCACCAAAACAGCCTAGACAGTTTCATACAATTTTGAAAATCACCTTCATTCTCGCGCAAGCTTCTCATCAAAATTCAAATCACCCGCTCATATTCTGCATTCAAACCCTCTACTCCCTTTATAAAAATTCACACACACCCCTCATTCTGCAACCAACCCAATCTCTGCAACTCAAAGCACACACTCTCTCTCTCTCACACACACACACACACAAAATGCCGGCACTCCCTGAAGAACCCTTGCTGGCCCCAAACCCAGATCGATTCTGTATGTTCCCAATTCAATACCCACAAATATGGGAAATGTACAAGAAAGCCGAGGCATCGTTCTGGACTGCCGAGGAGGTCGATCTCTCCCAAGATCTCCGTCATTGGGAATCTCTAACCTCCGACGAGAAGCACTTCATCACTCATGTCCTCGCCTTCTTCGCCGCCTCCGACGGCATCGTTTTGGAGAACCTCGCCGGTCGCTTCATGAAAGAGGTCCAAGTCGCCGAGGCTCGTGCCTTCTACGGCTTCCAGATCGCCATCGAAAACATCCACTCCGAAATGTACAGTCTCTTGCTCGAATCATTCATCAAGGATTCGAATGAGAAGAACAGACTCTTTCGCGCGATCGAGACCGTCCCTTGTGTGGAAAAGAAAGCAAACTGGGCCCTCAGATGGATCAACGGCTCAGAATCGTTCGCTGAACGCATCATCGCTTTCGCGTGCGTGGAAGGAATATTTTTCTCTGGAAGCTTCTGTGCGATATTTTGGTTAAAAAAACGCGCGTTAATGCCTGGATTGACCTTTTCAAACGAGTTGATCTCGCGAGACGAAGGCTTACACTGTGACTTTGCTTGTTTGCTTTATGGGTTGTTGAGGATGAAACCGAGTGAGGACCGAGTTAGGAGAATCGTTGCTGACGCGGTGGATATAGAGAGAGAGTTCGTGTGCGACGCATTACCGTGCGCTTTAGTGGGAATGAACGGTGATCTGATGAGTCAGTACATTGAGTTTGTGGCTGATAGGTTGTTGGGAGCTTTGGGATATGGAAAGATGTACGGTGTACAGAACCCGTTTGATTGGATGGAGCTGATATCGTTGCAGGGGAAGACTAATTTCTTTGAGAAGAGGGTTGGGGAGTATCAGAAGGCTTCCGTGATGTCCAATTTGAATGGAGATGGTGGGACCCATGTGTTTAAGATGGATGAGGATTTCTGATGCAAATTATATTTGTGTACTTATTTTTTTACTCACATGGTGGGGGTTGATTGTTTGTTTGTTCAATTTCTTTCTCAAGATATCACAAAAGAAAAAAATGTAAAATTTGCTTTTATTTTATTTTTTTATTATTATTATTTTTTAAGTTTCAAGCCTATTGCATTCAATTGGTGTAATGTTGAACCGAAGGATAACTGAAATTTGTATAGATGTTGATTTTTCTTTTGTTTTGTCGTGTTTTTTTTTTTTTTTTTTTTTTTTTTCTCTTTTTTAGTGCATTTGAATATGAAAATAAAAAACAAAAAATTAATAACAGTAATTACAACAACAAATATGGAATTCATGATGGTTTACATTCTTTTATTAAATGAACAAATAAAAAAAAAAAATTGAGTGTGTTTTTGGAATTTGTTTATTAAAAAATGGAAGTGGTTGATTCTAAGTAGTTTTTTTTTTTTTTTAATTTTTTATTTTTAAAGAAATTGACTTTTGCAAGCTCATGATCGTGTGGAAAGTGTTTAGACTGTTTAGTGCGTTTTGTTTAGTTTGACCAAGTTAGCTGTAGTACTTGTTTATAAAGAAAATAAATAAATAATTGAGAAAAATAAAGTATAAAATTAGAAAAACATGTTAAGAAGTAAAAAAAAATTATATTGCACTAGTTCATAAATGAAGTTAAACTAACTAGAATTGAGCTTGACTTTGCTATATTCATTTGCAATGTTAAGAATGCATTCAAGAAGGAAAAGGATTTAGATGATTTTTATTTTTATCTTCACATTTGATATTTTATCTTGTCATTATAATTATGTTTTTGTTTATTAGGAGTGGAATACTTTGATAGATGATTATAATGTTGTTTTCAAGAGTATCATGTATTTGTTTTATATAAGACGAAAAGTGTAAGATATGTTAGTCAAATATTTAAAATATGTTAATCAAGAGTCAAGATGTGTTAATCAAATACTCAAAATGTATCAATCAAGTGTCAAAGATGTGTCCAAGATAATAATAATTATTTTTAAATAATAAAAACGATTATGAAATGTCCGCGACTTTGTAATAAAATTCATTTATAAATAATAAAAAAGACTATAAAATATTAGACACATGTCTAAAAATTATCAATGGTCAATGGAGTGCCGTAGGTATCAAATACGGATAGGAAGAAATAACTGTGCTTCTTAGATTGTCACTCTTGCCTTTATGTCACTATATATTTAGCCAAAATGAGATAAATTTACATGGATAATGAATCATGTTCCATCAAATAAAAATAAAATAAAAAAATGGTCTACATTGCACCATGTAAGCGGTGATTGGATCATGGGGTGGGCCATCCGCGGAAACCATTTTGTTTGATAAAAAGCCGTAATATAAATATTAGATTAAATCTTTTGGCTCCATGAAATTTTGATTCATCACCGTATCATTCACAATTTCACGCAACAAACTCACTGTTCTACTACGAAGGAAATGAGCGACGAGTACCAGAGCTCGGGAATGTTGTCCAGAGAACAGTTGCTTCATCTCTTTGATCGCTTCTCTTTTCTCACTTCCCAACCTGGTAAACCTTTTTTTCCCTCTCTCTCTCTCTCTCTTCACAATTAGCGTTATGAACACTTTTTTTTCTTTGTCAAATTGACATGTAGATGTGAAGGACCGAATTGCAGACGCTGTCCTGAATGAAAATCAGGTAATTTTGCCCTTTACTCGATCCGCTACTCGTTCTTCATTCCTTCTCCAATGTGGCTTGGCTCTGAATTTTACTGTTGACCTAAATTAGTTCTTCTGTAGACCGCTGATTTAAACTATAATCATGAAAATTTAGGGTTATGGTTTTAGGGTACGGTTAGTAACTTATCTTGAGTCTTGTATTCTTATGATTTTTTTTTATTTTTTTTTCTTCATCTTATAATATCAAGCGACTTATATGAGAGTTATCATCTTGCCTAGGTTGAAGTCTTTGGTTTAGTTGTTTACGTTATCATATTATTTTGATTCTGCATGGAATTTGTTTCTTCTGTATTTTGAAGTTGATTTAATTCTCGAGAAAAAAACAAAAAAGTTGGGAAAATGGAGAGGGGCTTTCTGAGCATTTCTTTGTACCTTTTTCTCAATTATTGTTTTTGATGACCAAAGGGATGCTGAAGCTGTATGACTTTGTATTTATTGTCAAATCAATAAAAGGCTGTACCCAATCCCATTTTTTGCCGGCTATTATGATTTCTAGCGTCTTTCTACCATTTTGGCTTTTTGATTTTTTTTTTTTTTTTACTTATCATGCAGAAGATGTCAAACTCTGAATCTTATAACTTTCTGGTACCAATACCAATTGTGTTGGAATTGGGTCAGTGAGATGGGAACTGTGAGACATTAACTGGAAATTGAATATTGAAGTCGACAGTTAAGCTACTTTATGAGGGAATTTTTGCTTCATTGCATGTTTGACAAGATATGCTAAGATGGTTAGAGATCATTCATTTGATGGGTATATCCATGAACCAGAAAACCTTATGTAGATTCTCAATGTACATGTCCTGAATGAAGCTTTTTTTATATATCTATTGATAAATTAAGGAGACCAATTTTACATATTTAAAGTAGCTGGAAATTGAACAAAGCCTGTAATTTAGCTTATTCGATCATGTAATGATGTACATTAGTCTTTTTTTTTTCCTTTCTTAGTTGGTACTCTCACACACACATGCCTTTATGGAGGCTCGAACCCCCCCAACCTCCCTTCGGAAAGTAGGGGCCTAGTACCACTAGGTTACTGGCCTGTTGGTGATGTAGACTAGTTTGTTGTAGACAATATAAAACGATGACTAAAGGACTATCTTTGCTCTGTGTGGGGCTATATGGAGTGAGCCCTTTGTCGTACTTCCACATATTATTTCTAACATTCTGTTAACAGCTTCTTGGGGGGTTTGTTTAATCATTTTAGTGCTTCATCTAGTATTAATATTATGCAGGAAGCTGTTGCTGTAACCACTGCGATACAAGAGGAGATATTTTTGGAGATGGGGGTTGGTAAGTTTCTCTTGATTGATATAATAGCCTTGTCAACTCAAATTTTGTACGCATAATGTTGACTTCTTTCTCAATAATGGTAGTATATTATGTTTTCTTGATGGGTGAAATGACACCTCCTAGTGGCGCTGCACGTGTTATGATGTGTTTGCAGTTGTTGGTTGGCTACGCCTCTGTTCCACAAGCTTCAGTGGCAGAATTCAGTTACCAGAAATGTTCTTCAATTCCTTTCCACATGTATTTGTTTCATATTATGTATAGAAGATTCCCTTTGTCCTCAATGGTTTGATAAGACGTCCTTATGGCCTAGACAGAAATGAACTCAAGGCAAAAAAAGTCCCAAACGTCTTACAGACGTTACGTCTTCATGATTTTGCCAGATACTGCAAGTGAAGGTTTTTCAGGAAAAAAAAGTCTTTACAGATGTCTATATGTGAATGCATAGACGTCTATGTGCTTAACTTGCAGATCCAACTTTTTCTCAAAATGTCTTACAGACGTCTATATGTTCTAGATAGACATCCATGCCTTCGTAATTCTTGAAAATACTGTAAAGGCATTTTTGGGCTCTATATAAGCACTGCATTTCGCTAAACGTGACACCAAACACACCTATAAGTGCTCTAACGATCATATTTCAAAAAGGGTTATAAATACCCAATGCCCTCGACATTTTTGGGTGTGCAAGAGCGCAAGAGAGAGAGACCTACTTTGTGCACAAACTTGAACATCTCTTGTAGGTAAGATCTTTTGCAGGTAAGATATACCATTAAGCTTAAACTTGCATATCATTCATTCGTAGGAACCACCATTGAGCCTAATCTTGCAAATCATTCATTGTGATTCATCATTGCCCTAGAGTTGAATTTTCTATTGAATACTTCATCTATAACTCTATGTTTGTGAGCTTGTATTGCCATATCTATCTTTTAAGAGATATTTATTGTTGCACTCCAAACTTCATTTCGTATTCTTGGAGTGCAAAGCGGGTTGGTGTAACCTTTGGGTTCTAAGTGAAGGGATTTTCACTTAAGGAAGAAAGAGAGTTTGTGAAGCCTCTTGTAAAGGCTTGCTCTCCGCCTGTGAAGGAGAGTGGGTTTGTGTTCGACCCGTAAGAAGTTGTAAAGGTTTCCTTTCCACAAGGAGAGTGGTATAGTGGATTTGGAATTCTTTAGAGGTGCTCTTGAGGCAAGGACGTAGGCCCAGCCCCGGGCCCGGGGGGGGGGGGGGGGGGGGGGACCACTTTACGAGTTTGTGTTCTGTTTGTTGCATCTCTCTACCCTTATATCTCTTTACTTTCACCCTTTTTAATTTTTAGCTTGCATATATATTTGCTAACTTTTATTTTAAAGCTTTTAAATTGAAGTTTGCACATACTTGTTATGGCAAAACCCAGTGCATAAGGCTCCCGCCATTGTGGGGTCTGGGGAGTGTTAGATGTACGCAACCTTACCTTTTATGCAAAGAGGTTGCTTCTTTGTTTTCAAACCTGTGACCTCCAAGTCATAACGGAGTAACCTTACCGTTTGCACATACTTGTTAAATCTCACTTTTAGAATCATTTAATCGGATTATATTTGCATTTCCATTTGCTAAATCTACTTGCACATTAAATGTTTGATAAAAGTAAAAAATCTACTATAGTTTGCCAAAAGACCCAATTCACACCCTCTCTTGGGTCATTGTTTGTGCAACAATTGGTCTAAAGAGCCAATGGTAGACGTTATTTTGTAATATCACTGCATATCTAACATTTAAGAATCATGCTTTCTATTACAGATCCAAGGTTTGGTCTAGCTTGTTTGGGAAAAGTGAATATGACTTATGAGAATGACCAGGATCTAATGATTCGCTTTTATGGATTCGTTGCAAAGTAATCTCTCTCTCTCTCTCTCTCTCACACACACACAGAGTCTCAGTGTGTGTGTCTTGTGGTAGTTTAGAGTTCCTATCCATTTCAATGCATTTTTCAGGCAAGGTATTTGGACAACTGTCCAAGTCAGCTGCTATGTAAACATTTTTCTCATTTGATGCATTTGTGTTCAAAGTTCTTACAATCTATTTGAAGAAGGAAATTTTATCTGGACTATTTCTGTTTTAGTAGAGATGGTAAAAAGAAAAATATGATACCATCTTGGTTTAACTGAAACTATGGTGTTACAGCGAAATGGGAACCTAAATTTATGCAGTTAATTCCTGATAGTAAGGTTCAGATTTTGTCGAGTATCTGTTGGGTTTCTTAAATGTCGTTACCTAGTTTGATGCTGATTTGTGTGGATTATTGGAATGGGTGGACTGGATACTTGGCAATATTATGCACAAAGCAGCTCCGCACATTTAAACCTGCATTTTCACACTTGACAATCCAATTTTAGACATTCCACCAATACTGAAATTTCTTCTCGCAAAATATCAATTGATGTAAAATAACATAAATTATTAGTTGTGTAGAAAAATGGCTGATGCTATGAATATTATGGAAATGACAGGGAAGAGATGGCTTGTGAGGAAGCCGAGCTTGGACCAGATAAATTTGCTGAAAGAATGCACATGCAACATGAATTACAAGAACAGGTATAAATTATTTAAATTTTTTTGAAGGAATTAATTGGAAAATGGATATATTAGAAGATTGGGTTGAATCTTTTGGCAGCAACTGGAGATGCTGAAGCACATGCGATATTTTCACCTGGATGATCAGTCTGTGATCCTTGAGAAGGTACTATCTGTATATGCTTTAGTAGACTGCAGTGGACATCATTGATTTGGACCTCAGGACATAGAAATGATATATATATATATATATATATATAAATTTTATTTTATTATTATTATTTTTTTAATTTTTTATATCATTTAATTTTCTGGAAAATAGTAAGCAGATTAGATTACCTGGGAGGGAATATCATTTCTTTGGTTTGCTTCGGCCCAATACTTTATACTGCTGACAGTTCATCCTATATTTGGTTCATTTTGATAACCATGCTGGTGATGAATTGGGGGGAGAGTTATTTTCGGTCCCAAAGTTAGGAGATTGATGATCTATTTAGCAAATTAACTAGTTAAACATTCACTATTTCTTAGCTCAATCTCTCCCCAGAGCTGGGGGATCAAGTTAACTAGTACGAGGTGCAACCTGACTGTTGCAGAACTAATAAAAAATATATATATAGAGGTTATAGATTGTGTTGTGTTAGAGCAGGAATTGTTGGTTCAGGAAAGCTATAAAGAGATCATCCTTTTTTTAGGAAAGTAATAAAGAGATCATCCTTGTTGCTTGTTATGAACACCTTTCTCCACTTTTTTTTGGTTATGTTAGGCAAGGCATGAGCCAATATATTTTGAGGTGCCAATGGTAAAGCCCTACCTACGGTGATTTGGTATCATGTGGAACTCCAATTGATATTTTGCAGTCAAAGCTTCCACTCCCTTTTGTGCTCCGTTCGGTAGGAAGGAAAAAAATTGAACGGAAGGGAGAGAAGAAATGATGACTGAGAGTCTGGGACATCCCTAAGGAAGAGATTAAGTGTTTCCCTCTTTTGGAAGAGAATGAAAAAAACTGACAATTTAATTTGATCTGTAGGATAAAAGGAGAGATAAATTTTCAAGTTGTTTTTACCATTAAACCCATCCCTTACTTTATTTATGGGATTTATTAAATATTTATGAAGGATGATATAGTAATTTAAAAACTTCTGTAATAGGCTCACTTATTTCTCTCCTATCTTCCGCCCATATTTGAGCGGATAAAAATTTGTGGAGGAGGACTCGTCCTTTCTTTCCTTATATCATCTCTACAGAATGAAAAAAATTTGTTCCTTCCTTTCTATTTTCCTTCCACCCCTCTTCTTTCCTTCTTACCAAACCTAGCATAATTTAGTGTCAGTTGATTGCTGGTACCTTCCTTTTGGAGCTGCAATTTTGTGGCTGGATGTGGTGGGCAATAGAATGCATGGGAAGCAGAGGGCAATCATACTCTCTTCTTCTTTTTGTGTGTCTGAACAACTTTTGTCTTGATACTTTGACCCATTGTGGTTTATAATACAGCCCCATAATATATCTATTCGTTAACTGGCCTTGTGTTTTGCAGTTGCGTGAGCAGATGGAGATGGCCAATTTTGATAGTGAGGCATCAGTTTTTTCAGTGGAACAGATCCAAGATATTGTTCGAAGGAAGGTATCACCTGTATTTAGGCCAAGATAGTTGGATTTTCACCTACTGCACCTCACACTCATAGGAGGACTCCCGATTAAGAAGGGGGTATGACATGAACTTGAAGAGGGCTTACTTGAATGTTAAGTGAATGGCTTGAATCTACTTGTATACTTATTTTAGGTACCTTAGGGTTATCTGTTTGACATTATATTCCAGTGGAATCACATAACACCATTTTAAAGATAATTTGTTGTTTACTTTATCATATCAGCAATCCACTTTTAATTGTCAAAAGTGGTTTACAAATTTTGTCCGAATGGTCTAAATGTGATTGGGTGAGGATACCATTGTCAATATGATGACATGATATTCCGGGGTATAATAATGTTTTTGGTTGGGGAAGGATTCAGTATGATTCTTGAGCCTTCTTCCAATTATGTTACTAGAAATGAGTTTCCTGGACGTAGTGATTAGATACATGGTTATTAATTGTGATGACCAGCAGAGCCGAGCTACACTGAGTTAGCGATTGGTTATTAGAGTTTTGGGAGGCTTTAATTAGTGCGTCACTTGACTGGGAGTTTCAAGTGTGTTGATAACTTTGCAGCATTTAAAGAAATTTATGACTTAAAAAAAAAAATTTTAAAAACTAGAAACTGGTTATGGTGGTAATTTTCTATCAGGCTAAATGGAAAATGAAAGGAAAGTGAAGTGAATGAAAAGAAAAGTTATTTTTTAACATACATTTTATTAGAATGAAAATTTATTCAAAAAAAGTTGTAGGAAAATATTAGTTTGTTAATTTGGATGATATGACAGTGAAAAAAAAAGTGATCGTACATACCCAAACTATACTTATAATTTCAAATACTAAAAAATATAATGAATATGTGTTTGATAATGTCTATTTATAACAAATAAATAGTAAAATGATGAATTATTAAATTTAATAATATAATTATTTATATATTTATTTCTATTGTTTATATTTAAAAGAAGATTCCATAATATTTTCCTATGTAGAAGTAGAACTACTTGTTAGTTCATGACAAACAATATATATAAAATTGAGATGAAGAAACTGATGGCAATAAAACAAATAAATAAGTTGTTTTGTAGATAACTTGTCTCTTTAAAACGGAGTAGAAAAACAAAGAACCAATTTTATTTTTATTATTTTGTTTTATAGAAAACTTACATCTTAGAAACTCATTAGAAAAACAAAAAAAAAAAATGTTTTTGGAGAGAACTTGCCTATTGAAACCACTAAAAAACAAAGAAAGAAAGAAGTTTGCATTAGTTGTTGGGTAAATTAGGAATGTCAAATAAAAATAGTAAAATACACTCTTTTCACAATAACATATTATTTCCTTGTGTTTTTTGCGGGAAATGTTGTAGGAGAAAATAACTTGATATGGAAATTAAAATTTTTATTACATTTCATTTTCCCTCTATCCAAACTAAAAAAAAATTTAAAAATTTTCT
Source organism: Cornus florida (assembly GCF_030987335.1). Taxonomy (NCBI): domain Eukaryota; kingdom Viridiplantae; phylum Streptophyta; class Magnoliopsida; order Cornales; family Cornaceae; genus Cornus; species Cornus florida. The sequence goes on along the minus strand of NW_026775577.1, from coordinate 981,376 downwards.
CTTTCCTTTCTTTCTAGTTGATTCCATCTAACCAAACGAAGCCTAATTAAAGATTTTTTTTTTTTTCTTTTTTTTTTATTTCTAAAGACTTGATAAACATCCCATTTACATAAGTACTGTTCCAGATTTTAATTCTTGATGAAACAGGCTATGACCTAGATATATCAGATCCATACTTTTCATAGGGAGGTCAGGGGTTCGAACCTCGGTGGAAAAAAAAAAAAAAAAAAAAAATCCCTGACGATACAATAATCATAATTTTTTGGTCAGAAAATATTTGAAGCAAAATGGATAAATTTCATAGCAAATGACTCAAAAAGTATTTATTTTATTTTTATTATTTTTATTTTTTAACAAAAGTAAAGCAAAAGTTAGTTTATTTAGCGACAATTTTGTTTTCATTTTTTTCCCAAAAAAAAAAATGGAAAGACCCTTATACCAACTGTATATATATTGTCAAAAATAGAAAACCAGCAGCTTCTTAAAAAACACATGTTATTTTATAGAAAATTTATTAAAATGTAGCTTTCAAAAACATTTATATATCAAAATAGTGAAAAATATCATTTCATCTTCTTAAGAGAAATCTTCAGGTTAAAGGAGTTATTTAACAAAAACTTAGCTCTGGGAGTGATGTGCCATAAAATGATAGCAAGGTGGGTTACATGTAATTGAAGCAGCTCCTAAAAAAAATAAAACACCATTTGCCATTGTAACATATGGATGAATCAAAGTCACCTGATATCCAAGATCAAAGAAATTGGTTCCATTTAAAAATGACTAAGGATTTTATCATTTGACAACTTTTCATTTCCGGGATGAAATGATGTAAAATGCAAGATCTTTAAGGGCAAATGCATGCAGCCTTGTTTCCGCATACGCAAAGGCTGTCTCTGAGTTTCAAACCCGTGACCTCCAAGTCACAATAGAGCAACCTTACCTTTGCACCAAGGCTTGTTCTCAAATGTGGGATTTTATGATGAACTTGAAAGTGACACAAGTTTTATCTAGAAAAGTTATTAATGACTAGCAAAACTGCAAAAGAGTTACCAAGAGGAAAGCACAAATATAGGGATACATCAAATATGAGAGCCATTTAGAAGGAAAGAACAACAAATTTTCAAGAAATTTAAGTGTCAGTTAAAAAGTATCCCACATAGCGTAAAGCGTCCCTCTGTCTATTTTGCACCTTTTGACATTCTTGCACCATACACTTCCAAATGATCTGCAGTTTTAACAAAAATCAGTCAACCCAAATAGCCAAAATCTCCAGATATAGTTATAACAAATCATTTAACTTTTTAACTGCATAGTCCAAAATATGTATATTTTGCAATTCACTAGGATGGCCATCCTAAAGAGTATAGAATAACACAGTGCCAGAGATAAATGTAGAAACTAGAAGGAAACAACCAAAAACAAAAGCTGATCCTGAAATTATACTTGAATAATAAGAATAATATATGAATATAATGTTTTTTTTTTTTTTGTTCTTCTTTTGGGTAAACATACCCATGCACACACACCCAGTGGGGGCTTAAACACTCGAGCCAATTCAAATCAACCTCCTCTTTTGGGAAGTGGTTGACATACCAGTCAAGCCAAGAATTTGGTGATGATCCTATATATATAAATTCTCCTTTTGAATGACTTTATTTATACATTGATGCAAAAGATATATAGATCCTTGCAAATTTATATTCAGGCAATAATTCAAATTACGTTTAGGATATATTCCCCTTGACATCGACCACCTAAACCACAACAAAAAAGTTTCCGATGTAAAACATTCGTTAGACCAGCAATACAAAGAGCCAATAGACTCCCACAAAATTCCAGGTTGCAAGTTGATACAAAACTCCTCAAGTAGGCTAGAAATACAATTTATTGATTATGGAAATCTACATACAAAAGCACAAGCCGCCCCTCATTGGAAAGTGAGGGAATAAGGTCCATTACTGAATTGACTACCATTGTGGCCAACCTTTCTTTGAAAATGCCAATTCAATTGATAACAAACTTTCTAAAGATATACTAGAGATCCACCAACTCAAACTGTTCTCAATGTCATTTAAGTGCAGAAAAGAAACACTACTATGGGTAATCAAAAACTAACAAATAAAGTTACCAAGTACAGAAAACAGCACATGGTATGTTCAATAATGGAGCAACAGATAAAAGATCTCCCCCAGTACAGCCAATTTGCTCAACCAACCCCCCCCACCAAAAAAAAAAAAAAAAAAACAATCTTTTACTATAGGTTTTTTTTTTTTTTTTTTTTTTTTTTTTTTTATTAGTAAAATTTATTGAAAGACGCTCCAAAGGGGGAGCGGAACCCAAAGGACAACACAAGGCTAAAAACTATAGGTAATTTTAGCCCGGTCCGAAAAATAAAATTTATTACTAGTATCAGCGCACCCAAAAAAATATTAGTCCACCCCATTAACAATTCCTGGATCCGCCCTTGATTGTGTATCTTACAGTTACATGTATGATAGCATGAGTTTTTTGTGCCTGTTTGATAATCACATGCATGCAATAATTCCATTTTGTTCATAGCATTTGTGGGAGCAATCCATCATTTACTGTAAAAGTGTCTATTACCAAATTTCTTTAATAGGCATTAGGTGGGAGATTGGGATGGCACTCAAGTGAGAATTTGGGAGGATGATTGGATCCCAGCTCTGGACAGTAAAAATTTGGATTCTGTTAGAAGAGATGACAGGGTGCAATGGGTATCCGATTTGGTAGGGCAGCGCTGGTGGCTGTTTAACTCAAGGGATGCTAGATATGTTCTTCAGATTCCTTTAAAGATTATTTCTCGGTTAGATTGTAAAGTTAGGGGACCGACTTCCAATTAGGGCTGCAAATGAACTGATTTATAAATGAACAACTTGGACTCAACTCATTTAAAGCTTGAAACAGGCTTGTTCATTATGCAAACGAGCCAAGCTCGAGCTCGTTTTCGAGGCCCATTTAGTAAACGAGCCGACCCCAAACAATATTAGGCTAGGCTCGGCTCGTCTACACTCGTGAACATAAGCTCGAATATGCTCGTGAGCACATGATTGAGTAGGGCTTGTATAGGTTCATGAACGTAAACTTATGTAGGCTCATGAAAAATATTAATGAACATAAACTTATGTAGGCTCGTTTATGATGAACTGATTTTGAACACACGTTCAAATTGAGCCCGAACATCGTTTGTTATTAAACGAGCCAAGCTCAACTTTTCGAGCTCGTCACAATCCCAAGCTGAGCCCACAAACGAACGAGGTGGGCCCGAACAAGCTCAGGCTCGGCTCGGCTCATTTAATTTGCAACCCTACTCCTAGTGGTCATTTTTCTGTTAAATCAACTTATAAATTAAAAATGGATTTATTGCATCCTCTTTCCAGGGGGAATGTAGTCATGCATTAGAGAGGAGTTCCATGTGGAAAGGCATCTGGGCTATCAAGGTTCCTAGGAAGATTAATTTCTTCTTATGGCAGTTGTACGCTTTTAAAATATGGAAAACAGGAACTTGGTGGAATTGGGTATGTGTAAAGTATGTGGACAACATGAGAGTACAACCCATGTTATTTTTGAATGTCCCTTTGCACGTGTCATCTGGAGGTTAAGCCTTTTGAGGGTGGTATTTCCTGTTGGTTTTGCTGTCCGGTCACAGAGGTGGGTGTGGTTGGTTGATCAGTGGAAGGATATTTCTATAAAAACAGATTTGAAAAGCTTAGCTTCCACCAATTGTGTTTTTAGTTGTATCACGTGTGATTACTACAAGAGTATAAAGTTCATAAAGTTGTTGAGAGAGCTTTATTCCATTTTAATAAGTTTTCATCTGTCCATAATAGTTTGCATTTGGAATACCCTACCGATTCGATATCATCCCCTCTATCAGTACCATCTCAGCAGCTGTGGAAGCCTCTAGTGCAAGGGAGGTTGAAATTGAATATTGATGCTTCTTATCATCGATGGTCTAGAGAGGGAGGGGGTGGAATGATCCTAAGGGATGGGAAGGTCAGTTAGAGTTGCATCAATCTTGTTTTCCCTTTTATCTACAGCAATAACAACAGATGCATTTGTATGGAAGGAATCAATTTATCTCCTAGCCCAATGGGGTTACAGAGAGGTTGACATTGAGGGGACTGTAAGTCGATTATGCAGCTTCACCCAGTGGATTGTTCAACCCAAATTCTGATGGAGGATAGTGTTAACCTCGTGCATTGTTTTGGACTCCCCGTGTATGTGATACAGGGGCTCACATGTTGAGCAAGAAGGCCTTACAAGAGAAGTCTTCTGACTTAACTTGGACTGTGTGGCCTCAATGAAATTTGCCTTGTTGGACCAAAAAAAAAAAAACGAAGACAGAACTTCGCTAATTATGGTTATAGATAATTGGCAAAATTCAGACTTTGGTTATGTTAAAAATAAAAAATATCAGGTCTCAAAAACAACCTGTGTTTACATCTGTTTCTTGATCTGTATTAAAGGGGACATACATCATCGAAATTGAAGGCATCACAAAACAACATCTCACAACAAAACGCATGGGATCTTAATTTAACCATCAAACTTGCAATTAACTCCGCAGAATGACAAAGCTACAATAAACTCATAAATTAATCAGCGAAATCGAAATCAAAATCGAACAACGAGTCCTTCACAAACAAAAGAAATGGAGACTGCATCATTTGCATCGTAATCCTTTTTACACAAATTGAAGACGATAAATAAAACAATAAACATATCCCTTCAAAGAAGATTACCTTAAGAAGATCCGACGATGATGTTGTTGATAGGGATGAAGATCAGCTTCACGAAGAAGCCAACGAATCCCATCACCACGAACCCAATCGCTGTACGGAAAGCCACCTTCGTGAATTCTACAATTTCCGGCACAGTGTATTCCAGATCAGATCGATCAATCAGTGTTCATAACAATCCAAATCGAAAGAAGGTTTTTTAGAAAAACAAGAAATAAAATAAGAAACCATTTGAACAGAACTCCAATCGGTTCGATGAGAGTGTTACAGCACCATGTCGAAATTCAAAAAGATGGATCGATCAAAAACCTAACGCGAAAGAAGTGGTTAGATGAGAATGTTACCTTTGCGATCCGGCTTGTGGCATCTCTTGACGAGGCGAACGCTGTCCTTAGCGAATTCTCTCAATGGATCGAACACGGAATCTAGGGAATCCATAGCTTTGTGTGTATAGAGGGAGAGGATCGGAAGAACAGAGAAGGCTTAGATACGAAAGATGATGATGAGCGATTTAAACTAAACGAAGAAACGGAAGAAAAATGTACAGTGAAACTGAGTTAACTGACATGGATCCACCACGGCTTTGTTTTACGCCTGCGCGAATTTACTTTTACCTGTCGGACGAAAATACCCTCACGTTTAATATAACAAATTGGATTTTTCTGTATCTTTCTTATTTTATATTCAAATTAAATGCAAGTTTGATTCATATTTTTATCTATTCATTTGTTATATATATATATATATATAATAGAAGTTGAGTTTTGATTACTTCGTTACTTTTACATATTCACATCATTTTTATATTCTATGATCTGTTTGTGAATTGCTTTTACCTAGTATAAACTAAACAAGAACTCGAAGACAGGAATGTAGTAAAACTGATATAAATCGACCACACCTGTTGTGCGTAAATTAACTTTTAATTATATGACAAAAGAGCAGTTAAGAGGTAAGAGAGTGTTTAACCTCTTGGACCAAAGCATGAGGTCATATAATAGTTTTATTTTATTTTATTTTTTATTTTTTAACAAATAACTTTTCAGTTAATCATTTTGAACTCTGGAATAATTTGCAAATTTTGAATTCAAACAATTATTTAAAAAATTAAGTATATCATTTTTGCATCATATGTATTAATTGAATCCAAAATGCTCTTGTAGAATTTCAATTCGTGAAAGGATGGATCGAAGATCAATTGTTGGTTCGATAATTGGCTACCTGGCCCATTATAGTTTTCTGTAACTTCAATTCCCATGTGTGCTCCGTTTTACTCGGTTGCAGATTTAATTCTCCAGTCCACTCATACATGAACACAAGGTTGGTGCATCAGTGGTTTAACAAGAGAGATTGTGATTTAATTTTGCAGATTCCAATTAATTCGATGGGAGATGTTGATCATAAAGTTTGGGGGGCGTCTTCTGATGGTTCATTTTCTGTCAAAAGCGCATATAAGGTGGCTCTCTTTGTTCTGGATTGGAAGCCATGATCGGCAGTGGCCGAAGGTAGCAGCTTTGGTGGAGTTAGGTGTAGCATGTGGGGCAAGGTATAGTCATTACATGTTCCTATGAAAATATTTTTGTTTCTTTGGCAGAGTCTTCATGATCGTTTGCCAGTGAACTTACTCCTGTCAGTCCTGGGGTAGCTAAGGTGTCCTCCTACCCATTTTGTGAGTCCTCTGTGGAGTCCTGTGATACTCCAGGATTTTTGAATGCGGGTTGGCCAGGCCCACGCCCGAATACCCAAGGATATCAAAACAAATTGATGATAAACGAACACATAGTACAAAAGAATAAAGAAGAATAAATAAAATGCTAACAAGAAACTAAAATGATAATCTAATAATAAACCTCAGAATATATTTCCATTAGTTAATAAACTCTTCTGATACAACTGATCCTCCAAAATACAACTCGGGAATCCATACTGTGTGGACCCCTAGAAAATCCAAACTAAACAAATGACAGTAATAACTGTCTAAATCAGGAAACTGAATCATAAAGGAACTCCTATGTAACATCGGAATAATGAAGTAAATTGATCATCGCTCAGCACGAATAACCTCTACTCCTGACGAACACCTGAAAAATAATGGTGGGTCAGGCCCACAAACAAGTTCTACTCTACTACAGTCCAAGCAGAGATCCGATACACGTATACATCCTAGTCAATCCAACAGTAACTAGTAGTCCGTGTATATATATATATATATATATATATATATATATATACACACACACACTAAAGAAACCTCACTAGACTATAGGGTTGTCACAACCTGAATAGTAGGCAACACGCAAAACGCACATATAGTGGGCATGAGTACCTAGACCTACCAGGGTACACAACTACATTATATCTAGCTACACATCCCTGGCAATATACGCACCTTAACCATTGATCCTGAGACTCAAACTCATATCATGGCACCATACTTATATATATATAATTTAGTAACCATCCTATCCAGTATAAATTAATCCTCCATAAGTCATTCAACTTGTTCAGCTGACCTGACTTGAATATAAGTAGGACTTAACATTTTAGTTAATCCATTCCCTTATATAATAAATTAATCCTCCATAAGTCATTCAACTTGTTCAGCTGACCTGACTTGAATATAAGTAGGACTTAACATTTTAGTTAATCCATTCCCTTATATAAAATAGGTAGGACTTAACTGATAAGTTAATCCGTCCCTAGAATGCCACCGTCCCATACCGGTGCATTAAACCACATAATATAACAATTGATGTAACGATTAAGGAAATACATCAAATAATCCAAAAATAACTATGATAATATGATATCAAGTTATCACAAAATAGGAATGACTTATTATTTATTTAAGCTTCCTATATCATATGTCCTACACAAACTGAATCTTATACATGATGATATTTTATTATACCGTCAAATAAGCATTCTCCGTATCCAATTCATCCTACACATTTAATCTCAATTGCTTAAACATATTAAAAGATTAAATTCATTCGTTTGTTTAAAACATTCAAATAGCAAGCAACATTATGATTGAGTCTATTTAAATTTATTTAAACCCAAACCTAGTTCCTATTTAATGTTCAGGAATCCTAGGCATGTTTCTACGTTCCATCATTCCACAGATATGAAAAAATATATAATGTAAACATATAAAAATTCACATCGAAAATCAAATCAAAATCATGCATTTATCAATTCATAACACAAGAGCAGATATGAACCAATTTCATAAAACCTATGTTCTAATCCAATTAAACATGCATAATTATTTAATTTTATGTGTTTAATAAATCCTGGAATTTCCTAGGCATGCATAGAAACACTAATCAAAGGGAAAGAGATAGAAGAAGAACTTGCCTTAAACTTTCGGATCGAAAGTTAAACTTTTCTTCCTTGATCTTCTCTCTACAGAGTTTTTCTCCTCCTTCCTTCCTTCCTTCTCTAACTCTCTCTCTAGAATATATCACGTGAATATTTCTAACCCCCTTTTACAACCTGTAGCTATATATTTATAGGCTAAATAAAATAACCCTAACCCTTTTCCCAATCCAAGTCAACTTAAAAAAAAAAAATATATTAAAAAGGTAAGTAAAATATGTTACGTATATAATTTATGTATATTTTTATTAAATAAATAAATTATACACATCCCATTATTTATTAATGGATTAACCAATAATACTTAAGTTACCATAATATTATAAAGTAACTTAAAATATAACACGTATCAAATCTATGTATATTTTTATTATTTAAATATAAAACATATACATCAGATTAAATATTACTACCCAAGTTACCATAAAAGTAATTAATAAATTACTTTCCCTTTTATATATATTAAAAAGGTAAGTAAAATATGTTACGTATATAATTTAGGGAAAATTACATATAAATGGAGTTAAAGTTCCATATTTACTTAGAGGCTGAGTCAAAGTTCCATATTTCTCTAAAATGGATTGCTGAGGTGGCACATGGTTTTTTACTGTTTAGAAATTGTGATGCCTAAAATACCCTTCCGCGAAGGTACTACTTTTTCTTCGAAGGTACTACTTTTTTGAACTGAAGGTACTACTTTTTGGCGTCCAGGTACCATGTTTTTTAAACACTTGCGAAGGTACTACTTTTTCTCCGAAGGTACTACTTTTTTGAACTGAAGGTATTACTTTTTTGAACTGAAGGTACTACTTTTTTATTAAGGAAGGGCATTTTAGGCACCACAATTTTTTAAACAGTAAAAAATCATGTGCCACCTCAGCAATCCATTTTAGAGAAATATGGAACTTTGACTCAGTCTCTAAGTAAATATGAAACTTTGACTCCATTTATATGTAATTTTCCCTATAATTTATGTATATGTTTATTAAATAAATAAATTACAAACATTCCATTATTTATTAATAGATTATCCAATAATACTTAAGTTACCATAATATTATAAAGTAACTTGAAACATAACACTTATCAAATCTATGTATATTTTTATTATTTAAATATAAAACATATACATCAAATTAAATATTACTACCCAAGTTACCATAAAAGTAATTAATAAATTACTTTCCTTTTTATATATGTATATAATATATATCTATATATATACATACACAACTATTCACGGGTAATAATCCATACACATCCAACCTCCTATCCAAGTAATCCATGTGACCCAATTGGTTGGCCAATTACCACTAACCATAACCATAAAAGAAAAATAAAATAAAATAATAAAAGAAACGAAAACATTTAATTTACAATTAATCAAAATACCATTTAAGTACGTAATCTAATTAAACAATTAACACATAGACAAATACAAATAATACATAGACACATAATCAAATAATCAAGTAATACCTAATTCAATTAAACACATAAACAATTAGTCAAATAATCAATTAAATAATTAAAAATATAATTAAAACAAATAAATAAATACCGAGACTATCCTTTTAAAATTAGGGGTATTACAAGTCCGTTGACCACCTCTTTTGTTCATGTCCCTTTGTTAGTATGGTGTGGGTTCATTGTCCTTTGCGGATGGATTTTCGTGGCATAACTCCAACCTTTTGGCCTAAAAGGCGGTTTGAGATGTTTGAATCTTGGTCTGAGTCTGAGTGTCCAAAGGACTATTTAAATCTTGCTGCGTTTATTTGTTGGGCTATATGGAAGAGCTGAAACAATCCCGTTTTCAAACAAAAGAAATGAACTACTTTTGAGGAAGCCCACAAAGCTCTACAAGATTTTCACGAGTTTTAGGAGATTTCTAGGCAATCTCAGTTGCTTTATTTCCCTATTCCTTCTGTTATTTCTCCCCTACCGCGATGGTGTGCTCCAGAAGAGGGATCCCTCAAATTGAACCTCGACACAACTTTTAATTCATCAAGGAAATCATGTGGTAGGGGGTTGATTTTGCGCAACCACTTTGGGCAGCCTATTAAATTTTCCTCACTCTTCTTCTCAAATGTTGGGAGCCCATCTATTGCGGAAGGATTAATTATTAGGGAATGCATGTCTCTTCTCCGACTTTGGGGATACCACAATGTCATAGTAGAAGGGGATTGTCAGCCTGTTATGCGCCTCCAAGCCAATGCTGAGGCAATGTGTGTTTTATTTAACGATGTACACTTTCTCCTTAACTTGTGCAATGGTTCTTCCTTGGCTTGGGTGTCTCGCCAAGGTAATGTTGTAGCTCACTTGTTGAGCAAAAAGGCTCTTGTAGCCGAATGTTTTGATTTTGAGTGGAACGTTTAGCCCATTTGGTTTTTAGACGCTCTCAGCTTCGACTGTATCCTTCCTCCTCTTGAATGATTTGGTTTTTTGTTTGGTGTCAAAACAAAAAATAAATAAATGAAAAATAAATAAAATTCAGTCTCAGGCTAATTTGTTAGTTTGTTTGTTTTTTTTTTTTTTTCAAAGGAAGAGTTGTTGATGCAATTATATGGTGGGAATTTTCTAGACACATTAAGATGAGTGAAGTGGCTATGGTTGAGTACTTTATAGTATGTAAAACCAATGTTATTAATGTACAAGAGGGGCTCTCTCTCATTTCTCTACGTTGTTCCTCTCAGGGTAGAGGTTCCCTGGTCTTCTCAGGGGTGGAGAGCTCACTGATCTGGTGCTGTCTCTCAGGTTTGATCTTCTTCTTTTTCTCCTTTCATTCTCTACTAAATTTTGTTCTCTTCTTCCATTTATCCCATTCCTTTTTCTATTTTCTTTTATTCGTTCGGCCTTTATTCTTCTCTTACTCCTTGTTCTTATCTCCCTTTCTTACTTCTTCTTCTGTCCTTAATTGCTCTTTTTCTTTCATGTTTTGTTATCATCATCTTTCACTCTGTTTCCTCCTCCATCCATTTTTTCTTTTCTCCGTCTTTTTTTTTTTTTTTGTACAGTCTTTTTCCCCTTTTTCCATTGTTTTGTGCCCTAATTTTTCTTCTCGTCTTTTTCTCTTCTACACTTCGGCCGACTGTTATGTGCTTTATCTTCGATTTCTTTCAGGTCACCTGGTTAGCGTATCCTTTGGGTTTCTTTTCTATCTTCCTTTTTCTGTTTCCTCTCTATATTTTCCTTTTTTTTAAGCTTCTCATGAAGATCTTAAGTTGGAATTGTCAGGGAGTGGGAAACCCTCTCACCACTCGTCAATTAAATAAATTGGTGCTTCAACATTCTCCAAATGTGCTTATATTACTTGAGACAAAAAAATTATGGTGTTCGTATGGAGCGGATATGACGACAATTGGGGTATCGACACATGTTGTTTCAAGACCCAATCGGTACTGCAGGTGGTATTATTGTGTATTGGGATGAATAGACTAACCTTCAAATTTTGGATGTTAAAGACTTTCAAATCACCTGCACAATTAAGGGGAAATCAGTTGAAGAAGATTGGTGTTTTCCTAGTAAATATGCTTATGTGGAAGACAGGCACTGTATGGAGCAGTGGCGATACTTACAACAACTTCAATCATGGCTTACGCAACGATGGGTTCTATTAGGCGATTTTAATGACTTATTGTATCCAGAGGAGAAATTTGGGGGGCGAAAGAAACAAGGTTGGCAACTACGAAGCAAAATCATTCAATTTTGGTGGTCAGGATCCAATGATCACAAAAGTGTTTGCTGGACCAAATGGGACATTATGTGCAAAAACAAAGCAGTGGGTGGCCTTGGATTCCGAGACTTAGAAAGCTTTAGGCCCTGTTTGGGGGAGCTTTTTGATTCTAAAATTCCTTTCACTAAATGGGCTTTGTAGAATGTATTTTGATGGAAGAGATTTAAAACATAAAAGTTGTTCGGTGAGTACAATTTTTGAAGTTCTTTTAATTACTAATCTAGTTTAACTTGACAATTTTTTCCTTAACATAATAGCATGTTGAATTGGGATATAACAATAGAAGAGAAAAAAAAAAGGATAATTAAAGTGATGGGTGGAAATCACCAATGATGGAGCAACAGTTAGTGGTGTCAATTTTTTTCATACTTCAATTGTTAATGCTTTCACCGTCTTTGTTGATGCTTCCTACTTTTCATACTTCCATTGATGGCTGACGAAGAGAAGGTGGAATACAGAATCACAGTCTGATCCAACTACAGAAGTTGAAAGAGGAAAAAAAAATGAGGGGGGTGGGGGTGGGGACAAGAAATTAAACAAAAAACTATAAAGATTTCATTCTTATTATTTATAGCTATAATAGAATCCTAATTTTAGAACTAAGTGAACATGATACGATGGAGTAACCTTTAAAATATTATATATATATATATTGAGAGAGATAGTGGTTGTTGAGAATTCTTAAAAGGGTTGAATTGGATGAGAGTTTACAAATCTTATAACTCTTCTCATCCTTAATTTTTGAGATCAAATGGGAGTCATTGGTAGGTTTTCTGCAACTTTTAACGTCTTCTGGCTTATGTTCCGCGAGTTTAAAAATAGGGCAATATGGTAATTACAAATTTATCACTTGATCAATAATCTGATTCCCGAGAAGCCATCTACGAATCAAGTTTTTACTGCTTTCCTAGAACGGGCTTTTAAGGAGCTAGATTTTCCTCAAAGTCCGTTTAATTTTTTTTACCAAAACATGTATATTTTTTTGAAACGGGCTTTTTAAGTTTAGAAGCCCGTTCTGAGGTTACTGAACCTAGCCAAGCAAAACAGGGCCTTAATTTGTCTCTTTTGGTTAAACAGGGGTGGAGGTTGGCAGTGGAAGAAGATTCTTTGTTTTCAAAGGTGTTCAAAGTTAAATATTTTTTCGATCCTTCCTTTATGCAGTCTCGTATAAGGAGAGTGGCTTTGTGGGCATGGCATAGTATTTATTCAAGTAAAGAAATCCTTTTAAAAGGTTTTCGGTGGAATGTTGGTAATGGTCGGAGCATTAGTATTTGAAACGACTCTTGGATTCCAGAATCAATGGATTTCAAAGTTCAAACTCCTTGTCCTGTGGGTTGTGATCTTCAACTGGTTCATGATCTTATTGATCACCCTACCAAGAGTTGGAACTGTTCTCTATTACATCAATTTTTTGGCATTGAAGATTGCACGTTTATTCAAAGAATTCCTAGTAGTGAATTTGTTAGTTCGGATAAAAAAATATGGGCATTTTCTAGTAATGGTTCTTTCTCTGTCAAATTAGCCTATTACGTCGCGTTATACCTTAAGGAAGGTACTCCTAATCATTCTTTCCATGTTGTTTCTCCTTCTGATTAAGATGTTTCGTAGCAGATATGGAAAAGTCTTTGGAATATTCGTGCAAAAGAAAAAAAAATTTGCATTTTTTTATGGGCTTCTTGCCATGGCTATATTCAAGTCTTCTCCAATATGAAACGAAGGAACTTAGTAGAGGATGAGTGTTGTAAAAGATGTGGGCTTGACATTGAAAATGTTAACCACCTATTGTTGTTTTGCCCTTTTACTCAAAATGTGTGGCGCTTGAGTCCTTTGAGGGTGTTGGTTGAACAAGTCCCTTGTCTTACATGGTTTTCACATATTGTTGTAGGGCTTGAACACTCTACCATAAGGATGGATACGTTAAGTTTAATTGCATACGTTGTTTGGTATTTGTGGAAAGCTTGAAATGCTTATATTTATGAAGAAAATGTCATGACAGAGCATGAGGTTCTTTCTCTGGCTTTGAAGTAATGGGATGAATTTAAATAAGTTATGGATGATCAATCCATGCGTTGTAGCAGTCTGGGAGGCATGGCAATCTTCACCCAATGGTGTTCATAAGTCGAATTTTGATGCTTTTTTTTTTTGGCTCATTCTGGAGAAGTTCTTGGTGGATTTGTTGTTCGAAATTCAGAAGGGTGCATTGTCAAAGCTGCCATCTGTTCATTACCAAACATGACTTCTGCTCTAATGGCTGAAGCTGCAACTGCTAGAAAGGCAATCAAATGGAGTTTGGAGTGGGGCTTTACTAATTTAATTGTTGAAGGTGTTTACAAAGTTCTTCTTGATTCAAAGAGTCCTCAAAGTTGCATAGCTGCTATTTGGGACGATATTAGCTTTTTGCTTACCAAGTTTCAAAGCATATCTTTGAAGTGGGTTGGTAGAAAAGCTACTTCAGTCGCTCATGTATTGAGTCATTTGGGTTTGAAAGAGAAGAGTGATATAATGTTTGATCTTGTTATTCCCAAAGTGATTCAAGAAGCAGCTTTAGTGGATTGCCATCAGTTGTAATGTGCTCTTCTTTCTTGTCTTGACAAAAAAAAAAAAAAAAAAAAAAAAAAAAAAAAAAAAAATCCAATGCTATTTTTTAATTTTATTTTATGAATATTTAGTTAGAAAGACGGACACCCACGACTGAAAGGAGAAATGATATAGGAATAGGTTCTCATGTTAACAATTAGAATTTGTTTAATGCATCCCACGAAGTCCTGATCTTTTTAGCCAACCCTCACATTTAGTTAACTATTACTTCTATTTCTAAGGCAGAAGAACACAGTGTCGATATGTCCGAGTGGTTAAGGAGACAGACTTGAAATCTGTTGGGCTCCGCCCGCGCAGGTTCGAACCCTGCTGTCGACGTCCATTTTTTTTTTTTTTTTTTCAAATATGGTATTTTTTGATTCATATCGTAACCTACTCATTTGGCATATCATCTCACTTTTTATTTAAGGTTAACGTCCCGCTTGTGGTATTTGGTTTTTAATAAATACAAGTAATAAAATCCCATCATCTTCTAACTTCTTAAAAACATATAGATATTGAAGCCTTTTGCTTACTGCCAGTATTTACCACTAGAAATTCATTAAAGTTTTATAACGGTAAATATAAATTCATTAATGCTGATTAATCAAATCATTATTTTGCATAAAACTAACAGTCTAGCTAGTCAGTATCAATCCATACAAAAGGAACTTCATCAATCGGTACACTATTCAAGAATAATGTTTCTTATATATTTCATGTAACACAAATTAAGCCATGAACCAACATTAATACAATGATCTAAAAAAATACAAGTCCGGTAACGGAAATTTTATTTAGTAGAAGAAAATGGGAAGGAACCAGAAGGCCAGGTCATCAAGAGAGAGAGAGACACACACAATCTCTTTTAAAGAAAGAAAATTATTGTTTATGTAGAGTTAGGAATATTAATCAGAATGTATGTGAATACCAACGGCAATGAGCAAGATAGTGATTATGCAAAAGTATAGGATGGCATGAACCAGGATTGCAATCCCACTTGTGCTCATGCTGCCAAACTCTATTACCCTCGTCCTTGCCGGGATCTGGAACAGCAACCCTGGTGACAGCAGGATGAACAAAACCACCGACACCACCACCGGTCCCCAATCATGAGCACCCATCTCTGTCTCTCTGTGTATAAACTCTAAAAGATAAGAATGGATATTTGAGGGTATATATATTGCTTTTATATGTAAGTATAGAAATGGGTGATTGAGCTAGGCAATGTAATGTTGTTTGCAAATATATATAGAGAGGGATGTTTGGGATTAATTTTAATTCTAAGTGATCAAGAAGGAGATGGTGATGCTAAACTTGGAGACGAAGAAGAGGGTGGGTTTAGAAGGGAGGAAAGGAATGTTATTGTACTGGTGGGGTTGTTCTTTATGGACACCGAAAGTAGAATTTTTTTTTTTTTTTTCCTTTCCTTCGTTAGCTTCCAACAATTGCACCTGAAGGGTTGGAATATATCATGACTTGGAGGTTGGGAGTTTGAATCTTTTGAAGTCACTCCACATAATTTTGTCCGTAATTGTCCAATACATTTAGCAAGGGGGTCTGCATATGTGATGAATTATTGAGTGATTTAAGAGATTATCATCATTCACCAAAAAATAATCATAAAATAATTTAATAGACTATCATGTATCATAAGCTCGATGCTTTAGCATGTTGTACTATTGTAACAATTTTGATATATTTTTTAATACATTCCATTTACGTATCAACACACTTAAAAAAACACTCCACGGGTGGAGCCAGAATTTTATTTTAAAGAGGGCACAATGCACTTATTAAAAATATATATATATATTTAAATCAAAAGGCAAAAAAAAAAAAAAATCATAAAATAATATACTAAATAAGTAATGTAAAAAAAAATATAAATACAAATATAAGAATGAAAATATTGATTAATAATATTTTAATTAAATACAATCATAAATGTCATTATAAAAAGAAAGAAGTGAAAAAAAAAATTGAACAATACATAGTTATACGTAAGGGAAAAAAGAATTTTTTTGAAAACGGAAACAAAAATTAAAAAAGAAAAAATATATATGGTGAGTACCGTGGGTGATATTTGTAACTTTTTTTTCTTTTTTTAAATAGAAATTAGAGGAATTTGAAAATTTTAGGAGATACTATTAAAAATCACCATATAATATGTATATAGCAAAAATGTATACCCATAGTAGGGGGTACGTTGGAGAAAGGGACAGGTGCTCCTTTAGGATTTAATTGACTCCACCCCTTCCCACACGAGCAAGGAAGGCGCTACAGCAAAGGACCTGGGCTTCATGTTTATAGGTGGAGCAGCTAAAATTAAAAATGGCAATAGCCCAGCTTGATATTGGGCTACAATTTAGTTTTAGGCCCATATTTGGACTTGATGTAGCCCAGATATAACAACCGTGTCAGTTCATTTTTATTTACGACAACCAGATCGAAAAGCCCTAAACATTCAGATTGTGTCATCGCTAGTTGTCTTCTTCCCCAAGAACACTCTAAAACCCTACAATTATTTAAGAGTGATAGTGCAAAAGAGACAGGTGTGTCTTACACAATTCCGATTCGTGGATCAAAAATGGCTTTGACGAACTTCATTCTGACAGTGGCCGGAGTGGGCGCGGTGATACTTTTGCTGAGGAGCGACGTGAAACAGAGTGCTACGATCTTCAAGAGAAACGTTCGTCAGATTCGTCACTGGCTCGAAGAAGAGTCTGCCTCTGCCGCCAAGTATCTTCCTTTTCCATCTCTTTATCTTTGTTGTGCTTGTATCTATCTGTATGTTGTGTGTCTATATATAAATTTATTTAATTTGAAGTTAAAGTAATATTGATTATTTGTTATGGTTGAATTTCAGTATTTTAAATTTCAAGCAAATTTATGATTTATATTCATACAAGATTATACTTTTGCATTCATTTTTGTTTTTGTTGCGGGCGGTATTTATAATTTCACCAAATCTGATAAGGTATCTAAATGTGCATACAATATGTATATACACACAGCTGGCATGCTGTGCCTCCTTCAATGCACGCCATGGTTTGCGTTAAAGGCCTCTAAAATTAGGTCCTATTATCAGTAATCAAGAAAGTAGTTTTCCAATTTCTGAAAAAAAGAAAGTAGTTTTCGGCTTGCCGTTTTAGTGTTAATTTAGTTTAAGCGAAAATTCTGAGTATTTCTTTTAGTGACTTCCGGGAATGGTGTTGAAAACATGTTAAAATGCATACTGAAGGAGCCGAGACTATTGGTCCAATTGGCTCTACAAAACAGCATTTGATGTTTAATTTTGTTTTAAGGAAATATCATTGCATTGATAGTACATAGGCCAGAAATAAGAGAGAATGGTATTTTAATTAAAGTTTGCGAGGACAGACAAAATAAGTCATCAGTTTCCCTTTTCGAGGCTGTGATTTTTGGTAAAGTTAAAAGATTGCTTCACCATTTGATGATTGTACTGATGTCGGCAATTCAACTTCTTATGTATTTGGGATTTGATGGTGGGAAATGAAATTTTGAATCAGACTAAATAGTTGTGGTAATCTGATAATTCTTACTCAGTGAAGAAAATTAATTATGAAAAATAGAAGTATCTTGTCTAGAAGGTGACTTCACTAGATCAATTTGCATATGAAATTGTGAATATATGGGTGCAGTTTATCCTCCTGTTTCTGTTGTGTTGCAAGAATTTTTATTCAGCATTTTTCTACAGTGCATCTTCACCAGTGTTTCATTCGTGCTTTTTATTTCATGCATGCCATCTGCATAAATATAAGTTGTGTCGTTCATTCAGGGAAATGGGGAAGGCAAAACCGAAGGAGTTGCCCAAGAAAGATATTCCTAAGGACGATTAGAAAAAAAGGTAATTTTTATCGGGCCTGTGGTTCATATAATAAAAATGCGCATTCTTCCACTATATTTCGCATTTGATTGTATATCCTGTTTAAAATTTTGTTCGATGTCTTTTTTACTTCAAAGTTAATATTTGTTTTGTTTCCCTTTGCACATTAGTTAGCATATGTAATATGCTGAGAAGGCAGATATTCCTCCTTTTGTGAATGATTTTGTTCTTTTTTGACACCATAGCAAATATCTGTAGTATTTTGAGGGTTAAAATTAACAAGATATTATAACTACTTGGGAACTAACCCAATGTGCTTGCATATGCACCTTGACCCATGAAGCTATGCTTGCATCTAAAAACCCAAAAATTGAATCTCTCCATCAAAAGAGCCTTGCACTAACAACACTGTTAGCATCCGTTTAAATAAGTAAATGGTTATAGAAAACCATCCTTCAAACTTTCCTCTTTTGTCTGACAACTAATTGCACCGAATAAAATTCCATTTGTGGAGGAATTGATTTTAGTGAAAACCTCTACTGACCAGCAACTTAGCCCATGGTGCTAAATTTAACCTGGTTGGTTGACAAAAAAAACCACCTCATAAGCAACCATCTTTAGTGAATCTCACCCCTATTTCTTTGTGACGTACCAGCCTACCACAAGGTTCAACACATTGTCTGTCTTATTTGCCAGCAGCTGACTGAAACATTGCTTTTTGATATAACCAATTGGAATCATTGATTCCAATTGCAAGTGAGACAACCATGCTCAAATTTCTCTACTGTAACTTCCTCCAAATGGCAATACCGAAGTATGATCTTCATGCCATCAATCATCCTCAACGTACGGGGCGTAGTTTGAAAGATGTGATCTGTTACCGAGCCATCTTGTTGGGAACAACAAAAGCATCTCAGAATACTCAAAGTTTCATATGTTCCCACTTTCACTTTCTTCAAACAACGTAGTTGGATCTAGGTTTTCATGACATGGACAGCTCGTGTTCAACAAAGGCATAAAAACCATAGCTATGAGGCCCAACCATCATTTCCCACTTCCATTACCTTGATGAACACACTGACGCTTAAACCAGGACTCAAACTTGAAGCCTCAAGGAAGTAACCCTGCCATCCAAGCAACCTTGGCGGATTTTGTGCACCTAACTTCACTATCCCCAAATCAAAATACAAATCTAAGCAAAAGAAGTTTGCGGGCTTCTTTCATTCAAAATTTCAGGTTTCATTAAATTTGAGATGGAGAAAAGGCCAAGGAGACTGCACCATTTAAGTGCATGTGCCATGATCTCTGTCTAGAGGAGAGAGAGAGAGAGAGAGAGAGGGTGGGAAAGGAAGGGAGAACATTGAAGTATAAACTGTAAAGTAACTTCAGATATGGTTTTGGAGACTTCTTAAACAAAAACTTCATATAATTGTGGGATGTTTATTGGGATTTCATAGTGGTGGGGAAAGAATTTTGAGTTCAATTAAATGATTGTAGTAATCTGATATATATTACTCACATGATGTAATTTAATTGCGTAAAAACAAAGAAGTATATATGCTCTAGAAGGTGGTTTCACCAGATCCATTGCCATATGGGATGCTATGAACAATTGACGTTGCAGTTAATCCAATTTGTTTCCATTATATTTGCTCTAGAAGGTCTTTGTTTGTGTGGAATTACTTTCATATCATACCTGTGTTTCATTCATGTTTCTGGTTCATGCAAGCTATCTGTGGAATCTAATTTGTGGTGGATTTTTCTCAGGGAAATGGAGAAGGCAAAAAACCGAAGGAGTTATTATTTTTCTTTCCTCATGATGGAGGAGGTTCATATGGTAGAACTGGACACTCTTCCATTTTCTTTTAGATTTGACTGTCTATTTTGTATAAAGTTGTGATGGATTTCAAATTTTAAATTCAGAAAGTAACTCCACAATTTTGTTTCTCCTAGCTCATTAGTTGGTACATTGTATGTGATATGTGGAGAAGAAAGATCAATCTTTTTTGTGGTGAAGGCTTCTGTTCATTTTGACACTACAGAATAAATCAATAAGGTTATGGGCCAGATAATTGGAATATTTAGTGTGCAGAAGAACATAAATTTGTATATGTTTACAATCTAGGGCTACAATTCTTGTCATGTCATTGTTATTTCTTTTTTTCCAGAAAACCGATAACTTTTTCCTCCATGAATGTAACCTCGCAGTATCCGTTGACACCAGAAAGATGAATTTATCCTGTGAGGAACTTCCATCCCATTATAGAGAATCAAATGGTCAGGGAAATCTGCCCCTAGAGCATTCCTTTTTCTAAAAGCTAAACTTCATCTAATAAAACTCCATTCCCGAAGCCAATTGATGGACATTCCTCTTTATGACAGCTAAATTGCACCATACGAACTCCATCCTGAAGAATCTAGTAATTTAACACCATAAAATAGGTTAGACATCAAAAACTTTATCCTTGATTTATGGAACTAACAAATAATTTAAAAATCTAAAATTTATGAAATTTTCTTATAGTTCAAGTTCTTCGATTGCTTCTGGGCGCGGATGGGGCAAGTATTAAATATTGATTTAGCATTTTTCTATGACACAACGCTTTTTAAAGCCGTGATGGCCGTGAACCCACCAGAACTTCGGAGTTAAGCGTGCTTAACCTCAAGATGGGTGACCCTGCGAAGTCTCTAGTCCTGGTGAGCAAAAAAACAGACAATATTGTATTTGGTTAGGGTGAAAGTTGTTATAGAGGGTGTGAAACTAAAATTTGGAACTCTGAATTGTAGGGTTTTACCCAAGAAGGGAGCCCTTCCAAAAATTCTCGATAGCCGGCAAAACCCAGGCAAAGAAAGCAATAAAAAGGGAAAT
This sequence comes from Cornus florida, assembly GCF_030987335.1. NCBI lineage: Eukaryota > Viridiplantae > Streptophyta > Magnoliopsida > Cornales > Cornaceae > Cornus > Cornus florida. The sequence goes on along the minus strand of NW_026775577.1, from coordinate 960,206 downwards.
AGTTTTCAACAAGCAATTGTGAAACTAAAATTTGGAACTCTGAATTGTAGGGTTTTACCCAAGAAGGGAGCCCTTCCAAAAATTCTCGATAGCCGGCAAAACCCAGGCAAAGAAAGCAATAAAAAGGGAAATAGTTTTCAACAAGCAATTGACGCGTCTAGGTTAGAACCTCATGAGCTGCGTCATTGCCCTAATTTTCTCATCAACTTCTTACACTTTTTTGATGTGGGACTATGTCACATTTGGTGCTCTTTTTATAGTTATTCTCAATTTATTCATAGTTCCAAACCAACTTTGCACAACCCTTTTGGTAAGTTTACAAGAGGTTCTTAATTCACTGGTCAATCAAATTAGAATCTTTTATTTAATTTCGCTATACCAAATTGTGCCCAAAATTATAAATTTCAAACTTATACTCAAGATTTTCAACAATTAAAATTATTTATTAGACTATTATTTGTTTCAAAGATTTTGTACCATGAAGAAACTTTCCTGTGAGGAGTGCTATTATTTGTTAATCTTTTGTACTATGAAGAAACTTTAGGAGCGCTACTTTTGTGATACATCCAAGCTGGCGGTGGTGATGGAAGGTGGAAGCGGAAGGTGGTGATGGAAGGTATTGGTGGTGGTGGTGGTGATGGTGGTGGAAAGCTACGGTGGCAATGGTGTGGCAGTGTGGAACGAAGGACCACGAAAGAATATAGGAAAATATTGTCAATTTATGAAAAGTACATAAACAAATTAGTAAAATAACAAATTTATCTTCTATGAAGCACGGACACGGATAGATACGAATATGGTAATATGACTAATTTTATAGATTTTCAAAAACTCCAAAAACCTATTCAGCTTTTCCCATACATAACTAAATTTTCAAGATGTGGGTGAATCTAATGTAGTAGAAATACCCCGGCCCTGCCCATGGGGGGGCTGATTCATGAACCCTGCAAAAATTCACGAGTTAGAAAATCCGGTAAAGAATTAGAACTGCCTTTAATATATTCAATAGAAAAGTCAAAAGCAGATAAATCAGCTTGCCAACCAGCAAATATCTGTTTGGAAACTAAAATTTTTTACATCTTTTTCCAGTACTTGTTTAGCAGCACTACAATCAATGCGTAACAAGAATTTCTGATTGATTAAATCATCTTGGAATTTGTAAATGCATTTAACCAAAGAAAGAATTTCCTTTTTTATGGTTGAATAATTTAATTGTGCATTTTTCCAAGTTCCGGAAGTGAAACGAACAAGTTCCTCTGTTCCTGTGTTTGGATTTTTCTGTTTAAGAATACCACCGTATCCAATATTGGAGGCATCTGTTTCCACAATTTTGAACCATGAAGAATTAGCTAGAGCTAAGCAAGGGATTTGTTTGGCTCTGAGTTTGATCTTCTGGACTGCCTTGGTGTGATCCAAAGTCCATGGGGAAGGAGATTTCCTTAACCTGGTGTACAAAATTGCTGTATCCTGTGCAAGATTTTTGTAGTGACTTCGAATATAATTCAAGCTACCCAGAAATCTTTGAAGCTGAGTTTTGTCCTTAATTTCATCTGAAAATTTGGAAGCAAACTCAATACTGCGATCAATAGGTCTAATTTTCCCATCACAAATTTCATGACCAAGAAATCGGACCTTAGTTAAAAACAGTTTTAGTTTCGGAGCAGAAACTACTAAACCACTTCGGTAAATAACATCTTTGAAGATTTTCAAATGTTTATAATGCTGATCAATTGATTTTGAGTATATAAGAATATCATCAATATAAACAATAGAAAATTCAGTGAAAGGATTAAATATGTCATTCAAAATATGTTGAAATTCTGAAGGGGCATTTTTTAATCCAAATGGCATTACTGTCCATTCATACTGTCCGAAAGGTACACAAAAAGCTGTTTTGTACCTATCTTCTTCAGTGATTTGTACCTGGTAATATCCAGATTTAAGATCAAATTTAGAAAAGATTACAGCAGATTGTAACCTATCTAAAAGATCTTTGATGTTGGGAATTGGGTATCGGATCCAACTTAAAGTAAGATTAAGTGGTCGATAATCAATAACCAATCGAGGAATTCCTCGTTCTTTTTCAGCATTTTTATTGACATAAAAAGCTCTGCAACTCCAGGGGGAGTAGCTAGTAGTGACAAGCTTTTTAGCCATTAAAGAGCTGATTTCAGCCTTACATAATTCCAAGTAGTCAGCCTTCATGTGACTGGGACTAGCTTTTGAAGGAATCATGCTATCAGTAAACCCCTTGATATAGGGTAAAGAAACAATATGCTTCTTTCTGGCCCAAAAAGCATTAGGAATCTCACTACAGATTTCTTTTAGAAAGTGTTGCCGTAGTGACTCAATTTTCTGTTGCTCTTTAGGTTGTACCAATCTTTGATTAATTGCTAAGGAGGATACCTCCTGTTGCAAATAATTCAGTTGCTTTTCCTTAAAGATAATATTATCTTTAAGGGCATTGATATGCTTATTTACTGGTGGGGTCAAGAACTGAAAAGTTATTGACTGACCCTGTAAAGTAGAGCATATTCCATGAGAATCAATTTTCTCAATTGGCATAATCAAGGCTAAAAAGGGGGTGCCCAAAATAACCTGTTGTGCCAAGTTTCTGATGAGTAAGAAAGTAGATGGGATACAAATACCTTCTTTACAAATGAACACATGATTAAGTTTATACTTAATCTGCATCTTTCCTTCACTTGCACTGGTAAGACCTTGAGTGGTTTTCTCAAAATATTGAGTAGGAACCAATCCTTCCTGAATGCAGTTCATGTCTGCACCACTATCAACTAAAGCAATTGCATTAGTGAGTGTGTACTCCTGATTAATTACCAAATTGATAGTAATATACCATTTTTGGTAAGTAACTTGATTCAAGAGTTGAAGATAATTAGTACCTTCTTCTGATTGAGGAGCTTCCTCCTTGGATGAGGAAGATGGAATTGCAGATTTTCCTTTTAAAAGAGTAATTTCCAAATCCATCTTAGTCTGACGAGACTTTAATTGACGAATTTCTTCTTTTAAAAGATTAATCTCCATCTTGAGGTCAGGGAGATTAACAGGACGCGAATTTTGTCCTTGGTGTTCTAATCTGCTTAGAACTTCTTTCATACTGTAATGATTTTCTGCTCGCAGAAAATCTGGATTATCCGTATCCTCATTAGATCGTGCCAAAGCAGAACCTATTTCAAAGACTTTCATCTTGGTATGAGGATCCTGGATATGATCTAGAAGATCCAGTAAGGATTGTTGAGTGGAAGTTAAAACATTTAAGCTTAACCCATTCATCTCAACAATTGCCTTATAATAATCATCATGGGAAGGATTACAGGAACATCTAGGGTTTTCAATCTCTGCTTCAGAGGAAGAAGAAGACTGTAATTCCATGACAACATCGCCGTAATCACTTGATGATTCTGGTTCAGAAGAACTAGTATTAAGTAATAATTTACTTAATTGAAGTCTCAGTTCCTCTTCGATGTGAAGACTACTGAGTTTCTCCTTAGTTCTACACTTGTTTGCATAGTGGCCAATGCGTCCACATTTGAAACATTTAGCCTCAGCCTTGGGCTTTCCTTTACCCTTTGCTTTCGGAGTATATCTCCTTTTAGGCTTAGTATACTGTCTAGAATTATCCTTTTCTTTTGAATAATTCTTTCTTTTGGAATACTTCCTTTTATAAGGTTTTTCAACCTTATTTCTTTTCCTAGGTTTAGGATAAGATAAGGGAGTCTGATAGGCAAATTGATCACAAAATTCACCTACTTCCTTTCGACCAGTTAATCTTTGGGATTTTAACTGGGATTGTAACTTCAGATCATTACAGAGAGCTAGACCTTCCTGGATTACAATGTTAACTAATCCACCATAGGTATAGTTTCTGTAGGGGATAGAGATACCATTATTTAGGTCTCTAAGCTTTTTCCGGATTCTTTCAGCAAAAAAGGTTGGTAAGCCATCTACAAATTTGGCTTTCCAGTGCTCATGATTTGCATCATTGAGCTGGAGAACCTTTGCCAAGAATACATCTTTATACCACCGGAAATGAGTTAAAGATGGACATCTTAGATTCTGTAGAAGTTCACGACTCCGTTCACTATTAGCTCCTTCAGGGCCAACAAAATGTTGGATAATAGTGGTAATGAGTGTATAAACCGCATCAGCAGCAGGGCCTGATTGTTGAGTAGCTTCATCTTTAACAACCTTGGTGGCCGCAAAGATTTCAGCTTTCTGAATGTCAGTGAGAACATTATCCCACCATCCTTTAAGGATTCCTGTAAAACCAGCAACGACAAACTTAGCAATGGTTGGGTCAGTATTGTGGTTGATTTTACAGACTTGGCTATACATCAAGATTTGATGAATAACTTCGTAAATCTGATAATCAGATTTGCCATCTATGTTCCATTCATAAATGGTCTTGCCATGAAAAGATTTCTGTGTATGAAAATAATCTTCTTCATACAAGATATCTTGAGGAGTGGGTCTGGGATAATAATATCGACTCGGAGCAGGTGCTGTGTTTGAGTGGATATTCTTATCATAGACAATTCTGTTGAACTCAGGTAACTGAGTAAGATCCTTTAGAACTTCCTCAATATGAGGTAACACATTCTCAGAATCAGAACCTATTTCAGATTCATCATGGGATAAAGTCTGAATTTTAAGTCCTTGAATTTTCTGAGTAAGAAGAGTAAGAAATTCTTCATTCTTCTTAGGATGTGTCAGATTGAAGCCTTGAACTTCAATTGCAGGTTTTACCAATGCTTTGGATAAGGAAGCTTCTGGAGGAGAAGTTTGTACAGGAATACACTTAGTATTAATTGTCTTTAATACAGTGTCTATCCCTGTTTCAATTCTCCCAAGCTGGGATCCTATAGTTTGTAAGCAAACATTGGTATAATTATTCTGCTTGTAAACATGAGTAATGTCCTTTCTAGTAGCAGTACTAGTTGGATCAATTACTTTCGGTTGGCTATAAGCCTTGGTTTCCACTTTAGAACCACTGTCCGGGTCAATTCTTTTGAGAATTAGATGGTCAGGGGGAGGATGGACAGAGTGGAAAACCTTATCTTCAGATGTGGTCCATGGTTTAAGGAAATCATCCAATATGTTAATATTAACAAGAGAATGATTGGTCATGTAAAACCAAGAAACAAAAGGTATAACCATTTTGCGTTCTTGTAGAAATTCATAAAATTGGGTTTTGAAAAGTTGCAATTGATTTTGGTCAAAACTTTTGAAATACCAACTTCTGAATTCTTTATATTGATCCTGTTGAAATTCAGCATTAATGGCAATTCTATCAGGGACAAAATCCATTAAAACTAATATTCATGCGGGTCATTAATGTCTGTGGGATCGTCAAACTGATCCTTGACAGATTCGTTTCCGATTCCCATTTCAGATGGAGTTGGGCTGAATTCAATTCCAAATTGGCGACGAGACATACCTATTGGGGCTTTCTCGTAAACTCCTCTTGGAATCTGATTCGGAGATTGTTGTATTCCTTTCAGCTTGAGCTTGGAATCAACTGTTTCAGGGAGTCCCTCTTTACTGTAATCTGACGAGATCGAGTGTCGAGAAGGAGGACAAGAAACACGATAAGGAAGATGACTTCCTTTAGATGATGTAGATCTAGATAGATCGATGGATTTTCTGAAATTCAGAAAAACATCACCATCTTGGTCCTGAATAACACAGTCTAAGCTATGATTAGCAATTGGCTGTGCTGGGACGGCATTAGAAATCGTCCAGTGTTCAGGAAATGTTATCTCACTCCAAGGAATCATCCTTTTTGTGGCAACATTTGATGTGTACATGTTAGTATCCCATAACGCTGTTACTCCTTTAGAGTCTTTGCGTATGGCCTTGGGACACATAGTATCAAGTACTTTGTAATGGATGCGATAAATAACACTTATCACTTCCGATCCAGGTAAGTAATCATATCCATAAGTCTGTACCCTAAGACTAACTGCCTCATAGATATTTTTATCTGTTAAAGATAAATTCAGACTAGGATAGACATCAAAGTAAACCGGTCCATGACATAGACTGGTTTCAAGTGCACCCATCAGAGAAGGGTGAAATTTCAGACATCTAGCATCCCTTAAGGTTGCTTGAATACAGGCATCCATACCTAATAAGGTTAAAGGTTTAAAAGCAATTTGAATTAAACCTATATGGATGTACTTGTATTTATGCATGTGCCTTTGAAGGTCACGGGAAGACAATAACTTAATTATTGTATCCTTTGTGCTTAATTGCATGGTCTGTTCCATGGTCTTAATAGTCCATAGATCAGCTAAATTAAGCATTCCGATTTTGTAAATGCTTTTTGCACTTACTGGAGGGATAGTCCATTTGTTCAATTGATTTTGAACATTGGTCCATTCCACTACTTCAGTATTTTTTACCAGGTCTGAGTCCTGGTTGTCCTGTAGTCCTGAGGAAGAGGACGAAGATGGTTGTAACATGGCTGTTAATTATTGTTAATGCTTTGAGGTCTAAGCAGTATAAATATTATAATATTATATAATGAACAGTAAGTTACTATTCTGTCGTCTTTCTGCTCAAGAGAGATTCTATTACTCGTCTGTCAACGATTTACTGGAAACAGTACCCTGTGTAGCAATCTAATGCAAAAACGGGTTAAACATTCCAACGCGACTTTTGGACGACCCATAATTGAATCTGGGATAAACAGAGTTTATACAGAATAATATTCGTATTGTTCAACACATAATTATGATAATATTCATGCTACCAGAACCTAAAAAGCATTAACAATAAGAATTTAAGCCATCATGGCTCTGATACCAAAAACAAGGCTAAGGCCAAAGTGGTTATACCACTCACTGACGATCAGTTTCCCTATCTGGAACATGTTGCTGATTTACTCAAAACTCCTTCTAAAGGAAGCAGCAGTACCCAGCAATAAAAACAGAAACCAACCATGAAAGAGATTCTTGAACAAGAAACTCCATGGATACCTAATCAAAGGTATATTCAAACAGTATTGGTACTGGATTCTCAAGATGAGCAATGGATGCCAGATCCTTGGGAAGTCAAATCCAGATATTTCCAAACTCAACAATATGCTGCACCGGATGGTCGCCATAGATATATCTATGAAGCCATTCTTACTGAAACTTCCTCTGTGGAAATCAACCACACGAAGCAATTTCCGAATTCCAAAGATAGTCCTCTTACTTATAGTAAAGCTATCTTTAAGAGGCTTATACGGCCTAGTGACTGGGGATTAAATCCCAATTTGCCAAGGAAAATATCCTATGGTTACAGTTACAATTACTGGGATTATATCTCAGCTTGGACATATTCGTTCTTTTATCAAAATCCGAAGCATAGGCATTCTTGGTTCTTCAAGATATGTCCTCAATCAGTTAAGACTGATTTCCCCAACTGGGTTATACCCTGGTGGGCTATATTTGGCCCTGATCTGGATATGTTGCCTGAATCAATTAGCAAATTATATTTGCCATGGCAACAATTTCATCCTCAATTACGAGGGCAGGATAATATTCCTATAGGGAAATCCACCCTATTATTCTTTACTGAATTTGGAATCCCTTGGATTTGGAAATTGGATTTCCAATGTGGTTATACCACTGACAAGTTACCAGTCCTTCAGAGGATCTTTTGTTACAGATGGTGGTCAGGCATGACTCAAGAACCTATTCAAGCCCTCCTCCATCAGATCAGAAAGAAAACAATGGAATATATGGACCAGATTCCAAAATTAACTATTCCAGAACCTGAAATCTTTAACCCGTTTGAACTTGTTAAAGATATGATCAGAAAACAACAACCATTAATTACCGAAGCAGATTTAATGGTTAAATGCATGGATTTTATGAGGAATAAATTTGTTAAATCCTTTGAATCCTCTACCCCTACAGTAAGAGATGATACATCCATGGTATCAGTGTCTAGCCAGACCAGTCAAGATGGAAATCAGTTTTCTTGTCTTGCAGGTTATGCTCAGGATCCCAATGAAGATCTTAATTCCGAAGATGAGATTTCAATAGCAGATTATTGGGATTCGCTCACAGGACATTTGAAGGACAAGATGAATCCATCCAAAAAGTAAAGATTCCTCTTATCCTGCCGACAGAAGAAGCCAAAGAACTTTTCCCCAAAGTCTTTGATTCAACAGTATTTCCTTTATCAGATGTCTACTTTCCATCAGATAAGGAGACAGCACTTAGTGGTGGGCCGACCGACTGCATTATTCCAGCACACTATCCCATGCACTATGCGGACTTCAAATTATTAATTTCAAGTCCATTTTATGTATAAATAGAAGGCAATGTTTCCCTTCTATGTATCTTTCAATTTTCTTTCCTTCCTTCTGTAAAATTTCTCTGTAATAGCCTTGGCAGTTCAATAAAGCAAGTTTTCTGTAAGTCTATTTAAAGTTTTCATACCTGTTATTATTATTTCCTATTATCCTAACGATCCTCCGTGTTCTTTCAGGGAGTCCCTCTTTACTGCAATCTGACGAGATCGAGTGTCGAGAAGGAGGACAAGAAACACGATAAGGAAGATGACTTCCTTTAGATGATGTAGATCTAGATAGATCGATGGATTTTCTGAAATTCAGAAAAATATCACCATCTTGGTCCTGAATAACACAGTCTAAGCTATGATTAGCAATTGGCTGTGCTGGGACGGCATTAGAAATCGTCCAGTGTTCAGGAAATGTTATCTCACTCCAAGGAATCATCCTTTTTGTGGCAACATTTGATGTGTACATGTTAGTATCCCATAACGCTGTTACTCCTTTAGAGTCTTTGCGTATGGCCTTGGGACACATAGTATCAAGTACTTTGTAATGGATGCGATAAATAACACTTATCACTTCCGATCCAGGTAAGTAATCATATCCATAAGTCTGTAGTAGAAACGAAGAACACTTCTATGTAAACAAAATTTTGTCATGTCTATACGACAATTCCAAAATTTAGAACCAGTAGACTACGTTTTTTTGTGCACCCCTACTCCAATGAAAAAAACTCTCTTGGTCCCATTACATCCAACTGGTCATTACCATGACGGACGGTATCCGTAAGTTTTCCTCCAACTCCAATTCAACAAGAAGGGAGGAGGAATTTCCATCACAATCGAATGCTCACAATAAAACAAGGAGTAGATCCTTTCAAATACTCCTATACCCAGGGTGTTTTTTACAAATGGACTACTCAGAAACATTGAAAACAATTAACAATCAAGAGAGTTAAATTTCAATATACAGAATTAGCACAAGCTTCTTTATCAAATGGTATGTTTGATACAGCATATAAAATACAAAAAGAAGTATAAGTTGGTTATATATTAGAGAATGAAACATCTATGGCAGTGAAAATGGGAATAAATGAGCCAATTAACCAACCTCATCATCATCCATCCCTCGTATCCTTCTGGCTTCACTTCCTTGTGCTCAGTAGCAGCAGTAGACGCCCTGATTGGTCCAATTTGGCGTGAGCTGCGAAGCATGCCGCGTCGTCCTGTGGATACACAGGGTATTATTGACGAGTCAATGTTTAGTGAGCTGCTAAGCGAGTGGTGAGTGGAGCGAGAAGGATGGGAATTAATAAGAATGATGCCTGAGGTTGGTTAATGGGCTCATTCATTCCCGTTGCAAGGCTTTATTTTATTTATTATTCCGCATTTACGTGTTTCTATTTTATCTGGGATTTAGAATTTGGCTGGCGCTTCAATAAGAAAATTGTTATGATTAAACAATGCCATTCTGTATGTTTCTGAGTAGTCCATTTGTTAAAAAAAACTACTACAATGGACTTCAATGTCATGGTCCCGCTTATATAACATGATAAAAAAAATAAAATAAAAAACCGGATAAAAAAAATATTAAACACAATTTTCTAGTTCTGAACATGATATTTTTCCAAGGAAAAACAATAAAATAATACCCTGATTGTAAATTTTTCTTTTTTCTCTTTTTATTGGCGGAGGGAGGGAGAACTAAGACCTCTTTTATATACTTAGGTATGACATATATATTTAGTATTTATTTATTTATTTAAATCCATATAAAAATATATTCATTATTTTTTATTCCATTATATTTCTTATTCTGTGAGTGATATATGTAATAAATAAGTTAATTTTTTTTACTAATAGATGGCCTGGTTTATTTTTAATTTGTAATATTCTTCAATTTTTTAGTGGTATATATTCAAACTTACTGAAACTTTAACTTTACTTTTTGGCCTTTCAAGTTGAGAAAGTATTTTAAGATCTTGGTACATCAGATAAATCAAAGGATCTCCCCTACCTTCCAGAGTTTTATTCACGGCAACAACTACAATTAGATTAGTTCTGGATTTTATAGTTGAAAATAATTTATAATTAAGGGTGTGAGTAAAAATTTGAAAATTTGGGTATAATACTTTTTTTTAGAAGTTGTGAATAAAAAAGAGTTTATTTTCTTCTTAAAATTGAATTTGCCAATGGTATGTTGAGCAGCACTTGTGCACCCTTTATGACTGTCAATGTGCATTTGCAAAGTTCCAAAAGTCAAAAAAATGATACAATGAAAACATCCCTTCTTAGTTCAACCAAAAATCAGATATTAAGGGGATCAAATTCAATAAACATGTACACAAAACACTTGTTTCCAAGCTAAAAATTGCAGTGCATGTTAAAAGGATCAACTTACTTTCCACATATAACTTATTCTAGCATAAAATGAGGCTACATAACAAATGAATATGTAGAATAAAAATTGAAACATGAATTCTTACATAATAGAACAGTTAAGTCAGAAAGTTTTTCTATCAACGGCACATATGCAGAAGGAAAACAATTCATAGAAGTCCTACATATTCTGCATAAACAATTTTAAAACAACTTTTTATTGAAAAATAAGGTTATAAATAATAGTTGCAGCAATGAATTTTTGTTTAAATAGTTTTCACCAACTAGTGAACAACAAAGTAACAGTGGTTGGTGTGGACTCACCAAATACTTGCCGAAGCTTTCAAAATGAATATGCTCGCCGTCAATTGTTGCCCGAGTGGACATCTTTCCATTGATATTAAAATCCAATGGTCTTGTAAAAGAAAATGTTACATGATTATTCTATTTTGAGTTACCAAACTTACCATTCCGTCATTAATTTATGAAGATCTAGCTAAATCATTGTCCATTGTTACTCCAGTGATTCTTCCATTGTTCACTTGCAAAGAGTTTCAAATATCTACCTTCGTTCTTGTTCTGCGCGCCTCAATGTACCAATAATTCACATCTTACCTGAGTAGAGAGCAGGCTATGTGATATGTGGAGAAGAAAGATAAACCTTTTTATGGTGAAGGCTTTTGTTCATTTTGACACTACAGCATATATCAATAAGATTCCAAGTGCAAAATGGCCAAGATAATTGGAATATTTGGTGTTCAGAAGAACATACATTTGTATGCGTTTACAATCTAGAGCTATAATTCTTGTCATAATGTCATTGTTATTTTATTTTTATTTTTTTTCGGGAAAACCGATAACTTTTTCCACCATGAATGTAACCTTGCAATATCCGTTGACACCGGAAAGATGAATTTATCCTGTGAGGAACTTCCATCCCATTATAGAGAATCAAAAGGTCAGGGAAATCTGCCCCTTGAACATTCCTCTTTCTAAAAGCTAAACTTCATCTAATAAAACTCTATTCCTGAAGCCAAATTGATGGACATTCCTCTTTATGATACAAACTCCATCCTGAAGAATCTAGTAATTTAACACCATAAAATAGGGTAGACATCAAAACTTTATCCTTGATTTATGGAACTAACAAATAATTTTAAAAATAAAAAATTTATGAAATTTTCTTATAGTTCAAGTTCTTCGATTGCTTCTGGGTATGGATGGGGTAAGTATGATATATAGATTCAATACCTTCACAATGCGTTTTAAAGCCTAGTTCGGGTGAGCTAGAAACGGACAATATTATATCTGGTTAGGGCAATATTATGTCTGGTTAGGGTAAGAGTTGTTATAGTGGGTTTGAAACTAAATTTTGGAACTCTGAATTGGAGGGCTTTACCCAAGAAGGGAGCCCTTCCAAAAATTCTCGATAGCTAGGTGGAACCTAGGCCAAAGAGAAAAGGGAAATAGTTTTCAACAAGCAATTGACGCGCCTCGATTAGAACCTCATGAGCTGCGTCATTGCCCCAAGCGCAATTATACCTTTTTCAAGTTGTCTATGTACTATTTTTATAATTATAATTTTCTCATCAACTTCTTACATTTTTTCGATGTGGGACTATGTCACATAGTTGTTTTTATAGTTATTCTCAATTTATTCCTAGTTCCAAACCAACTCTGTTCAACCCTTTTGGTAAGTTGACAAGAGGTTCTTAATTCCCTTTATAATTATTCTCAATTTATTCCTAGTTCCAAACCAACTCTGTTCAACCCTTTTGGTAAGTTGACAAGAGGTTCTTAATTCCCTTTATAATTATTCTCAATTTATTCCTAGTTCCAAACCAACTCTGTTCAACCCTTTTGGTAAGTTTGCAAGAGGTTCTTAATTTCCTCGGTTAATCAAATTAGAATCTTTTATTTAATTTAGCTATACCAAATTGTGCCCAAAATTATAAATTTCAAACGTATGCTAAAGATTTTCAACAATTAAAATTATTTATTAGACTATTATTTGTTTCAAAGATTTTGTACTATGAAGAAACTTTCCTGTGAGAAGTGCTATTATTTATTTCAAAGATTTTGTACTATGGAGAAACTTTCCTAGCAGGAGTGCTACTTTTGTGATACATCCAAGCTAGCGGTGGTGATGGAAGGTGGAAGCAGAAGGTGGTGATGGAAGGTATAGGTGGTGGAAGGCCACGGAGACAATGGTGGTGGAAGGCCACGGTAGCAATGGTGTGGCAGTGTGGAACGAAGGACCACGAAAGAATATAGGACAATATTGTCCATCTTTGAAAAGTACATAAACAAATTAGTAAAATAACAAATTTGTCCTCTATGAAGCACAACACGGATACAGCAATACTGACATTTAAAAAATAAGACACGGCGGCAATAAAAATAATAATATATATATTTTTATTATATATAAATTTTTATTTTTATTTATATTTAAATTAGGCTAACCAAATAATCCCTACGACTCTTAAAAAAACATAAAAATTATAAGTTCAAATTTAATTAAAATAGAAGTTTATATTCAACAGCTATTTTTATAACCAAACATATGCGCTTTCTTATTGAATATAAATGAATGGTTATCATCCAATGGAGGATGGTTTTGCTTCATTTGTAGGACTTTTAGGTACTTGTACCATGTGATTTGCTTCATAAACATGCCTGTTTCCTATGCAGTTGGACTTTCTATTTCTGGAGGGGATTTTTCCCTCCACAATATTAAAAAAATAAATTATTATTTAATTAATAGTAATAATTTTATAACTTTTCAAAAACTCCAAAAACCTATTTAGCTTTTCCCATACATAACTAAAATTTCAAGATGTGGGTGAATCTAATGTAGTAGAAACGAATAACACTTCTATGGAAATAAAATTTTGTCACATCTTTAAAATGACAATTCCACGGTTTTTTGTGCACCCCTATTCATGTTAGAAAAACTTTCATGGTCTCATTACATGTAATCGGTTATTACCATGACGGATGGTACCCCATTGCATGTGTAAGAAAGTTTTTCTCCAACTCCAATTCAACAGGAAGGGAGAGGGAATTTCCATCAGAATCGAATGGTCAACAACAAGGAGTAGGCCCTTTCAAATACTCCCATACCTAGGGTGTAACGACCCGCTCCACCACATGGTATGATATTGTCCGTTTTGGACCTAAACCCGCACGGTTTTGCTCTTGGGCTTCACCCCAAAATGCCTCATATCAATTGGAGGTGATACACTTACATATAAGCACTTCACCTTTCCTCTACCCAGGCGATGTGGGACTGTGCACCTATAGCTCGCCAGTGTGGTAGCCTGACAGTGTCTCTGGCACCCGCCCACAGCACACCCGCCCACAGGGTCATCACAATCCACCCTCCTTGGAGGCCCGACGTCCCCGTCGGCACACTTCCGGTTAGGTCAGGCTCTGATACCATTTGTAACAACCCACTCCACCACATGGTATGATATTGTCCGCTTTGAGCCTAAGCTCGCACGGTTTTGCTCTTGCGCTTCACCCCAAAAGGCCTCAAACCAATTGGAGGTGACATACTTACATATAAGCACTTCACCTTTCCTCTACCCAGGCGATGTGGGATTGTGCAGCCGTAGCTCACCAGTGTGGTAGCCTGACAGTGTCTCTCGCACCCTCCCACGGCACACTCGCCCACATGGTCATCACAATCCACCCCCCTTGGAGGCCCTACGTCCCGGTCTGCACACTTCCAGTTGGGTCAGGCTCTGATACCATTTGTAATGACTCACTCCACCACATAATATGATATTGTCCGCTTTGGGCCTGAGCCCGCACGGTTTTGTTCTTGGGCTTCACCCCAAAAGGCCTCATACCAATTGGAGGTGACACACTTACATATAAGCACTTCACCTTTCCTCTACCCAGGCGATGTGGGACTTGTGCACCCGTAACTCGCCAGTGTGGTAGCCTGACAGTGTCTCTTGTACCCGCCCACGGTACACCCGCTCACAAGTTCATCACAATCCACCCCCCTTGGAGGGCCGACGTTCCCGTCGGCACACTTCCGGCTGGGTCAGGCTCTGATGCCATTGTAACGACCCGCTCCACCACATGGTATGATATTGTCCGCTTTGGGCCTAAGCCCGCACGGTTTTGCTCTTGGGCTTCACCCAAAAATGTCTCATATCAATTGGAGGTGATACACTTACATATAAGCACTTCACCTTTCCTCTACCCAGGCGATGTGGGACTGTGCACCCGTAACTCGCCAGTGTGGTAGCCTGACAGTGTCTCTCGCACCCGCCCACAGCACACCCGCCCACAGGGTCATCACAATCGCTTAGGCCCAAAGCGGATAATATCATACCATGTGGTGGAGCAGGTCGTTACATAGGGTGCACATGCTAAGACCATGAGATTGAAGTATAGTGTAGTGTTTTTTACAAATGGACTAGTCAGACACATTGAAAACAATTAACAATCAAGAGAGTTAAATTTCAATATACAGAATTAACATAAGCTTCTTTATCAAATGGTATGTTTAATACAACATATAAAATACAAAAGAAGTATAAGTTGGTTGTATATTACGGAACAAACATCTATGGCAGTGAAAAGGGGAATGAATGAGCCAATTAACCAACCTCATCATCATCCATCCCTCCTATCCTACTGGCTTCACTTCCTCGTGCTCAGTAGCAGCAGTAGGAGCCCTGATTGGTCCATCGTCAAGTCCGATAAATGCAAATGCAAATGCTTTTCTACACAGCGCCAATGGTATAGCCTAAACTCCACCTCCAGTCCTCCTCGAGAACTCCTCTTGCACTACTTTCTAATATTTTATATATATATATATATATATATATATATATATATATAGAAGGGTAGACCCCGTGTATGCCCACAGAACATGACCTTGGCCTGGTTCGCTTATTATAATACATATACTAAAGGGTTAAATGCAAAAAACTCCCCTGAACTATTGGCTAATTAGCAACAAATCCCCCTGAACTACAAAAACTACAAAAAACCCCCTGAACTATACATTTTTGTTGCAGATGACCCCATCCGGCGACGGCGCCGGTTAAAACTCGCCGTTAAACCCAAAATATTTAATTTAAAGACCATGATACCCTTATAAACCTGAAAATACTATATTACCCCTTATTTTGACCCTTATAAACGTGAAAATACTATATTATCCCTTATTTTGACACCTAAATACAAAGACACTCTCTTCTCACTTCTACACCCAAACACGCCCTTATCCCTCTGTTACAAACACAAATATAATCCTTAGAACCACTGTTCATCTTCTTCGCACATTTTTTACAAGAAAAAAAAAAATTGTCAACCTAAACCTTTCTCTCTCCCTCCCTCTATTTGTGCCTATATGGCCTCTTCGGTGTAGCTGTAGATTTTGATCTCTCTTAAACTCTTTATTACAAATCTCGCATATGAATCTGTTGGTTGCCATCAGAGTCTTGTGTGACAAAGCTATCATTTTGCCTCTAGATTTGACTTAAAGTCAAAACCTAGAAAAAATTAAAACCCAAATCAGAAATTTGATAATAATTAAGAAACCCATCAAATTAAATTAAAATTTGGAATTTAGATAAGGATTTGAGAGTGCCAGGAAAGTTTCTCTTCTTCACCGGGAAAAAACTAAAATCCAAATCAGAAATTTGATAAATAATTAAGAAAACCATCAAATTAAATTAAAAATTGGAATTTGGATAAGGATTTGAGAGTGCCAGGAAGGTTTTTCTTTTTCTTGAGTAGTGGTTGAGTTTGATTTGGTTGAGGTTAAGTACCAGATGCAGAAGTTAAATTAGATATGTTCTATCCCAATATAACTAGTTCTGTTGTTGGATTAATGTTAAACAATCTAAAGACAAAATTCAACGTACAAAAAGCTAAAAGAAGAGAAAACTGGATATACATATTTATATAGAGAGAGAAGAGAGTGGGCTGATGAATTTGAGTTCTTATAAGGAGGAACTTCATTGAACCCAAACACTATACCTGCCTCTTGATGGTTTTTTCTTGCTTTCGCCGGCGACACACTCCTTTTCATCTTCACACTCACTGTCAAATTTAATGGTTCAAATTGAGACCCTATTGCTTGTTTTAGTGAACCCGAATCAAGAGCATGGTCACATGACCCCATCCGGATGTTACTGCCACAACACCACCACCACTAGATCCATCTCCTCCTCCGACTTCAACCACTGTCGCCGCCGCCGCCACAACAGCACCATTACCTCCATACACGAATTTCCCCCAATAGATTTCAGATATATACCTTGTATATATATATATGTATGTCTGAGCCGCCGAAAGTCAGCCCATCTCTCCACCACCGTTCCTCGTCGGACTCTTTTCTCTGCCGTCACTCCATAACAGGCCACCATCATCCGAACCAGCCGAGCTCACCGCCGTTCCTCCGTTGCCGGTCGGTCCTCATCGCCGTCCCTTGGCTGCAGTACTTTCCCCGGGTTTGCAGAGACATATATGATATAGATGTATAATATATCTTATATATATATATATATATATATATATATATTATATATCAAGGCCCAAGTTTGAAACTGCGTCGTTTAATAGTAAGGGCGAAATTGTCTTTTGCCTTTTCTGGTGATCTGATGGGGCTAATTGCAACAAAATAATAGTTCAGGGAGTTTTTTGTAGTTCAAGGGGATTTCTTGCAAAACCCTAATAGTTCAGGAGGATTTTTTGCATTTAACCCTATACTAAATTATATATTTTTACATGTATACATATAAAAAATTTATATAATGGTCATGCTAACATTTTTATTTTTTAAAAATTTTCTCTTAAATTTTGTATTTCTTAATTTTTTACTCTTTAAATTCATTTAATTTTCTTTAAAAAAAAATCAAAATTTTCTTTTTGAATCAAATTCTACTTTTTTCCCTCTTTTTAAAATTTTTTGTTAACTATTTATCTTTCTTAAATTAATCATTGATTGACCTATTATTTTGACTAATTTTTCTTCTTAATTTATAGAATCTATATTTATTGTCTTGATTACTTAATTTTATTTTATTTTTACATTATGCCCCGTGTGTGTGTGTGTGTGTATATATATATATATATATATATATATATTTTTTTTTTTTTTCTAATAGCACAAAAGGACTTATTTTCATTACACTTGTTTCTCTATATTATATTTTTTATTTTTTTACATAAAAAAGTTTTCCAAAATTTGAAGTAAAACGGGGTGCAGTAATAGCAAAGCTAGGGTTAAAAAATTGGGGTCTGTGTAACGAATCTGCGGCAGATTTCACGGTAAGCTATCTCCTCTTCTTCTCAGTCCAGTTTTCTATGTTTTTTTTCCTTTATCTCCTCTCTCTCTCTCTCCTCCTCTTCCAGTTTCTTTCTTGAGAGGAAGAAGAGAAACAAGTTTATGGAGAAAAAACAGATCAATTTCTTCTCTGACCTTTATATTTATTTTTTCTTTTCAATCGAGGTGGAATAGGGTTAGATCTTCCATCCTTGCGCACGCTGCCTTCTCTCTAAATGTATAGATGACGTTTGGAATTTTGATTTTGATATAAAGAGTGTTTTTGGAAACCAAAATTGAATTTGAGTGTAAATAACTTTTGGGTCCATAAGGATTGTTGGTTTTATTTTATTTTTCTTAAATTTAAGAATTGAATTGACTTGTTAGTTATGGGATGAAAGGATCTGATATGTGTATATTTTTGTTTAATTAATGAAGAAAAAAGATGGAGATGTGGCGCGCAATTCCTAAGCGGGAGAAGCAAGAATACCCAGAGGGATTTGCAATTCCTAAGCATGAGAAGCAAGAATACCCGGAGGGATTTGCAATTCCTAAGCCTGAGGGATTTGCAATTCCTAAGCATGAGAAGCAAGAATACCGGGAGGCAAGAGATAGAGTCCGAGAGAAGCAAGAGAGACTCCGAGAGAGGGAAGAAAGACTCCCGAGTGAGGCGAGAAGGTCTCCATAGGAGAGTCGAGCGAGTGAAAGAAGCTGGCAAGATAGCAAGGGCGAGTATAAAGAAGCTGCTCTTAGAGAGGAGATATTCAGTCTTTTTGACTCAACGGCCTCAGATGCTAATGAGAGAGCCAGGAGGATTGGAATTAAGAATGATGGTGAGGTTGGTTAATTGGGTCATTCATTCCCCTTGCAAAAGATGTTTCTTTCACTATTAATTATATGACTCTTTTATCTCTTTTAGTGGAGTGTGTTGTATTTTAGGTAAACTATACAATTTTTGTAAAATGTCCTGAAATATTTTAAAAGCAAGTAAAATGCTCCTGCCACAAAATGATTATCTTTATAAAGATTATAAAATTTATGAATATGAAATACTAATAATGTCCTCTTATTTTTATTTTACTTTATTTTTAAAGTCAGTAAGGCTGCCATCGCCCACCGTGAACAGAGCTCCAGATGGTTACATCGACCTGAAAGGCGTTTCTCTCTCTTGGACCCTCCCATCATCATCCATAACTCTCACACCAATCACCTCTCTGGCGGATTCTACAAAACTCTCTCTTTCTCTCTCTCAAGACTCTCTATTTTTTTTGTCTGAAGCTCAAACACTCACGCGCACACCCAGAAATTCCACAAACAGAAGCACTTGCCCCTCTCTCTCTAAAATCTGAGCCATGGCGATGTCTCTTGCAACGACAACTTCGGCCTCAGCTGCTTCGGTTGCCAGAACTGCCCCCAATTCAAGCTCTTATTTACCTATTCTGTCTCATTCTCACTCTAGCGTCTCATTTCGTCTCTCTCCCAAACCCAAGCTCCAAATCTTCATCAAGGTATGTATGCATGTACGCGCAATTGCAATCTCTATCTAAAAATTCACTTTTCTCTTTCTGTAAATTCATTGTATTTCTTTGAATTTTGTTTGAAATTCCTTGTATTTATGAGATCAATCTCTGTTGCTCTCTCTGTTTTTGTGTGTATATATATATATATATATATATATGTATATCGATTTGTAATGCAAGATGGGTTTTTTTTCTCTCTCTCTATCCTTCTTTTTGTCTCAGTTTGGCTGCTGAGAAAACTGAGGAAAAGTAAAGAAAATGCATTGTCAATTGCATGATACAAAATGCCCGAGAAAAAGTAACCATCTGAAGGGAAGACTGAAGCAAAATAGAATGAAATAAAAATACGAGGGTATTATTGATATTTTATATTCACGAATTTTAAAATTTTATAATAAATTAATAATTAAGGATAAATTAGTAATTATATTGTTTTGCAGAAAAGTTGTCTCGAATAACCTTAAAAGGAGCATTTGCTTGTTTTTAATAGCTAAGGGGAGTAACTTCCTTTCAAAAATAATTCAACAGACATTTTGCAATAATTGTATAATTAGAGGTTTTTTCTTTTTGTTTTTTTTTTTTTACTCTTTTGCCTAAAAATAAAATAAAAACTACTACAATGTACTTCAATGTCATGGCCCCGCTTCATTTATCAAAGAAAACTAAGAGCTTTGTTTGGCTGGGAGTTAATATAACATGATAAAATAAAAAAAAAGTAAAAAAAACCAGATAATGCAGACATAAATTATGGTGGTGGACCCTTTAGTACATCCTTCCTAAATTAGTACATCCTTCATTCTTTAAAAAATTTCATCCCTAAAAATATGAAAATGGGTGGGAAAGATGAGACAAGAATTTACCTAAAAAAAAGATGAGACAAGAAAAGTGAAATATTTAATACTGTGATTTTATTAATTGCAATATTATAGATATTATTAAATATAATAATAAAAATAATTTTATTTTATCTTTTCTTCTCTCAAAAGGAAGATAATAAATTGCCCCAAGCGGCATTGGTGGGAATCCGGATAAGTGCATGTGTTGATACACGTACTCAGTCTCATCCATCCCATTCTTCTTTCCTTTTTATCTAATTTTTTTCTTTCATACCCAAAGAAGCATTATGCTTTGTTTGGTTGGAGGGGTGAAAAAATATATGGAAGGAATAAGTGAGGCATCCATAGGGAAGGGAAGGTATTTTCTTAAGTTTTTGTTTGGTTAGATGTGATGGATAATAGAAAGGATGAATGGGATGACACAAATTTTTTTTGTTTGGTTGGAAGGAAGGAAAATGTGGTTTTTATATTATTTTTACTAATATATCCTTATTATTTAAAATTCTATATCTATTCCAAATTTTTAGGATGGTTATAAATGAAATATATATATTTATGTTAATTATTACTTCCCGTCCCATAAAGGAAATATATATATTTATATATATATAACTGTGACTCAAGTGAGTCACAGTTACTGGACTTTTAATATGGGACCGAGGTACTTGAGTCACAGTTATCAGTCTTTTAATGTGGGACAAAGGTAGTACTACTTTTTTCTCTCTCCCCTTTTTCCTAATTTTAGGCGGATAGAAAAATACAAATGACTGAAGGAGGGAGGGATGCTTAATCCCTCCTTGCTTGCTCCTTCTTTTCCCTTCCCTCCAACCAAAGATGAATGTCTATTTTGGATGGGAGGATTTAGGGGATATGGAATGAAAAGAAAAGAAATGATAAGAAATATTGTATTTGGATGAGAGGATTTGAGGAGAAAAGAATGGTATCCCTCCAAAAATGAAAAGACTTGAAGGGAAAGAAAAGTAGGTTAGTGATACTTTCATAATGTCAAGATTAACCTCCAAATTTATAACATTGAATTACTTCCAAAATTATAAATGAAAGGTATGACAGTAATTCGATTGCTATTATTTTTTTTCTTTTCTTTCATCTATCTTATCCAAACAAGAATACTAACATTTCCTTTCTTTTCTCTCATATCTATCAAAACATGAATGTAAATTGTTGCTATTTTTTCCAAAACATCAATGTAAATTCTTGCTATTTTTTCCATTCATTTCTTTTCTCTCGTAACTAATATTAGCTTTTCATTTCTTTTCTTGCAACTAATATTAGCCTTTCTTGAATTGCTTCTCGGGTTGAAGGAACTTTTTGTAAAGTTCATGTTGAAAATGAATCCAGAATTTTTAAGCTGCTGAGTTCCTTACCTCCTCCATCCTTTTCTTCGCTCAGTTTCCTTCTCCTCAGGGCCGGCTAGAGCCTTATGCAAGTTAGGCGGTTGCTTAAGGCCCCAGCCAATAAGAAGGCCTCATAATTTTTTATTCGGTATATATTATAACTTTCCTAAAACAATTATAGTATTTTATTTAATTATTAAACTTCAACGTATAGAGAATTTTGACAGTTGACCAAAATTTTTTTTATTATTTATTTTTCTTGCGGGCTCCAAAATTTTTTTTATTATTTATTTTTCTTGCGGGCTCCCAAATTTTTTTTTCTTTATACATTCTAACTTACCTAAATATTTTATTTTCTTATATCATTAAACCTTAACAAATACAAAATTTAATAGTGTGCACAAAATATTTTTATCCTTGTATTATCTTCTTTTTGTGTTTTTTTTTTCCTCTCTCATCCTCATTACATCAGCATATATACACACACATTAAAATTAAATATTAAATATATATTTAAGTGAAAATTGGTGAAACTTTCTATATTTTTATAAGAATCCTATTAATTTTTATTTTATTTGATTCCTCACATATTTTTTCTCCTTTATCATTATATATATATTTTTCATCTTCTCCACATTTACAATTTACAATCTCACTCTGGAAGAAGATTTTGAATATTCTTATATTCTATTAAAGAATTTATTGGAGCATTAAACCAAATTATTCGAAATCAGTTTTTATTATTCTATAATTTAAATTAGTTTATAGTTTTATTAATTTTTGTTATCATAAAATTATATATTTTGTTTATAATTTTTATTTATATTGTTAAATATGACTATTAGAAAGTACATAACCAATTAATTAACGATAGAATTAGAGTTTGGAAAAATTTTAATGATAGGTTTAAAAATGACTAAATAAATAATTAGTTGGCATAAATATATGAATAGATTTAATTAAAATGCCCACTTTATTTTTTTTTTTGCCTAAGGCTTCGTATTGTATTGAGCCGTCCCTGCTTCTCCTGAGCCTAGGTGTTGCTCTTCGAGTTGCTTTGGAGATGAGAGTATTGCCTGTTGGTGGTCGATGCTCGGTATGTTTGGCCATTTTTGTGTGCATGATGTTACTTGATGCAAATTTTACTTACTCAACAAAAAATAATAATAATAATAATAAAGACAAACAAATAAATAAATAAATAAATTTGGATCCAATCATAATCTTGAGGATTTCATATGCACGGTCCAAACCCATCAAAATTTCAAGCTGAAATCAAATTGATCAAAGCCAATTACTTGTTGTGATGGATTCAGGAGCCCTATGTGTTAGCTATCACACACGCGTGCGTGCGTATTTTATTGTGTTTCAGTTGAAATTTGAAAGTTTAGTCTAAATGGTACAAGATCATAGTTGCGTGTTTACTTTGTCATTCAAAAAATAATAAAAAAACAAAAATTGTGTTAGAAAGATAATACTAATATAATGCATGTAGTAATAATTAAAACTTTTCTCGTGATGTGAACAACAAATTAGAGAGTTTTGTGTGAAGTAATGAGGAGATAATATAACATGATTATAAAATTGACTTGGACGATTTAAAGAATGGAACACGTCAGGTAATGATGCAGCGTAAAGAAGGTCCGGCCCGTATAAGGGTTTTTGACGTGGATTGTCATGGAATTCCATAATACACAGACCGAAAGTGTGTATATATATATATATATACTACTCATCATTATTACACACAATTCATTTTATTTGTGCAACCAAATACGTGCGTATAAATTACCTTGATCATATGTATTGGTCAACTTCTATTTTCGCATTCTCATATTAATTTTCAACTGCATCAGAATTAGTGTGCTATATAGATAATGCTTATCCATCAACCTTTTATTAATGTAGATCATGAAAAGTATAAAGTTAATATCATCCCTTATCAAATTAATTTGTTCATCAAAGCATTAATATATATGCTTTTATACAAAAATCTATTGACACGTACATTCATATATATATATTCTCTAGTTGGTACTCACATACATGCCTCAATTGAGGTTTGAACTCCTTACATCTCTTTGAAAAGTAGGAGTCTGGTGGCCTGTTGTTGACACATACATCCATATTCGATTCTCTGAATCTATACTCAACTTTATATAATTTCGAGGATGTGAGTGTTGGAGGCCAATATCTTAATTATCATGCTTCTTGACTTGGATTGACAAGTTACTAATGTGGAGTGCATAACTTTGTCGATTAATGAGGGTAAAAAAAATCAACTTGTACACCTTGTAATTAAAACCTAAAATATTCTTGATTTGATTTATATCTTTTGAGGTTTAGTCTTTGTGAAATTTTTCTTACACTTGACAAATATTTGTGGATGTACATGCCTCCGCCAAATGAGTGATTGGTCCTGTCCAAAAAGTGGGGATGCCTTAAAAGAATGGAGAAGAAATTTTTTTACATAGTCTAGGCCAATCATAATAATTTTTAATTGTGTGTCACGTTGCAATTGGTCGGACTATGTAATTATTTTTCATAACAGTAAATGTGAATATAGTTTTTGGATTGAGTTGGCGTAGAAGACATTGGGGTATGGAGTACTCCATGTAAACTAGACCTATAGTTTAGTGGAGAATCCTAATCTAAGAATTTTTAAGATTCTCAAACTAGACTGTCACCTCAGAATAATTCCCTAACAAGAATCATTTTTTATGTGGAGGCTCTGAGAATAATAAATATATATATATATACACACACATACACTTGTTGACATACTTACGAAGAACTGAGCTTCTTTAGGTGGCCTGACTTGTAATTGCTCAGTTCAAAAACCAAACAACTAAAGAAGTCAAGCAAGTAATCGCCTGATTATTGAATATCAGGAAGAATTTTTAGTGGAGAATCGAGAAGAATTTTTAGGATTCTTGACTAGACTATCACGTCACAATAGGTCCCTAACAAGAATCATTTTTGATATGTGGGAGGCTCTGAGAATAATATATACATATATATATATATATATATATATATATATCCATGTTGACATAGTTACGAAGAACTGAGCTTCTTTAGGTGGGCTGAATTGTGATTGATCCGTCCAAATTAAAACCAAACAACTAAAGAAGCCAAGCAAGTAAGTAATTGTCTGATTATATATTGAATATCATAAGCAACTAAAGCGGATCTAACGCCTTCAATACACAAAACCATAATGCCTTTTCTGTCTGTTCAAGTGCAAATTAAATGATAGTATCTTACAATTCCTAATAGTTACCAAAACTTTATTTCATCATGTTCAAGGAGTAACACTAAAATTTATAATATGCTCTACAAAAGTGACATTAATTCTTTTTTTTTTTTTTTCGGTAAATAAGTGACATTAATTCTTCCCATATATATATATATATATATATATATATATATATATATATATTTGAGGAATTATTTAATAAGGAGGGTAAATTTTCATCTGACTCAAGATCTCTTCAAAGTTTTCAGTGGGTTTGTCAATTGGATGAGTGTGCATCCCTTCATAAGTAGTAACCACAACGCCTTCATCTTTGGATAGCCGTTGGACTTGCTTCTTAACATTGCACTCTTGATGTGTACACCGATAGTAGCTTCTGCAGATCGAGAACAACATATATATATATGTATATATATATATATGCATCAGTTTACTTGCTTCAAGCTGAACACATACAGAATAAGAAGATGTTTTGATGAATGATATTGATAGGGCAGTCAATCAATCACGCACGCACATTAATTACAGAATGATAACGCCACTCAAATGTAAATCAAACAATTTGTTGTTCTCAACTGCCAAATGGAATGCTCATAGCTAGCTAGGTTCATGATCATGACACTGGTTCAAATGGTATATATATATAAGCTTCTTCTGGCTGGTGTCCAAGAAAATCATTTAGTCTTTAAGGATCAAACTACATGGATTCATCAGCTAAAATATCTATTGGCCACTTGTATATATATATATATATATATATAGAATGTTGTAGTTGTCCCATATATAAATATAAACATATTACGTATCCATAACTGATCGAGCAGCTGAAACACATAATCCCAAAAAGCACCATCTGTAAGAGCTTATTCTTACATGCAATGCACCAATAAAACAAATAATGTCATATGGTTATTAAAGTTAGTAAGCAATATAATTTTGAGTAATTTAATAACAGATTAAGGATAATAATCATAATATGGAAGCTATTAGGTGTTCAATATGAGTGTCTTCGATTCTTTATAATATGAATGATGCTTGACATACAAGTCCCACATATCGTAAGTATCACTTGCCTATGAACTTCAATTTGTAACATATACTTGACCAAAAAAAAAAAAAAACAACACAAACTTTTGAACATATATAATCCAATTAGCTATCATCATTTGATCAATCATCAACATACATATATGCAATAAACCTTTTATTATGTATTATGGATTATGTAATTAACACAGAAGGAAATGCATGTGTATTGGGGGTATAATTTTGAATTGTGTTATATTGAATATTTCCCATTACATATATGCAGTAGAATTAATTAATAATCCCTTAATAGAATTAATTAATCGATCTCGTGTACATGTGGCTAATTCTTTTTTTTTTTAAAAAAAAAAAAAACGAAACCCTAGAACATAAACTGATGTATGAAGTCTCAAAACAATCCAGGCAGGTGAAGAATATCCATTGATGTGTGCAAGAAATATTGCATGTTTGCAGTAGTATCACATCCACAACCCTAGCAAGTCCATTAATTGCACTAATTAAAACCTTATGATATAATTTAATTTCTTAATTATCATCATGTAGCTAAAAAGCTAGGCTTCTTATATATCAAATAGGTAATTGAGTGGGGTTTTTCTTTTGCAACAAAGTCAGAAAGATAAAAGTATATTAATAGTGGGGTCTGGGGAGAAGTAATTTGCATCTATAGACTCCAATTCAAATCGATCTTTTGAGCATCAAAATCTCCTAATTGGCCAGTACTTAATAAACTTAATTAAATATCAGAAAAGCTAGAGAGAGAGAGAGAGAGAAATTAAGAGAATCTGATCATCACCTTGGAAATTTGTTGTTCTTAACTGCCTTTTGCCCATATTTTCTCCACCTATACCCATCATCAAGTATATCAACCTGGCTCCTTGTTTGAAAAGCAAATCTGGGCTTCCTAATTTTCTTCTCTCCCTTCTTCTTACCTGCACCAGGTTTGGCTTCATTTTCAGACACCAAACACCTCTCACCACCATCTTTAACTTTTGGTTTCGGAACTTGCATCTCCGTCTTCAACCCCAAAAACCCATATGGATGATTGCTATTATAAAGATTATTACTACCATGGAAATGATGAGAGCTTGCCAAATTGTTCAAGAACATGGAAGAAGAAGATGGCTGATCAGTCGATAGATTAGAGAAGAACATTGCGTAATTCTCCATAAAAAAGCTTATAGTTTTTATGAAGAAGAAGAAGAATATAAAGGTAGTGGTAGCTAGTACAGCAGAAAAAGTGATCAGATGTGTGATAAAATTAGAATGAATGGAAAAGATGGGATATATAGGGACAAAGGTGTCGTGAACGTAATATGTTTTTCAAGGTAGGAAAATGGCTTTATCAGCGGCTCGATCTGATTAGAGAATAAAACGTTGAAATTTTGTGGCGGCTTCAGCTTCATGATTAAGATTATGACTTAAATTAAAGTTGATGTAGAGGAATAAACCGGCCATTAAAGGCCAGTCATGCATTTTTAGATTGCAATTTTGGTGGTGCTTAATGTTTTCTCTCAGCGTAGACTAACAATAGTTGTCCCAAGCCATAAAGTATAAATTATATGATCACGGGCCCAATAGTCCAGACCAATTACTAATTGATGCGTAAGTAAAAAATTAAATAAATTATTTATCAAAAAAAAAATTAAATAAATTTTATACAAAAATTAATACATTTATTTGCATGTAAAGGTAAAATATTAAACTCTTAGTGGGTACAGTTGTCCTCACTCAGTTTTTATAATACCTTACCATATATTCTTATTGTTCAACTCAATTTTTGGCGGTCTTCTAGAATTAGATCGAACCAAAAACGTTCCAAGTTAAAAAACTCCACATGTTGGATTATAAATGGTACATGTGTACTTTTTGACCTATCTATTTTGAAATTGTAAGGAGGTAAATATTACTTTTTGACCTATCTATTTTGAAATTGTAAGGAGGTAAATATTTTAATATGAGAGTAAAAAAAATACGGACAAAACCAATGATCACTGAGTTAAAAATTTAAAAAAAAAAAAAAAAAAAAACAGATGGTCAATAAATCTACGTATTGTGTTGACCAATTTCTCCTTTCTTCCCTGTTTTTCCATCTATTTCCTTTTATTTCCTTCCCTTTCATTTTCATGTAACTCGAAATCTAAACGCAACCGTACCCAAATCTTGTACGTGTTAGAGCTATATGCATCATCAAACATAGACCAGTAAGATTGTATTCACGCATGACATATATGTTATTTAATATTAGTTCAAATAGAAGACTGATCAAATAATGTTAAAGGTTAGGTGTGTATTCATTTCGTTCGTTCAGATAAAGTCAATACTATACTGTTAATATACATAGAGAAGGGATCAAATCCGATAATGATCCTTTTATTGTTTAGGAGTTATTGCTTGCTGCATTCATTAAAATTAGGGTTCTAGCAAGTTCCATTCGAACTTTGAAGAGAGTCAATTAGGCAAAAATATTTGTATCTAATTAATGGAGCAAATCCATATAAATCTGAACTCTTAATATTAGAGTCGGTATCTAGATTTAAATTCAAATTGAATGTAATGAATATATACAATTAATCTACACCTGATCATCCAATGCAGCTCTTGAATAATCCAAATAAATCATTTCCAAAGTAAAACGGGACTAAGATTCAATATATTCATTCCTAGATTTAACTATTTCCATTCACGTCATACTTGTACCAGTATCAACTCATATCCAACTCATTCTCATTTGTGTTCAACTATAGAATTATATAGTCCAATTCATAAAATGGATTTCTAATAAGATACGATCTCTGATTAATTTCCAATCCCTTTTCTAGCTAGCTTGTTCCGATTCCGGCATAATAGTTAGTGAAAATCAAGTTTATATATTCGGAAAAGTTGTAATTACTGAAAAATGAGACTTAAAAGAAAATCACAGTGGAGAGGATGAATTTGACAACACCCAACGTCGGCTAAAACCACGACCCTTAAAACCTTCAATTATTTGTGCTACTTCAATTATCAGTATCTAACAAGTGTTTATTTTTGTATGCATTTTTGTCACATCAGTCAATAATAAAAATTGATTAATTTCTATCAATTATTATTATTATTTTGAGGCATGTTTGACCTCCGTGAGTTAATGAATCTGCTGAAACTTGTTATGCAAGTTAATTACACTAAATATTCATTAAATATTGGTTTTTCTAGCTAGTGTCAAATTATTGTCATTGTTACAAGAAGGGTCTTATCATGAATATTAATATATCATAATCAGGGAATATTGTTATTGAATCTATGTATCCCTTTTATTTATTTTTCTCTACTTAAACTTTCTTCGGGTCAAAGTTTTTATTTTAATTTCTAATTGGATATGAACATGCATAACCTGGGCAGGCATTTAATTCAGACGACTCATCTCTTGTCAAATCTATATATATATATGTACGTCTATATCCTTTATTTGTTAAACTTGTGGCTCAAATTTTGTCAACTCAGCATTATTTTGCATCACCCTTGCATCAGCTTTCTTGGCAGTCAAGAAGTGTGATCAACAAGTTTGTAGGCGTAATCAAGAAGCCTTTATGTGTGATTAGCAAGAATACATGAGTGTCTAGCAAGCTCAAGTTGGTGATTTCTTGGCTATAAATAGCCTGCACTCCACGGGCGACTCAATGTAACTCAGGGCTTTAGGTAAAAAATAAAAATGGCCTTTTTATATCATAATACGTAATATATTAAGTATTAAGTAATAGTTAATTAAAAATCACTCTTCTTACTTTTTGAGATGCAAAATTACTAATTAAATTCTTATATTCAAGTGTGGTTAAAATATATTTTTCAATAGACAATATAATCAATCCATTTAATCTTTCTTGTGACACAGTTGATCATAGATATGATTTTATCAGCTTTTTATTAGGTTTTGATTATTAGTTGTAACAAATTTATCAATAACTCCCTTTTAAGATTGAATTAGTTTATTTATTTATTTATTATTTTTTTTTTTTAAGTTTTTAAAATTAATATGGATAAAAATAGTCACAACTAACAAACAAATATACAAATATATGAAAAATATAGATATATACAAATTTATAATAACAAAAGTTAATAAAACTAAAATTTAATTAAAGAAAAAGAACAATATAACCTAATTTAGAAAGTCTCAATTAAATGCTGCTGCAAATTCTTCAATATAAGAAAAGTGCGTTTAAATTGAATCTAATGAATATTGAGTGGAGAGGAAAGATAATTATTGTAATAAGAGAGAACTGATGTCCTGAGGAGGGAGATGACTTGTAACTTTTGAGTTTGCTGAGAGAGGAGAGAGTGAACGGGAGGAATAAGAAAAAAATAAATAAAAAAAATAAAAACTAGAAAAAGAGAATATGAAAAGTTTCTACACTTCCCCATACAACGGTGCACATCTTTAATATTTATTGCGGTGCAACTTATCGATATATATATATATATAGTGCTGGTGTAAAAAAAAAAAAGAAAAAAAAAAGGAGGAGAATGAAAAAATATATATTACTATTTAAGAATATAAATATTTTGGCCCATATTAAACAACTGTGAATGAGGAGGAGAAAAAAGGAGTTATTTAAGGAGATAACTTTGGTTAAAGTTTTATTAAAAAATGTAAATGATGATGAGGGGAGAGAGAATAAAAAAAGAAGAAGTTATTTAAGGAGATAAATTCTTTGGAATTAGTGTTTAATATCGTTAGGAAACAATTATAATATATCTTATATATTGTTATGTCTTCTCTCCGTGGACGTAGGTATAGCCGAATCATGTAAATTCTTGTCTCATTTGTGTGTTAGTCAAAAAAAAATTTTTGTCATTAATTTTCTCTTTGTTTTTACAAACTCCTATTCAGTCCTTATTTCATAACAAACTGGTATCAAAGCTCGGGTTTGTGTATTTTGTATAGATATTGTTCACGTGTACAGTATTATTCACTGGTACTATTCACACGTACAATACTGTTTACAGATACTATTCGGGTAATATTCACAAATACGGTATTATTCACCAAGAAATATTTTGGGGAGTTTTTTAGATGTCGACCAGATACGAGATTGAGAAATTTGATAGCAAAATTAGTTTCAATCTTTGGCGC
This sequence comes from Cornus florida, assembly GCF_030987335.1. NCBI lineage: Eukaryota > Viridiplantae > Streptophyta > Magnoliopsida > Cornales > Cornaceae > Cornus > Cornus florida. The sequence goes on along the minus strand of NW_026775577.1, from coordinate 929,096 downwards.
ATTAAAATGCAAGCCCTGCTGACTCAGCAAGGTCTAAAGAAGGTATTGTTCGGGAAGGACAAGTTGCCAACAAGTATATCCAATGAAGAGAAGGATGAGGTCGATGAAAAGGCGCGCAGTGCGATTATTTTGAATCTAGCTGATAAGGTACTGCGTGAAATTATTGATGAAGACACGGCGGCAAAGTTGTGGCTAAAATTGGAGAGTTTGTATATGACGAAGTATCTCACCAACAAACTCTACCTGAAACAAAGACTCTACACCCTTCGTATGAAGGAAGGTATGCCTCTTAAGGAGCATATTGATAATTTCAATTCTATTATTATGGATTTGAAAAATTTTGATATTAAGATTGATGACGAGGATCAAACCCTTATTTTGCTATGTTCTTTGCCTCCTTCCTATGAGCATTTTATTACCATATTACTCTATGAAAAAGGCACTATTAGTGTGGAGGATATTAAATCCTCATTGAATTCTCAGGAGTTGAGGAAAAAGGAGTTTGGGAGTATTGGAGATGAACATGCCGAGGTTCTATTTGTAAGAGGCAAAAGTGAGACATAGGGTTCTGGTGGTAAGGGCAAATCTAGATGTAATAAAAATATGGAATGTTACTACTGTCACGAGATAAGGCACATCATCAAGCACTGTCCCAAACTAAAGGCAAAGACTGAGAATGACAAAGAGAAGGTTCAAGAAGCAGCTTCTGTGGCAACTACTATAACGAGTGATTCAGAAAGTGACGATTATGTTCTCATGACAACCTTGTGTTCAGGTTTGTCATTTAATGACAGTTGGATTCTTGATTCTGGTTGTTCTGTTCATATGTGTCCTAGTAGGGATTCTTTCTCTTCATATAAAGAAGTGAAAGGTGGTTCGATTTTGACGGCAAACAGGAAAGCTTTCAAAATTTTGGGAATTGAAACAATCAAGATCAAGACGCACAATGGGTTAGTGAGAACATTGTCAGATGTGCGACATGTACCGGATTTGAAAGATGAATCTTATTTTAGTAGGTGTGCTAGACTCCAAAGGTTACAAGGTTGTAACAGAGGGTGGAACAATGATGGTTGTGATGGATTCTCTTGTGGTGCTACAAGGCACCAAGGTGAAAATTTTGTATCTTCTCCAAGGGAATACAGTAACAAGTGGAGCTTCTACAGGGTCTTCTACAGTTAGCAGAAATCTGTGTTCGGGTTTTGACAAAAAAAAAGTTAGAAAGAGGAGTTACGATCCTAGTTCTCAAAAGGGTTGTGAGGGGACTATATAACGTGGTGGGAGAATGAAATATGATTTTAGATGGCAACCAAAATTGTAGCAGTCCTTACAGGGAGGCAGACCCATGAGAACAGGTGTAATATTGACTTGTATTTTTCTTGGTGGCAATGAAATAGTCCATTCGAGTGCCATTAAGATGTGTGAGAGACAAGTAGTTGGTCACAATAGAAATGCGAGAAAAAGTCAATGACGTCTTATTCTCTACAAGGGTGAGAAGATAATTTTTGATTACCAGCTGGTGGTTTATGGGTGGTTGGAGGAGGTTGCTGTGGGAGATGTCAAACTTGAAATTTCTAAAGTTTATTTTGGAAAGCATTTAAAGTTTGACAAAAATACTGGAGATATACTTGTGGATGCGCAAGACATGCATGGGTTAAAAAATGAAAACCTGAAGGTTAAGTTTGAGCATGACTCAAACTTAACTAAAATTCTTAATTAATTTGTTTTATGGAGAAGGCAGTTTGTTTTGTAGAGATACAGTAGCTCATTTGAATTTTCGCCAAGGTGGAGATTTTTTGAACTTGTGGTTCAAATTTTGCCAACTCAGCATTGTTTTGCATCAGCTTTTCTTGGCAGCTAAGGAGTGTGATCAACAAGTTTGTAGGCGTGATCAAGAAGCCTTTTCTCTGCTAGCTATATGTATGTGTAATTAGCAATAATACATGAGTGTCCAGTAAGCTCAAGTTGGTGATTTCTTGGCTATAAATAGCCTGCACTCCATGGTGGTTTGGCATTCAAAAATCATAAATTGTGAGTTTGTAATATCAGTTATAGAGTGAGAGTGTGTGGGTTTATTTGGGTTTTAGGTGTGAGTCACTTTGCCTTATATTTTTTTATTTTCATAGTAAAATATTGTTATGTCTTTTCTCCGTGAACGTAGGCATAACCGAATCACATAAATTCTTGTCTCCTTTGTATGTCTACCAATTTTTTTTTCTTTATCATTAATTTTTCTTTGTCTTCACAAACTCCTATTAAGTCTTTATTTCATAACACGCGTTCAAACAGCATAAGAACAATCTATCATTCAAGGTGAGAAGAAATGTCAAGATTGTATTAGCTTTATAACGAAATATATTACTAGCTTCTAGAATGTGTTAGCACATTGAACGTGGACACTATATGCACAGCCTGTGCTGAGACTAACATTATATGCAATTATGCATGTATGGTTGTCTTGAGATGATCTTTGACTATACTTGCGTGCAAGGTTGGGAGTTCAAATCATCCATCTCGGTAAAATTGCATTATTTATAATAGTATTTTTGTTAGGTATGACAGAATTGTCCGAATGATAAAAACTCAAGTCATTAGTATTCCCACCTTATACTATTAGATTCAAATTTTCTTCCCATAACTCCTAACTCTCTAACCATTACCAGATAGAAAATAAATAAATAAATAACAATACTAACATTTTTGTCTAGTTAGTAAGCTTGTTTAAAGCTTATGTTGATAAGTGTCTAAAACTTGCATTCGATGAAATTTTAATTAAATAAATTTTCTTTTTCGTTTTTTTATTTTTGGGTGTTAAGGAAGGGTGTCCATGTTGTCATCGGAGGCCACAGGACCAGGGGTGGGCCAACAGGGACCATGGCCCCCCCCAAACTTTTTAAAAAAAATTATTAATACCCGTTAAATATTAATTACTTTATAGATATTGTTCCTAATCATTTAAAATTTCAATTGGCCTCCCGTTTTTTTCAAAACACTTATATGATGACCCAAAATAGAGAGTTTGAAAATTGGCCCTAAAATAGAGAGAGTTTGAAATTAAATTTAATATGTGTCTCCTTAAAATTTAAGAAAATTTCAACTTGGTCCCTTTTAATTATACTTCTAAAAGCTCGAATATTGTAAAACAAAAATCTGAACCCATTATTATTATAGTATTTATCATAACACATTGTTGTTTTATTTACATATATATACACATGTACCATATCTATAATATTAATTCAAGAAAAAAAAAATGAAAAAAAAATCACCAATGTTCCCTCATGTTTAATAAAAATGTATGAAGATTTTTTTATCTAACATTTTTGTAGAATTGTATTTACAAAAAATATATATATTTAAAATGATATAACAATCTTTATTGCTATATTGTTTAATTTTAAATTATTTTATTTAGTTAAAATTCATTATTTTTTTTCTAACTTTCATCTAGGTATATCTTTCCCAAGTGGAATCAAAGTACTCAAATTTCTTCTTTCTAAAAATTAGATTTTTGAAAAACAAAAATAATTGATGAAGGAAAATTGATTCTCTAACGATGTTTATTTCTTTACTTCTTCTCTTTTTAATTGTAGCTTCGTATACTATTTACTTGTATTTTTCTCATTTTTAAATTTTCTCAAAGTATATGTTGTATGACTTGTATTTAAATAAAATTATATTACAATTGATTTATAAAATTTTTAATTTTTAGTTACATAGTACAAATCTGGCCCCAATCTAAAATTTCTGACTCCACCCTGCGCGGGACTATTTCTTTGGAATACTTGCCTTTACTCCAAACTAAAAATATTGGATAAGCTCGAGATAGAGGCTTGATGCCCTGAGAATTTATGGTAAATCAACTACTCCTAAAACTTATGATATAGAATTTCAGTATTACAAAAATGATAAGATATTAGAATATATGCTTACATATATTCCTCTTCAATTCTTTGCATTGACGACTCGTGCATTAAGTCTATTAGAAGTACAAAGAGGGAGAAAAAAACACATGTATTATTGATCCCTTTATATTTAGTTACATGTAATATAGACCAAAATAAATTTCAAACGAATGGATATGGTGAGACTAAAGTTAAAATCCTCTCCAATACATCTGCATTCCGTGGCATACAATATTGTTGACATAAAAAGAATATCTCAAATTTTTATGATAAAAGGGGATTTAGTTTTTGAAGAGTCTAGTCCAAGAGTGTGTTCTCTGCATCTTAATTAAATGAAATATCATTAATAATTAGGTCAATTGGGACAAAAATTGTGTGCTGGGTCACGGGTGCGTCTCTTAACCACACACCAAAAAAATATGGGACAAGTTGTCTATTTTGTACTCTTATGTTTTTAGTTTGTGAGATTTGATTTAAATTTTTAAGATTTGAATTAATATAAGTAATAAAATTTGAGAGAATGACATATTTAATCATATAATAATACTAAATAATCAGATCACACATATGTATAATATATGAGACCTAATTGATTTAAAGCAAGTGCTCAAAAACAAAAGTTAAGCGTATTATCCAATTATATGGGTAACCCATTGTTGTGAGATTTTTTTTTATTTTTATTTCTCTAAGAAAGACCATTAACGCCGGTTCTGTTCAACGTTGCCACTGCATTGCCATTACTGACCATCTTTGCTCAATAATTCAGATTGCGTGGAATTTTGCACAATACCATCACAACCACCACCAACCCCAGCCTCTCTATTTTTCCACAACACCATCACAACATTTGCTTCTCTCTCACCATTAACAATCCATTCAAACAACCTTACATTCATTATTCATTGTCAAACATATATCTACATATAACATATAGGTAGATACCTTACTCACAGCGGTTGTCGTCACCAATTCATCCCCGTAGTCAAACCCTAGCCCAAAACCTAGGAAAATCAATTCATTCCCATAATCGAACCGTAGCCCAAAATTTAATACAATTTGAATTATTTAATACACGTCTCTGTCTTTTCAACTAAAACTTTGTTACAGAAGACTAACTAACGGACGGTGGCAAAGATGATCGGCAATGGCATGACAACATTGAACAGAACTGGCGAGATCCGACATTGATGGTCTTTCTTGGGGAGAGAAAATGATAGAGCGAAATAATAATAATAATAATAAATAATCTCACAACAATAAATTAAATCAGAATAATTAAGTAATACCGAATTTAGACTTAATTTTTACTTTTGAATATTAATTTTAAATTTACTGAGCCATTTACCTGAGTGAATTCAACACGGGTGTTATTCTTATAATTATATGTTTCCGCAATTCAAACTCGCGGGAGAGAGATGAGGGGGTTTGAATTAATTTTGTAAGCATTGGGGACCAGAAAAGAGCACGTGCTGGGAAAGTTTGACAAGAGAAGTTGTGGTTTGGTCTGCGCAGACACCCAATGCCAATGGGGTCCCTTTCATACCTTTGACCGGGAGGAAAAGTCTAGATAGAGATTGTCATTTTCATATCAATTTTCAAATCCACCTTTCCTTCTTGCCAATCAAACTTCAGTGAAAACAATAATGTACATATAGTATTAGTTATAATGTCTAAAGTAGGGATGCCGGTTTGGATCATATTAAAAGTATTTTGGAACTAAATTATTTATAACAATTTTATTATTTTTAAAATTAGACAGAATTATAATATTTATAGAACCAAACCAAATAGATTTTCGGTTCCGTTTGTCTGTTTCAGTTGATTTTCTTTTAATTTTATTTTTATTTAGAGGGGACAAAGTTTTTTTTTTAAAAAATTAACTAGCATTTATATAACAAGTAAAAAAAAAAAAAAAAAAAATTAAGAAGCAAAAAAGGAAATAAAATCGAGATATATTTGAAAGGAAAGAAAATTGAGATATATTTGAAAAGAGAAATTTGACTTTTTAAAAAGAAATTTAAGGAATTTAAAGAACAAAAGAAAGAAATGGAACACGTGAGAACTTTACTTGATTTAGGTTTAGGATATAATATACATATATATATAATATAGTAACGGTTCGGTCCGGGTTGATCCGGTCCAACACTATCCTAAATCAGGACCGGACCAAAAAATTACGGTTCTATAATTTTGGATCCAAGACTGGACCAAACCGCTATACAACTAGCTTAAACGGCTCAATTCAGTATAGTCTGGTCTGATTTTTCGGTTTATCAGATTTTTTGAACACCCCTAGTGTAAAACACTCTTATTAATATTTGAATGAGAAAATAATAATAGTAATAAATATTAAGTTGAGTTTAAATAAAGAAAGATCGAGATCAAGATCAAGATCAAGATCGGAATTTATCTCAATAAAATTGAAAGGAGAGAGACATGACAATATTTAAATTATAATTTGACATGACGAAAGAATGTTGTTTACGTTTTGAATCGGTTAGTTATCAGTTTGTTCACGTTATTGAACGTAACGTAACGCTACTCAAGTATTATTTTATTTTATTTTTCTTCTTGTTTGAAAAACAAAAAATAATACAACTGAAACTTTCCTTCCTCTTTTCTTCCTAAATCCCTAGATCCAAAGAACCTAAATCCACTTTTTCTCCACTTTCCCTTCTTTCATGTTTTTATTATCATATTTGTATGCAGGGTGCATGTATAAGCACACATTTTGACTAAATCATTGACAATGACAAGCCATATATGCATGCCCCGATTTTATTTAGTAAGCAAGGGACAAAGAGATTCAGCCAGGTAATTGTACAGCTTAATGTCACTTCTGAATCAAAACATAAATAAACTAATTAATTAAACAAAAACTAAAAGAGAGTAAATTTTCCTCAAGTTGCTGTTTAAAAGAGATTGAAATCAGGGGTGATAAAAATTTTACCATAGTTGTGTTGAAAACAGGACTAGTATTATTAATCTGGCACAGCTGCACAAACGGATGTTTTTTTATCTGAATTCGATGTTGGATAAATTCTCTTTGTAATATTTTTTTCCACTCAAACTCGCAGATCAAAAAATTTAAGTTGTTAGGTGAAACTAACACTTAATTCGTTATCTATATATACTCATTCACTTTCTTATCCGGATATGATGTGGGTCAAATTTTCCTTATAATATACTCCTATGAATGATGAAAAGGTTGAAAATAAATTCTAGTCTTTGTTGAAGCACTGTCACATATTTTCTTTTAATAGGTATACAATATTAAGTTGAGTTTGTGTTATCACGCTTTGTCACTCAAATTTTTATAACAATTATCTTAGTAAATTCCTGGTAGAGTTTTGATGAAGTTGCTGTTACAGTTGAAATGTAACAATAATTAGGGAGGCATACAAGGCTAGGTAGGTTCATAAGATAAAGAAAAATTCATTAATTTTTTTAATAAAAATTCTTTTTGGAAGAATCTTTGACTAACATTAGTCGTAATATTAAATATATACAAATTAAGTAACATAATTCTTTTTAATAGATATCTTTTTCATATTTCGAAAGCGTTCTCGTTCTCACACTTGTTCAAATTCTCAATATTTATAACATAATTTTGTCACTCTCACATTTTCACTCTCTAATTCGCTTGTTTGTTTCTCTTTACGTGACTTAGTTCATAAATAGACAGGAAAAATATTAAAAGTTATGTGATCAAATATTATTTCTTTAATTAATGAAAGGTTGAAAGTTTTTTTTTCGAAAATTAAGGTTGAAAGTTGAAAATATATAAATAATGAGAATTGATACGGCAGAAGGCATTTATAGGCGGCCCAATGAAGGACGGAAGGGCTAAATTAGGAAGGCATTCATTGTTGGACATGTGATTACAGTCTGCACTATAATCAATAATGAACGTAGCAGACACACACACACACACATATGGTGACTATGATATATCCAGATGGCGGCCGGAGAAGTCCATATTATTATAGCCTTGTCTCTTTTGCAACACGTCATCAATTCATGGTTTCAACTAGTGTAGTAGTTGGCATTCTTGAATGCGACCTGCCGCAGATTATATATATATTTTATATATATTACATATATGTGTATATATAATTTATAAATAAGGAGTATACATTGGATGAAATTCTTGCTCTGAACAAAAAATATGACTATATATATATATATATATATAAATACACACGCATATACTCCGTATATGAATAATGATTGTTGAAAAGGCTGGAGGAAAACTTGACCGAACCCCATTATATTTTCAAGTAAATATTTTTTTTTTTTTTTTTTTTTTTTTTTTTTGTGACTGGAATGGAAAAAACAATTATCATGAGTGACAAGGAGATCAATAATTTTAAATACACCACATCATCATTTTCTGTCCAGATGAATGTATGAAATCATAGTACATTGTTTAGTTAACCATGAAATCATTGGATTTAGACTAGTAATTGCTTGAAGTGACATGACATTTTTTCTTTTTATTCAGGGAAAAAAAAAAAAACAGAAGAGATTTATCTTTTATTTTTTATTTAAAAAGAATAAGAATGTAAAGGAAAAAGAAGAAGGAATGTAATAGTAATTATATAAACAATATGGAGTGAAGAACTTCCCTCATTTTTCTTTTCCTCTCCTCTTATCACATACGGAGAAAAGGCCGTCCATATTTCTTTTCAGTTTTTATCCGTAACCAAACAGGGCGTTATAGTTTTGTCAAAACCTAGTCCAGTGTCATTATCTGTGTGGCTAGAAATTCAAAACTAACCTATTGAGTGACACGTTTCTGTTGCACTCGAAGCTACCATTTTTCTGTCAACACAAGAAGACCGTCTTGTGGATTTAAAGTATGAAAAATTATGTGTCTCTTAACCACACACCAAAAAACAAGAAAACCAAGAAAATATGGGACAAGTCGTCTATTTAGACTATTTTATACTCTTATGTTTCTAAGTTTGTGAGTTTTGATTTAATTTTTTAAAATTTTAATTTTTAAGATTTGAATTAATATAAGTAATAAAATTTGAGAGAATGACATATTTAATTATATAACAATACTAAATAATCAGATCACACATATGTATAATATATTAGGATAACTTGATGATGTGACTCAATAGATTTAAAACAAGTGTTTAAAAGTAAAAATTAAGTCTGGTTGTTTTGTTTTTTTTTTTTTAAAGAAAGACCATTAACGGTTCTGTTCTACACCATCACTACATCAAAATTATCGACCATCTTTGCTCACCTCTTCATCAAGCGTTCAATAATTCAGATTAGGTTGAATTTTGCACGTACCATCACAATCATCACTGACCCCGTCTCTTTGTTTTTCCACAACACCATCACAACTTTTGCTTCTCTTCTCATCATTACCAACCCGTTCCAACAATTTTACATTAATTATTCTTTATCAAACATGTATCTATATATAACATATATGTAGATACCTTACAACTGTTGTCGCCACCAATTCATACCCTAGCCCAAAATCTAGCAATCCCCATAATTGAACCCTAGCCCAAAATTCAATGCAATCTGAATTATTTAACACATGTCTCTGTCTTTTGAACTAAAATTTTGTTACTAAGGACAGACTAATGGACGGTGACATGAATTAGCGATGAAGTTATTTGCAAAGATGGTTGGCAATGGCACAACAACGTTGAACAGAACCGGCAAAAACAGGCATTGATGGCCTTTCTTGGAGGGAGAGAAAAATGATAGAGCGAAAAAAATAATAATAATAATAATAAATAATCTCACAGCAATGTGTTAAACCCGAATAATTGGGTAATACCCAACTTAAATCTAATTTTTGCTTTTGAACATTAATTTTAAATTTATTAAGTTACATCAACAGTTAGATGAGTGAATTCAATACAAGTATTATTCTTATAATTATATGTTTGAGTGATCGTTTCCGTCGAATAAGGATTCTCTCGAACGCAGGAGAGATCTTGCACAGAATCTAATAATTGAGATTGAATTGATAAATAAAATTCACTAATAATAATACAATCTCAATCACTGAATTATGTGTAAAATTTCTCTTGTACCGGAAATAATTCTTGTTCCATCTTCGTGCGCTATTCAAACTCATGGGAGAGAGATGACGGGATTTGAATTACTCCCTCTGTCCCATAAATAGTGTCACTTTGATGCTTCATTTGATTGGAGGGATGGAAAAATAGATAGAAGGGATAGGGGAAGGGATGGATGAAGCATTCCTAGGGAATGGAAGGTATCTCTCTCACTTTTTGTTTGGTTGAATAGAATGGATAGTAGAAATGATGGATGGAGTGACACATTTTTTTTTGTTTGGTTAGAAGGAAGGGAAATAGAGTTTTTATATTCTTTTTACTAATATGCCCTCAGTATTTAAAAATTTTATATCTATCCCAAATTTTTAGGAAGGTTAGAAATAGAAAATTAATATTTGTGTTAGTTATTATTTCTTTTTCTCTTCTCTTCTTTCTAATTTTGGGCGGATAGAGAAATATAAAGGAATGAGAGATGAAGCATCCCTCCTTACTTTCTTCCGCTTTTCCCTTTCCTCCAACCAAATACGAAAAAGTTAATTCATTCTCCCTTTCATCCATCCCTTATTAATTTTTCCTTCCAACCAAATATAACATTAGAGAATTATAATTCTAACAAATTAAACTGACATAGTTTCTAAAACATGACACTAGGTTTTTGAAAGGAGGTAGTAATTTTGTAAGCATTGGGGACCGGAAAAGAGCACGGGCTTGGAAACTTTGACGAGAAGTTGTGGTTTTGGTCTGCGCAGTCACAAAATGCCAACGGGGTCCCTTTCATACCTTTGACCGGGAGAAAAGAAGTCTAGATACGGAGATTTGTCATCTTCCTATGAATTTTCAAATCCTTCTTTCCTTCTTGCCAATCAAAGTCTGTATACCATGTACAAGAAGAATTAATAAAATAATAATAATAATAAATATTAAGTTGAGTTAAAAAATAGAGAGAAATTTAAATTTAACTTAATAAAACTGAAAAGAGATAGGCAATTCAAGTTATTCTAATCTTTAAATTATAATTTAACGTCGCTGAAAGAATATTATTTACGTTTTGAGTCAACTGATTACTAGTTTGTTTATGTCATTGAATGTGACGTAACACTACTCTATTATTATTATCTTTTTTCTTTTCGTTTGAAAAATAAATACAAGTTAAACTTTCTTTTCTCTTTTCTTTCAAAATCATTCAATCCAAAGAACCTAAATCCTCCTTTCCTTCTTGCGAATCAAAGTTCAGTAATGGTATCGTATATATGTATAAGAAGAATTAAGAAAAAAATAATAATAATAAATATTAAGTTGAGTTAAAAAAGAAAAAAGAGGGAGAGAGAAATCTAAATTTAACTCAATAAAACTGAAAGAAAATAGACATTTCAAATTATTTTAATCTTTAAATTATAATTTAACATGACGTAAGAATGTTATTTACTTTTTGAATCGACAACAATTAGTTTGTTTACATCGTTGAACGTGACGTAACACTACTCCATTATTATTATCTTTTTTCTTCTCGTTTGAAAAACAAATACAAGTTGAACTTTCTTTCCTTAAACAAATACAAGTTAACCAGCCATTTTGAATCGTCTAGTTATTAGTTTGTTCACGTCGTTGAATGTGACGTAACACTACCATATTATTATTATCTTTTTTCTTCTCGTTTGAAAAATAAATACAAGTTAAACTTTCTTTCCTATTTTCTTTCAAAATCATTCAATCCAAAGAACCTAAATCCTCTTTTTCTCCACTTTCCCTTCATTCATGTTTTTATTATCATATTTTTATGCAGAGTGCATGTATAAGCACACATTTTGTCTAAATCATTGACAATGACAATCTTACAAGCCAATATGCATCCCCAATTTTATTTACTAGGGCATGGACAAAGAGATTCAGGCAGGTAATTGTACAGCTTAATGTCACTTCTGAGTCAAAACATAAATAAACTACTAATTAATTAAACAAAAACTAAAAGAGAGTAAATTTCCCTCAAATTGCTGTCTTAAATGAGATTGAAATTGGGGGTGATAAATTTTTTACCCGAGTTGAAAGCAGGGCAAGTACTAATCTGGCATAGGCGGATGTTTTTTTTAATCCGAATTCGATATTGGATTATTTCTCCTTGTAATATTTTTTTTCACTCGGACTCGCAAACCCAAAAACTTAGAGCCTTTTTGGCATGCCCTTTATTTTTGGAGTTTTCTTTTTGGCTAAAACAGAAACAAAATTTTTACTGCAGGAATGTTTTAAAAAAAAATCGAAAGCATGTTTAGGAATGATACTATTATAGTTTTGGATTATGAATAGTCGTCAAAACAAAAAAATAAAAAATAAAAAATAAAATTTTTTTGGTGTTTTGATTTTAGACCACTGATTACGAAGTGTTTCAGTATTATATAAAATAAAACAAGGCCACACCAAATATGCTTTTGTTATCAAAATCGACACTGTAATAGCCCAAATACAAAAACAGCAGAAACAAAACGCATGCCAAACGGGGGCTAAATTATTAGGTGAAACTGACACTCAATCCATTACCCATATATATCCATTCACTTTCTTATCCGAATCTGATGTGGGATAAATTCTCCCTATAATATAATCATGATGAAATAATTGAAAAGAAATTCTAATCTTTGTTGAAGCACCGTCACAAATTCTCTTTTAATAGGTATACAATATTAAGTTGAGGTTGTGTTCTCACGCTTTGTCACTCAAATTTTTTTAACAATTATTTTAGTAAATTCGTGGTAGAGTTTTGATGTAGTCACTCTTACAAGCGGAAATGTAACAATAATTAGGGAGGCATACAAGGCTAGGTAGGTTCATAAGATAAAGGAAAATTCATTAATTTTTTTTAATAAGGCTAGGTAGGTTTATAAGATAAAGGAAAATTCATTAATTTTTTTAATAAAAAAAATTGGAAGAATCTTTGACCAACATTAGTCGTAATATTAAATATACAAAAATAGATAGGGAAATTATTAGTAAAAGTTATGTGACCAAAGATTATTTCTTAAATTAATAAAAGGTTGAAAGTTGAAAATAAATAAATAATGAGAATTGATACGCAGAAGGCACATACGCGGCCCTATGAAGGACTAGGGCTAAATTAGGAAGTCATTCATTGTTGGACTTGTGATTACGGTATGTACTATATAATCAATAATGTACGTCGCAGACATATATATTTATTTATCTATATATGATGACGATGATATATCCAGATGGCCGGAGAAGTCCATATTATATAGCCTTGTCTCTTTTGCAACATGTCATCAATTCATGGTTTCAACCGCTGTAGTAGTTGCCATTCTTGAATGGCGACCTTCCACAGATTATTTCCTTACGTACAAGTACTATCACTATATATTGTGCAATTATATATATATATATATATGTGTGTGTGTGTGTATAAATAATGACTATACATTGGATGAATTTCTTGCTCTGAACAAAAAATATGATTATGTATATATATACACACACACACACATATACTCCGTATATGACAATGATTGTCGAAAAGGCTGGAGGAAAACTTGACCGAACCCCATTATCTTTTTAAATTAACATTTTTCTTTTCTTTTCTTTTCTTTTTTTTAGTGACTGGAATGGAAAAAACTATCATCATGAGTGACAAGGAGATCAATAATTTTAAATACACCACATCATCATTTTCTGTCCAGATAAATGTATGAAATCAAAGTACATTGTTTAGTTAACCATGAAATCATTGGATTTCGACTTGTAATTGCTTGAAGTCACATGACTTTTTTTCTTTTTATTCAAGTAAAAAAAAGAAGAGATTTTTCTTTTGTTTTTTTTTTTAAAAGAATAAGAATGTAAAGGAAAAAGAAGAAGAATGAATGTAATTACTAATTATATAAACAATATGGAGTGAAGAGATTCCCTCATTTTTCTTTTCCTCTCCTCTTATCACATACGGAGAAAAGGCCGTCCATATTTATTTTCAGTTTCTATCCCAAACCAAACAGACCGTTATAGTTTTGTCAAAACCTAGTCCAGTGTCACTATCTGTGGCTAAAAATTCACAACCTATTGAGTGACACGTTTCTGTTGCACTAGAAGCAACCATTTTTCTGTCAACACAAGAAGACCGTCTTGTGGATTTAAATTGTCAATCTGCACTTTGTGTAAATGTGCTTTAGATGTATTGCCCAATTTTCCCACAAAAATTCTCTAACTCCGGTAGGTCTAATTTTTTCATGCTGCAATATGTGTGTGTATGTGTTTATGCCATGTGAACATTTAAACCATCACATTCAGATGAGGCATATCTTCACGACTATGGTTTTTGCTTCAGAAGAGTTTTCATTCATCGTCTTTTGTAGCAACTTTTCTCCACTATAATGGAACTTCAAGAAGTTGCGAAATGGTAATGATGTGTTGCAAGGAGCTGATACAACATACTCATCAAATAAAAAAGAGAGAGATAATGAAGACCAGCTTGTTGTAGATTTCAACAAATGAACGGACTGATTTTATTATAATTGTGATTGTACTCGAATTCAACAACACTGGTCACACCACCTTCTAGGGTTTTACTAAAAAAATTCTGTATTGCTATTCCACTACCTACAAATCACATATAAGATCGCATCCGTGGCCTTACCAGAGACTGGGCGCCATCAACGATTATTGCGGTCCCAGTCATGTAGCGCGAGCCATCACTTATTAAGTAGATGATAGTTGAAGCCAGATCATTTTTAACGTCTAGCCATCTGTCGAGAGGTGCTGCTTCCTTGACCAACTTCTCTGCCCTCTCGGTACCCACTGAGATTGGAAACTCATCATGTAGGTGCAAGCCACGGCTAATTGCATTAACCCTGATTTGGTACTTCCCAATCTCCAGAGCAGATGTCTGAGAACAGTTATCAGAGATGTTAATATAAAATAATAACTCAACTCAGGAAAATGATCGTATAGAAATAAAATGTCACTCAAAAATAATTTGAAAAAGTCGCAACAACAATTCAACACTATGCGAGCAACTAACTCAGTTCTAGAAACATTGCTCCTATTTGGGCAACTGAAAATATCTGATAGACAAATTCTTTTTCTATTTCTTTTTAGCAAATTATTATTATTATTATTATTATTATTATTATTATTTTCGTTACGGGTGCTCAAGCTCCTCTCAGGACTCGAAATTAGTGTGACATCCAAGAACTTAAACCCCCCTCCCCATCCTTTTCTCTTCTCCATATGTTTCAATCAAATTTTCTTGACAAAGGGTAGCTCAACATCAGTCTCACATTAGTGGAATTGTGTGTGTAAAGACACTAAAACCATTACCCATTCTGAAAGTCCATTACTAATGCTAGAATATGAGCTGAGGAAACACACAATCTGGTGGGATGCATAGTAAGTTAATGCTATCTGATCAATTTTCACTAAGTCAACAAAACAAGCAAGTTGTAGAAGTGTAGAACACCTGCACAACCAAAGCACTGTTGTAACGAAGTCGTAAAGCTATATAGCACAATACATAATCACATCATTTGACAATGTCCAATTCACGGTATGCATAAATTTCAGGAAAATATTGTAAATGCTATGACAAATTATGCAAATTAAGGTTTACTTACCCTAACTAACTGATGAATTCCTGCCAAACACGAACCATATGCAGAAGCTCCCTGATATATACCTCGCTCACCACCAATTATTGAGGTCAAAAATACAATGGATCCTCCTGATTTTTGATCCCGCATTCTTCTGCCAACAGCCTTCAATAAATACCATGCAGCCATGAAATTTATTTTAACTATCTTTTTGAACTCATCTTGAGCCAATTGTAGGGGGTCTTGCATCTTTCCTGTTCCAGGTAATCAGAAGTGAAATTTCAACTACATTGCACCATCCGCAACTATGTATACAAGCATTATGACAAGATAGTGAAAGAAAATGCACCCTTCCAGTTAAGCAGATGTAAGCACGCATATACCAAGCAGTTGAGAAGTAAACTTCTATTTTGCTAAGGAATATAAATCAACATGATTTTCCATAATACAAAGAAAGAGCAGAGCTTATAGAGAAACTAAATGTCAAGCATAACATACATGACCATTTCCATGGTATAAATTTTAGGGAGTTGTCACGATTGGGACCTCATATCCATGTTTATGGCAGAAAGTTCATAGGTTTAGCTTTTAAGAGCATATGCTCCCGCGTTTCCCTCAGAAACATAGCAAATAACTCTCTCACTCAAGCCAATTATCATCAACTAGTTTTATGTGGATTGTCTTAAAACTAGTGTAAAATAATTTTTTTCTTTTTAATATTGAAGTTCAAGAAATCTCTAGTTGCAGCTTTAAACTCCAGGCAAATCACAAGTGACAAGCCTATAAGTATCAAATGACAATAGAATTTGACATTATAGATCACCTTTTTTCCATAGCCAGTAACCTATAACCAATATAGATTTTTGAAACACTTAGTATCAAATATCGAATTTACAAACAGTGTCTAATACTTACTAGAGTCATAGGTTCAGCATTATGAGATAAAAAACACAATTGAGATAAGAATCTAGATGGCTGATGCCACAACATTGGGGCTAATGGGGATCACGATGAGACCCACATGGTGCATGCATAGGTGCAACAATCCTGAGGATTAAATTTAAAAGTTACTTTTACTTTCATATATTCTTATTTTTAGGGATATTTAATTATTAGGTATTTATTTTAGTTTGGTCGTGTCCATACAGGGTCCTTGTGTAATGAAGAATTAAAATGTTGGAAAATTCTTAAACAACTACAGATCTGTATCTAAAATAAAAATATTACAATCTCACTGTTCTATGTAATCTTCTTCTCTTTTCCACCATCCTTTTTTTTTTTTTCCCTCTCCCCCCCCCCCCCCCCCCCCCCCCGCGCCCGCGGCCCCAAAATGGTGCATGCATAGGTGCAACAATCCTGAGGATTAAATTTAAAAGTTACTTTTACTTTCACATATTCTTATTTTTAGGGATATTTAATTATTAGGTATTTATTTTAGTTTGGTTTTGTCCATACAGGGTCCTTGTGTAATGAAGAAATAAAATGTTGGAAAATTCTTAAACAACTACAGATCTGTATCTAAAATAAAAATATTATAATCTCACTGTTTTATGTAATCTTCTTCGCTTTTCCACCATCATTTTTTTTCCTTCTCTCTCTTCTCCCCCCCGCGGGCGTTCTCTCTCTCTTTGTGGAAGATTTCTCTTCTTCTCTTTTCCTCCATCCTTCTCCTTCTTTCTTTTCTTCTCCTCTTATACTCTGATCTTTTACTTTTTTTCTTGCATCAGGGACCCATAGATATTGAACCTTATTTAAATTGGCCATCTCCTCTTCACTTACCATCACATCAGTAGAATTACTTTCTTGTGTTTTGTATTTACTTAATTATTTCACAAAGATTCATTCTGAAGGTCCAAACAGGACAGCAGTAATATAAATTGCTAAATTGTAGGAAATAATTAACAGCGTAGAGGTGCCAGATCTTTTAACACGGAAATCATTGGCTTCAACATCAAAAATGAAAGTTGACCAAGTTCAAGGAGCAACCATAACTATAACCTGTGTTACCCAGACTTAGGTAAGCATCTCGGGTGCAGCTGTGTCCAAGTATCGGACCTCTCAAATTTAGGATACAGGAATATGAGTCTAAAAGTTGGATATGGATACAGATACGTAGACACATACTATGCATTTAAATACGTACATAATATGATTTATTAGAGTGTTATGTTAATGTTGTTGATTTATAAGAATATACTCAATTATAAATCAAATTAAATGATGTGTGGTAAAAGAAAAGTGTTTCTATCTATCTCAAAGATAGGAAATTCATCTCTGCTATTAAATCTAAGTTGTTGTTCAATCATATCATGTGAACACGAGAAATTATATGTTGCAACGGTTGTAACGCTGACGTGGAATAACCCACGGTTACAAAAAATCCACCAAAGCAAGGTGGACCTATGTAATACCCCGATATTTTAAAAAGGATTTATTAATTAAATTAATTTATATTATATTATTATTATTATTATTTTTAAGTGATTTGTTTTACTTAATTAAGTGCTTGATAGTTGTGATTTGTTTTATTTAATTAAGTGCGTAGGTAAATTGTATTGTTTTAATTAAATTATATTTTGTAATTTTATTTGTTAAATTTATATGGTGTTTGATTTGTGGAATGCTAGTTAGTGAAGTGTTTATTTGATTTGCGTGATTTTATGTTGGTGTAACTTTATTGTTAATTATTGGTAGCTATTAAATTTAATTTCATTATTTTAGGTATTTAAGTTATTTGGATTGGGATTAAAGGAAGTTGGACCAACAGATGTGGTATTGGGCTTGAAGGAAGCCTTGTTGGGTTAATTGGTAAAGGCCCGTGGTTGGGAGGATATTTAATAATTATCTTTGCATAATTATACCTATATAATTACATGTGTATATTAATTCATTATTAAATCATGAGGAGGGATATATATGTCAATATAATTATATATTGATATATATAGGTATATATAATCTATTTATACTAATGGTTATATATGGAAGGTAATATATATATATATATATATATATATATATATATATATTATTTAAAAGATAAATATTATTTATTTTATATAATAATAATCCTAATGGGAAAAGGATGTAGGTTTTTGGATGTGTATAAATAAACACATAAGACTTTAGGGTTAGGAGTTTTTCCACGTTAGAAAAATAAGAGAATTAAAGAGAGAAGAAGAAGGGCTAACGAAGAGGAGACCGGATTTGCAAAAGAAAGGCAAGTTCTTTTCTACTTCTCCTCTTAAGGCTCATAAGCCTATCACCTTCATTATCAAAATTATAGTTTTATTTTATGTTGTGCAATCAAAATAAATTAGTAATCAGATTATTGGGATCACATTTATTGTTGGCATATATGTAGCTTTAATCCTTTATATACATGTATGTGCTATTAGGATTTTCTAATTTTAATTTCTGAAATTTTTAAAGGTTGATTTAATGATGGGTAGCATGATTAGTTATATTATATGGTGGTTAAATTATTATATATGTTAATGTTGGCTTTAAAATATTACATATAGTATTTGAGTGCTTCTGAAATTTTCTGGATATTTTATACATATGATTCGTATTATTTGTTTTAGTTTTTTTCCCTTTGATAAAATTGTTGGTAAAATATATACACTATTATGTATAATTTTTGGTTATATATATATATATATATATATACTGGCAACATACAAATCGGCGCATGCACAAAAAGGGGTTGGATTTGGTGCGGCGCAACACACAGTCTTTCTTGTGCGCCCAAATCAGGACCATCATTTGGTCCTGATAACAAGAGAATAATCCAATGTGGATGATTACATGAGAAACGGTTGCACTCGCTAGGTTGGGGCGTTAGATGAAGATAATGGGTGTAGGATGATTCAGTGTGTTGCGGTTGTATAAAATTTGTGTGCGCATTAAATCTGGACCATAGATGTGGTCTAGTCAACAGGAAAATGATCCAGTGCAAGCAAATACACTAGAACGCAGAAGGCTGGCCAATAGGAACAAGCCACACACGCGCCGAGAGTGGCTCAGGCGCGTGCAGGCGCGTGGACGCGCCTGCCGGTAAGGAGAAGCGCGTGAAGGCGCGTGGGAGTAGTCTAGGGGTATGTGGTGGCGCGTGGAGGCGCGTGGGGATGCGTGTGAGGTCCTGAAAAGTTGCTTGAGACTCCGGTGAATTTCCAGTATTTATCTTAAGCGTGTTAGGGTTAAAATTAATCATTAGAGGGTGTGTTCTTGATGTTCTGAGAGCCTCAGAGTGTTACTAAGATACCTAGTAGCATTTAGTGGTATAAATACACTTAATTAAATATTTTTGCAATGAAAGGAGGTGTATATATGTATATATATATGTAGATATGATTTAAATAGTCAACGATTGGTATGGAATGTATGATACACACATATATATATATTATAAAATATATGTGTATATATATTATTTAAGATTATGGTATGGTTGATTTAAAATCGTAATAGATACACGGTTATTAAATTAAGGACATGCTTATTATATGCATGTGAAGTCTATAAGTTTAAAGTTAGTACATGGTTGAATTGTAGGCATGGATGAGTTGCCAAAGGCTTTGATATACTGCCTTATTGGTTATGAATAAATTTCATATATGGGAAGCATGGTTGAATTGCTAATTAATTGCAAAAGTAAATATACAGAAGGAAGCATGGTTGAATTGCTAATATATAAATAAATATATTTATAAAAGGCATGGTTGATTTGCCGGTGCATATCTAAATTGCTATATGTTTAGATGACTAAAGTACTGTTTAGGATGGAGTTCAAGGTGAGTGGGGTTTACTTTATGAGAATATTATAAAAGGGGGGGCTTGGTCTAGGTATGTCTGATAATTAATTATTGGTGAGTGGTTTTGACAATTTAATGCCCTATTAACTGGTAGGATTCTTGCACTATATATATAAGTATTTATATATATTTGTAGCATCGTATATTAAAGTTAAAGCTTAATTAGGGATGGTTTTGGTAAAGATGATCTGTTTATTGGTTTTCAGAGGCTTGGTAGAGAGAACTTGCTCGTAGGGTTTAACCCGCGATTTATTTTTCAAGTTGTAGAAGGTCAAGTCTCAAGGTTGAGGATCCGCAGCTGGAGGACTTATCCATTCCTTCTATTTACTTAAAAGTAGGATATTAGTTTTGTTTCAGTTGATATTAGTACTTATTTGGTTGAAATTCTAAATAGTAACTTTTGGTTAAGGGGTCCTTGAGTTACGGGATTCCCGAGTTGTAACCATTTGGAAGTTATTAATGGATTTACTATTAATTGGATTTCTTCAGCGTTTTATTTTATTCTTTATTTCATTTTGTAATCCGTGCTTGTTTAAATACTTTAATTGGTTTGATATCCCCTGATTTTGTGCGCGGACTTGATCAACCCGTGTTCCGAAATTAGGGGGTATCACAGTTGGTATCAGAGCACTCCAGGTTCAAGTGTCCCTAGGGTGTCTTTCGTTATGTGAATTCCGCTTTGTGTACTCGTTTCTTTAGAGCTTAAGTTTAGGATACATTGTATTCCTTTACGGTCCGTTAAAATCGTACTGATGTCTGTCGTTCTATGTTAACAGCATGGTTAACACTGGAAGAGGACAGAATCTGAACCGTCGACAGAGGAGAGCTGCACGTATGCAGCAAGAACACCTGCAACGTCAGCAAATGGAGGAAAAGCAGCAACGACTTGGGTTTCAGGATGAGGGTCAGCTTCAGGAGGAGCAAGAGGAAGTTCAGGCTCCGGCTCAGGGCAGGGATCCAGAGTATCCTCCTCACATCAATGACCTCATTGCTCGGGCTATAGAAGCTGGGGTAGCAGCTGTACTTCGGAATCAGCCTCAGGTACAACCAGCACCGTTACCAGCACCGGTTGTTCAGACTGATACTTGGGAGAAGGCCAGGAGTTCTTTCACAAAAGGGAGTCCACCTGAGTTCACGGGCTCCACGGATGCGAGAGCAGCTCACCAGTGGAAACAGGACATTGAGCGACATCTTCGCTTGGTTCAGTGCACGGAGGTTCAGAAGCAGATGCTTGCTACCTTCAAGCTAGTTGGGGATGCACTGCAGTGGTGGGAGTCAGTTACCACCATAGAGGAGAGGATGGCATTGACTTATGATGAGTTCAGTGCACGCTTTGAAGACAAGTATTTCCCTTATGTAGTTAGGGCAGCCATGAAGACTGAGTTTCTTAATCTGCAGCAAGGGAACATGACAGTGGCGGAGTATGAACAGCAGTTCACACGCTTATCTCTTTTTGCACCGGAGGAGGTGGATACAGAGGAGAAGAAGCGCAACAGTTTCGTCAAAGGACTGATGTGGTCTATCAAGAGAGCTATTACTGGTAGTCCAGCCTACACTACTTATGCTCAAGTGGTGGACGCAGCTTTGCAGCTTTATCAGCTAAATGAGGATTTCAGACAGACTAGGGCTGAGAAGCGGGGTGGTAAAGACTTTGCTAATCAGCCAGCTGAGAAAGTGAATGATAATGGGAACCGACAGAATGATAAGGGCAGATTCCAGGGCCAGCAGCCTTGGAAGAGGCACAAGGGTAATTCAGAAGTTCAGAGAGAGGGAGTTTCCACTCCGCAGACTGGAGCACCTCAGACTGGACAGGGACAGCTACAGGGTAATCACCAGGAGGGGCAGTCAAATATATTTAGGGGTCATTGCTATAAGTGTGGAGATTATGGGCATTCAGCCAAACGGTGTCCTGGGTTGGCTCAGAAACAGCATGGGCAACAGGGACAGTGGCAACCATTACCTACTCCACAGATTCCACGTGTGCAGGCTCAGACATTTCCGGCCTTACCAGCACCACCGCCACCGCAGGGACAGCCTATACAGCAGTTGCATCAGGGTATGGTGTACAATGCCACACCTTGCAATGCATGGGTACCTCAGAAGAATTGAGGTATGTTTTTTTTATTTCAAGGTAGATATAGAAATGACTTAGTAGATATAAGTGCATCATGTTCAGTAGTATCTGGATGGTTTTGGCTTATGATGGTGATATATATTTATACATATATATACAAATCATTGACTGTTAGTATATTACACCACTAGGTGTTTAAGTAATATACACAATTGTGAGCATTTTATTATAGATATTTACATATTAAATATCTTACATGGCAAACAGTGGAATAAGGGAAAATGAAAGTTTGGGACAAATAATCAAAATTTCATTTCATGGATTCGTGAATTCCGAGGACGAAATTCCTTTTATTAGGGGGGAAGAATGTAATACCCCGATATTTTAAAAAGGATTTATTAATTAAATTAATTTATATTATATTATTATTATTATTATTTTTAAGTGATTTGTTTTATTTAATTAGGTGCTTGATAGTTGTGATTTGTTTTATTTAATCAAGTGCGTAGGTAAATTGTATTGTTTTAATTAAATTATATTTTGTAATTTTATTTGTTAAATTTATATGGTGTTTGATTTGTGGAATGCTAGTTAGTAAAGTGTTTATTTGATTTGCGTAATTTTATGTTGGTGTAACTTTATTGTTAATTATTGGTAGCTATTAAATTTAATTTCATTATTTTAGGTATTTAAGTTATTTGGATTGGGATTAAAGGAAGTTGGACCAACGGATGTGGTATTGGGCTTGAAGGAAGCCTTGTTGGGTTAATTGGTAAAGGCCCGTGGTTGGGAGGATATTTAATAATTATCTTTGCATAATTATACCTATATAATTACATGTGTATATTAATTCATTATTAAATCATGAGGAGGGATATATATGTCAATATAATTATATATTGATATATATAGGTATATATAATCTATTTATACTAATGGTTATATATGGAAGGTAATATATATATATATATATATATATATATATATATATATATATATATATATTATTTAAAAGATAAATATTATTTATTTTATATGATAATAATCCTAATGGGAAAAGGATGTAGGTTTTTGGATGTGTATAAATAAACACATAAGACTTTAGGGTTAGGAGTTTTTCCACGTTAGAAAAATAAGAGAATTAAAGAGAGAAGAAGAAGGGCTAACGAAGAGGAGACCGGATTTGCAAAAGAAAGGCAAGTTCTTTTCTACTTCTCCTCTTAGGGCTCATAAGCCTATCACCTTCATTATCAAAATTATAGTTTTATTTTATGTTGTGCAATCAAAATAAATTAGTAATCAGATTATTGGGATCACATTTATTGTTGGCATATATGTAGCTTTAATCCTTTATATACATGTATGTGCTATTAGGATTTTCTAATTTTAATTTCTGAAATTTTTAAAGGTTGATTTAATGATGGGTAGCATGATTAGTTATATTATATGGTGGTTAAATTATTATATATGTTAATGTTGGCTTTAAAATATTACATATAGTATTTGAGTGCTTCTGAAATTTTCTGGATATTTTATACATATGATTCGTATTATTTGTTTTAGTTTTTTTCCCTTTGATAAAATTGTTGGTAAAATATATACACTATTATGTATAATTTTTGGTTATATATATATATATATATATATATATACTGGCAACATACAAATCGGCGCATGCACAAAAAGGGGTTGGATTTGGTGCGGCGCAACACACAGTCTTTCTTGTGCGCCCAAATCAGGACCATCATTTGGTCCTGATAACAAGAGAATAATCCAATGTGGATGATTACATGAGAAACGGTTGCACTCGCTAGGTTGGGGCGTTAGATGAAGATAATGGGTGTAGGATGATTCAGTGTGTTGCGGTTGTATAAAATTTGTGTGCGCATTAAATCTGGACCATAGATGTGGTCTAGTCAACAGGAAAATGATCCAGTGCAAGCAAATACACTAGAACGCAGAAGGCTGGCCAATAGGAACAAGCCACACACGCGCCGAGAGTGGCTCAGGCGCGTGCAGGCGCGTGGACGCGCCTGCCGGTAAGGAGAAGCGCGTGAAGGCGCGTGGGAGTAGTCTAGGGGTATGTGGTGGCGCGTGGAGGCGCGTGGGGATGCGTGTGAGGTCCTGAAAAGTTGCTTGAGACTCCGGTGAATTTCCAGTATTTATCTTAAGCGTGTTAGGGTTAAAATTAATCATTAGAGGGTGTGTTCTTGATGTTCTGAGAGCCTCAGAGTGTTACTAAGATACCTAGTAGCATTTAGTGGTATAAATACACTTAATTAAATATTTTTGCAATGAAAGGAGGTGTATATATGTATATATATATGTAGATATGATTTAAATAGTCAACGATTGGTATGGAATGTATGATACACACATATATATATATTATAAAATATATGTGTATATATATTATTTAAGATTATGGTATGGTTGATTTAAAATCGTAATAGATACACGGTTATTAAATTAAGGACATGCTTATTATATGCATGTGAAGTCTATAAGTTTAAAGTTAGTACATGGTTGAATTGTAGGCATGGATGAGTTGCCAAAGGCTTTGATATACTGCCTTATTGGTTATGAATAAATTTCATATATGGGAAGCATGGTTGAATTGCTAATTAATTGCAAAAGTAAATATACGGAAGGAAGCATGGTTGAATTGCTAATATATAAATAAATATATTTATAAAAGGCATGGTTGATTTGCCGGTGCATATCTAAATTGCTATATGTTTAGATGACTAAAGTACTGTTTAGGATGGAGTTAAGGTGAGTGGGGTTTACTTTATGAGAATATTATAAAAGGGGGGGCTTGGTCTAGGTATGTCTGATAATTAATTATTGGTGAGTGGTTTTGACAATTTAATGCCCTATTAACTGGTAGGATTCTTGCACTATATATATAAGTATTTATATATATTTGTAGCATCGTATATTAAAGTTAAAGCTTAATTAGGGATGGTTTTGGTAAAGATGATCTGTTTATTGGTTTTCAGAGGCTTGGTAGAGAGAACTTGCTCGTAGGGTTTAACCCGCGATTTATTTTTCAGGTTGTAGAAGGTCAAGTCTCAAGGTTGAGGATCCGCAGCTGGAGGACTTATCCATTCCTTCTATTTACTTAAAAGTAGGATATTAGTTTTGTTTCAGTTGATATTAGTACTTATTTGGTTGAAATTCTAAATAGTAACTTTTGGTTAAGGGGTCCTTGAGTTACGGGATTCCCGAGTTGTAACCATTTGGAAGTTATTAATGGATTTACTATTAATTGGATTTCTTCAGCGTTTTATTTTATTCTTTATTTCATTTTGTAATCCGTGCTTGTTTAAATACTTTAATTGGTTTGATATCCCCTGATTTTGTGCGCGGACTTGATCAACCCGTGTTCCGAAATTAGGGGGTATCACAACCTACAATACAACTAAAAAGTTAATTCACTTGCTTTGCTTTGGTGGTTACAACCGTCGCAACGTATAATTTCTCGCCGAACACATACTCTATACCCATACACTTGTCGTGTGGTGTCGACACGGGTACGTGAACGGAAACAGGTGAGTCAATGTAACAAGCCTATAACTACCAGCTACCATTGGACAATGACTTCAAACAGTATTCATTAATTTGAAGAAAATTAAAGACCTTCATCCATTTTTTTTTTTTTTTTTGATAAGTAAAAGACCTTCATCCAACATAAACTCAATTCAACATGATAAAGCCATATACAAACTATTCTGGAATCAATTTTGTCAAATGTGTTTCTCAATTCCGCCAATGCTCTGCCTATAGCCACCATCATCCTGCTTTCATATATTGATAAATTTTCTTCCTTGTTATATGAAGATCATTAAAACTTGTCATACATGTAATAAATTATAAGCAAGTTTCCAGATGAATAAACTCAACTTGATAAAGCATTTTCTCAACCATTTGGGTTGGCTAGACGAATCACGTGTCATCATTCTGCTCAAAGGTTATACAGTCTCAATTAAATCACAGAATATCATTTAGTTTTCCTTTTCGCTTTCCCTTAGCATTATCCTCAATAAGAACCACCTCAATTGAAGTTAAGTGAGATTGCTCTATTGTGGGAATTTATTCAGGATAAAGACAGGTTGTGGATCGCTTGGTTCCAATCTTTGAGGGCTGCTATTCCATCAATATGGAGTTGTACATATAGCAGTAAATTCTCTACGTTCTGGAGGAATCTTCTAGATACTAGAGAACATTTGATACCCAGTATCGTTTTAATATAGGGGATGGTCAATCAATTAAGTTGTTCTCGGATCCTTGGTGGAAGGGGTAAACTTTAATTCAAGCTTTTGGGCATAGAGCGGTGAGATGGTTTGATCTTTCCAAGAATGCCAGTGTTAATGACATTATGCAAGGAAAGAGATGGTTGAAACCTCGATTCTTATCTAGTGAGGCTGAATTCATTTGGAATCAGGAAGCATTTGGGCATAGGGTGGTGAGATGGTTTGATCTTTCCAAGAATGCAAGTGTTAATGACACTTATGCAAGGAAAGAGATGATTGGCGATTCTTATCTAGTAAGGCTGAACTAATCTGGAATCACAAGTCTAATGTGAGTGCGTCAGGCTACATTCCATCAAGGAGCAGATCAAGTTCTATGGAAACATGGTGCATTTTCATTCAAGTCAGCTTGGAAGAATTTGAGAGCTCATCAACCCAAAAAGCAGTGGTATGAAGTTTGCTGGAATCAAAGTAGACCTGCAGCATGCTCGACAACTTGCCATCCTTCAAAACAAAATTACCTCCCTTTCGAATCCGCAATTGAGGGGTATTTGTCTCTCTTCTGTCTGTCATAACTGTTATAGGGCTGGGGATCAGATTGAACACTTGTTTTTTGAATGTCCATATGCTGCAAGTGTGTGGAAATGGCTATTTGATGTCTTGCATTGGAATTGGGGGCATATATCTTCATGGAATCACTTAATTGTTTGGTTCCAGGAAAGATTCGAGCAGAAATCTTAAAAGAACAGGTGGTGCAGGGTGTTTTTTCTCTATGGTTATATGGGGTATTTGGAGGAGCAGGAATTCCAACCTTCATCAGGGTACAGCTCCAAGTGCCAATCAGCTTTGCCAGAATGGTGTTTTGGGAGGTAAGTGAGATTGTTGGAGTGCATCTAAATGACTTCCCGAATTGGATTAATGATTAAGCACCAATGGAATCTGTTTTTCTGGGTTCTTTCTGTTCGGTTGATGCAGCTGCAGGATGATGAGCTAGTGTGTTGTGTTTTTAAGTTTTCAATAGTTCATAGTGTTGTTTCTCAGGATGGTAGTGGTCCTGAGTTTTAGTATTTTTTCTTTATTTTATTTTATTTTATGGGTTTTGGAAATGGTCTTTTTCAATTGTTAAGTGGGGGTAAGCCCTCTCTCTTGGCCCTGTAGTTCGGTTTCTTTGGTTATTGCAAGTTTACTTGGGCAAAAATATATATATGGTGCTTCTTGACTTTTGACTAAATTGTTCCATAAAATACGAATACTCTAACAGTAGTTTTGTAAAATTAATCTTTAAATTCAAAAGGTATAATTATGGCGCAAACACTCCTCTATTTAACTCATCCTACTTTAATTCTATAATGAACATTTCTCCAATTTCTGCCCCGTTGTGCACAATCAAGGGTAGTTAATATCTAGACAAATACATAATTAAATTATACAATTTGTTAACTTTTGGAAGAAAAAATACAAATTGTGTAGTATATATTCAACATATATAGAAAAATATTGACCATTTTTTTTCTGATTCTTTTTCTTTATCATAAAACCAACATCAATTATTTTCTTATTTATATGATCCACACACAGAAAATAGTATCAATCAATATCTCCTTATCTTCTCTGCAGTTTAAAATATAAATGAATTCTCAAAATGAACTTTGAGCACTGAAATGTTACCTTCATAAGTATAACAATTCACAAAAGCGTCTAATTTCCCCAAAATTCTGCACGCCTTGTCCACTGCTTCATCGAAAACCGCCTCTCTCTCATCCTCCATATCCAATCCAACCACTTCGACCACAACGGAACCGTTCAAAGAGCCTCTTATTTTCTCCGCCACACTCCTAAGGTTGCTCTCATCTCCCATCAAAACCAACCTAATCATAGACAAGAAATTCAGCAAAAAAAAAAAAAAAACACAGTGAGATATGGTGTGACCATTCATAAATTCGCATTCTAAATAAATAAAAAAAAATCAATCAATAGCCTTAAATAGACATAATATAAATAAATATATATATACCTGCAACCTCGTTTTGCTAAATGATGGGCAACGTTTAGAGAAATCTCATCGCCATTGGAGGTGAGCAGGACCTTCTTCATAGGATTTTCCATTCTCGAGAACAATTGTAGAATGAAACCCTAACCAGCAATTGAATTTAAGAGAGAGAGAGGAAGCAGGTTGTGAACACGAGTTATATACATATATATATATATAGAGAGAGAGAGAGAGAGATTTAAATAGAAACGAAAGAATAGCAGAAATTTAACAAGAGAATAATTAATTGATTAAAAGTCTACTAAAAAAGTAATTGAGTTTTTCGGTTCACACCTGAATCGCGTGAACTAATGAGACTGATGAAACTAGATCTTATTCTCATAGACTCATAGTGCGTGTGTATATATATATATATATATTATATAGTTGCAACTATATAATATATATATATATATATATCGAATCCAGGCGACGATGGCATGTGCCCACAACGTGTAGTGGTGTACTGAATGAATGAGTGGATAGCAAAAATTAGACATAATGAAAAATAAATACATTATTGATACTCGAGTCACATATTTCATAATTCATTCACTTGGCTCAATAATTTCAAGCGAGAATACTCCTTATAGTGGGAAATTAAAGAATAATTGATGATGGATTGCATTTTCTAATAACTTTCCACCAAAGTGCATATAGTATTGAGGGAAATCATTTTACATTTGCAGCAAGACATTGACGAGGGACGACTTAGATCCTTTATTATTTAATTAAAATTTATCAAAACAAAAGTGAGATTCATTTCAATATATAATATATATTCTTGTTATACATATTAAAATGTACTTATGGTCTTATTTATACGGTTAGGTGAGATTGTATTGTTTTTTCTTACAGTGTTAGGTAGGTGGGACCCAAAACATACCTATGAGAGGTCTTTTCTTTCTTTCTATTTCCAGTCAGTCTAGGACACGTGAGAGTTTGAAACCTCTTTTACTTTTCCAAACAAAGAGGAGTGAGTTCGTTGAAATTTGGTATGGACTGCACTGAATTTGCTCAATAGTCTTGTTGACCCGAATGGTCTTATCAAGCTGATGGGGCTGATCACCATTGCCCAACTCCTTCATCTGAATTTTAAAAGAGCTAAACAAGCCCAACACTTCAACCCGCTTAAGTGTTGGGCTCGCAAAGTTTTTTCATATTACGATATCGCCCATTAACACCAAGAAGAGAACGAAGTCGTGTATTGTTGGACTGACCACGGCCCACTCTATTTCTCTATCAAGAAGAAGCCGAAAGTGGGAGATGTGCCATGCATGTTTTCTTACCTATATACATTAATATATATATATATATATAAAACATTATATATGCATACTTCTTTTCACTTTCATTTAGTTTACTATTTGGAGGTAATTACCTACTTTATGCAATGGAAAAAAAAATGTTAATAATCATTATTCCAAAGGTCTAAACTAAATGAAATCCTTTGGGCTGTTTTGGATAACATTTGGAGTGGCGAAGGCAAAGGGTGATCTTGTATAAAGGTAATCATGCTCGCTGATTTCAGATAACATAAATTGTTTTTAGTATTGGTTTTTCTTGTTGGGTGATTACTTGTCTGCTTAATTAATCTTTGTTCGCTTTACTTAGGTACAAATTCCCAGATACCCTTGTTGAGGCTTTTTGTTGATTTTGATATGTAGATTCCTTTTCTGCTCTTTGATACATACATGCTTGTTTGTTCTCCAACATACATACATACATACATACATACTCTCCACAAAATCTACACAAAGTGTCATTGATGTTATGTTTAGGAATTATTGATGAAATTTAATTCAAACTTTGAATTGAATATTCTCCAATTTTGGGTTTGATTAGAACCATGATATGATATGGTGGGAAGAATTTGCCTTCTTATATTAGCTGATCATGGTATATTCATCATTGCCGATCAAAGTTAAAAGAGCATATGCAGTAGTGTATTGATCATCCTGAAGAGATAAGCAAGCTTGTAAACGGGAAGGCTCCGGTTGTCATGACGGAAAATTTTGAAGAGGTATGGAATTTTTGTTTTGTTTGTCGCTTACTTTTTGATTTATTTAAACACATTCAATTCAATAACCTTAGTGACCACAAATTGCACAAGACTGGCCTCAGTAGGTCATGTTTTTCTTTTTTAAGTTATGATCCAAAGCAAGATATGTGGTTAATATCAAATAACCGTTTACCGGCCTCAGATTCTTGTAGCAGTTCTATGCAAGGGATTTTGAAATATGCAAACTCCATTTCTTATTTCTAAATTGAAGCAAAGCTTCAAAAACTGCTTGAACACTCTTTCAATTTTAATTTGTGAACAGGAAGGAAAATGGGATATAAGGTAGTGCATTTTAGTTATACCTCATGCGGGGCCTTGTGTCTCTCCATAGGCATCAATGGCTTCAAGTCTATCGATCTGGAACCAACCTTTGATCAAAGTGAAACACTCAACAACGTGCATGAGTAGGTTTCAGCTCCACCTGAAGCGCGCCCAAGGTTGGAGGTTAGGTTCTTTACCATATTTATTTGTTATCTTTCTTTCTTTTGTTTCATGTATAAAATATTGTTGTATTTTTTTTTTCAGATTAAGAAGTTGAAATAGTGGAGAAATTTTTTTTTTTAAAGCACCTCACTAATCATAATATAAAATCTTGATGACATTTTCCTGATTTTAATGGTCTTTTTCCTTTCATATGTTTGTCCTGTTTAACCATTTTTAATGGTTTAATGCAGTTGACATTATGATTCTTAGCAATTTAACGGTCACTTTTAACAATAGAATTAGGATGAGTACTTCAACTTTTATAATGTAAACCACACAACTTGAATATCACAATGAAGGAGATAAGGGGGATGCCTTTTGTATTATACACTATTCACTTGAGT
Organism: Cornus florida; assembly: GCF_030987335.1. Taxonomy (NCBI): domain Eukaryota; kingdom Viridiplantae; phylum Streptophyta; class Magnoliopsida; order Cornales; family Cornaceae; genus Cornus; species Cornus florida. Next base: position 897,494 of record NW_026775577.1, on the reverse strand, counting down.
TCACCCTCACTTTCATCACACATATGACACAACTAGATAAATAGTCACACATCTTATCAAACATCACACTAATATTTCTTACTCAGAAAGGATGACAACCGATCACCATTTTTGTCGGCTGCTTCTGCCTCTACAGTTCTAACACCAAAACTACAATGCAAACAATAGAATAAGTGTCAGATGAACGTTAGAAATCTCATTTGTATGACCAATTACAATAATCGTAACCCATTGATCTGTGTTTCAGAAGACCGTGTTAAGAAGTTTGTTGCATTTGTAGCACATAAATTGCTGTGTATTCATTCCAATGTAGGATTATTATGGAACCTAACATGATCATTTCAATGGAAGGTACTATGTAAAGAGACTGACCAAAACTACATCAGGTGAGAAAATAAAAGGAGAAATAGCTTGTAATAAGAAGAATGAAAAAAAGAGGATTCACGTGGCAGACCTCATTTAAATGGAACCAAGGGAAAGGAAAGATGAAGATGACGACTACTACACATGAAAAGGGTAGTTAATACTACAAGTTGTAGGTCATTTATTCCATGTTCTAGACATTGGACTATGGAGGTACTGTGATGCGTATTAGGTCTGATTCTGAAGACTGTTATAGTGGTGGTCATATATTATGCATATGTACTTACAGTCTGCATCTGTGTTGATCCATTGCTCCCTATTTTGATTTGAACCTCTGCTTCTGATACTGCTATGGGTCAGGTTCAATTTGGTGATTCTCTTCTCTGTTATAGCTCTGTTAAGAAACTCTCTGTTGCCTTTGTCGTGGAGTGCCAGTTCTTTAGTATCATAGCCCCCACCATAGAAGGTGTTGTTGATATCATGGTTGTATGATTTACTGGACTTTTTCTCAGCTGTTGGCCCTTCGGGATGGATCTTATTTGAGAACATCCTTCGGACCTGCATGCCAATGACAAGGAAATTTAGATTGACAGTAATATTGTTACAACTTATACGAGTTCATGGTCAATATATGGAAGTACAAACCATTCAAAGAAATAACTACCAAAATGAGTGATTTTTACGATGAGATCTAGTAGAAGGGATTTTATGTGCTAGGTTATGTGGATATTTTTGTACCATTCTCATATTCTACCTTCCTGACCATCCTAACTAGGATACCCTTTAGGATGCGCAAAGTGGGAAATGTCCAGTGATTTCCCAGTTGGGAGATTATTTTGGTCAAGAGGCAACAGATTCAGACAGTTTGCACCATCTGATTTGATCAATCACGTCAAACTTTCTTCATGTCCTGGCAGTGAGTGTATTCTTAGGAATTCATTGAAGGTTTAACTCAATTAGACTGTAGTTCATCTCAATTTGATGAATAATTAGACTGTAGGCATTTAGGGACCTGCCATTTTCTTTTTCATGTCAAAAATAAAAAATAAATGAAAAAAAGAGAGGGAAAACACTCAGAAGCATTGGCTTGAAGGAGCCAGTGCGGCCACACAGACCACTCAATATCACCGTTTCAATAGGTGATAGGCCATTATTAGAAAAATCACAATTTCGATAGGGATCAGCTATTTGATAGGCCATTTTTAGAAAAAATAATTAATGCAAGTGGTCAACCTGGGTAAGTTTCCTCTTGATTGAAACAGAATCAACACCTTCATTAACAGCAATAGCTCCAGAGCTCTTTGGAGAGGAATGGAGCTTTTTCAGCATTTTCTTCATGAAATGCATGCCATATTTCCCCTTGGCTTGGTTATCTCCTTTATCACATTTCTCCGTGGAATGCTCGTATGCTGTGTTATTCATCTGAAAGAGCTGCCCAAGTGTCGTCTTGACTTTCTTTGTCTCCTCCATACTTGATTCAGGTAGTTCAATTGAAGAGCCAAAAAGGTATTCCTGAAGTGGATATATAGTTGTATCTCCACACTCGGTGTTCACACCTTCAATTTGCTTGCCACTGAGTATTATGGTGCTCACAGGATTGGTTCTCTCTAATGATCTATCATACTCCATTTCTTCAGCCTCAAGGAACTTCTCCAGCTCGTCACCGATAAGCTTCAATTCATTCTTTACGACCTCTGTTTCTTTAGTTATATTCTCAAAGGGCACGGGAGGCATGGTGAATGTTGGTGTGGAGGGCTCCATAGTGATTGGTTCTGAACCAAGAGTTCCAATTGTGAGAAAGCCCATGAAGAAGCTGGAGTTCATAATAGATGATTCTTCTTCATAGCCCTCTTCCACTCTCTTGATTTTTTGTTCACTAGAAGAGTTTTGACATTCCTCTTGAGTCTGCCTCGAGTCTGCATAGTTGTAGCTTGGCTTTGGGTGATATTGTTTGTCATCAAGCAATGGCTGCACTGGAGAACAAGCATAGGATTTCCCTGAAACCAGAAAGTAAAAGGAGTTATAAAGCATAGTCATAAGTGCTCAATATCATCTTTTTTCTTTGTACCAGATGGGGGACAGAGACCAATCAAATGGCTGCACTCCTCCAGGGAATAACTATGAAATTATGAACATGGTAGTAATTGTATGCTTATATAATAGTAACTTCTTGTGAATGATCATGGAGATCCAAAGAAAGCAATAAAGCAAATCACACAACAAAGCACAAGATATAACGTGGTTCGGCCAAACTTGGTCTATGTCCACGGATGAGAAGAGATTCATTATGATTATGTAGAGATATTACAACATTAGAGAATTATCAACACCAGACCATGTACACAAACTCTTGCCCTAGAGTTCTTCTCCGTGTACTCCACAAGACTCCCTCTCGCCATTGGTGTTCACTCTACCAAACCCGTAACTACCTCTACCCATCAACTCCCTCATGAAGCTACCACCCTCCACTATAGAATTAGGGCTACCACCCTCCACTATAGAATTATTAGGGCTACATGTCTCTCATTCTCGTAAGTATCAACTCACAACCTAGGTAACTATTTATAGACTATTTATAGAGTCCAAAACCCAATACCCTGTTGGACAAGGATTACAATTCCTTCAAGCTCAAGACTTGGATAACAAGAAATTACCTAATAAAACACAACTCTAAACTATAAACTATAAACTTGACTAGACTAGAATTTGAAACAAATTTCATAACACTTCGACGACACATTATGTATAGTGGCCATCTATTGGTACCATTTTCAGCAGAGTTCAGGACTTAAATCAGTTCTTCTTTTTAGAAAATTCATATGTAGTCGATCACTAAAAAAACCCAGTACATGCAATAGATTCTAGTCTCTAACTGTGGTCTTAGAAATTCAAGGGGCTGTTGTTTTCATGTAATTGGTGCTATTGAAAAAGAAATTACAATCAATTTGGGATATATTTAAGTAGAAAATGGGAAGTGTGGGAATACCAGTTGTGAAATCTTTGATTGGCTTGATGCTAGTTTGCCTTGATTTACAATGCATCCAATTTAGTAACTGCAACAATTACAGGCAACAGATGAAGTTAAAAGATCTGTTTGTCTGAATTCTATATTTAGAAGAAAATGGACTCACCTTCATCTTGAAGTTTCTGTAAAGAGGTTACAGTAGATTGCTTTGATTATCAAAGGAGAGACAGATTGAAATAGGATGGGGAAATGGAATTTAAAAAGCAGAGATTTGGGCCCATGCAAGAGGAAATGAATGGATTTTGTCATCACAATTGTTATGACTAGGAAGCCAGCTAGTGCTAGAAGGGTCTGAGATAGAGGTGAGCAGATAGGAACATAAAGAAAGGTACAAAATATTCAGTTTGCTGTTCTTTCTCAAGATTAAATCATGTAGGCAAGTTGAGGAGTGGTTTAATACACAAGTTGGTGATCATCTGGTTTGCAAATGCGTGTGCGTGTTTGGAGTTGGTTGCATGATACATAAATGTAACACGGTTGGCCATAGATCAACACTGATTAAATGTGTAAAATAATAATAATAATAATCATAAGGTTTTTCGCGTCATTGGAGTGCACAATCAGATCTTTTTACGTATGTTCTTTCTGCATGTAATATCGAGGAGCATGTTATCTATTATGATGTATTATTCCACCAGGTATTTGGTGAGGAGGAGAAGCCCACCATTACTGTTAGGGCTTTAAAAAAAAGTGCGTGTGTGTTCATGTTTTAAATGCTGTCGGCCAGGTGCAAAAATAAATTCTGAAGATATTTCTCCATTAGGATCACTAATTGGAGTAGATGAATCTTCCAAGTTTAAGTAGGTCATACTTTTTGATAAAATGCTTATCTTGTTCGCCAGTATCACCATGACACAAAACTCATAAATCAATGTTTTAAAATTGCCGCGGGTCATTGGCTTTGGGAACCATTAAACTGTTTGTGTAACATTTGTCCTGCATTTTTTTGGAACTTCATATTTTTCAGAACTTTGGGTAAATGACCACTTTTCAAACCCTAATAAATCTGTAATGTTCTCACTCATTGTTTTAGTGTTCTTGAATGAAAGATCTCTCATATTTCTGGTATGTTTGTTATCTTGGATTTGACTATTACAGTACTTTTTCCATGATATGCTGGTAATTAGGATATTGATTGCTTTGGAGAGTTATGGTTGATAACTTGATAGAATTGCTAAGCCAATTAAAAAATAAAACTCTATTTCTGATCACTGTATTATAAATTTGAACTCGCTTGCCTAACAAAAAAGAAAAGAAAAGAAAAGAAATGAAATTTTATATGAGAGTGCTATGCATTATATGCAAAATGACAATCCATTAGCCCCAATCTGCTATTGGTACTAAATAGAAGAATAATTTGTTCCTTCTGCATCTGTGTTTATGATTTGTGTGAGTTATGATTCCAGTTGAACTTTTGTGGGGAAAAAAAACTTTGTTAGTTGAGTTGATGATTAGAATTGAAATTTTGCTAAATATGACACTCATGACAGAACCAAGCATTTTCACTCTTCACATCTATATTACTCTGTAAGATTGAAGTTTCTTTCTCTGAAATGCAGTGATCTGTTAAGCATGGACACTCGGAACTGGGATGATCATGACATTTAGTGCTGATTGAAAGCTCGCATCACCAATTGTCATGGAAGTGTCTTCCCATCGAGGATTCCACGTCAAGGAGATTACGTTGTCGGCCCAAAACAACTCAGTATACCCCACAGATGAATTGTACTATGAAGAAAACTATTACAATTTTAGTGACAGAAAGCTATGCAGCTGTCCTTTGATCTGATTACATTTTTTTACTAATATGTTTGGCAATTTATAGAATAGACAACTAATATACCATAATTCATGAGACATGTGAAGCAATAGAAATTTTGAAGAGGTAAAGTACAGTACTCGTATTTTGGGTGGTTATGTAAATTTACCAAAGATTTTGAAGGAAAATCAGACAGCTTGAACATCTTGGTTGTAGGTAGCTTTTGGATCAGACTTATTTAATATGGTTGAGAGTTGTTAAAAATGTATCATTCAAGCAACAGTACTCAGTAAACTTTGGATTGGTGTTGAAATTTAGTCGACATCAGCTTGATATATATGTACATGGAATATTTTGTTTAACTAAACAAGATTTGGCAGTTAAATGGTCATTTCCATCACGTGTTGTGTTTTGCTGATTAGGATAAAACATTGTCCATGTCATTGATGATATAACACGGACATGTGTATGTAAAAGATTTTTGTAGTCGGTTTCAAATAGTTGGAAAAAGATTTTATTGATTTTAACTGTATAAATAGCCTAATGTGTTTGGTATGCAGGAACGGAATGGACCGTTTATTCCATTCATTTTTTTGTTTAAAAATAAAAATAAACATGTAGTAATCTCCATTATTGCAATTGGTGTAACAAGCGTCCCTTTATTTTATCAAATCACGTAAGACAGGGGGCCTGCAGGGCAAAAGTGGCTGTTGAAGGACCTTCTTTTAGGAAAATAACGAGATACTAAAAAACGCGCCAATTGCCACTTTTGAAGGTCCTCGTGTACAGATGGCACTTCATTTAAAAGAAAACAAACACACAAGGTTATTTCGCAAGCATGCATCAATAAAAAAAAAAAAATGTGACTTGTTTGGATAATGCAGTCGAGATATCGGAAGTTTAGGGCCCAAAACCTACTATCAAGTGTCACCTCTTTTAAATAAATAAATAAAAAAATCAAAATAAGGTATTTAGCACTCAAAATGAGAATTTACTTGTGTAAGTTAATTAATTATGTAATATGAGAGGTTGATGATTGCCATACTTCAAATTCCCAATTAAAATACTTAAATCAAGAACCTATTATCAAGTGTTAGCTCTATTTAATTTCTAAATAAGAATTAATTTGCCTAGAAATATTATGGGATATAGAAGGTAAATTGTTCAAGTTATTTATGCATACGTTCAATGTATTATGTTTAAAACGAAAAGAGAGTTTTAACCGAAAGGTTCTCAATGCACATGGAATTCAAACATGAGCCCCTCAACTTATTTAATAAACGATTTTGGAAGGTAACGAAGATAGCTAGGTATAACAAGGGTCATTTGTTTCATATCGGATCTGGATAAAAAAGTGATCAGATATATAGTATTACTAAATAGCTTAAGCTTTTGAGTAAATGAATAACCGTTCATAAGTGGTATGAGTCAGACCAATCCTTAATCTGATTAATCTGATACTATGCCAAGTGCCCGACTAGGAAGGCAACAAGGGATGGGTGAATATGTAGTACTACCAAATAGTTTAAGTTTTTAATAAATGAACAAATGTTCGCCCGTTACTCTAGGGATGCGTGTTGAAACTTTTATTATGTTAATCATTTTTCAACTAAAAAAGAAAAATAAAATAAAAAATAATAATAACAACAGACGACGTGGCTTAGTCCTAGTTTCCATGGAACAGTCCGACCTCCTTCCACAACACCAACGGGCTATTCAACGTCATTTTCAGCACCTTCCGGATATCCATAGCAAACAAACCCTTCAAATCGTATGATGATATTTGTATGCATTTCTCTCTGAAAAAGCCATAAAACAACATTCTTCCTAAAAATTTGGGAGCTAAAGGATACAATGGGGACCGAAAATACCACATCTGTGGGAATATCAGAGCCCTTGCTACCTGAAATTGAGAAAACCAGGGACGTTGAATCTGAACATTTGGAAGAAATCCCAGATTGGAAAGATCAGATTACGATCAGAGGCTTGGTGGTGAGTGCATTGCTGGGGACACTATTTTGTATCATCACCAACAAGCTCAATCTCACGGCGGGGATCATTCCAACCCTAAATGTCGCCGCTGGTTTGCTCGGATTCTTCTTTGTCAAGTCATGGACCGGCTTCTTATCAAAATTAGGGTTTTCAATTCAACCGTTTACCAAACAAGAAAACACTGTCATTCAGACCTGCGTGGTTGCTTGCTACGGCATCGCATTTAGTGGTACAATCTCTTTTTTCCTTTCTCATTTCTGTTTTAGCTCTTTGTTTTGCCTTGTTTTTAGGTTCATATCGTGACATTTGTAAAACATGGTTGCATTAAACTTCATCATCATCCTTGCCTTGTCCATCACATAATTTCTCAAATTTTTTTTTTTTAAAAAAAAAAAAAACTATAACCATTGTCTTATATTATAGTTAAGTTTTTAAGTATATATCATGCTTCATCGTATCGCGACCATTTTTCAAGTCTGATATGTGACCAGTATTGGCCAGTTTACAGACTTTGTCCATATATATATATATATATATATATATATATATTACCTCACCCAAAGTTCTGTGCTTAAAACTAAAAATTAAGTACTGAAAATTTTAAATGCTGAAATTTTACGTAAAAATCTTTGATACCTTTTTTTTTAAATGGTTAGTGATAAGTGAATATCTCACACTTAAAAATTTAACCCATTTTAATTGACATTTATTCTTTTAAGTGGTATCCATATTATGTTAGAATAAACACTTTAATACTAAATTGGGTTATCGAACAATACCTTAGTTTTGGTTATCTCTTTTTTTTTTTTTCTTTTTTTTTTTTTTTTTTTTTCACCTAACATGTTCAAAATTATTGATGTTTCGTTTTTAGTACCCCTATTTTTCATCTCAAGATTCTCATTTTTGCGACTTAAAGACATGCTTCTTGTTTCTTTTAACATCTCTAAAAGCTTGTTTTTGATAAAAAAAATCTCATTATATTGACATGATAGTGTTGATTTTGTTCATGTTTCTTCTTTCTTATTAGTCCTACCATGGTTACCCAAAAGTAATCCCAAAAATATACAATGGTTGGAATTATTTTTTCGAAAAGAAAGGTTACCATGGTAACCTCTTAAATGGTGTTGCTGTATCGGAGGATTACCAGATAAAACTGGTATGGCCGCTGACGTAACGATAATGCTCTCTCCCTTTGTATTCTATAATTAGATATATATATTGATAAAGAGAATTTAAACAAAAGATAAGATGACGTGGTTCAACCGAGTAAAGATAACCTTGGCACAATTACAAGTTCAAAGGGGTAAATCATCTCCCCAACAAATCTGGCAACGAACAAATCTCCTCTGATCTCGCAAACGAACTGAGGGAGAGCGGTTATAAGAATGAGACCCTTCCAGTCAATTAGGTATGACGAAAAATGATTATTAAATTCCTACCTTTCTTTTAGCCCTCCGGTGACTGACTTGATCGTCGAAGAGCTCTTGGCAGGCGCCACACCGGCGTCGTCAAGATTCATTGATCTTCTACTCTCTTCTTTGCATGAAAACGGTGTCGTACCGGGCCGTGCGGATTTCTTCCCCGACAGTTGGTGCCGTCTTTGGGAAACGACAATTCCCTTAAATCAATAAATTACTCGGTTGGGTATATGCATTTGCGGTCCGGTATGGTAACTGGAGAAGAAATATCGTTGTAAGGATCTAGTCAAAGAGAATAGAAGGGTTGGGTGAACACCCAGATGTCCTGAACAACCAGGAATGGCTTGTAGCGTTGGAACTACAGGTCTAAACTCTGAATCAGGGTATGGACCAGTTGATCTAGCAAAATGTAGCGATCCTGCAACATCTTATCCCAGCGGGACCACCACCCAAACAAGAATTGTCTGACCCATATCCTCCCAATCTGAATGATGGGGGACAAAACGGGGAGGACCGAGATAACGATCCTCCTCACGAGTTCGAGGCAGAATAAAGCCAAGTTGGGAACCGACATAAAGAACCTCCTCCTCCGCCTCCGCAAAATCCCCAGCCTCAAATAGGCACAACCTTCTGTGTTGAGGAGAAGACAGAGAAAGTTACCTATTTCAACCTGCAAATCGAAGATCTCAAGGCGAAAATGGAATATGTAATGTAGGCTATGAAAGGGAAAGGTCCTGCCGCATAGATGACTTAGTGCAGAGGACCAACTTGCCGTTCAACCCTGCCGTTATGAAATGCCCCCTGCCTAGCAAGTTCAGGATGCCCTCGTTTGAAAGCTTCGATAGGACCAAAGATCCCCTCGATCACCTGGAGACCTTTCAAGCTCTTATGCATTTACACGTCGTGCCAGATGAAATCATGTGCCGAGCTTTTCCCACGACACTTAAGGGATCAGCAAGAGTTTGGTTCAATAAGCTGAAGCCAGGAACCATCAACACCTTCGAAGAACTGAGTAAGCAGTTTATGAGCCACTTCATTGCAAGTCAGAGGCATAGGAGGCCGGCCACCTACCTGCTGAATGTGAAGCAACAAAAGGGAGAGTCGATCCGGAAAAACATCGCCCGATTCAACATAGAGGTGTTGCAGGTAGAAGAGGTGGACGACAAGGTGGCTTTGACCGCTTTTATAGGAGGACTCCAAACCTCTAGATTCTTGTCTCCTTATCAAAAGAACCTCCCACCAGCATGGCAGAGTTGTTGATCAGAGCGCAGAAGCACATGAACGCTGAAGACACCATGAATGCACGGAAGGAAAAGGAAGGAGAGGATAAGAAGAGGTCAGCCCTTAGCGCCAGGGATGAAAAGGAAACCAAATATAAGAAATCATTCTTCAGCCAAAGCGATAGGACATATCGTGAGAAGGACTCAGATAAGTATACCGACTACACTCCTCTGAATATGTCAATTGACCATATTTTCTTACAGATCCAAGACGATGCGTCTTTGAAATGGCCAAAGAGGATGGAGTCTGATCCAGCGAAAAGATCTCGAGATAAGTATTGCAGGTTCCATCGGGATCATGGGCACACTACGGATGTGTTTTGACCTTAAGAATTAGATTGAGAATCTGATTCAAAGGGGTCACTTACAAAAGTTCGTTGCCAATAAAGGGACAAGCCCTAATAAACGCCTCCTGGGGCAACAATTAATTGGGGAAATCAGTATCATCTCTAGATAAGTAGACTTGGGATGATGAATCCAACTAGGCTCAGAAGGCTAGCATGATAAAAATTGCCTCACAGCTGGAATTAGCCTTATCAAGTTATTCAAAATAAAGACTGGGGGCATGTCAGTTAATCATTTTAAATGGAGAATAGCTCCCTCACATGTTATTTTGTTTTCCAATAAAGTCACCATCACCAATGAGATGGATGACCCTAATTTTTTACGCAATAAGATATTATGTTTTCAGTTACCTACCTATGTGGTAATGCTTTACAGAAAGCTAACAAAAAACCAAGCTCTTTTACTAAAGGGATTAGGCGAGTAAAGCTCGTGAAAACAGTTCCTTTACTAAAGGGATGAGCTAAGTGAAGCTCGTAAAACCTAATTCCCTTACTAAAGAGATGAGCTTAGTGAAGCTCGTAAAAATTAATTCTCTTACTAAAGGGACGAGCTGAGTGAAGCTCGTAAAAACTAATTCCCTTATTGAAGGGATGAGCTAAGTGAAGCTCGTAAAAATTATTCCCTTGCCAAAGGGATGAGCTGACTAAAACCCATAAAATCTACAAATAGTATGATTTTCAAAAGAAAAATCTAGCTTTACATCACTAAGAGTTATTGACCATGGGTTTGAACCCATGTCCTTCCAAAACAGAATCTTGATTTGGTATCTGTATTAATTCCACCATTGGGAAGAGTACCCCGATATACTGTTCACCTTGGAATAGGGAAAAAAAAATACTGTTCACCTCGGGAACAGTACCCGAGGTGACACTGTTCACCCTCAGGAATAGTCCCCCCCCGCGTCGGGGGGGTACTTTTCACTCTGGAATAGTACCCCCGGGGCACTGTTCACCTCGGGAATAATGCCCGAGGGTAAAAAAATTAAAAATTTATTACTGTTCACTCGGGAACAGTGGGGGGTATTGTTCACTCTGGAATAGTACCCCCGGGCACATGTTCACCTTGGGAATAATGCCCGAGGGTAAAAAAATTAAAAATTTATTACTGTTCACTCGGGAACATTACCCGCGGGCACTGTTCACCTCGGGAACAATGCCCGAGGGTAAAAAAAAAAAAAAGTTTTTACATTGCCAAAGCCAGACGAGCAAGCTTGGGAATGGGGGGGAATTGATAAGGAGAATTTAAATAAGAGATAAGATGACGTGGTTCAACTGGGTAAAGATAATCTCGACACAATTTCAAGTTCAAAGGGGTAGATCATCTCCCCAACAAATTTGGCAACGAACGAATCTCCTCTGATCTCACAAACGAACTGAGGGAGAGCGGCTGTAAGAATGAGACTCTACCAGTCAATCAGGTATGATGAAAAACGAATATTAAATCCTTACCTTTCTTTTAAACCTCCGTGACTGACTTGATCGTCGGAGAGTTCTTGACAGGCACCACACCGGTGTCGTTAAGATTCATCGATCTTCTACTCTCTTCTTTGCAGGAAAATGGTGTCGTACCGGGCCGCGCGGATTTCTTCCCTAACACATAGATTTAAATTTGATATATGAATGGAACTTTGTTTATGTATGATGGTTTTTCTAGGTAAAAAAATGATAATCAACCCCGTCTCTCTCCCTCTGTGTTATGTAAAGTCACAAGGAAAAAACATTTCTAGAGGGATGATGTTATATATAATATACGAAATGAGCATACTCGAAACATGTGATCTTTAGATGGATGTTTGGTGAGATAAGAAAGGATAAAAATTGGAAATGCTTACGTACGTGGAACAATTCAAGCATTTGCCAATGGGAAAAAGTTACATGGTCAACATTGAGGATAATGTTAGGGAAGAGTATGATCAAAATTAATTCGGATTAAGATAGTAAGGAAAGATATAATCTTGTGGTTTATTAAAGTTGTGATATTAGTTAGAGGAAAATGGCAAGAAAGGATTTATAGAACCATATTCAATTAATTGGGATGATTCTTTGTTACGTCGACTTGAGAAGTGTTTTGCTGTTGCAAATAGATTAGTTTTAACCCTTGCATACTCGCACAATATATTGCTTTGAATTTTTCTCCATAGCATTTAAAGCAAGTCTGTTTACTACTTGATAAAAGGAAAATGTACAAAAAGAGGCAAGGGATCAAACCAAAAGCCAAAGGTTCATTGCATGCTGACATATATCATAATTTGCAGTGAGTCATGAATTTGCATTTATTTTAATTTCTCACCAATCGAAACAGCCCAGCAGCTGTTGTTTTTGTTTTATTATTTTAAAGGTTTTAGCCAGCGATTAAACCCTGAAAGCCCAACCTTCTGGACCAACCATTCAAGAACAAGGCCCAAGCAGCGCCATATAGAGCCTAAGTATATCCAAGCTATAAGAGAACAAACCTTATTTGATCTCTGAAAACCCAGCCCAACTCCATTTCTAATCTAGAAGAAGAGAGGGAATACAAGCTAAACAGCTGAAGCTCCATAAAAACCAACGTCCTAGAGATCATAACAAACAGAATCAAAGCCTGGATGGCTTCCTCGAATAGCTAAGAGACCACTGCTCTGCTGATATCAACACGGGTGTTTTGGGACCCATACTTGTATTGGTTGCGTAATACATTTACCTACTTTGTTTAATTTTGTCTTTGCATTTGTTAGCTTTGTTTGTTCCCGTCTTTGCCATTGTGTAGAAATGACTAATGAATGGTTGTTTTTGGAAGAGTAATTATTATGTTTGGAGTATTTTAGGTAAGGGAAGTTTATACAGAATATGGATGGGCCAATTATTTGCACATGAATGACTGTATAAAAACCTTAGGCCAGTTTGTGCTGTGGAAATCTGCTGTTTATCACATTTATTATGACACCTAGTTGCAGGTTGGAAGCTTTAAAAGATGCTCATTAGTAGTACAATATGTCAATAAAGGGAAAATGGCATGACTCATATATATATATAAAGGGAAAATGGCATGACTCATATATATATATATATATATATATATGTGTGTGTGTGTGTGAGTCATGCCATTTTCCCTTTAAAGCTCCGTGGTTCCATAATAAGCCAGCAAACCACACTTTGCATTAACATCACATCTTAAGTTTTGAATTATCTTTTTAGAAGTCCAAGAATGACAATTGTTGTTAGCATAGACTATCAACTATTAGATTACTGATATGAGAATGGTTGGTTAATTGGTAGTCACAGGTATTTGCACAAATCCTTTTGTGAGGACTTTTGACTGAAATCCTTTCTCAAGTTGTGGCCAAGGTTTTCCTAAGTCAAAGGACTATTAAAGGCTGATGATGTATTAATGATGAAAAGCTAGTTTTAGTAAAAATGGTTTTAAAGGTTATATAAAGATTGGAGTAGACCAAGAGTTTGTTTATTATGTTGGTTCGGTCATCAATATGCAGTGAAAGGAAGTGTGCTTTTGTAATTGGGCTGGGCATTAGGAGTTATGCCCTCTAAGAGGCATGTATGGAGGTCTTCCCCCTTAGAAGAACGGTTGAAATTCAATAAAATTATTACTAGTAGAACTATTTTATCTCATTTTCAAGTTGCAGATTTTGTTTGCCAGTATACTTTATCACATTTCATAAGCCGTTTTTCATTTTACAAGTATCAGTTGCATTTCTTTGTTTGTAAGATTGAATATTCATCGTATGTTTTAACCATCTTGTGCTTGTACTATATCTTCAATCCTTCATATTTAATTGTTGACAGGGGGATTCGGGACATATTTGGTTGCAATGGACGACAGAACATACAAACTGATTGGTGTGGATTACCCTGGGAACCGGGCAGAAGACGTAAAGAACCCAGGGTTGTTGTGGATGACTGGTTTCTTATTTATTGTCAGCTTTCTTGGACTTTTTAGTCTTGTTCCTCTTTGCAAGGTACATCTTGATGTTCATATTACTTCAGTGTCGTCTTTGTTAATATTGTGTACGCTTAGTCTTCTTGAATAAGATAGTGGTATCCAATTAGCAGGTCTACTGACTTCAGTGATTGTCATTTCTGTTTTCACATATCTTCTATTTCAATTAACTTATCAATAAGACATAAGCAAATATAATCCTTCTCGAATAAGATAGTGGTATCCAATTAACAGGTCTACTGACAACAGTGATTGTCATTTCTGTTTTCACTTATCTACTATTGGAATTAACTTATCAAGAAAACATCAGTAAATATGTGTTTTTCAATAAGATAGTGGTATCCAGTTAACAGGTCTACTGACAACAGTGATTGTCATTTTTGTTTTCACTTATCTTCTATTTCATCTCTGTTTATTACAATTTCAGGTTATGGTCATGGATTATAAGCTTACATACCCCAGCGGAACAGCCACAGCAATGTTGATCAACAGCTTTCACACAAATGCAGGAGCTGAACTTGCAGGGTAAGTAACGGATACTTGGAGTGTTATATGTGTTTTGTTGACTAAAAAAAAAATCAAGAAGAATAGATGTATTTTATTTTTAAGTCATGTTAGTGCAAAGCTTGAAGGAAAGGTGTCTATATTAAGTTTCGAATAGCACATTTCGATTTCATGAGAGACTTGATTTTTATCATCCACTATTTTGTCATCTTAAGCCCCCTGTGGAATTAATTAGTAGTTCTACTTATTATAACGTGATGTATGCGCTGTGAAAGAAGAACTCTTAGAAAACCATAATCTGAAGGACTTCTGAATTTAATCAATTTCTGCAGAATTCTCAGCTTAGAACAATCCAACGCAATTCCTTAATCAAATACAAATTTAAATGAATAATCCCTACCATACTTGATACACTTCTATTGACAATGTTGTTTAATGAGAGAGATGCTGTAGAACATAGCGTATGAGGGAAGGGTCTCTAGACTAGTATCATTGACTTCACCTCGTACATAAGCTGATCAAGACTTGCTTTGGTCAAGCTAGTGTTTACGTTCAAACATTTTCTCAAGATTGTAGTCCTTTTTAGCTGATCTATGAGGCAGGGGCGGAGCCAGGATCTTGAGGTGGGGGGGCCAAAATTATAAGCAACATTACTTGGCTAAAACTTTTGGGGAAAAAAAAATACATTACGGACGCAAAAATATTCTACTATTTATTAGATTCATATAAAAATATATCTATCTAAACTTTTGCTAATTTATTTAAATAAAAAAAATAGTTATTTAAACAAGCTTTTTATCAAACTTTCTGAACAAACACCAATAAGATTTATGCCAAAATTATAAAAAAATTTAATTAAACAATTAGATTTTAATTATAAAAAAAAATAAGAAATTCATGCAAATCAATTTAGACTAACTTAAATCAAAGAATATTGGCAAGTAAAAAGAAAAAAAAAAAAAGAAAGTGATCGGTAAAAAGGTAATTGAAAGAATCGTGATTCAGTTGGAAGGATTTTAAGATAGTCACATTATGGAAAGAACTGTGTTTGAGTTGAAATTTTAAGATAGTCACATTAAATTTTTATATGAGTCAGTTTTTATCGGGATTCTATAGTAGTCATTTAAATCACTTTCCTTTAGATTATATATAAATTATCTTTTGTTAAATGCTAATTAAAGAAAGAATTTTTTTTTTTTTTTTTTTTTTTTTTTTTTTTTTTCTTAGGGGAGCCAAGTATAGATTTTATACCATACATGCTATATTATTATTTTTTTTTATCTATACTAAAAAAAAAAATTCCTAAAAATTAGGGGGGGACATGGCCACCCCCAGCCCCCCCTTGGCTCCACCCCTGCTATGAGGTGAGACTTCATCTTATTGCCTGGGCCTCTTTTCATTTGAAATATTTTTATATTTGTACTATGTTGTCTTAGGCATTCATTTCTTATGAAATATGGGAATCACATCCTTGTAGCACTTTGTGGTGTGGTATAGCAATTGTGGTAGAATATATACAGGAAGAAGTGTTCTTCTGTCCATTTCATTCTGCTCAGTAATCTTATAGCTATGGTCTTTCGGATGATATGTCACACCAAGCCTTGTTCAACTGTGCTGCAAGTGTGAAAGGAAACAAGGAATGTATTTCTCATCTTATTAAACACACTAGTCACTAGCGGAGCATGGAATTGGTTTGTGGGGTTTGAAAAGCTAGAACTAGTTGATTTCATCAAAGCAGCCAAAAACGTCAATTATTTTATTTTTTAGCTGGATGACAGGATTCTATATATGGTCTACTTTCCATAGTGGCTATTGTCTACAAATTGTCACCAGGTAAAAAAAATAAGTGGCCAATTTTAGTTATAATAGTTCTTATCCTTTTCAATTCTGGTATAATAAGTGAGAGCTTATAAAAGGTTAAAAACCAGTGTTGGTCCCACCCATGTGAGATATTGGGAGGGAAGAGGAGAGAGAAACCTAAACTTTGACTTAATTTTGCACAAAAGGACTGGTCTTAGAATTGAACTGTGATCTCATGATTGTCAGCTTGAGCCATTACCGCAGCATCCAGAAATGGCCTCTACAGATAAGAGTTCACTATTGTTGATAAATTATTTCTTCCTCCACCTCTTTTCTAATCAGTTTTGTAATTACCTTGGAGATGGTGGAGGCTCAATTTGGAGCTGTGATTTCGTAGTAAAGTTTTCTTGGAATTTCTTTTCTTTGGAGTCATCAATTTTCCATCAATAACTGAGGAGAGAACTCAGAAGTTTATGCTGCATTTTGTAGCTGTTGGAAGATGTTAAACCATTGATAGTCTTCTTTGTGATTCAGTTTCAACACTGAAGCTTCTACATCTAAAAAATTCCTACATAAACTTCCATTGTTCTTGCAAATTCAAAATCTCCAAGCTTATTACAAACCTGAAAAGAAGTATAGAACTTTTGTAATTCCCAGTACAACAGATTAGTCTTTTACTACGAAAATGACTTCTCTCTACCATATGTAGCTAACTAAAAAAATGTGTGGGGACATCGGATACTTCATGCAAAATAGTGTCAAAGATCAGGCTTGTCTTCTGTCTTGCTAATGGAGATCATGATCGGTCCCATGTGGCATGTAGTAGGCGTGGGAGCAAGTTTTCTAGGGTTATGTATTTATTTATTTTGTTATTTTTTTAGGGTTTCCTAATTTTTAGTGTTTTAGTTTGTTGCCTATAAAAGGCTTCTTTGTAACAAGAATTATTCAGACTTTGATTTGACTACTATTGCTAGTTCTTGGACATCTCTCTCCTCCGTTCTTCTCACCCTTATCTTATTCTCGATCTTCTTACTCCTTTCTGTCTGTCTTCTCATCCCCTTCTTCTCTCTTCTACTTCTCATGTCTTCTCATCCCTTTCTCTTTCTTGTCCTGCATCACTTCCACTCCCAGCAGCCCATGTAGTAGATCAACGTTAGCCTGGACTTGAACCTTTGAGCCTTGTCCTTTGGGAGAGCACTTGATGCCACTCAATCTAACAGCTGGTGGCACCTACAGGGTTACCTTCTCACACTCTGTCATGGCTAAATGAACTAAAACTTCATTAGAAATCACAGTTCCATATGCATTTTAAGCGTGTCTTTGATGTATTAGTTCTTGTTTCTTTCCATTAGCATATTAACTTTGAATAGTTATTACCTTGAATAATTTCAGAGAAATTTATTGAGCATTTTGTTGGGCATCATGAAATTGATGCTCTAGCATGATCTGTTTGTTTCTATTTTAGCTTAAGAATGGATTGATCATACTCCAGTTAAAAAAATAAAAAATAAAATCTTTAAGCACATTTCTCTGCTTTTCGTTTTTTTTTTTTTTTTCCCTTACAGGAAACAAGTCAGATGTCTTGGAAAATATTTGAGCATTAGTTTATGCTGGGGCTGCTTTAAATGGTTCTTTAGTGGTATTGGAGATTCATGTGGATTTGATAAATTTCCTACCCTTGGATTGACTCTATTCAATAACACGTAAGATTTTTTTTTTTCCTTTCAGTTTTAACTGATTTTAGCTGTCAAATTATTTTGTTTTCTCTCTCTTCCTCCCCCTGAAGTTTCAGATTTATTGGGTGTCGTAAATTTATGTTAGCAATTTCTATGTTGCCTTGCTCTTTGGTTTATGGTCTCCATCTTTTATTGGTATGAAATAAGGGCTAATTACTTTGTTGCTGTAGCTAACACGTAATGGGATACCTAAAAAAATAAATACATGAGTAGGTAAATAATAATTAAGAATTGTATAAGTGGACTGTATGATTTCCCTAATTCACTGTCTGTATTTTGTTGGAGCATAGTGTATGAATGAGCAGTTTACTACATGCCCTCTTGCCTAGACTCCATCTTTTGACGACCGTAAAGACGGTGTTGAGAGTTCAGTCCTTGCTGCTGATTACTAAATAGGAAATATTACTTGTTAAACACTTTATGAAGCTTGGTAATACTCACACACCCTCACAATGCCCACTATGGGGCTTGAACCCTCACCTTCTGCCTTTTGGGTAGGAGTGTGTATACCACTGGGCCAATGGCCCGGTGGTAGATTTGTATAATATGTTGAATATGCTTAAATTTTTATTTTATGCTCATTGCTCAATACCATTTCTACATTTCTTGCTTCAGTTCTTTGCATAAGGCCTCCAGATATTTTTTTCTGGCACAAACTGCACTAATATCGCAGTTAACTTGTATTGGAAACATTGCTCATGCTTACATCACTCCATAATGCAGGTTCTATTTTGACTTCAGTCCAACATATGTTGGATGCGGTCTTATCTGCCCTCACATAGTCAACTGCTCGGTTCTTCTTGGAGCTATCGTATCATGGGGATTTCTCTGGCCCTTCATTTCCCAACGTGCTGGGGATTGGTATCCAGCTGGCCTTGGTAGCAATGATTTTAAAGGTCTCTATGGGTACAAGGTATGGTTAATCATTTTCTATCTGTAGGCAAAGTCTAACTGCATTTATCTCCAGAAAGGTCCATAATTATTGAAGGCTTTTGCTACTTACTTCTTGCTCATACCTAAATGTAAAATGGGAGGTACAGTCAGTACTAATGAGGCTAGTCCCATCTCACCTGAGGCCTGGGTTTGGAGGCTCGAGGTTCCTTTGAGGCACATACCTAGCTTGCTCTAGTAACAACATTGTACATTTTCTTCGTTTTTACCCCTTTGGCAGTTAAGGTATTTATTTATTTTAAAAAAATTCTATCATCTAGTTTTTGGCTTTAATTATTTTTAACCTTCTAATTTTAGGCTAGGGATGTTTTCTTCCTCTCCGGTCCCCCCCCTATTGGTTTCGTGCTGATCTGACCACCTTTCTAACACATCAAAAGTCGCATTATTTTGTGAAAGTATGTGATTTGTTTTCAACTATAACTTCCCTTTTATTTGGTTTTAAAATAAGATGAAAATTTTCCAAAATGTTATCCTCCAATCATGGACTCGGGTACGTGCATCGGGTATGGGTATGCATCCACGCGTCGGACAGTGATAAATATTCATTTTATTTAATATTTTTATTTTATTTTCTAGAGTAAATTAATGTATTTTTGTAACATAATGTTTCACTGATTTTGAAGTAACAATATAATAATATGTTTTCCTTGGGTTTCGCTCCCCTCTTGAGCGTCTTTTAATAATATTCTTTTATTTATCAAAAATAATAATAATAATATGTTTTCTTAGGGTGTCCAACCAAAAGTGTCTGACACTTATCCCACACCCATGTCTGAGTAATCTGTCACACGGGTACTTCACCTCCTTTTGAAGAGTCCATGTAACATAGATTCAGAGAAGAAAGAGGAGCATGACAAAGTACCTGATCTTGATGGCCACAATTTATTAGACTTGGGACATTTTCACACAACTAATTTAATGGTGGGTGGCTTGTCACAAAGTCCAAGCCATTACTTGATATTTCACCAAATATATCAGAAGTCCAGTGAATGCTTGTACCTCGAAGTTTCTTTAGAAGTATCTTCTCTGCTTGAAATTAAAATGTTGCAGCTGGGCTTCCTAAGGAATGGACTTATGGAATAAGCTTTGTATTATTATTATTATTTAATAGATCTTGTAGTGCTAAAAGAAACGAGATTCCTCATTTTATATTTGTTCCTTTCTTCTTCTCTTTTATGGTAAAGTTGCCTCTTTATATTAATATCTGATGCTCTATCACTGATTTTCCTGCCCTTCAACTTTGCAGGTTTTCATAGCCATTTCCCTTATCCTTGGGGATGGCCTTTACAATTTGATTAAGATACTAGCTGTAACTGTTAAGGAAATGCGCAACATCAGCAGCAAACAGAAGAATCTTCCTCATCTTAAAGAAGTCTTAGGTAGGAATAAAAGGTCTCATAAATTCAGTGAATGTCTTACAGCCTGGATATAATGTTTTTATGTTCTGTAGTTATTTGCCCTGTCCTTGTTTATGCTGCTTTCACTTTGTTTGCTCTGTATGCTTCTCTGACAGGCAGTGAGATGATGTTAACTTAGCACGCGTATAAAAGATGCAATGTGGCCTTTTTACTTTTGCTTAATCAAAAAGTCTGACGTTGATTAGGGAGTATGCTGATGATAAGTTTTGTTGGCTAAAAAATCAGTGATCTGTTTATGATGAAACTAATTGACTTATAATATGATTGAAATTTAGAGAAGGAACTAGGATCTTTCAAAGTTTTTTCATTTGACTTGGAAATCATCTTCAAGATACTTTTTTTGAAAGAATTAATTTTTAGATTTTAAAGTTTGTATCTCAGAATTAACAGCTTTTAATTGTGAAATGGTATGAATAATCTGTGGGTTTTTACTTGCGTAGATTTGATGATGGATACTCCTTGAAACAAGGAGGATAAAATAGGATCTTGTGAATGATTGCATCAAATATGTTGGAACATTTGCCTTCTATAATGATATCAGAAACAATTAATTTTCTATACTTAATTATGTCTGGAAAGAATTTTTGCTTTGGGCGATTATAGAATCTCGCTAATAAATTGATCGCATTTATAAGCAAAATATTGTTAGTAAAAGTATGTTTAGCTTTAGCTTACAATTCCACCATAAGGTAATTGAATAGCAACATCTTACAATCTTAAGAGTCTACTCCCACTGTGGAATTAAGTGTCTATTTCTTAGTGGAGATGAATATAGATCGTTTACAATTGTATACAAAAAATAAAAAGCAATTTAGATATAAATTACCAAAAAAAAAAAAGAAAAAAAAAAAGAAAAAGAAAAAGCAAATAAGATATCGACATAATTACTCAAATATTATGTTTTGTAGAAAATAATTCAATTTAAAAAATAATTATTCTAATACAATCCTAATTTTATGAAATATAATTATCTGATTGGCCTAAGGACGAGATAATATGTTATTGATATTTTTAATCTCATATCGTTTTCCGAAAATTCAATTTAAGCTATAGTCATCTAATCTTTTAACTCAGTGGATTTGTGTAGTGATTAATGGGATTATTGATCATATGATATACCCTGTGCCAATTACTATCATCCTTGAGAAAATTGTTTATCAACAGTGAAACCACCAACAGTGTTATTCTTCCTTTATGTTGCTTTATTAGTTTTTCTAATCACTGATGAACCTTGTAAGCGTAACATGCATCTAGTAACATGTATTTCTTACCTTCTTATATGCTATAAACTGAGCCATATTGGGAATTAATTGTTCTTGGACATGCTTTGCAGATAGTGAGAGTTCCAAATTACTAATGGAACAAAGGAGAAGAGATGAAGTATTCCTAAAAGACAAGATACCGTCCTGGTTTGCAGCTTCTGGATATGTGGGCCTGGCTGCAATATCCACTGCTATAATGCCAATCATCTTCCCTCCCCTTAAGTGGTATTTTGTCCTCTGCTCGTATGTTATTGCCCCTGCCCTCGCCTTCTGCAACTCCTATGCAACTGGACTCACAGACTGGAGCTTGGCTTCAACTTATGGAAAAATTGGTCTTTTCGTCATTGCTTCATTGGTTGGAAGGAACGGCGGGGTCATAGCTGGGTTAGCAGGTTGTGGGGTTATGATGTCCATTGTATCCACGGCAGCTGATCTCATGCAAGATTTCAAGACAGGTTATCTCACTCTATCGTCAGCCAAGTCTATGTTTGTGAGCCAATTAATTGGTACAGCCATGGGTTGTGTCATTGCCCCTCTCACATTTTGGTTGTATTGGACTGCTTTTGATGTTGGTTCCCCTGATGGTACGTACAAAGCACCGTATGCTGTTATATACAGGGAAATGGCCATTCTCGGAATTGAGGGCTTCTCTATGCTTCCGAAGCATTGCCTGGCCATATGTTATGGGTTCTTTGTGGCAGCTCTGGTTGTAAATCTTTTGAGGGATGTGACTCCCAATAACATTTCCGAATTTATTCCAATTCCAATGGCAATGGCAATACCATTTTATATTGGAGCTTACTTTACAATTGACATGTTTGTTGGGACCGTGATATTGTTTGTTTGGGAGAGAGTAAGTAGGAAGGATGCTGAAGATTATGCAGCGGCAGTAGCTTCTGGTTTAATATGTGGCGACGGGATTTGGATAGTACCATCAGCAATCCTTTCCATTTTCAGGATCAATCCACCTATCTGCATGTCCTTCAGGCCTTCGTCGACTAGCTGAGCAGATAAACCATGTATTGTGTTGAATTTATTTGTTCTTTTGAGGTCGTTGGGACTGTACATGTCTGTTGTTTATAATATAGTTTTTTTTTTTTTTTTTTTTTTTTTTTCCGAATGATATTGTTTATAATATAATCATTGTGATTTTAGATCACGATTTTTGGTTTGAAGACTGCGTGCAAAGTTGATGATGAGTGAGAACATAGATATATAGTCTTATGGTATGATAATATAGGTTTTGAAATATAAGTGGTATGAGTAATGCTGAACTTAGCAATAATAATAGATTACCTATTTTGCAGTACCTAGTCATGCGATTGTTTAAATGGAGGAAAGCTATGAGTGTGATCATTTTCATATTTACTTCTTGTAGTTTCTAACGCCAACTCATTACACCCTCTAAAATGACAAGAGTAGATGCAAAAGACCCTATAGCTAGCCATAAACACCAGAGTTCTCCATCTTTTTGCACATTTTTGCCTTAACCAAACACCGGAAACCTAATTCATAAAAATGGTTGGACAATGGTACAAAAGAGGTCAATGACTCTTCTTCTCTGATCGGATCCTCCGGATTTTTTCCGAAATTCAGTCTCAGCTCTTGCATAATTTTTTTATTTTTTTATTTACTGTGCCAGAAGCTCTCGAGCATTGGGTAAAAGATGGTAGAAAATGTTGCTTTTGTCAACGCTTGCTGTAAATGCAATTTCATCAAACATCATTGAAACACTATAATGTTCTTTTTTGTTTCTCAGGTAAAAACTCCACACATTTGAGAAAGAAATATTAATTCTTGCATAGTTATTTTATCTATATAGTGTGTCAAGCTCTGCTGGAGTGAGAGTGGCCACAAAAAGTTAATTATACTTTTTTTTTTTTTTTTTGAAAAAAAAAATAGTGCTTTTTTTACATTGCAAGTGAATTTTTTTTTTTTTTGGTAAATTACAAGTAGTGAAAAATTGATTGGGTGAGAGTATTTATTTTTATTTTAAAAAATTTCAATCTACCAAAAATCCCAAAACTCAGTTCTCTAAAACAGGAAAGCAATAATCCGATTCCCAAGTCCCTCTCAGGTCTAAAGAAAGAAATATCAACCGCATAGTTGAGACTGTGGCCTCTTGGTACCGATGCCTAAGAAGTCCCATGTGTGTGTGTGTGTCTATATATATATATATATATAGAGAGAGAGAGAGAGAGAGAGAGAGAGATTCCACATCCATGAGTAGGAGGGCTTAGGCTGTGAAATGTTAATTTTCAAAAGAAAATATACTCCCTGGGACGGAGAAAGTAATAAATAGTCAAAATTTATTTCATTGCCATACAATAAACTACTCACATAATTTCATACAATTTATAGGTGATGAAAATAAAAAATTAGATTTCTTGTAAGTAAACAACTAAAAGAACTACCAAGGACCGAAAAAAAACAGAAAAATCACACACACAGTAACACACACTACAAAAGAAGTAGACAACTGAAGAAATACAAAAGAAAGGGAAATGAATAGGAAAAGAAAGGGATAGGTGATGGTGTGACATGTTGATAATGGTGGGAGGTGTGTTCCTAGCAAAGGGACTAATTCGTATACAGAGAGAGAGAGATTGGAGGTGAGTGATTGGTAGGTATTTAATGTGGCGTTAGTACCCTTTTGTTTTCTACCATTTAATGCAGTCCTCCTCTTCCCCTAACACAAGTCAGAATTGTGTGACAACTCCTTCCAATCTAACTAAATGTAATAAAGTCTTTGCTACCCTATATTTTTTGTATGTATTATTAGGTTTTAGTTGTTTCTTTGTTGGACTTATAAATAAGAATTTAGCTTTACTACACTGATTGATAAACTATAATCAAATTAAAAATGTTTGTCTTATTATGAGAAGTAAGTATAAAAATCAAGGGTAAATATGGTTCCAAAAAAAAATGTACAAAAATAAAGAGTGAATATGGTCTAGTAATTGCCCTGTGATCAGTTGACTTCACCTTTTGCAAGGCCTACTCATTTAGCTGCCCCTAGGCACAGTACTATAACTACTTTGGAGATTCCTTGAGCGTGGCTTACAAATGTTACAACTATAAATTAAATCCATCAACTTTAAAATGCCATCATTATATATATATATAAATATGAACCGTTATGCGTGTGTCTGTGTATATATATATATTTGTGTAAATCTGATACGTAGTAATAGATTTATACAAAAATTTTAAAATATTTATTTTTAGCTTCAACGATTATTTTATATTTTTTATGTAAAAATAGTTCGTTTGGTAACAACTAATAAGTATCATGTATGGACTCCACATAATTTTTACAAACCTAATTAATATAGGATTGATTCGTGAATGGAATGAAAAAAAGAGAGCAGAAAAGAAATATGTTAATATAGCTGTGTAAAAAGGTTGTGTAAAATACACAATAATTTTACACATTGATGACATGACAATGTATCTTAAAAAACTACTGGAGATAAAAATATATATATATATATACATAGGGATGACAGTGGGGCAGGGTAGGGCGGGGATCACATTCCCCATCCCCATCCCCGGTCAAATTTTTTACCCCCATCCCTGTCCCGCCCCGCATAACATTTTTTAAATTCTAATTCACCTTCAATCAAATCAACACAGCCATAATATTTTTCAATCTAATAATTTAATTAAACTTCAATACAATTATAGCAATTTAAAACATGATCAAATGTTTGATGCACAACGACTATGTTTTTTCTCTATACTGCGAGTGAATAGATCTAGGTTTTCACTTTCAGAAGTGAATATATTATATATATAGTTATGTAATTTAGAAATATTTTAAAACATGTAAGGGCAATAAAAATGCACTATAAACGGGACAGGGTGGGGCGGGGTTACCCTCTCCTAACCCCGTCCCCGCCCCATCCCCCGCCGGGGTTTAAAATACAATCCCTATTCCTTCCCCATTTCCATAAATAAGTCCCCAAACCCGCCATAAACAGGGCGGAGTGAGGCCGGGACTCGCCATGTATGGGAATTTTGTCATCCCTAATTACACATTATACGTGGCCCGTGTATATTTTATACAAAAGAGTATTTTAACAGATTGCGGAGATGTTCTTATGACTTATCAAATTTACACACAAAAAAAAAAAAAAAAAAAAAAAAAAAAATGCAACAATTGAAAATGCTCTTAGTTGCATGCTTTATAAAATTTTATAGAAAATATACACAAGCTTACACAAGGCTTTTTAAAAAGTTGGGACTTGGATGCTTAATTGATTGACATAACTATAGACGATGGATCCAATCTCATCATCATCTCTTATGAAAATATGTCTTAATTAGAAGACCATATATACATATACATATATTATTTATATGTGTATGTATGAAAGCAAAGGCCTTTAGCCTTTAGAAGGAAAAATTATTGAGATATTGGGGATGATATTTTCAACAGCTAGCTTTCAAAAGAGGGGCCTCCTTTTGTCTCCAAGATGGGAAGCACATTTGACAAGCAATGCAATGACCAACACACACATACCCCCACCCATTATTATCATCACCTAAGCAATGAATGGGTCTTCTCCACATCAGTACAGCAAACCTATAACTCAAAAAAGATGAAGAAAATGAAACGAAATTCTATCTATGGTCTCACCTCTTTTGTGTATCCATTCATTCAAAAACTCCCTAAAGTTGCTTAGTAATCAAGAGTGATTGGAAGAAAAGAAAAGAAAAATATAAAAGAGGAATAACTATGATAATACCCACTATGAATAGAATTTCATTGACTAGTGTACATAACTATTCACCTTGACTGTTAGCTGGGGTCGTGTTTTATGCTTAGATCTATATGTATCTTGATATGATCTTCAAAGCATGAAAACTACCTTGTCTTTAATCATTATTCAAGCTTTTCACTAATTAATATACCACTTAATCACTTCATATTTCCTTACCCTATATATAATTATTGTAATCTAATACTTAAAAGTGGGGACATTAATCATATCAACTTTCTCACTTTTGATTTTTTTCACAACAAAAGCAACTTTGGACTAATTACCCACCTACTATTTGACTAGGTTAATTCTAAATGGTGAAAGATTTTTCATGGATCCATCTCAAGTAAGTGAAAGAATTTTAGATCCTTAGTATGGTAAATTAATTAATGATCCTTTCATTTGATAATCAATTGATTCAAAATTTTTAAAAAATGGCACAAATTCCAAGTTATTTGTGTAAAACAAATATTTATCTGTAAACAAATAGTACTTTAGAACTAGAGAGTAATAAACTTCACCCATCGATATATAATCGAAAAGAATTTTGATCCGTATTTTAATGGTCCTGTTTTAATTTCTTTTCATTATTACATGGGTCAAATCATACATGTAACACTTGCACCAAACTCAAAAATCAATAAAATAAAATAAAAATCATAGAGGTTGAATGAGGTGTAATTTGTTTATCCTGATTTTCAACTGCAGTGAATTAATCACATGGGTGATGAAGTGTGAGAAACTATTTGCATCCAAGGCCCACATAGTATCTCCAAACAGAAAACTAATTGAAACCTCTCACATCCACACCTATTCATAACACCAACAGTACCTTCTTTCTGCTAATTCCATTATTTATTATTATATCTTCTTTAATTTATATTTTGTTTAACATATCTTAAGGATGGGCCTAGAGTGGGCTAGAAGCCAGCCCCCCCCCCCCCCCCCCCCCCAAACATTGATTGTGGTAGTGTGCCAGGTGTTTCAAAGTGGAGGCTCCACGTAGACACTTGAGTCACTTACAAGACATGGCATCATATAATGGTGTTGCAATAATATCATCATGCAGGAGGTAGAGCAATAATGAGAAGGGAATCCATGGATTGTGGGAATGGGGGCTTTTATGTGTGCCCTAGATGTGACGAATTTGGCTGTTAAAAGACCCTGTCATCCTTTTTTCTTTTTTTTGTTATCCTGGTGAGTAAAGGGCATGTATGTGTCAAAACTAGTCAAAACAAACCCACAGAGTAAATGACATATAATAATAAAATAATATACATCTATCGATCCATATATATAAACATGTTGTATATAAAATTAGTCACATAAATTTATTTTAAATTTTAACATATTTATTTTAGATTTTAACAATGTTTTATGTGTTGAAATTTAGAACAAATATATTGAAACCACAATTACTTTGTGCTTTGTCCTTTTGCTTTGATTCGAAGTAAAAGTAATACTTATGCTTTTAGGGTATATTAACTTATTTGATAACGTAAATTTTTTACAAGATTTGTAAAAGCAAAAATATGAAAGCATGTTTGGTAAAAAGTATTGTAAGTTTTAAAATTTGAATGGTCAGTTAAAAATGTTATTTTAGATTTTTTTTTTTTTTTATTAACAGTATTTTGCTACAGTGCAGAAACAAACAAAAGTATCATTTGGATGCTTTCGATTTTGGCCTTAATTTTGGAAGCGTTTCGATACTATTCAAAAGTATAATAAATATTACCAAACATGCTTCGTACTTTTGCTTCGCTACAGTACGCTAGTAAAAGTAAAAAATATGAAACAAAAGCACTAGCCAAATAGGTCCTCAATATCATTATTTTTAGTTTTAACGAACTTAAATTGTCTTTTAACATATTTACTCTATATATTAAAATTGTGTTAAAATGTAGAATATCATATTTACTCTGTATCATATTTACTCTGTATATTAAATTTGTTGCAATTGAATTTTATTTTGAAAAACACTATAACACGCTTAGATGCTACACCCGAGAATCCAAACTCATAAATAGATATTTATGTCTATATATAATGGAGATGTGAAATTGTAAAATAGACCCTGAATTAAATTTTGAGGTCCTTAGAGAAGGTACTTAATAACATCGGGATCTCGAGATCTACTTTTGCCTTTCACAGTTTCACTGTTTCACAGTTTCACAGCCCTTTACCAAAAACAGGGAAAACACATGAATATCTAGGACAAAGTTTTCACTTCCCAAAAAAAAAAAAAAAAAACCGAGAAAAAAAAAAAAGATTTTGAGGTCACCTTCTCCGATCAAAGAGGACTCCATAAAATAATACTATAATTTTTTTATTTTGTGCACACCCACCCTTTAGCCTCTGTTGATGGATCCCAAGGGCTCAAAGCAGCCACCACAGGAGGTTCCAACAGCCTTCTTGAGCCTCCCACAAGCGACCATGGGAGAGAACAAAGCAGCTGAAATTAAAGACTTCCAGATTGTGATTGCAGACAAAGAAGAGAGTGGGACTAAGAAGCAATTGGCCCCAAAGAGGAGCTCTAACAAAGACAGGCACACCAAAGTTGAAGGCAGAGGAAGGAGGATAAGGATGCCAGCTCTTTGTGCAGCAAGAATTTTCCAGTTGACCAGAGAATTGGGTCACAAATCTGATGGAGAGACCATCCAGTGGTTGTTACAGCAGGCGGAGCCGTCGATAATCGCGGCGACCGGGACGGGAACCATCCCGGCCTCTGCCTTAGCAACTGCAGGAGGCTCTGTTTCGCATCAAGGGAATTCTATATCGGTGGGATTGCATCAAAAGATTGATGAATTGGGTGGACATATTGGGGGGTCAGGAGGGAGTAGTAGGACCAGTTGGCCAATGTTAGGTGGGAATTTGGGGAGACCCCATATGCCCACAGCAGCAGCAGCAGGGATATGGCCCCCTGCTGCTATGAGTAATTTTGGGTTTCAGTCATCATCGTCATCTGGGCCATCAACTGCCAATCTGGGTAGTGAAAGTTCAAATTACCTGCAAAAAATAGGGTTCCCTGGGTTTGACTTACCAGTCACCAATTTGGGTCCTTTGAGTTTTACCTCAATTTTGGGTGGTACTACCCAGCAGCTACCTGGGTTGGAGCTAGGGCTGTCACAGGATGGTCATATTGGGGTTTTGAATTCTCAAGCCCTAAGTCAAATTTACCAGCAGATGGGGCAGGCAAGAATGCACCAGCAAGAGCAGCATCAACATCAGCAGCAACCATCTTCCAAGGATGACTCTCAAGGTTCAGGACAGTAGAATCGGAGCTGGGTTTTTCTGGTTAATGATTTGTGTATTGTATCACTGCACAGAAGGAGATAGCTGAGAATTCAGTTGGAATTGGACTTGGTTTGCCCTATCCTCTTGTCTCCGCAACTCCTTCCTAGTCTCCAACTACAGGTGCCTTCTGGGATTTTTTTTTTCTTTTGACATTTTTGTGTATAAATTATAAAGTTTTATATGTTACTGTTATTGTTATCGAGTTGTTTGTGGTCTGGAATGTGCAGGTGGAACTGTGCAGGGCCAAATAGCTTGGGTTTGGGCTTAACTTCTATTTATTTTGAAAAAGGCGTGTTGATTATAGTGTAAGTCATCCTTTTAATTATTTTGATCTCTTTAGGTCTAGATGGAGTCTTGATCAACTTGTTTGTGAAGATAAATATAAATTTTTGTGGCCATGTTTGTGCAATTTTATCTTAGATGTGGTAGCAGTTTTTGATTATTTAAGTTCTTATGTTTTTAACAAAAGAGGGCCAATATATATTCTCCATATATGGATGGCTGTCTGGTACTTGACTGTTTTGTGCGTCTACAATGTATCCCCATAATACCATTTTGGCTATGCTTTGCCTTGGAAACGATTCTAGCTCCTTTTAAAGAAATTTCGATTTCATACTAAGGATTTAAATCCGCATTATATCTGAGAAATTACTCGAATTTTTTTTATAATGTGGTACATTTTATCCTATTCCATATTTGGTGTTGGAGTTAATTATCACTAGAAATAAGAAATCTAAGCTTTGTTGTTAATTTTTTATTGCTGTGAGGGAACTCAATTTTGTTTGGGACATAGTGCTTACTCTAGTTGAGACTTCACAGGAGTTTTTATAATTGCATCTTGATTCTAATACAAAATAATCTAAAACAACATTTATCACTGAAGGTCAATTCTCATTCAAGAGACTTAATCTAACTTTTTCTATGCCAAATCTCCAAGTATCATCACCTAAAAGCCCTACTACACGTAGGATGCCCTCTAATTTCTAACGCGTGCAATTTGTGCTTAAAACCTTTTCCATAACTTTTTTATTTATATATTTTTATTGGTAGGTGGCATATGATACTAGTTCTTATTCTTACATAATTCATATTTAACTAGTAGAATTATTCTTTCTAAATTATACATGCATTTCCCTGAACTTTATTGGTTTGTTCCTTTTATTATATCAATTTCTACAAGCTCTTCCCTACTTAGTTTAGTTCAATTTTCATCTCCTGGATCAGTGATCAATCTTCCATACAGGACATATGATGTACATGTTCTTTTTGGTTCAAATGGTCTTCAAATGCTTACTCTTGTACCTTTTAAAGTTGTGGTTCTTATCCTATTTTTCGGTTTCCTTGTGTGAACTACTGAGACATAGCAAAGGTGACTTCTTGAGTATTATGATGACTCGATCATCTAATTGTTAATAACCATGGAGTTGCTCTTTTCTGAGGCAATTGAAACTTAGGTGATGAAATGCTCTTAAACCTTGCATCATAGGGACTGGAGTATCTTTCGAAGAACATCTCTAAAAGATCGAAACTAATTTAGAGGCGGCGAAAGATGGTAACAGAACAAAAATAAAGTCCATCCCAGTATCTCACGTGTTTAGACCTATGTTTGAGGCACCACTCTAGTCTTCATTACCTTCTTGTCGCTAAGGCCTTTCTGTAATTGGAAGTGTTCTCTCTCCCCTCTTTTATTCCAAACAGTCTCTTTCAGTTTCTATTCTTCTACATCCCCCGTCAGTACTGCCCACATGGTTAGGCACACAGCTAGAGACCTTTTTTTCCACCCTTAGTCCGTAGGATCTAAATATCTATGCTGACCGTTTACCTTGCTATATGATTTACCAATTCATTTCACATGTCATAGACATGAAAACCAAATAAATTTGCGCTTGAACCTTTTCATAAAGTTGGAAAATCTAAATTTCTAGCTTTGGATTGCAAATTTTATATGTTGACTCCATTTTTCGATACTTGTTAATGACATAGTGACTCTACATTATGCATGAATCAAACTTCAGACGACTGAGCAATTTATTAGTCTTTGATTCACTTACTTAGAAATGATTTACACTGTATGGTTTAAAAGATTATGAAACATACTTGATTGCAGACCAGACTTAGTATTGTCCCCCGTTGTTACTTATGCAAGACATCATTTCAGCATTTCAGTCCTTAGCTATGAAGAGTACTTATACGGTTAAGTAATGTCAGAAATAGTAGTCCCTTTAATTCTGGTTTTGTTTCATCAAACATTATGATATGATTCGAACCCCTCTGCACATTTGTTTTGACTCTTCTATGTGACATTTAGTTGATTGTCCCATCATGTTCTTCCCTTCTTTACAATTAATACTTTTCCATCCAATCTGGTGTGACAACCCACTTAATTTGTCTCCTAAATTTTTTCACACACAAACATTGGCATCCATACGAATTTGTTTTGGTGGTACTTGTTCAATTATCATACAACAAATGAGAGCTAAAAGGCCGTGACTTGGTGTTCCGCTACACCATCTTTCGTGTTATTCATGCCTCTCTCACTCTGATCAGCAGTTGATGTGATTTTTTCCAGGTGTGTAGACCATATATAGGTTCTTGATCCCTTTTATTGCTTTAAATTCGATTCAATCAATTTCTTCCCCAGAGGCATAAAACATGTTTGATAGGATTTTGTGCATTTGTAAACATGTTTTGAAAAGTCTCAGAGGCAGCATAAAGTATGGGCTAATGCCCACTGAATTTGAACATTCTTGAGCTCCATTTGATGACTAACTCATTCATGTGTAGCCTTAACTTCTTTGTGACTCCAACTCACTCCATGCCCGGCTTTCTGAGATGATACTTCCAATAAATCTTCTATACATTTAACTCTGTCATATATTGTGTGTTCTGTCTCATTGAAACACATAAAGGACATGAAAAGAAGTGAATCGCACCTGCAAGAAAAGCAAATTCAACAAACACGGTTATGATTTTCTTTTTCAGTTGAGATGTGACATGCATCCATGTGTTCTTGATCCGAAAACCATGCAACAATTGTACCTTATGCATCACAAGTATTTTGTTTCTTTCTAGCCAGAGTTGCACATCAACCAAACTTGATTGAACTAGAGCCATATTTTACATATATATGTTAATTACATCCCATGTACGAGGGGCTAATGGGAAAAGACTCTGTATGTTATATGGAAATGCATTAATTAAGTTGTAGTAGCTAGGTTAGCATAGAAAATTGGAAATATTATACAGTGATTGGACTGCTTAATTAATGCCTATGTTGTCTCTCATCTCTACATAGTGGATTTGGAGATTCCCTCCCTTTTGTGGTGAGATATAGCTAGCCCTTTGAGCCGGGGATGGAGCCAATGAAGGCTAGGGCCGTCCTTTATGATATATGTAGTAATTTTTTATATTTTTTTCGATTTTTTATATTTTTTTCGATATATATGAAAAATTATATGTTGTCTCTTTAAATTTTGTAGTTTCTAAAATTATCTCTTTATTTTTTCTTTTTACTCTTCAAATTTCATAAATTTCCTTAAAATAAAAAGTTAAATTTTCATTCCTTAATTGAAACTCTTTTAACTTTTTTCTTGTAAAATTCTCTATTTTTTCTTTCCTTTTTCTATTTCTACTTTTTAAAATTCTTCTTTTTAACGTGTATATTTGAATAATTTTATTCTTCATCATCTTTTATATTTTATATTTTATATTTGTTATGTTTATATATATATATATATATATATATATATATATAATTGTTTTTGCACGATGCCCTAATTTGAAAACCTGACTCTCCTGATTTGAGCAGTATGATACTTAAGGCTCTCTATGGCCCATGCAAAAATTGATTCAATACACATTACTAGATGTCATGTATCTTTCCATGTGATGGACTTTGCACACCGGTTCAGGGGCAAGTGGGGCATGGCCTCCCCAAAATTTTCTCTAAAATTTGTAATATTTTGTAAATAAATTACATTTGGGATACCAAAACTTATAAAAAAATTCAATTGGCGCCGCCAATTTGTTTTGGAAAAACATTTATTGGCCTAATTATAGTGAGTTTAGAAATAAGTATAACTTATTTATATGTTTTTTCGGTAAATTTAACTTATATTTTTCTGGCATTCAT
Organism: Cornus florida; assembly: GCF_030987335.1. NCBI lineage: Eukaryota > Viridiplantae > Streptophyta > Magnoliopsida > Cornales > Cornaceae > Cornus > Cornus florida. Next base: position 863,516 of record NW_026775577.1, on the reverse strand, counting down.
AGAAATTTTAATAAATTTTTAGTCTTACTTTTTAAGGCCAAATTTTCTGAAATAAAAATGTAAGTTCATTATTTTAGTAATTGTTACTATAATATATGGTTAGGCATTTATAATATCAATTATATGATATTTAATAAAGATACAGGAACATTTCTTGTAAAACATTTGTGATAAATGGTGTTAATAAGAAAAATATTTAAAATTATATGTTCATCTCCATTCACTTTTCTAAAAATATCAATAAATAACAATGATATCATGTATGCTAATATTTCTAATTGCCACTTGTTAAATAAAAAATTCTATAGCTATTCTTTGTATAAGTTATTACAATATTTCTCTATTTAGTTCCTTATAATCAGGTTTCACTTAAGCTGGTGAGATTTTGTTTAATTAAAATTATATATATATTTGCTTAAATTTTCATCGAGGTAATAACTATGTCTTCTCTGAAGTACTCTTTACTTTTTCAAAAATTGAAACAATTGTTGGAGAAAATTTAATTTTTGTTTCCCTTTTCTCTAAGATTGTGTTCAGTTGTATGGAATTAGAATTTTGAGAATCGGAGAAAAACAATTAACAAAATTGAAGTAATTTTTTTTCCAATTCCACGTAGCTCAACACAGCCTAAATATTTTTCTTATTTCTCATATTAATTTTATATCTCTATATATTTAGGTTGCATTTCCCCATATTTTGAATTATACTGTACTCCATAGACCAAGTATAATATTATAAAAATTATACAATTGACCTTAAAATTTTCAACTTTAAATTACATAGTTATAGTTACCACCTAAATTCAAATTCTTGGTTCCGCCACCATCGGTTATAGAACTTATTATTTTCAAAATGCATCCATATTCACACATATAAATGCCATCAATTTCTTCCCAAATGATATAAGATGTCACATTTAACACCGATTTATCTGATAATTTTGTGTGTATACATATATAAGGTGACCAAAGAATGCCCTTGGTGTCATCAATATATTATGCATTAGTTGCCAAAAGGAATACCAGAAAAGGGTAGAATACAAAACAGAAGAAGGCAGGCGAAAAAAGATCGATCGATCGATCAATCTCAGGATGATGATGATGAGATTAAGGACATGCAATTAAAGTATCTGAATATATAACAAATGCAACAGTCTATACGGATACAAATTTGTCATTTTCAAATACAGACAGGATGTGTTGGTCTCATCATTTGTGTCCTTTCTGGAGATACCTGGATTCATCATTTATGCGTTTAAAATCTCTACGGATCAAGCCAGTTTTTTCCAATTCCATTCAAGGTGCTCCACAATAATAAAAAGAAAGGACATGCATAGTGCACAAACTCTCGTTATTGTGAAGTTTAGGAAGTGTTAAAATGTTCGCAATCTTACCATTTCAAAAAATTATTTTCTTATTTCAAATCCGAGCCTTCCGAATCACAATAAAACAACTATCCGGCTTTCAAAATTCTAACAACAAAATAAACTTTAGAATAAACCTTTTTTTCAAAAGACTTTTCTAGATAAATATATGCACATAGCTAGAACTAATGTGAATGTTGCAACAGCAGCATGTACAATGAATGAATCTAAATGATTGCAAAGACATGAAATGTCAGTGATCATAAAAGAGGTTTGAGAGAGATGGGACATGTAGCTTCAGGACATATCACCATCTCTAAGCACCAATAATGTACCACCACCTGTGTAGGGAAGATCCCCATGGATTTAGGCACCAAATTAAAGCAACATGATTGCCCCAAAACTAGGGGTGCTATTTGGGGTGGCCCAACCCAGCCTAATCTGAGCCCAACCTCAACTCGGCTTCGGGTTGGGTTGGGCTGGCCTGGTCCGAGGTAACTCGAATTCAAGCTTCAACTCATGAAGACCAACCCAAATATCTCGCATATAAGTTGCATAAACAAATTAAACCTTCCATAGATATCATATCTCTATTTTTATTTTTTTTAAATATGAGGACTTGAATTTTCAAGGAGATTTTTGTATCAATAAGTCGCATTTGAAATAAAATTTTACAGGGCTCAGATAAATAAAAAATAAACAAATTAAACCTACTCTGTCTAAGAGATTTTGAACCATAGACAATGAACTAACTAATTTGATTTTGTTTTTTTTTTTTTGACAAGGAACTCATATTGAACTCTCAAGGTCTCACCTTTCACTTTGAAACATGATCAAATAAATTTTTTTGAATTTGATTGCTATTTCTCTCTCTCTTATTTTTTATTTTTGTAACTACTATATATATACATTTTTTTCACATCCAACTATTGCAATGGATGGTGTTGATGAATTTATCGATGGGGTTCATCCATCCATAATAATAGTTGAATTTGATTATTATCTCTTTCTTATTTTTTTATTTTTGTAAATACCCTTTTTATTAGTTTTTTACTATTATTTTATGTATTTTGGGTATTTAAAATTACAATTTTGTTTTCGAGTCAACCAGCCACAAAACCTACACCAATGGTTAAGGGCCTGTTTGGTATTGTGTTTATTATTGGTGGGTGTTTTGGTTTTGTATTTTGGGCCCATCCCAAAACATATATCAAAATTTGGGCCAAAACCCATATCGGTGGAATCCCAGCCCAAAATGATATCATACCAATTTTATTTTACTGTAGCACTGATATGAGGTATATAAACATCTTTTTCTGATTTTAGGGCATTTTTGCCTCTAGTTTCTCTCTCTTCTGACCTCCCCCAACAGCGACGACTGAAGGCGGCCAAGGTATGATGGTCATCTCTCTCTTTCTGATAGATATATAGTATATATCTGTATATATATACAAATGCAATATGGTTGACTCATCCCAGATGGGCAGCGACTAGTACTAGTATGTTGTTGAACAGATTCTTCGACTATCCTCTCGTTTTTCAAATCTGATAAAATCGGAGAATCATATGGTTTAAAACATAAATGCGTCGTTTGATATTTCTTACTCCGATCATCTTTTTCATCGTCTTTTTACTCTACAGCAAATATATATATATATATATATATATATATATATATATATATATATGTGTACACCTATATTTTGTTTCTTTTTTCTTTTTTTTTTTCTTTTTCAATTATTATTATTTTGCATTGTAAATTTTATTGGAGACTTAAGTGGCGGATTGGTTGTGTGTTTTTTTTTTTTTTTTTGAATCTGAATACGGGCTTATCTGTTTGTCCTTCATGTTGGCATTTGTTGTATTGATCAGTATCATGTTTTCTGTTTTCCACTTGTTTTTCCCTCAATTTATATGTATGTGTGCGTTTGTGTTTATAATTTATTGATTCCTGTTATGGAAAGGAAGAGACATTGTTGAGAAAAGTTTGATTTATGTTTGTATGTAACGTTCCAACTGAATGTCACCCACCCACCTCCCAATGTTGTCTGATCTTATGCTATTTAGGGTTCATACTTTATTATATGGTTCTCTCAACGTGACAGTAAAACAAAAGTACAAATAAAAAATAAAAAAATGGCAACATGAAATATAGGGACATCAACTGTAATGAATTTATGGATTTCCTTTTGAAAAAAATTAAAGGAAATATCAGAAATTAACAGATATTTGTTTCTTAATTTCTTCCACTTTTGCATGTTGGAGTGGTCCACTTTCATAGGAAGACTTGGATCCGTGCATAGTTGCATACTCTGTTATGTTCTTTGTCCGTAATGTCCCAAAAAGTTAACTCACATTCTTTTTCTCCCCCTTCTTTTTTCCATTTTTGTGTGACAAATATTGGTTATTATAACAACAACAAAACAGCAGAAAAAAATGGCAAATGAAGTTTATGTTGCTTTGTGAATCAGACAATTGAAGTCTATCAACAATTTTGTGGCAGGAAGAGTAGGTTCTGGTGCAAGAAAACTACTGTCACAGATCTTGGTTTGATTTTGTTCTATAAAAGTATAAAACTAATATTAGCAATGAAAATTATATATTTCTTCTCTGTTCCCATTTTTGCATGCTAGAACGATCCACTTTCATAGAAATAGCTGTATGCATGCCTAATCTATTTAGTTCTTTCCAATACTATCTCAGAAATCCTTAAATGTCACAAAAGTTTAACTAAGATTATGTTGCAGTGCAGATCAGACAAATGAAGTCAATAAAGATGGATTCAGATTCAAGCAACAATCCTGTCAAACAGAGTAAACTCAGAAAAAGAGCAGGAGAAGAAAAAAGGATTGGAGTCATCTAAGAGATATTATTTCAGTGCCCAAGGCTGATGTGGGAGATATGCTTCCGAAAGCAAACTCAGACAATCCTGAGAATTGGGATATTAGAGAAAGGGCTGTTGGGTCTATTGAAAATCTCCCGAAAGCTAAGAGGAATTATGTAAGTAAACTATAAGAATAGTACTGACTTGTGACTTCCCATCACTTTGTTGCATATTGTCACTATTTTGACATTCTTTGTCGATGAGTCCTCATTTACTTGGTAGTTAGCATGTTGGATTATGAAATTTGGATCTCATAATACTTTTGCAGTTTATAGGGGGTCACATGCCTTTAAGTGATCATTTTTTATTTTTTGTGCACATATGGAGGCGGGGAATTGTTGCGGATGAAGTGTGGTTTTCATTCATTGCATTTCATGTTTAAGAACTTCCACTAGTTGAAAGTAATCTAATTAAATGAATCTGAAATAATCTAATTTATTTTTCAATTTGTATTCTCTTTTTTCTTGAGATTTTAGATGTTTTAATGTGACATACACCGAGAGTATGTTGGTCGTCAATCATGAGAGTAATATGGTTGTTGGTCGTCAATAATAAGCATTCTTTCTAGCCTAGGGAAAAAAATATAATTCACTCTGTCCCATAAACTTGTTCATTATGAAAACTTTGACTCACAAGAAAGCTAAGAGGAATTATCTAAGTTAATTATAAGAATGATACTTGTTTTTGGATGGCTTGAGGAATCTGTGGCATTATAATTAGGAGGGAAATTGGATGAAGACAACATCAGAATGGATTATGAAACTTTGTTTCTGAACCATCAGCATTGGGCTTGAAACACACAAGGCAATTAGAAAGGTAGGTGCATGAAATTGGGGCTTAGGAGTGTAAGTGAAAAGGTCACAACAACCAGGGTCAACCCATAACCACAACCGTCAAGGTATTATTATTACACAATTAATTCACAGGATAAGTTCTAGATCCATGTGTGGAGTCGATGTCCAAAAACCTTACCACTGTGAAACATCGAGTAAAATCTAATGTGTGTGTGTGTGTGTATAAAGAGGAAATGGATAGGAGGACGGGAACTGTTAGTGGAATTATTGCCCGCTGTTGTGCTTACAGATGTGAAATTCATTGGCTACATCGGATTCCACGATATAGAATTAGTTTTAGTTTGTAACAAGAAAGAACAAGTCAGCATGAGCAAACTAAAGAGGTAAAATAGCATATGCATGAATACATAAATATACATAGGTTGCAGAAAATGAAACCAGAAAAATATTAAAGCATGACAGCATTGTTGAGCAATCAGTTTGTTGTTAAATGACTCTTGTCTAACTTCATTAAATGGTTATTGATTTTTTTGCCTTTACTTAACTTTTTTTTTTTTTTTTCTCCTCTTTATTAAGATTAATATTCTAGCTTGCACATGATTTCTTCCTATGCCATATTCTTTCAATTTGATAGTGAACTTAAATATTTTGCAGGATGAAATGAAAGATAAGTCTTCAAGGCATCAACGTGCCTCCTCATCATATGAAGAGGCTCTTATGAAAAGGGTCGAAATTGTTGAGGAAAGAAATGTACAATTGGCGGAAAGGTTGGATAAAATTGAGAAGATGCTTGAGCAGCAACAGCTGCCACCATGGTTCCAGCCACCTCCACCTCCACTTCCACCTCCACCTTCACCAGACTGGTATGAACAGCCACTGCCACCTCCACCTCCACCTCCACCTCCACCTCCACCCCCACCCCCACCCCCACCAGACTCTCATTTTATAAAATGTATGATGCCTTGGATATATTCAGTAATTCCATCCTTTTGTACTCGTGACAAATGCAATATGTTTTGGGCCTTGGGCTGGATTAAATCTGTTATATGGGTGTAGAGTATCTCAGTTGGACCCTTGAAAATGATGTATACCTTTTGTAATTGGAAATGTTAATAATTTAGTATCATTAAAGGTCAAATATTTATGATGTTAAATGACTTCACTCATAAAATATAGGTGTATCGAGCGGATAATAGGATATTGAATATGGGTGTACGTCTTGAGTAGACATCCCACCTGTAATGACAATTTGTGCATGAATCCAATTAAATAAATTACATCACAACCAAAATCCATCTCATGTGGCCTGCCTGCTTGTGAACATTGACCTGTGTACGTTGTTGGGCTGTTTCTCAAGCAATTGCTTGGGCACACCGTAACAAGCAATTACTTCCCAATCTTAGGTGGCTAGGGTACGTGCACATGTTAATTTGTTCCTTTCCTTCATCATATAATATAAGCTCTGTGATATATTCTTCTAATTTCGATTTGCCTTTCCCTTAATCCTGCAAATTCTCATTCAACTGTCACAATAATATACAAAAAAAGAAAAGAATATATATATATATATGCTTAGTGGATGAAGAAGGTAAGTCACATTCCATGCAGATGCTGAGAGGACAAAAATAAAAAATCAAGTTCAACATATATTGTTTTACATATACATAATAAACTATATATTCTGAGACTCAAATCTATTACAATATTTGTCCATTCAAACTATTATCATTGCACCCACCATTCCAATCAATCACCTCTAAACATACTACCACGCTCAATCTAGCACAGTTTGGGAAACCCTAAGGGGTACAGTAGTAATTTCAAATGCCAGCCAGCTTCAACATTAAATTTGCATCTGGTAAACATGGTCTATATATAATATATTAGACCATAATTTGTCCAAGTTAGGTACAATGGCCAGTATGCCCTGTGCACTGCTAAAGCATCCTACTGTCAAAACATGAATGCATTCGTATCATTGCATATTTTTCCTTCCTTGAATTAATGAGAAGGTGTATGGTTTTTACTTTTTAGTTTTTAGGATGAAAATAGCATACCTACCTTAAAAAGCATTTAGAAAGATAGAGTTAAGGATATATATATATATAAACATTTCCAATCTCACAATACAACTTCAATGCATATACGTAAATATTATTATTTATCATCAAACATATTCATCATGTAACATGAAAATAGTCAATATGCCTAGAGTCAGAATCTACTTCTTTCTCTCTCGCTTTTTCTTCTCTTCTCTTCTCTTCTCTCCATTTTATTTATCTATTTATTTTTAATAGGGAATGAATATAAATATCTGGTTTACCATGCAGGCCAGGTTAAATAGAACTATATAAGAAAGGAGAAACCCATCTCACACATGGACTTAATGGACCTTAAGAGTTTTGGGGTGCCTTTGCTAAGCCCAGTCAGCTTAAGGGTGCCAAACATTTGGGCCTCGTAAGGAACATGAAGGTTCGTTAGAAATAGCAGGAAATGATCCACCATATATATATAATATATATATATATATATATATATATATATATGATCAACCATTTTCTCAGATTCATCAGTTGTAGAAGTTTGAAATTTGATCACTGTATATGTTTAGTGGAACTTTACCCTACACAAAATACGTTAATACCGCATGAAATAGAATGAAGTGCATAAAACAAGTTTCCGAATTGAAATACTGCCTCCCTATGGACCCTATCTCAAAATAGTTATAATATATATATATATATATATATATACTGAGGGAAATTAAGAAGAAAAAAAAAGACAGTTAATAGTTTTTGCATGATTAACATATTTTGTTTAGATATGTTACTAATTCCTACATTAAAAAAATATGTTTAGCCACTTGGTATGCAACAGCACACTAGAAACATATTGATGGGTTCCACTTCAATGTGCATCTGACCAACCACCATGACTAGACTCCATATTAATAGGCAGGGGGGGTGCTTATATAGAATGCATTCCACTACCACTTCCATCCAAAAACACACACACATGACGTTTTATTGAGTTCTGACCCAACCCTTCATTGCAAAAGTACCAAATTCAACAACAAGTACATGCACAGCTTATTAAGCTGTCATGGTCTCTTCCAAATGTGTTTTTGCCTTTTTGAAAGCTTAATGGATAGGGCGTCACCCACGACCAACAGGACCATCCAATTGATATCGGTTTGAAATATTTTCCCTAAAGTTGCACATCAACATGCCTCAAAATCAACATTTCTTGACATTTTGAGTGATTTGTTGGTCTAATGATAAGTGGCAACTTTGGATTCGATTATAACGGATAAACAAGTGATAAAGTTTGAATGTGAAACATATTTAATTGTATTTATATGGGTGAGTATGATATGATAATTTTATGACTATGTCATTTTCATTAACATATAAAATAGTCAAATTAATTAGTTATAGGAGTATAGCGGTGTTGGCGAGATTCAGAAAGTAAGTTTTTGAAGTCTCGCTTTTGAATCGTATTTTTAACTTAAATAGTGCATGTATTGTAGGATTAATACACGTACTCTAAAAATAAAAAATAAAAAAAGAATAGTCAAATTAATTTGTTTTTTGACCGACTTATAATTTTCAAGGAATAACAACCTTAACTTAAAAGTATTATAATGACATTATCTACTACAGGTTACTAAAAAAGTATTTTTGTGGAATTTTTAAGTTTTAACACCTTATTACAAGATCTAAGGAGGGACCCACTGCAGGATGCAATAGAGAATTAATGACAACTTTATATAATGGTAGTTAATTCCCTTCCCACTAGAGAGCTTTGATGATAATCCATTGAATACGGTTGTTTTCTTTCCCACCAAACAAAGCTTTTGATCACCAAATCTCGTTATCCAACAATGACTTACGGGGACCAGAGGATGGGCTGCCCCATTGCCCCGATTCAACCCATCTATATTTGGTAGTCAACTTAGTCCTCTAGGTGCTTGAGGCCACCCTCGGCCCTTTTTTTCCATAGTTGTTAGATTCATATTTTCTTATGAATTATGGAATATTTTAAGAGACCAATATTATTATTAACGATTAAAAAATTTGAAAAAAATGTCTTTCAATATTGAAGGTCTTCTTGTAACAATAGAGCACGATTTTGAACAACGCACTGAAAATAAAAATAAAAGTAATAATGCATATGTATAAATACCCACTAAAATGTTTTATGGTCTAATAATATTTTTTTTTATTTTTTTATTTTTTTATTTTCATAAAAAAAGAAAGGAAAAAAAATTGTTAGATAATAAATACACCGGAAACATACTCTCAACTTGGTTTGGGACGGCCAATCTGTTGCAACATCACTTTAAAGGCGGCTTGGGATGTCATAGTCAGTGTCCAGCTAATTTTGAAAGAAATGTCAACCTAATTAAAGGTCTCAATTTGTGGATTTGTTGGGTGGGAGGATAGAATCTGTGAGACCCCCCAGCTCAGGAATTAAATACATGTAGACTTGAGTAATAATAATATTCCATGTTTCAAATTGAAACTTTTGTATCCTTTTCCTTTTTTTGACATTTCACGATCGCATGTCCGATTCAGGTTGCAGATAAATTCACATAAAATATCTTTTTAATAAAAAGCACACAGTCACATAGGGAGTGACAATTCGTGTTCGTAAGTCGTGTTCATGCCGTATTGATGCAAGGGTATTAAATAAATAGATAAATTCAAACATGACCTAATTAATAATCGTGTCAAGAAGTTTCAATACTAATTCCACGTATTAACTCGTTTAATGATTTGTTTATCAAAACGAGACATTTAATATTTAATTAATATTAAATAATAATAAAAATTGTCATAATTAATCCAAATATTCAAAAAAAAAAAAAAAAAAAAAAAAATCATAAGGTATAGACAAAGTTTATATTAAAGTGACTTAAACTATTCATAATAATTGAGTTTAAACAAGTAACATATTATATATAGTATATTCACGATTATAATATGTTGAGTTAAATGTGTTATAAACGGGTTATACGAATTGAACTCTTCTAACCTAACCCAACACAATTAAGTAAACGAATTAATCGTATCGATCATTTTATAATTCAAATTCGTTTATATTAAATTTAAATTATTTTAACTCATATTATATTTATATAGTGTTATGTCGTAATTTGTCACCTCCGTATACACACAGTAGTCTCTATCACAATGCATCACATTTCACACGCAACCCCCCACCGACATTGGCCAGCTGGTCTACTTTCTATAAGATTATTCTAATATTAAGAATTGGATTCATAATTTATTCCATTAGTAGTAGGCCACCAAACTGAGGAGGAGTGCCATAATATATATATATATATATATATATTGTTAGTGGGGGTGGGGTCTAAATGGACGGCTAGCTTTCTTCTTATATACAGCCATATATCCATTCCATATATACTTTATCTTCCAAATATCCTAGCTCCCTTTATTCCTCTGAATCCAAACCCCTTTTCCATGTTTTTCATGTGAACGTATATATAGGTCATGTTGTCAAACACAAATACTTCTTATGAAAGACGACTGTAATTGTGACTATGACACGGTTATATATTGAAAAATTTTAAGTGATAAAATTATTTGTGTGTTGGTTTTTGAGTTTTATGAAGCACAAATTTGGTGGACTTGATGGGTTTTAGAGGATTTGGTAGTGACAAAAGAGTGAAAATGATGTTTGAAAGTATAATAAATACATGTCCATGCGTTGGTTGAGCCTCCACGTTTATGAGTTTTGCATCACTCTTTTTACTTCTCAATTTTTCTACTAATTTTAGGGATAAGACATAGAGAGCCTAGAGGCATGCATATATGGCACTACCTTACTTCGACATGAGTGTCATATTTCACAAGATATGCCTTTTGCTAAAACATCCACCCCACCAATTCATTGTTTCCCCCAATCATGAGGGCGTCACTCCCCCAAAGATTTGCAATTATCTACTCAATTGAATTTCTTCTTTGTTTTTTCCCCCTTTTTTCCCAATTATTCTCGATTGTACTATAATTGCTCTAAAAGACCCCATCTTTAAATTAAAAAAGAAAAAGAAAAAGAAAAGAAAAGACAGCCTCAACAGTTAATTCTAGATTCCTTTTATTGCTTAGTTTATCATGAAAAAAATTTGCTTACTTTATCCATGTTCATTATTGTTATATATATATATATTTTAAGCACCACAAAATTATCATTGAAAAAAATGTTTCAAGGAGGACGCATGTTGAGATGACTCCAGAGAAATGTAATATAGATGGTTGAAAACTTAATTTAGGAATAAAAAATTCTTGAGTTCAACTTCTCTCATAACTCTCATCTTTGAAATTTCTCTTCAATTTAAATTAACATGCGTAGCTTTTTCTTTTCTTTTTTTTTTTTTTTTGTTTTTTCTCTAGCATGCGTAGCTTAGACTGAGGCATGTTGTCAAGGAGTAGTCTCAATCAAAGTGTGAATATTTTATTCCACTAGCTAGTTGGGAAAACTAAAAGTTTGAAAAAGTAAAAATAAAATAATATCACATTCTAAGTTATACGTTTTTTTTGACGGTGATGTCCTTATACGATTTTTTTGACAATGTTATTCATATGTCCTTACTTTTATATTTTTACTCGCATTCTTATTCTTATTTTTATTATTTATAATTTAATTTTACCGTTTTTATATTTTCACTTTTAAATTCGTTGTCACTTCCTTTTTCGTTCCAATTTTGGTTCGACTCTGATTCCCATTCGGTTCTGGTTCTGCTTTATATTAGGACTTACCACTTGTTCTTGAGCTTAGGTGATTAGAGGAATATATCGTTGGACGTAGGGGTACTATAGGAAAGAAGAAGAGGCTAAAGTAGACTAGTTAGTTTGGCATTTGATTAGTGTGGAAAGGCTAACCGGTCGTTCACGCTAGAATTGCCGCCAAAAATATCGACAAAGCCCGACCAACAAAGCTGACTCTTCCACGTCACCAATCCGCACGTGCTCGTGAAATTCCCGCGCCATCGTACGGTTGAAAGTCCCTCGTTGACATAATCTTGATAAGAAGAGGGTAAAAAAGCAATTTCCAAAAGTAAGGGGACACTGAAAGGTCGAAAAGGATTAATCACACCGCCCGGACAGCATTCCGGTCAATGTTTAACCGCCGGTGCATCCAATCACGGACTGCCACGTCATGTAAAGTGCTTACGTGACCTTTTCTGGCATTTTAACGGGCTGTCTCGTCACTGTGAGTGTTAGTAATATGTTGCCCCAAATGGGTGTCTTGTTTTTCTAACTGCTAAGGTTTCACTTTACTTTTTATACTCTCTCTTAGAAATATCATCTGATGTTCTTCCTCGGATTTTGGAGGAGGAATAATTGAGCAATTATTATTCTTTACACACAAGTTCCTATTTAGCTTTTGCCTTTAATTTGTGGGTTATTATTCACTTATATATTTATTCTCAATCTTTTCACTTGGAGTTGTTTGGAGACTCAGAAAATTTAGAAATGGATGATGAGTATGCAAAGCTTATCAGGAGGATGAACCCACCCAGGTATACTGTCAAATTAACCCCTCTATCTTTTATATTTTTATTTTTTTAATTTAATCTTCTAGCCTATTCAATTTATTATTTCTATATTGATATCTTCTGCTTTTATGTTCTTTTGTGCCATGTTGATTTTTGAAACCTGCCTTCTTATGTTCTTCAAGCTCTTATATGATGTCAGTACAATGAATTCTTAGCTTATATGCTAGTTTCCTTATTTATTTATTTATTAATTTTATTTTTCAGATTATTATCATATTTGAAGAATTTCAGGGCTTGAGAAATACCGAAATTTTCATTCTTTCTTTATTTTTGATTTCGTGGGATTGAGTTTATATATGTTGTGTGGTTTTTTGGGTATGATATCTTTTGTATGCAGACTTAAACTGAATCATATTTTTAAGGCTTCTTGTGATTTGTAGGGTTAAATTGAAATGTAATTTTCTTTTGTAGAGAAATTGCAGATGTTTGTAGATTTCAATGGAAAGTCATTTGAAACTAGGCACCTATAATTTTTGTATTCCCTTTAAACAAACATTTGGTTGATTTACAAGGTTGTGATTTGGAGTTACTTTATTTGATTTAGAATTCCACTCCTCTTCTTTGGTTTTGTGGGTAAGAGAGGAGGTTGGTGGTTCTTCATCTGAGTTGCCTCTTGTTGTTGCAGAGTTGTAATCGACAACCATTCTTGCAAGGATGCAACTATTATTCAGGTATATATATGTGCCTTGTGCCTTCTTCTTCATAATTTAATAATGGTTTTCACATATTTAGGTTGAAAATTAGGATATATGCATTTTTTGGTTGGATAGTTAATTTATCTGTTTTTCCATTAATATATGTATATATGTGGTTCTTTTAGGTTGACAGCGTCAACAAATTCGGAACCCTCCTGGAAGTTGTCCAAGTTCTTACAGATTTAAACCTTGTAATAAAAAAGGCTTACATCTCATCTGATGGGGGATGGTTCATGGATGGTACTTTTTCTTCTTTAACTTCCCAAAACAATTCTAAAGTTTTTACAGTTTTTTTTTGGTTTAAACCTTTGTTTCTTATACATCTCATTATCGCTTGAAATTTTGCTAATTCAGTGTTTAACGTGATCGACTGTGATGGGAATAAAATTAGAGAGGAAGGGATCATCAATTATATCCAAAAGGTGGGAAATTTCTGCCACTTGTACTATTTTCTTAAACTCTTTTCCGTTAAGTACTCTAATTATTGTCATATAATACAACAATTTGCTTCACAAAGTATAAGGATACAGAAACATTGTCAGTTTTAGTTCTTGCATCTTGTTGAATATGACCTATATATACTGCCTAGTCACCTCCTTTAAGAGGAATACTGAAAATAAAAGAGGGATGCAGGTTGTAAATTGTAATTTTCAGGAATTATTACTTTTGTGGCATGTATATATATATAGTCAACTCAGTTTGTTTATATATTGTCAATTTTCAGTTTTTCAGTCTCTTTTAGTGAAATAGAAAACAATAATAATTCAAGATTAGATTTCAGCAATTCCATCCAATTTGGTCCCTAGAGCTAAAGTTTCACCATGCAAACCTTGTCATTTCTCACATCTCTCTTCGATATTGCAGACACTTGAAAGTGATGATGCATTCTTTCTACCCTCATTGAGAGGTTCTGTTGGGGTGATGCCTTCTGAAGAGCACACCTCAATCGAACTAACTGGTACAGACAGGCCTGGTTTATTGTCCGAAGTATGTGCGGTTCTTGCAGACCTTCACTGTAATGTGGTAAATGCTGAGATATGGACACACAATTCTAGAGCTGCAGCTGTGGTTCGTGTCACGGATGATTCAACTGGATGTGCCATCGAAGATCCTCAACGGCTCTCAACAATAAAGAAACTGCTTTGCAATGTTCTTAGAGGAAGCAATGACTGGAAGACTGCAAAAACAATGCTCTCACCACCTGGGGTTATGCATCGGGAGAGAAGATTACACCAGATAATGTTTGCAGATCGGGACTATGAAGGAGTTGAACAGGGGAGAATTGAGGGTAAGAGCTCAAGACCGCATGTAAACGTGATGGATTGTATTGAAAAGGAGTATACAATAATTACTATGAGGTCAAAAGACCGGCCGAAGCTGTTGTTTGATGTTGTCTGCACCCTCACTGATATGCAGTATGTAGTCTTCCATGGTGTAGTGCACACGGGGAAGATGGAAGCGTATCAGGTACTATCAGTTACTGATTGCAAACAAAAATGAATTTGAAGTGAGATTGGCATGGACACGTTGATTATTTGACAACCAATGAAATAATTTTATTTTATCAATTCACCACTTGATGTCGTTTCTCACATAGGGTATGTTTAACCAATATTATTCTTTTAATATAATTTGACGAGATCCTATTCGGATGTAGGAATACTATATCAGACATGTTGATGGGCTCCCAATAAGGTCAGAGGCGGAGAGAGAACGTGTCGTGAAGTGTCTTGAGGCAGCAATTGAGAGGCGAGCGTCTGAGGTACAGTGACTACTCTGATAAAAGTAAATTCTAGTATGCTAGTAGACCAATTATTACCATTATCTAATGTAATTTTATTTATTCTGCAGGGACTGGAGCTGGAACTGTGCACCGAAGACCGGCCTGCACTTCTCTCGGACATTACCAGGATATTCAGAGAGAATGGGTTGTGTATCAAAAGAGCAGAAATTTCAACAGTAGGCGGAAAGGCCAAGGACACTTTCTATGTCACAGAAGTGGCAGGGAATCCAGTTGCCGCTGAAACTGTTGACTCCATTCGTAGACAAATTGGACAAGTTGGAAAAACTATACTGCATGCTAAATGGAACACAAGTCCCTTACCAGAGCCCCCTCGAGAGACAGGAATGAGCTTCCTTTTCGGGAACCTCTTTAAAGCTCGAACTTTCCAGAATCTCAAACTGATTAGATCATATTCTTGAAACCTTCCTGTATATATATAGCATCGCTCGTGTACAAAATGTGCAGATACATCAGCTGTTTGGCTTAAAAGAAAACAGAAATACAAGAGGGATGGTAAATAACACTGTAAGTAGGAATCTTCCTTCCCTCAGTGTTACCTCCAGATACTGAATAGAAGAAACTGAAAAACCACTGTAGACTGTAAAATTTAGTGCAGGGTTTAGTATTTATACATCTGTGTATGTCATGTAAGTATACCTCTGTACAGTGTGATCACTTGGGTTGTACAAATTAGACAATAGTTGTGCAGATAATTTGAGTTTATGAAGATGTAAATATTGAATATTATGTGCCCCTTGCATAGAATTTTGTAAATTCTGTGAATGCTGCAGGTAATAGTTTATAATTTGTTCACCAGATTAAAGAAAATTATGGTTTATCAGTGTTATTTGTGATTTTTATAAAATTTTGAGACAGCTATCTTATATTTGGACTGAGCTCCTCTTAGAAACACCGCAAAAGGGTATTCTTCTGAAACTGGATTCATCCATCTTTCAGTGTTGAATGGGCTCCGAAACTTCACTAACCAGGAGTGCCGAGTGCACACCGTTCGGATTGGATCCAGTTTGGAGTATTTTAGAACCAAATCAATCCTAATGGTTCTATAAAAACTAGAACAAATTGAATCATAGTCTCTTTTGTAGCTACTATTAGGCCACTTAAGGAAGTTCATTCAATTCGTCCAATTCTAAACTTTTTTATAATTCAATTCAGTAGATAAATATATTATTGAGTGAGCAAACAATTAATCTTTTATTCTATTATACATATTATATGTATATAATGATTTGGTTCGGTTTGATCCTATAAGACTCAAAAGCAGTACAAATCATTTATAAACGGTTCTATATTTATTAAATCAGGACTGAAATGCACCGTCAAAAAATTGAACCAAAACTGAACATATATAATAAGAGGTTTAACAGGCGGGAACTGTAAACGGCCACTTTCTTTCTCCGCGTAAAAGCCACATTTCACACACACATATGAAAGCTTCCGCGAGTGAGTTTGCCAATCTGATAGGTCGAACTCTGATCTCTGCATCGAACCGCTCGATCCCGACTCGTACATGGAACCCTTCACTCGAGCAAACCCTCCACCAACTCGGTTTTCGCGACTCACTCACCCCATCACTCGTAGCCCGAGTCATCGATCCGTTCCTCGTCAACCACCATTCGCTCGCACTCGGCTTCTTCAACTGGGCCTCTCAACAACCAGGCTTCTCTCACACCCCTCTTACCTACCAATCAATCCTCAAATCTCTTTCCGTCTCCCGCCAATTCAATGCCGTTGACAAGCTCCTAAGGCAAATCAAAGCCCGAAAGGTCGATCTCGATCCTTCAATCTATCACTCCATTATTGCCTCGCAGATTATAGGTAAAAAGACCCAGAACGCCTTTGCGATTTTCAATGAAGTTAGTTCACTAAATCACGATATCGGACCCAGTACATGCAATTCGCTTTTAGCTGCGCTGTCGTCTGATGGGTATATGAGTAATGCCCATAAGGTGTTTGATGACATGATTCAAAGAGGTGTTAGTTTTAGTACACTTGGTTTTGGTGTGTTTATATGGAGATTTTGCAGAAATGCTGAACTGGGTAAGACTTTAAGTTTGCTAGATGAGGTTAGAAAGGGTGTTTCGGAGATTAATGGGTCAATTGTAGCGGTTTTGATTGTTCATGGACTTTGTATGGAATCTAGGGTTGCAGAGGCTTTCTGGGTACTGGATGAGTTGAGGAAAAGGGATTTTAAACCTGATTTTATGGCGTATAGGATTGTCGTGGAAGCATTTCGGTTGATTAGAAGTGTGGTTGACGTGGATAAAGTCTTGAAGAAGAAGAGAAAGCTAGGGGTAGCTCCAAGGGCCAATGACTATAGAGAGTTTATTTTTGCTTTGATTTCAGAAAGACGGATATGCGAAGCAAAAGAATTGGGTGAAGTGATTGTGAGTGGGAATTTTCCCATCGATGATGATGTTCTTAATGCTTTGATAGGATCAATATCAACTATTGATACTTGTTCTGGAATGTTGTTTTTCAAGTTCATGATTGAAAAGGAAGGATTTTTAACTCCTCTTACTTTGAGCAATTTGAGTAGGAATCTCTGCAAGTTTGGAAAAATTGATGAATTGTTGGAGGTTTTCCAGATTTTGTCTGCCAAAGAGTACTTCTCGGATATGGAGAGTTACCATATGATGGTTTCGTTCTTGTGCAAGGCGGGCAGAGTGAGGGAAGCTTATGGGGTTCTTCAGGAGATGAAGAAGAAAGGGTTGTCTCCAGATGTATCATTTTATAATTCTCTTATGGAAGCATGCTGTAAACAAGAGCTAACGCGTCCTGCAAAAAGACTGTGGGATGAGATGTTTGCAAGTGGGTGTGATGGAAATTTGAAGACTTACAACATCCTTATACGGAAGTTTTCAGAAACAGGTCAGATTGAAGAAGCTCAGAGGCTGTTTTCCCACATGTTGGACAAAAGGGTGGCACCTGATGCTCTGACTTACACATCCCTCCTTGAAGGGCTTTGTCAAGAAAAAATGCTTGATGACGCTTTTGACATCTTCAATAGGTCTATTGAACAGGATGCACGGCTTGCACAAACTATATTACGTACATTTGTTCTTTCTCTCTGTAAAGAAGGTATGTTTTCAGCTCATGAACATTCAGAATGATTAAATCTTGTGGTTTACATGGTGGAACCCGGACCCCCTCCAGGAGGGGATCCCGTGTCTTGGTCCTGTGCCGCTAGTATATATCTAGTGCTATGCACTACATTGTAGTGCAATGGACACATGAAAATAGTTGTTTAGGTGACGGAATGGCACATGATGAAATGGCACACGAGAGAATCCGGGTTCTACATGGTGAATGCCAAAAGTAGTGTTGTTTGCCAACTGTTTGGGTGTTGCTTTTATTTATGTTATACACCTGGGAAAGTTTAACTAGATAAGGGATCTTTTCAGGTTGCTTCCGTGCTACTTCCAGATTTCTATGCGATCTCTCTAATGAGATAGGACAATCAGACTCTCATTTGCTTCTGGTAAAATGTTTAGTTGATGCTAAAGAGATTGCAATTGCTATTGAACACATAAAATGGGTTGGAGACAATGCACCTTCCATGATGCAAGTTATTAGTACGGAACTATCAGCATCACTTTCATATTCATCAAAACAAGAGCCGGTCCTACAGTTGCTTCAGGGAATGCAGCAAAAAAACGCAAATTCTAACAATGATGACTCAGTGACTTGCTGATTATTTAACTAGTATTCTTGTGGCGGATTCCAGATGATCTGAAGGTTGTGTCCTTGCTCTGAGAGTGATTATTAGTTTCTTGGTTTTGTTCCGGGGCAATACAAATGTGGATTTTCTACAAGTTCTTTCTTATTCTCTTCTACAAAGTTTGGATATAATCAATCTTCCCATTTTTTTTGTTTCTCGCCTTTTATTACCCTTTGTGTAATCGTCCGTGCTGATAATATGGTGCCAAAAATAGATTCTTCAACTATAGTGTGTATAAAGAAAATTTTAGAATGATTATTCAAGATATGTGGCAAAGATTAAACAAACTTCATTTTTGTTACCTTCTCTTTTATTTTTTTCTCCACTTCTATTTAATTTTTCCCAGCTCGATGTCCTTTTTTTTCTTTCTTTCTAAAATCTCTCCATTGTTTATATATATATTATTTTCTTTATTTTAAATGGTTGTGTTCTTCCAGCACCTTTAAATTGCTTTAGTTTATGAGTTGTGGCTATTGCAGAAATGTAGAAGTGGCAATTTGTAAGCACCCCGTTACAAAAAGAGTACAAGAAATGTATCATAGCTTCTAAAGAGCAAAAACCACAGAAGCACCGCTAGGCCAAAAAAAGGCACCAAAATACTACAAATTGGCCACACTTGCAAGAAATGCATCTTACAAACAAATTCCAGCAATTTCTACCAAGTCATTGTGCATTAATTCCAATTCAATCAACTATTACGAATTTAAACTCATACACCGGTCAAAGTAAACTAAACAAACGCTCTCTAGTTTATCCGGATAACATTTTGACATAACCAAAAATTCAGGAAAAAAGAAGTCCTCAAGTAGCCTTATCCTAAGATCCCGGAGATGTTGAATAAACTGTCCTAGTTTATCCTCTGAGCGGCCTCCTTTGCAATAAGCCTCTCTTTGGCCTTGCTTTTGGCCTGAGATTTGGAACCCATAATACCACCACCCCACTTCTTCCTGTACTCTTCATACTTGTCATTGAAATTGGCCTGAAGTACGGAAAGACATATAACAAATGAAGTTAGAACAATTCAGTGCAAGCTAAAAATGTCACTGGATTTACAAGAATTTTAATTTTACATTACCTTGATAGCCTCTAATATTTTGCTGAACTCCAATTTATCTTCATTCTTCACAGTGGTCAAGCACAAAGCAGCAGCAGTTTTTTGGTGCACAATCTGTCAGAAAGGTTACATATATTAGCATTCAACCATAATTCTGGCTTTAAGGCGGCAATTTTAAGACAAGAAGGTTCTGGGATATTACCGTTCCCAATCGTGATTTTCCTTTCACGATACAGTATGGGATTTCCATCTTCCTGCACAATGCAGGAAGCCAGACGACCAACTCAATCGGGTCCACATCATGAGCAATAACAACCAATTGTGCTTTGTTCTGCAAGGAGATCATATTTAAGAGTGCTATTATTTAGAAAAGAAGTCCACTAGCACAAAGGAATAGTTTTTAAAGTGTGTTCAGAGAAAAGGAAGTGAAACAAGACCTGCTCAATAAGGTAGGTGACATGGTTGAGACCATACTTTACAACAATAGGCTTCTTAGCCTCGACAGATTTTCCTTCGGCCTCAGCCTGAGCCCTTTTCAAGAGACGCTCCTTTTTTGCTGCTTTGTCTTCAGGCCTGTACTTCAGTAGCATCTTGAACAGACTTGTTGCTACATATTATAAAAAAATTCAGTCATCAAAGCAAACATGGAAATTGAAAATCGAATAAGGAAATACAAGAATAAAAAATTTACTATCCCATGTGAAAGCCAGGTTCACCGGGGCAAATGCATTAAAAAGTGACAAAATTTAGCAGATGGTGTCGCTATAGTTGGTGGCAAACTTGCTTTGGATACAAATGAATGAAGAGATCCACAATCATAATGCTTCAAGTTTAGATTATATATTTTTTGGTAAATTATATAGAGAAATAGAATGTAGCGATTTGTTCGAGGCCGTAATCAAAATAAGAATTAGATTTAAAAGGCACGGATAATCGCTGTATGATATCGCTAACCTTCAATGCAAGTGATTCGTTATCTTGATTAGATGCTCTTGCTCTGCTAATTCGCTCTTTCAAATTCACAACCACAAAGACTAAAGAATAAGTTAAAAAAAGAAAAAAAGAAAAAGGAGTACATTGACAAAGAGTTCTAGAAAGAGAAAAATGAGAGCTAGGAGACTCACTGTATTTCTCACAGTAGGTTTGAGATCGGTTTAGATTATATTGAAAACCGAATAAGGAAATACAAGTATCAATAATTTACTATCCCATAAAAAAAAGACAGGTTCATCACGGTAAATGCATTAAAAATGGGCAAAATTTAGCAGATGGTGCCACTATAGTTGATGGCAAATTTGCTTTAGATACACATGAATGAAGAGATCCACAATCATAATGCTTCAAGTTTAGATTATATATTTTTCAGGTAAATTATATAGAGAAATAGAATGTAGCGATTTGTTCAAGGCCGTAATCAAAATAAGAATTAGATTTGAAAGGCACGGAGAATCGCTGTATGATATCGCCAACCATCAATGCAAGTGATTTGTCATGAGGCGCTCTTGCTCTGCTAATTGGCTCTTTTAAATTCACAACCACAAAGACTAAAGAAAAATGGGAGGTAGGAGACTCACTGTATTTCTCACAGTAGGCTGGAGATAGGTTTAGATTATATTGAAAATCGAACAAAGAAATACAAGAATCAATAATTTACTATCCCATTAAAAGAATGTAGCGATTTGTTCGAGGCCGTAATCAAAATAAGAATTAGATTTGAAAGGCACGGAGAATCGCTGTATGATATCGCCAACCTTCAATGCAAGTGATTCGTCATGAGACGGTCTTGCTCTGCTAATTGGCTCTTTTAAATTCACAACCACGAAGACTAAATAAAGAATAAGTTAAAAGAAAAAAAAAATAAAAAGAGTAAATTGAGGAAGAATTCTAGAGAGAAAAATTGGAGGTAGGAGAGTCACTGTATTTCTCACAGTAGACTGGAGATAGGTTTAGATTATATTGAAAATCGAACAAAGAAATACAAGAATCAATAATTTACTATCCCATTAAAAAAAATGTCAGGTCCATATGGGTAAATGCATTAAAAAGGGAAAAAATTTGGCAGATGGCATCTCTATAGTTGGTGGCAAACTTGCTTTGGATACAAATGAATGAAGAGATCCACAATCATAATGCTTCAAGTTTAGATTATATTTTTTTTGGGTAAATTATATAGAGAGAAATGGAATGTAGCGATTTGTTCGAGGCCGTAATCAAAATAAGAATTAGATTTGAAAGGCACGGAGAATCGCTGTATGTTATCGCCAACCTTCAATGCAAGTGATTCGTCATCTGATTAGACGCTCTTGCTCTGCTAATTGGCTCTTTTAAATTCACAACCACTAAGACTAAAGAATAAGTTTAAAAAAAAAAAAAAAAAAAAAAAAAAAAAGGAGTAAATTGAGTTGAGAGTTCTAGAGAGAGAGAAATAGAAGCTAGGAGACTCACGTATTTCTCACAGCAGGTTGGAGATAGGTTTAAATTATATTGACAATTGAAGAAGGAGACACAAGAATCAATAATTTACTATCCCATAAAAAAAAATGCCAGGTTCATCAGGGTAAATGCATTAACAAGGGACAAAATTTAGCAGATGGTGCCAATATAGTTGGTGGCAAACTTGCTTTGGATACAAATGAATGAAGAGATCCACAATCATAATGCTTCAAGTTTAGATTATATTTTTTTTTCCCTAAATTATAAAGAGAGAAATAGAATGTAGCGATTTGTTCGAGGCCATAATCAAAATAAGAATTAGATTTGAAAGGCACGGAGAATCTCTGTATGATATCGCCAACCTTCAATGCAAGTGATTCGTCATCTGATTAGACGCTCTTGCTCTGCTAATCGGCTCTTTTAAATTCACAACCACAAAGACTAAAGAATAAGTTAGAAAAAAAAAAAAAAAAAAGAGAGTAAATTGAGGATGAGTTCTAGAGAGAGAGACATGGGAGCTAGGAGACTCACTGTATTTCTCACAGTAGGTTGGAGATAGGTTTAGATTATATTGATATGAGTTGAAATGAACATTTAAATCTAATATTAAGTGTTGTAGAAATATATAAACCTGGTCAAATGCAAGGAAAAGAGCTATTAGGCCCAGAAACCTAATACTATTATTAGTTGATGTATACCAATTTTAAGGTTACGTATCCAAGGAAAACCTAACATAAGGAGTCTGTCCTAAAATAAAAATTAGACAAACCTAGCGTTGCTCAAGTTGCTGGGAGCCCAAGTTTATTGCATGAGAAAAGGCAATCGAAAGATGCAAAGCTTCAACTTCAAGAGTGTATATATAAGAACAAATCATCAAAAGGTGGAAAAAGCATCTCAAATAAGACAAACACAAGATAACCTGTTGGAACTAAATAAACATTGAAAATATGTCTCAACTAATAGATCCTTTTCGTCACAAAGAAAATATATAAAACAAATAACATAAGTTAACAATCACAAGTTCACAACTAAATCATATTATTTTCAGGTTGCCAAAATGCAAGTTATGTGAATTGTGCAGGATAAACCAAAATTTCACCAAACTATGGGAAAAAATTAGATAGCTTAAGGCAAATTACACACAAACAGATAGTGTGAGTTTGAATTCTCACCGAGGTTCTTGTCCAGTGTCTTGGTGAATTGGTTCAAAGTTGGAGGGACCTTCAACCGCTGCTTCAGGATCCTCCTCTTCCTCTGAATACGAACAACCTGCGGCCACTTGACGAATCGATGCAGATCTTTCTTTGGAGGCAATGCCCCTCCTATCCCAAATTGCTTTGGACGTTTCTCAAATAAAGGGTTGACCACCTTCTCCTAAAACACCAAAGAAAACAACTTAAAAGAAAATAACTTCAACCACGAAAAACAATATAAACATATGCAAAAAAAATATATGTATATATATATAAAAATATCTTATATATACAAATCACAAAAACTTAATAGAATACAACTTCAATCAAGAGAAACAATATAAACATATGCAAAAATATACTCCTAAAACACCAACACAACACAAAAACTTAACAATCAAGAAAAACAATATAAACATATGCAAATATATACTCCTATATGATATGATGTGGGTGTTATAGTATAGATTCATACCGGTTTCTTCTTAGCTGCTGCAGCTGGCAATTTACCACCTCTTTTGGGAGCCTTCGAAAAAGTAAAACAATAGTATCAATTTTCATCAAAACGCAAATTCTTATCATGTTAACATAAAAGCTAGCAAAAATACCATCATTCACTAAATCTGTAATAAGTTCAAGAAATGCAATCGACAAATTGAACATTATGAAAAAATATTGAAAAAATTATACCAATAGATTATGAACATAGAAATAGATACAGAAAAAGAGAGTTTTCTCCGACTCACCATTTCTGCAAGTAGTCTCTTTTTCCTGGCTCCAGCTGATTGGGGTTTGTGAGCGGCGAAGTAAAAGTGTGAAACCCTAAAAAATATATAGAGTGCCATATGTTTATATCCCGCTCTAGGTAGGGGATGCAACTTGGGCGGGCTAAAACCCGACCCGAATCCATTTAAATATGAATGATGCATTGTTTTATGAAAACACCGAACGACATCGTTTTGATCCTTAACAGTAGTTCTCTCTTTGCTGGAGTTGGACGCATCGTCTCCTGAGTTGAAAGGAGAAAGTGGTTAGATGAAGAAGGAAGAACACCAAGAGCAGTAGAAGAAACATGGACAACAGAAACGTCGTCGTCTGCGACAACGGCACTGGGGTAACTCTCTGCTACCATTTTCAATTTTGCTATGATCTTCTTCTTCACTCCAATTAAGCACTAGTGTAATGTTAGATCTACTGAAAAATCAAAACCCGTTTATTTATTTCCATCGAAAACTTCGGATGATATACATTTTATTCTAATTCGATGCTCATGAATTATCATTTTTTTTTATGTTAATCGGTTATGCACATTTCTAAAGGTACATTTGTGTCATTATATGAAGCAATTAGCAATTTAGCATTTTAGCATATGATCTGTTCACTGCCGTAGAAAAACTCATCTGATTAAATTCAAGAGGAGTTCATTCCATTTAAAGTTTGAGATCACACACCACCCACATATAACTATACCGATTCATGTGCAGTATGCATATACATGTATATTTATACGTGTGTATTTGTGTATATATAGCATAGACAAAATCAAATAAAAATGCGGACTTTAATATTGTGCGAAGTGGGTATGATTAAAGTGTCGGTAACTATAATTAGGTGGCATCAGTTTTGTGATTTTAGTAAACAAATTAAACAATGCTATCATTTATAATAGTGGCCTCATTTTGGATGATAATATGTGAATGATATATAATATAAAAACAGCTAAATAATCTAATTTGCAAGAAAGTTCCAAACTTGCCTTGAAATATGAATGATTTAACGGATATGTCATAGCTTCATTTTTTCACAAGCAATACTATAATAATTATGTGTTTTGAAATTTGATTTACTCAATGCAGTATGTCAAGTGTGGTTTTGCTGGAGAAAACTTTCCCACCTCTGTGTTCCCTTGCGTGGTAGGACGGCCATTGCTAAGATATGAAGAATCACTCATGGAACAAGAGCTGAAGGTAAACATGCATGTTTTTATATGTGGCAAAGTTTTCATATTCCTTTATCCCTAGATTATGCTCGTTTACATGGCAATTAAATGATATAGTTTATTAGCTATAAAAAGCCTTGTTCCAAATATGTGTTCTGGTAATACAAATACCCTTGCAATTCCTGGTCAAGGAAACTTAACATTTTTTCCCCCAATGTGCTTCTTTATAGCTAACTCTAATTGTCATTTATACACAAATATGCTTTATACATCTACTATTACTACTGGACAAAATAAGTTGAAAATTTGATACATATATAATAGTTATTGTTCACTTCAAGTCCAAATGCATTCTCTGTCTTGAGCTATATAGCCTAACATCCAGCTGCTGCTTGATTCTAAATTGTAGAACTCTGCTCCTCTCTGTATCTTGTTCTTATAGGATATTGTTGTTGGAGAAGCTTGTTTAAATTTGCGACATCAACTTGATATTTCTTATCCTGTCAGCAATGGCATCGTGCAAAACTGGGATGATATGGGAAATGTGTGGGACCATGCATTTTTCAATGAATTAAAGGTTGACTCCTTGGTGCTTTTGATTTCTGTGACAATCTAGGGTTCAAGCCTTATTATTTTTTTCTAATCTATGCTCATTGCGACATCTAACTTGAGTTCCACATTCTTATTAACAGATAGATCCCTCAGAATGTAAAATTTTACTTACAGACCCGCCCCTCAATCCCTCAAAGAACCGTGAGAAAATGGTTTGTGATTCATGTGTGCGTGTGTGTGTGTTCTTTTTGTAATCCATTCTTCCCGCTATGAATAACAGATTCAATTATGAGATATTATGACCTCTTGATTTGAATTTAGATCAACTTTGCAGGTTGAGACCATGTTTGAGAAGTATAACTTTGCCGGCGTGTTCATTCAAATCCAAGCTGTTTTGACATTGTATGCTCAAGGTACATATAGAGATGGCTAAAGGTTTTAAGTGAAAAAATTTACTTTAAAAGATGATATGGTTTTTTACTGCAGTCTCAAGTCCATTGAAACTCGCGAATAGTATATCTATCCAGTAACCTGCTATAACTCCATACTGACAATAGGCAACTTTGTTTTTATAATTAGCACATGTGTGCATATACTTTTTCCATCATGTGATTGATCTTTTCTTCAACATTACCTTGAATTCTCACAGGTTTACTGACTGGATTAGTTATTGACTCTGGCGATGGTGTCACTCATGTGGTAAATCACTCAAGAGCTATTCCTAGAGTATTATTAACATTTACTATTGTATTTATCCCGGTTCCTAATTGCTAATATAGGTTTCTTATTTACATGGATGTTATAGAAATGACATATTTCCTTCACTTTCACATTGTATTTGAAAAAGAGTCCATTTTGTTTTCTGTAGCATGTGAGCTGAAAACTATAGTTCTTAAGACATTCATAAGTCGGGTTCTTAATAGCGTCATAAGCTTGACGCCTGTTCATCTCGAGGAAATACTATATATATATTTTAAAATTTCTTTATTTGGGTTGGTAGATTTTCCAGTTGAAACCCTAAAGATGGTATTTCTATGAAGTTTTCTGTGTAATGCTCTACAAGCAATGTAAGTTGTCAGAATCTCTAGTGTTTCTGAGCATTTGATATAGGATGGTAATTTGTCCAGATTAGTAGTTATATTGTTTACAAATGGTACCGTGGGATGTGGAGCACTGCTCAGCAAGTGTGCTTACTTGAGATATTATATACAGGTTCCAGTTGTTGATGGCTACTCATTCCCTCATCTTACAAAACGAATGAATGTAGCTGGCAGGCACATTACATCATATCTTGTCGACTTGCTTCTACGGAGAGGGTGACGGCCAATATTTTTCTAAAATAAGTTAGAAGATTAGTATAGTTCTCACTGATGCTGTTCTCCAAATGCAACTATTTTTACTGAAATACCGATCTTTTTTTTTTTTTCCTGAAGGTATTCAATGAATAAGTCTGCTGACTTTGAGACTGTTAGGGATATCAAGGAGAAGCTCTGTTATATAAGGTGAACGTATAACATCAAAATTTGGTATGCATTTGTCCAACTTGTCGCATTACAACTTGATATTAAATCTGTTACCCTGCAGTTATGATTACAAAAGGGAATATCAGTTGGGACTTGAAACCACCATCCTTGTCAAGAATTATACCGTAAGCTGATTCTTTAGTTTGCAATTCTTTCCATGGAAGTCTTTATGGTCAAGTTAAATTTGCTACCGTTTCATGAATCACGTGACTGAAAAATCATTAAGTAGTAAAGTCCCAAGATGATATAAGCCTTTTTAGCTACTGATACCTGCACACAAACACACACACACACACACACACACACACACACACATATATATTAGCATGTGCTTTATATGCCTGAATTTTTCCTAGCGTTTGTTTATGAACCTGAGCTCTTTGATTGTGTTTCATATTCTGTTTTGCTGGATTTTGATTCCCTGGGATTCTTCTTCTGCTAGTATTTTATTTACCTAAAACATTGGAGCTTAAATTAATAAATTTATATATAAGATTTTCGGCATGCTTATGCATATAAATATTGTTAGTTTAATGAGAAGAGTTGATTTAATCAGCTGCCAGATGGAAGGGTCATCAAAGTTGGCACTGAGCGGTTCCAGGCACCTGAGGCTCTATTTACTCCTGTAAGCCTAGTTCTCTTCACTTTCAAATGTTAAGTTCGATTGATTTTAAAGTTTTTGAATTATAGATACTGGGTCATCTGAATGTTGGTTGTCCTTATTGATTACAATTCGCTGTTGCACTCTACTTCTCATCTTGTGTCGTGTTGAATGTGTATTATGAAAACAGTTTGCTGTTACACTGCCCATTTAATGATGCATCCTGTTGTTTTCTCATATTTGGGAAATGGGAGGTCAACTTAGATGTTCAGATATGGCTTAGTTAGTATAGTAGGGTTCCGACAAAATGCAAACTAGTTGCATAAGTAAATGGTTGACACAAGTAAAGATTCTGTTATTCTGCTTCAGAACTGCTTAGGCGAAGCTTATAAATGCTATGTGCATATCTACTGTAGTAGATTTGTTCTGGTGCATTTTAATTGCTAGAAGAGTAGCTAATGGAAAAGCATGTGCTCCTTACTCAAATATCTCTCCAGCTTCAGTATTAGTCAGCTACCTCCCACTTGCAGAGAATTTGGTGGGTTTCCCCGGCAGAGGTGGATAGGTTTTTGAATTAATTTCAACTTCTAGTGATTCTTCTTTAAAATTTTAAGTAATTCATTAAGCAAATCACCTTAATTTTCTTTTGGTGCTTGAAAATAAGATCCATTTGAGATTGATTGGAAAGTCAACTTACTAGATTAAAATAAGGATGGAAGATATTAATCCAATCGGAGCCAAGTTTACAAGCAAATTGTTAGATTTTTTTGGATGTAATTAATAATATTGACCACCGCCCCATTATTTACAAAAACTTGTTTGGGTTAGAAAGGAGGCTACTTCATTTTGAAAATTTTCTTAGGGGCTACTATATAAGATCTAATCAACTATTGGTGTATATTTGTTAATGGCCTCCACCACTTCATCATTTCTGCATGAGCTGGGGGGAGGAAATTTTATATGTACATGGATGTGGTGAGACAGGGAAAGTTATTTTTGCATGAAATGGCTACTACTAGAACCTGTATTATCAAACTTGTCTGCCTGAGTGCAGCACGTGCATCTGGTGCAGTGATGTCATCTAAGTAGAACAGATGATGAAGGTACTGCATGTCGACATGTGTTGGGTACTGACACTTACCAGACACTCCTACAAATGTGTTTGTTACCTAGTGGATGCTTCCATTATTTGATAATAAGTTTCACTATTTATACCTGACCACGATGTTGATTGCTGTACAATTCTAGATACAAAGTTCCTTCTTTTCCCCTTTTTCTGGATAAGTAAACAGGATTGTCATATGGCATAATTCACAACTGGATACATGTGAATAATGGTGGTAAAGGATTTGTGCGGTCTATTTCTCGTGGTTGGTGTAAGAATTGAGTCAAGGGATCGTACTAGAGATTCTCTGTGGAGGTGACCTCTATGAATGTGATGCCAAAATTGTAACTTAACATGAATTAATTTTGTTAATGGATTTGATGAGTTTCATTCTACTTAATTTTTATTGACTAAATAATTTTTTAAAAAAAATTCAAAATTTGTTGTTCTAAATCTTCAAATTATGTCTGAAAACAATTCTTCAGAGTTTTTTTGTATTTATGTTTCTAAGACCCTCGGATAATGCATTTGCAACACTATTTTTGCGTTGAAAACTGTGAAAATGTGGCAGTTCTTTCTTCTTTCAGGAACTTATAGATGTCGAGGGTGATGGAATGGCTGACATGGTATTTCGTTGCATTCAGGAAATGGACATTGACAATCGGATGATGGTACTAATATCACTTCTCAAGAAATATCTTTATCATATTATATTTTAGATCATTTTCATGTAATTTCTCCATTTGTATAGTATGATAAAATATTTATTAATTTTATGAATAGGTAAAAATAATTATGTTATTTATGAAAAATAAATAAATAGATAATGAAGAATCCAGATTATTAGTACATTAGCTTCAGCTACAGGCCTCTGAAACCAAGGGGCCACACCCCATGCTATATTTCCTCTGTACTTTCTAACGCATTTGGGCAAATTGTCATGTCATCACTTTGATTTGTTTGATTTTTGCAGCTCTACCAACATATAGTTTTGAGTGGTGGGAGTACTATGTATCCTGGATTACCTAGTCGGTAATGTATTCAATTTTTTTTTTCATTTTTTTTTTTTTGCATCAACTAAATACTTAGTTGTTATGGTTCATATTTTGCACAGGTAATGGTTATAAATTATTGTCTTAGCATTCTGGAGGAACCTTCTTTCTGCATCTTTTACGATTAGACTGCATTTCTTCAAGGAAAGGAAATGAGTAGGGAAATAAAATTGTTTCCTTTCACTTTGTGTCTTTGGTTGTCACAAGAAATTTTAGGTCATCAATAATTGTTTTCTAGCAAGAAAAACTTCCTCTTGAAGTTAGAAAACAACACTTACTCTTGAAGTTTTTTCCTGCATTATATGTGGAATTATGTATCAATGGAAATTTGTCTTGTTTCCATACAGACTTCCTTGTACCGAACACATAGAAAATTAACTTTTTTTTTTGACGTTTACCAAATATAGTACATAAGCTTCACTTTCTCGCATAACACAATCAACCGGCAGCCGAAGATTAAAGTGGTCATCTGCCAATCTGAATTTATTCAATGAACCAGAAATCTCATTAAGGACTTATAGTATACCATTTCTGGTTTTGATTTGACAATATAGTTTTTCACATTTAATTTCTTACATTTATTGACGACTTTGGCTGCTCCTTAGCCATCGCACCATGGTTTAATGAGATATATTGACTGTTTATTTAACATTTTTTTTTTACTGTTTCAGCATTGGAATATTGTTGAATTTTGTAGGTTTCCATGTGCTATCTGGCCTCTTATTCGGCCTGTTTTTGAGTAGGAAAGCTTCTCAATGTTATATGTGGGAAGAGATAACGAGAAGAGAGTTCTCATTATGTGCCCCTAAGTATATAAACCTCTAAACTTGGATTTAGCCATCCAGGTTCTTCGTATAGTTATTTAACTCATTTTTAGATATAGGCAGGAATAGCCCTTAAAATACCAAATGTTACTGTTATTCTGATGATTAGAAAGAGATATTGCATGTTAATTATATTTGCACATGATGTCACCGTATGCATCATTCTTTTAATTTCTCACTTCAAGTTGTTCCATATTATGTATGCAACTATCCATGCATGAGACAACACTCACAGAATGTTCTGGGCATTTCCTGTTTGCATATTGACCAGAATGATTGTGCTTTCTGTAGTGTTTTTTTTTTTTTAATTAGGCCTTGACTTAAGTTGTGATCTGTTTTTCTACAGCCTGGAGAAAGAAATTTTGGATCGCTATCTGGAAGTTGTTTTGAAGGGAAACAAAGATGGGTTGAAGGTAATATTGGTTTCCATTTATGTAGAAAGAGAAAATAAAGACTATATGATACTCTTGATTTTGTCTTATACAATATAAATGTTGAGGGTTGTATTCTTAGTGTAGTTTGATAATTTGTTACTTGGGAGCCTATTGGCAATTTCTTAATGTGGGGTGACTAGCGCTGGCACCTGACACCATCTTGCTCAAGTGAAAATTAATGAAAATCTGCTTCCAGAAGTGGTGCCTTTTCCGTGTGATATGAATAGTGGGGAAATACAAGTTCGCAAGTTTTTCCAAACAAGGTCTAATAGGATAGTAAGAGTATAGAAGGAAAAAGAGAAGGAAAAATTAGGAGTTCCATAGGACTAATTTGCATCAACTGGTACAATAATTAATGATATCTGCAACCAGAGATTTGAAGGATATGGGTCAGTCATGTGATCAAAATCAATTTGTATTGCATCATATTTATTGGAATCCAAAATGTTCCTGGAAACCCGTGCTCCCATTGTTACATTGGCATCTAAATGCATTAGAAAGCTTGTTCAGGAAATAAATAAATCTGTATGCATTAGAATCCTGTTTCATGGTTCTCCTGGACTCCACTTTTTCAGTAGTAATACCTCAATCAAGGTACCTTTTAAGGAAGTCACAAAGAGTGTTTTAATGAGTAAAGATCTAGTTGGTTCTGAACAGCGGAACTAAGTAGTTCTACTTATTTAGGACTTCATGGTCCCAACTGAAAAGTAAAAAGGTTATATGAAACTGGTTTGTGTTTGCATACAGCGGGGAGCACCTATTTGGTGCATGGTAAGTTAGCACACTTCACTGCATGGTTACTTCTATGTGTAGATCTGAAGAGTAATGAGTTTGAGAAGAGGGTGGCTCTCTCTTTCTAAGAGCATTTTTTTTTAAAAAATAATAAAAAAAAGATCTTTCTTTTTGTCCTAAATGAATGGGAAAAAATTGAAAAGAAAAAGAACACCAGTTTGCAAAAACCACAACCAAGAGGTGGATTAGGAAAGGGATAAGAGATTTACTGCGAACATTTTGTTTGTTTATTGGTTCATGTTAGTAATTAACTTCATTGTGAAGTCCTATTCTCCAACTTTCCCTCATTTCAATAGTAGATGGATGCGATATGCCTCGATTTTATTTGGATGGGACTTTTGTGCTTCTCTGTCTAGAATAAAATTATGAGTTCTGTTTGATTCACGTCATGTGTAAAACACAATAGCAGGCACATGAAGACGTTCTACAAATGCAATCTTGCAATTTAGGGCACAAATTCATCTTTTGACTTTGATTTTTGCAAAAATGGTGTCACGGCAAAATGTAGTTGTCACTGATGTTGAAAATAGATATAACCGCTGTCCATTTTCCATTATCAAAATGAACTTGTGCATACCATATTACAACGGGGAATAGATTAATCTGAAGTTATGTGACAAACAATGCTGTCCAAATGCTCATGAGTTTACTTATCTTTTTGTTAGCTTATTGAGAAATATTAATTGTTTAGGAGAAGTGCTATCCAAAATGATAATGATTGTCCCAAATTGCCCCTAATGTGTGATTACTCATTCATCATAGATTTTGAAATATCAATGCAAATTAATAAATGAATGACCAAGTTCTACCAACATGTATAGAATTCTACGAATCAACCTTAGTATCAGTTTTAATCTTATGTTAAACGAAAAAACTTGATTGTTTAGTTTATGATCATCCATTTAAAAGCAACCTCTGAAGGTTGCTAGCAAACAAATTATGAATGTAGGTGTATGCTCAAAGCTGTAAATTCTACAATTAATCATAGGCCAAGTCAACATATTGGCTTTTGGTGCTTTACTCATACAATATTTTCTCTTTCATACAATCAATGAATTTCTCATGTTCTAGTTTTGTGATGAACAGAAACTGCGGTTACGCATAGAAGACCCACCACGAAGAAAGCATATGGTGTATCTTGGAGGTGCAGTCCTTGCAGGAATCATGAAGGTATATGTCATATATTTCTCAAACTTTATGGCTTGAGTTTGTAGAAAATGGCCCGCCATGGTTTAAGTGATGGGTTCTGTAAAAAATAAATAATTTTTCTCAGGTTTTAAGGCTAGTCAGTAGAATAACCAAATATAGGAAACTTGGGGCCTGCTTGCTTGCTCCTTTTACTTTGATTATTGTGGATGCAAAAAGAGATGACATATTGATACTGAAACAGGGTGTATTATTATGAATTGAATAATGAAACAAATATAGAATTAATACTGAATTGTTTCGAGGTGAGATTAACTCGACTGTAATTGTGCAACGGTTCCAGACACGGGTCAGATGAAGTTGTGGTATCCACATACATTGAGAAGCCACACAAATTGATATCCTAGATATCATGACTTCTAGAAATGTGCGTCCTACTTTTGAAACTAAAACACAGGCATTGAAGATAATCTGTTGGCTTTCATGGTTTAAGATGCACAATGAAAATCAGTGCCTAAAAAGATAGAATCAGTTAACTAAAAAATAGTTTTGCATATGGTATATGAAATATCGACGGCAACCATTTAGAGAAAATCTGATTTTTAGTGATTAATTTGTGCAGGATGCGCCGGAGTTTTGGATTAGCAAACAAGATTATCTAGAAGAGGGAGTTGCTTGTCTAAGCAAGTGTGGCCAGGCATGATTTTTCGAGGACCGTCTACTACGCCTTTACCTGTTCAGGCAAGAAGATGAAGCCTAAGGATTTATATACTGAAGGGTGTGTTGAATTACCAATGGAGATGATTTTATTACCGCGTACAACATCCTTCATAGCAATCAATACGTAAATCCCTACTGGACGAGCTTGGAGGCCTGTGTCTATGTGGTGGTTCGTTTTAACGAAGACGGTCAGAGAGGCTTCATATCTATGTTGTATACTTAAAGATTTTGCTGCCTGTATATATGCAACAAATTGATTCTCCGCAACTGCTACAAATTCAAATAACATGTATTGCTAAGCCTCGAAGTTGAACTAAAAGAATTTGTTCACTTTTTTTCTTTTGTTTTTCGGAAACATTTAATCATATTTGATAGAGATAATTACAGAAAAAGAAAAACACATTTGATAGAGATAAATATGATATTTTCAGTTTGTTTTAAAAAGCATAAATACGTTTCAAATGGAGCCAACTTTTGTCTTTTGTTGTATTTTAGAGGCGTAATATCAGCGCGACATTGAATATCTAGTCAAGCAGAATAAGAAAATCAATTTCTCTAATAATTAATATGAATAATCATATAATAAAAATGATAAGTAAGCAGTTTAAGTTGGCTGTGTAGCTATGATATTCTAATATGATGCAAACAGAACAACTCTAAAGTAATTAGCACTGCTCATCAGTCAATATAGATAACAAAAGGGGGGAGGATTATAACAAAAGGAACTTGTGAGATGTATAACTAGAAAGTATGGATACTTTATCTAAGAGCGAATATGTGTAAAACATACGAATACTAGTTCGACAAGGTTAGAAGTATCTTGAAATTTAATTTTTTTTTTTTTTTCTTTGACATGGTTAGTGCATCGCTGGG
Organism: Cornus florida; assembly: GCF_030987335.1. Classification (NCBI taxonomy): domain Eukaryota; kingdom Viridiplantae; phylum Streptophyta; class Magnoliopsida; order Cornales; family Cornaceae; genus Cornus; species Cornus florida. The sequence goes on along the minus strand of NW_026775577.1, from coordinate 828,432 downwards.
GGATGATTTTGTAATTATTTCTTTAAAAAAAATAGGATTCAATATAATTTAAAATATATTATGGATTGATTAAAATAATAATATAAAATTTAAGAAAATAAAATAACAAACATTTAATTCTAATATTCATATTATATCAGCATGTCAGTTGGCCTAGCGATGTCATTAGATTCATTATCAGTTCTTCTTGAATAACTTCTTAGATATTTTAAATCGCGGATCGAGGGATGGGCACTGGTGGGCTTGAACCCACCCCCCAAAAAAAAAAAAAAAAATTTATGTGGCAAAGAATCGTAGTCGGTTATGATAGGCATTCCGTAATACAAGAAATGATATATGTATATTATTATATATCCGATCTTACAACAGTCATTGCTGCCAAAAAAAAAAAAAACACATCCTCGTTAAATAGCAATGTGTCCGTACAATGGTAACTAACTAACAAGGAATTAAGCATGCACTTAAGTAGTTAAAAATGAATTTAGTGGCTAATTAATTACTTAATTGGTGGGTGGGCAGGCAATATTTGACAAATTCCTCTTAAGACCGCATTTGATGGGTGGCCAAGCAATGTGGATCAACGGACAACAGTGGAGTGGATGACAAATATAAATACTAGTTATAACCATGCATTCACATTCACTCTTAACTATTTCATTTCATTCATATCAAAACCAAGTTTCAGCAAAAAAAAAAAAAAATGGCAGATGATTTTGCGTTTTCTGTAATTAGGGACAAACCAAGTCACAGGGTTTATTGTCAGGCTGGTAGCGGATTCTCCTTAGCAGTTCGTGATGACGAAGTCATTCTTGCGTCTAACGATGCATACGATCCATACCAAGTAAGATTTAATTAGTGATATTGTGAATTTGTTTGGTTCAATTTTTTATTTTTTGATAATTTAAAATTATAAAATTGTACAAAAACTTAATTGGTTATAGAGTATTTCTTAATAGTAGATATATGACCTTTTTTCAAGTTCAATACGCGACTCGTATCAATCAGTTTACACTAACTTTGTTACAATCCATTACGCTGCGACCGCGACCAGCTTAGTAATTAACTGATTGTATGATATAATTGATGAATGGGGCTTGACATGCATGCAGCAATGGGTGAAAGATGAGACGTACAGCATGACAGTGATGGATGAAAAGGGGAATCCCAGCTTTGCTCTCATCAACAAAGCCACCGGTCAGGCCCTGCAGCACGCCTTCGGTGACAGTCATCCAGTATGTACCTACTTTTATACTATATATATATATATAGATGATGGATAAAAATGATTTTAAAGTCGAATTGTTGGATAGAATTCCTAAACTTCTTGTTTTAATTGATCCACGTTTGCCAAATATAATCCCTTTTCTTAATAAATAATTAAATTTCGGTCCAAGTATTATATATATCTCTTCGATTTAACTATCACTGCTCATATAGTTATATATGAATACATAAAAATGATCAAAATTTATCCACATCAAATCATAACAATAGTTGAATCTGATTGTTATATATCATTTTTTATAAACTCGTGATGGTAATGACGGTTGCAGGTTCGGGTGAAACCTTGGAATCCAGATGAAATGGATTACTCGATCTTGTGGACTCAAAGCGAAGACATGGGTGGTAATTTTAGAACAATTAGGATGGTGAATGACATTACCCTTAATATTGATGCTCTTCATGGTAATGTTGAGGATCCTCAGGGCATCTGTGATGGCACTACCATAGTTCTTTGGCAATGGAATCACGGAGGAAACCAACTTTGGAGGATTGACCGAACCGGTGGCGGATACTAAAAATCTCCATCTCTTCACGGTAATTTTTGTTAAATTTCATCCTCCTGTTCATCTTTTGAATTTCGATCTTCATATGTTTAATTAAATCTCTACTCGTTGCGAACTAAGAACAAATGAAACAAAGTCTCCAGTCAATTTTGGGACTTGAAGTCTAAAAAATATATATGAAAAGTGACATTAATTTTAATTAATGTTATTTTGGTCGATTGATTGTCACAGATACAGTGGAGTACTAAAGAGCCAACAATTTTTTGCAGCATGTGGATTCTGCAACTTCGTATTACTTAATATTGATTTTTGTTTTTTTCATTTTTTTTATTTTTAATTTTTTCTTCCGTTTTTGGCTCGCAGATTTAAGATAGTTGTTTTATATATGAGTTCTTCACTGAAGCACTCATTCGTATGTATTTCTGGTATTAATAAGTTGCTTATGCAACTGTTTTTTGTAATTTCGGTGGTCTATTTTCCACCAAATATTAATTCAAATGATTAAACTTATAGCAAATTAATTTGACCAATTTGTAATTGTCACAAGCAAGATGAGATTAGCTGAACTGAAACTTGATATGCAACTTTGGAACAATTGGTAGTAACTGATTTAACAATAATAAAATTTATACAAATTTAAAATTAGCTATATACTATGTTTCCAAATCATCTTCAACCAATAATTTTGTTTCGTAAAAAATTGGATTATTGTGGTCATTGGAAGAAGGATATATAGCACTCTAATACTAGGAAAGAATGAAATATCATCTGTATTCTCGTCCATGTATATCAAATTTCTTTTTTTTATCGAATTCAATGTGAGATAAGACTCTTCTAACACTAAAGACTTGTTTGGACTTTGGAATGTGTTATAATATTATTTTTTTGATATTGGTCTTCAAATTTGGACTTGTATCATGTTTTAGATAACTGATATTGATTTGAAATAGTTCATAACATATAAGATTTTTTCGCCAAAATCCATATCACCAAATTGGTGATATTGTGTATTTTTGTAATAGTGAAAGAATTAAAGCAAATTTATGAATTTTTCAAAATAAATTTTCTTTACCAAACATGATTTCAAATTTTACCAAAAACACAATGCTTAAAACATATATATCGCATTACAAACGTGCCTAAGCTAAAAGACATCCATTACATAGTCCAAGGAGATTATATATATGTGAGTGTGTGTGTGTGTGTGTGTGTGTGGCCATTGTTCAATACTTAATTAAGTGCAGAAGTCAGAGGACTCTGTCACACCAGATTACAACAATATATAAAACAAGGTCTAGCTAGTATTTTTGTTTTGCTATAAACTTCAACGACTTTCCATCTATAAAATAATTTAAAATTTAATTAATTAATGCCCACTTTGTTTGCCGCGGCGAAGGAAATGAAACTTCAATCTACTAAATATAATAGGTTAATTGTTGGAATATATAACACAATTTATATTTACTCCAAAAAGGATATGAATTTATAACATCAAGTTAATTATTGGATACAGAGTTTCTCTAGCATATTTGAACTCTGAATTTATAGTTTGAATTTACTTTCAAGAATGAAAAATGATTTAAAGTTTCAAGCAACTCCTACTAATTTACGTAAGTGAAAACTAACGTCACTAAAATTCCTAACATCATCCATCCTTAATTACATAAAATTAATTAAATTTGTCCGACCGCCAACTCTAACCATATCATTACTCTTTTAAGAATTACTCATATACCAAATCTGTCATGTGATGACATATATTAAAACATTATAGTCTCCAGGAACATAGCAACGTTAGTAGGGATTCGGGAGGTAAGTACTTGAGGTCTCACTTTTAAACCGCACTCCTGACTTAAATGGTGCGTAAGGTATGTTACGGGCCAATAAACATTATTAATTTTTTATTGCCTACCAATATATATAGAAAGACACCCTGTCTGAATTTCAATAATTTTTCTCTGGAATGCATGATTGTAAAATTAATAATAGTAATTAATTATAAGCCATGCATATGAAATGTATGTTCTTTTTTAAAATAAAACAAACAAAAGAGTCCATAGAGATGGAGGCTCAAAAAAACTTTGTTAATTTTTGCATTAATAACTTAAGATTCATGTCTACATTCTACTTGGATCATTAGACCTAAATTCTCTAAATCATGTTACCAAAGATTAAAGAAAAGACCTACTGATGAATTCTATGATTCTCCCATGAAACAACTGTAGGATGCTGACAAATTAAATTCATATTTACCTACACCAAATATATATATATATATTATATCAATTTATCGCACACAAATTTTATGGTCTCCATTTTTACTCCAACTAGGAGTATATATATATATATACACACACTTCCTCCTATGGTATTGATTTGGTATATTAGATGTTCTTTCCTTTTTGTCGTGACATGCTAGTTCATGTAAATTACACGAGGGTGGCTCGTCAATTGTGAAAAGGCACGCACGTAACTACGTAATATATAATTATATATATAATATATATATAGAGAGAGAGAGAGAGAGAGATGTCGACTAATAGAAAAAGGCCGAGTGGAGTGTGGAGGGGACAAACGCTTCATGCCGTTGGCAAATACAAGGCTGTAGGCGGTGTCACCGACGCTACATCCGACGACTTCTACGACTTCGCCAATGTCCACTTTTTTGTTCCCTTGTCAAAAGTCTTACCTTTCAATTTTCCTATTTTGCCCATTACTTCTCTTCAAATACCATACAAGTCTTTTATATCATAAAAACCGCACTATCATACATTCATATTAGCAAATTTGGCCTCATTTTATATTTTAACTCCCAATCTGCCCCTCAGGAAACATGCATCGATATGTATACTGTACATATTATTTACTAAATTCTAGTGTTTCGAAATTTGTAAGAATTAAATTCAAATCTGAGTTTACGATTCGCTTCATTGAATTTACGATTCTGAAAGGCTTAAGTTGTTCATTCACATCGAACAAATTTTGTTCTCATTTGTCATTGCAAAAAAGTGAAAACTTTTTGAAAATTACAAAATTATTTGGCCCTTTTAAGTCCTTTCACTACTTTAGATTATTTTGATATGGGTCGTATATAGTCCCCATCATTCTCCTTCGACCAATCAGTAATCACGAATCCCGGATTCACAAGTAATATGCTATAAGCTTACTTAAAAGAGTTTATATTATTATGGCATTGTCCAACAAGAAAACGTCCTTAATTAATTTATTCCTCAGCCAAAAAATAAAATTAATTAATACAAAATAATTATTTAATTTATTCCTCCAGCTCTCTTGCTCCCGGCCCAGTCGGCCCAAGGAAATTAAGTGGGACCCAGCCCACTAAACTGTCTTCTACCTCAATCACTTGCACAAATTCACTCCTATAACAACTAAACTAAACTCTGTAGAGAGTTGATACAAAAGGGTATGGTTTTATTACTAAAATCCAAACAAATAAAAAAACCAAAAAAATTCATCCCCAGATTTCATTCTCTTCATAAGGACAGTCTGTACAAACTGACAAATTTCTTTTCATATATTACAAAACAGAGAGAAGCAAATGTCTCACCACCTCTTCATACTTTCATGAGAGCACTAATTCCAAAATTTTATTTCTTTTTTCTGTTTGAGAGAGCTTCCAATTACAGTAACAAAAATTGTATATATATATATATTGAGATCGATAGATATATCTAATTAAACTAGCTAGCTAGGTTAAAGATGATTAATTCTATGTGTGGAAGCGTGGCGAATGTGAAGAGTGAGATGGGGAGTCTAAAGACTGAGATCTCATGCACCAAACTCGGACCAACTTCTCCTGATGATCAATCCGTATCTGAATCCAAGAAGACGACTAGTTTAACACCATCAAGCCTGAGCTTCCCGCCAATCAAATTTGAAGTGGACGGAGACGTGGAAGTCAAGTCACCGGATAGTTCATTATGGGAGTCATTTTTCTCCGATCACGACGGCGACTTCATGATATCATCACCGGTGAGGAACCTACCCGCCTCACCTCAAGCTTCCAGTTACAATTACAATTACAATTACAACTCAGTTCAATCAGTGCATGGACAGTCTCTCTTGGGTTGCTCTCCTCCTCGAGTTTCGTATCAACTCGGAGCTGCTTGTAGCAGCAAAGGGAAGGGAATGAGTCCACTGCATAAGGTTTTCAGCTCTCCTAATAATTATCAGCATATGCAAACTTCTGAGAGCCTTTCGCTGCCTGCTCTCGAGAGTTTCTTGGATGATGACAACTATGATGAGAGGAATATTGATGATGATTTCATAGACTACCACGGAGTGCTGAAGAATTCGGGTCTTGGAAGTTCTTCATCGGATGGTACTGCTTTTGATACACTCACTACAATTCCAGCATTGTTGGAGTGCTTGACAGAAGTGCCAAATACGTCGAGGTTCTGTGGATCGGTGAGCGAAACGTCGGTCCCCGGAAGTAGTTCACAACTGAGTCAAGAGAGTACTGACGGCCATTATCAGATGGGATCTGTTGCAAGTGCAACATTATCGCAACAACTGGAACAAGAACGAAAGCAGGAGAAGCAACAACAAGAAGAGCAAACACACGACATCAACCAAAGCTTCATGGTGCCTCTCCCTGTTGTGCCCGACCAGGTAAATGCCTCTTATTATTCTTATTAGTTCCAAAATTAGACCTTTTATTTAGTCAAGGGTATAATTATCTTTTCACATAATAAATATGTCCCAAAGCAATTTGAATGACACATTTGTAAGATGAAGAAAAACAACTTCTCACTACAACATTGACCATCTTTAACCCTCGGTGAAATTAACAGTAATAATCCATTTGTTATGTACATATAATTAAAAGGGAGATGAGAGATGACTATTAATTTCAGAAAACATAAAAAATATATATATATATATATAATAGACCTTAACTAAGGAAAGGGAAGTTTAATTTACTCAAAAAAAAAAAAAAAAAAAAAAAAAAAATTATCAAAAAATTGAACCAAGAATGCAAACATTCTTTTAATTTCTCCTCATTCACATCTCTCTTAATAGAGAAATTATTAGATAGTTTTGAACGATTATATCATACTTCATAATATATTATTAAATGGTTGTCCGTCCACTTTTCTTGATAAAAAAGTCTGGAAAGCAACATTCACCGACCACAGTAAATAAAAGGCTTACCATTTTTCAACTTGTTTTTGTTTCTAACGTACTGCAGGAACAAGATAGTGGACTTCAGCTGGTGCACCTCCTACTTGCTTGTGCCGAAGCAGTTGCAAAAGAGGACTACATGTTAGCAAGGAGATACATCCACCAGCTCAATCGAGTGGTGACGCCCCTCGGCGACTCCATGCAACGCGTGGCCTCATGCTTCACCGAAGCCCTAAGCACGAGGCTTGCCGCCACCCTAACCACCAAATCCAGCACCTCTGGATCCACTGCAAAGCCGCCCTTTACTCCTTTTCCTCCAAACTCACTAGAAGTCCTCAAGATTTACCAAATCCTATACCAAGCCTGCCCATACATTAAATTCGCTCATTTCACGGCGAATCAAGCAATCTTCGAGGCATTTGAAGATGAAGAGCGTGTTCATGTCATTGACCTACACATCCTTCAAGGATACCAATGGCCTGCTTTCATGCAAGCCCTAGCTGCTCGACCGGGGGGACCTCCATTCCTCCGCATAACCGGAGTTGGCTCCGACATGGAGTGCGTGAGGGAGACTGGTTGGTGTTTAACCGAACTGGCCCACTCTCTCCGCATCCCATTTGAATTTCACCCGGTTGGTGAACAACTTGAAGACCTGAAACCACACATGTTCCAAAGACGTGTTGGTGAAGCCCTAGCAGTTAATTCTGTTAGCCGTCTCCATAGTGTTCCCGGCAACTGTCTCAGTAACCTATTAGTAATGATCCGAGACCAAGCACCAAGCATAGTGACCATTGTTGAACAAGAAGCAAGCCACAATGGACCCTACTTCTTGGGCCGGTTCCTCGAGGCATTGCACTATTACTCGGCCATTTTTGATTCATTAGACGCCACTTTTCCACCGGATTCAGCGCAGAGAGCGAAGGTAGAGCAGTACCTATTTGCACCGGAGATAAGAAATGTAGTGGCGTGCGAGGGGCCGGAGAGAGTAGAGAGGCATGAGAGGTTGGAGAAGTGGAGGAAGGTAATGGAAGGAAAAGGGTTTACAGGGGTGCCATTGAGTGAAAACGCTGTGACTCAGTCTAAAATATTGTTGAGTGTGTATTCATGTGATGGTTATAGCTTGAAAGAGGACAAGGGTTGCTTGCTTCTGGGGTGGCAGGACAGAGATCTTCTAGCTGCTTCTGCATGGCGATGCTGATTTCAAAATAAAAAATAAATATGCAGAAAATATTGGAGAAAGGGAAAGAAAAGGATTAATGAATTCTATTTATTTTTTAGAAAATGACTTAGGATTAATAGATCAATAAATAGTAAGTAATTTATGTATTCTGATGTTTGTATTAAATTATGAGAAAATCTATTATTCTGTATCTCCCGACGCTCAATTCCAGGCATCCAAACAAGACTCCACTCTCCAGTGATACACACATCAGACTAGGACAACACATTAATAAGATTCAAATATCTTAGCAAAGGCATTCTATTAATTAAGACGTGTAGAATCTAATTACTTGTGTAATCAGACTTCCAGCTAACAAAGAAGCTCCTTGTGTTTAAACATAAGCGTCTTAAAATACAATGCCAAAACTTCTCCCTTATAAGCACCGGAAGAAACATAATTCTATTGCCGATAAATTGGTGCCATTGGCAAAGATGATTGCTGGCTGTAAAAAACACCTTCTGATCCTTGAAAACTGTGGTAAGGATTTGTTGAAGGGGCTGCAAAGCGAGAAACACCATTGATTGATACACTAGTTGTTGGTCCAGCAGTCTGCATAAACTGGGGCACTAGAGATGACTGCATGGGTGATACTGGTGGCACCGATGGACGGGATGATTGGAGAGGTGGTTGCTCATGTGAATTTGATTCTTGGTCAGTGACACAGACGTTTTGTTGCAGTGACTCGGGATGTGGAAAAGGTTGAACTGGTGGTTGAGGATTCTCAAACTTAGGTCTTTTTTCAGAAGGATAACCGCTGGAATATTCTTTAATCGAATTGCCAATCACCCCCTCTGATGCCAGGGAAGAGAGAACATAAGAGAGCATCTGGGCTGAGGATGTTGATGCTGTGAGCTTTGCTGCCACTGACGCTGCAGCAGATATGGGAACTCCTTCGATGCTACTGGAATTTTTGGAAAAAGGTACCTGTCGAGTGGACATTAAGGAAGCTGATTGTTCACCGTTTCCTGCTATGAAACTATGAGACGCTTCGGAGGTACAATTCTCCATGCTCTGCTCAACTAGCTCGTGCACTTTGTTGCAGTTCAGTAACCGACTGCACATATTACCTGCCTGTTCTGACTGGAACTGAGCAGCCTAAAAAAAATTACATATGAAGGGAGAGCATGCTACTTAGAAATTAAAATGGATATGAACATCAGTCTACAAATGCAGAATTTGAACAGAATTTTGCATATTTTATCAGAGTTAATAATAAAGTCATGGAAAAAACAATTATTAAAAGCATTATCAAGTTATGGCACTAACAGATAAGTCATGCTTCTAGGGTAATACTATCCAGATATTAGTCAAGCAAAAAACCAGAACAGCAGAACATATCATTCTAAGAGATTTACGTAACAGGGTGGTATTTTTCTCGAACCCTTAGAAACCACTTCTCAAACTTCTGGGGTCATACTACTAGAAATCATTTTTCCCAGATAAAGCACGAGATCTCCATTCTTTTTCAAATTATATTCAATCCAATTTCAGCCCCTCCTATGTGTCATTGGCCACTTTGTGATGTCCAACAGTGATACATCGATTCTCTTATTCCCTCAATGTAGCCGTGTCAATATGATGCAACATAGGTATGCGTATGAGATAAGAGTACATTTTTAAACAGTGATTGCTTTATTTATATAGAATATTATGCACTTAAATGTGCAAGACATGTCCATGTACATGCATCCAACTTTTGGACACATTTCTAGCTGAGTCCTAGAACCTTAAGATCTAGGATTCAGGGAGGTTCACATTTAGCCACACACCCACACCCGATACTCTTATCTAAATCTATGTAACATAGATATCCAAGGTTGATTATTCATAAATCATAAATAAAATTTTATGAACTACTCCCATGCCTCTCAAACAATAAAAAAAGAGAAAGATATGAATAGAGAGTGAGAGGGAAGAGGAAAAGGGAGTGGAGAGAGAGAGGGAGCTCTTCCAAATATATTTATTCTCAAAAATTGATTCAATTCGAAGGGAGAATCCTGTTTAACACAAGTAGGGCTAATTTAGAAGCTTCATAAACCCTTTAAAAAACATAAAAATAAAATAAAAAAACAAATCATCCTCCCCAATTTTTGTAACATAAAAAATTAAGCCTCGTTTTTTAAATCCCAAACTCGGAAAAACTCCTAAAATTGTTAAAAATAAAGCATTATCATTTCTAAAGACTCCTAATAAAACTAGAACAGAATACATCAACCGCGTGAATAATCTTCCCATAGGTTCTGCGTCAATCTGAAGCAGGGGCAAGGGCAGATATGGCCCCCCAAAACTTGGTAAAATCAAGGAACTCTTGAAAGCAAGTCCCCTACAATCAATCACATCCTGATTTCCAAATCATTATCATATCAGGTCATTCAGAGGCGAATGTTATCCTTATGAGATTATGAAAAATAGCAATACTCTTGAAACTTATGATCCATTGCCATTTATTAAAGAGGCATGTCAGCCAAATGGCTTGAACCAAGACAGCATTTGGAGGGCCAGATTTTTAAATTTACTTGCCTTTTTTTTCGTGTCCAAGGGTTATGAATGGTTCATAAGCTAAACGTTATCCAATCAAACGGAGCTTTTGCAAGTTAATCTACAAAGCAAGGCGCACATAGTAGATGGTAAGTTCTGATCATCTACATTGGCAAGTATTGATATGCTTAACCAATCTGAATCTGATAAGATTAAACAATCCAAATCAGATAAGACCCAGTCTATTGAAGATTCTCTTACAGACACGAATATAGAAATATACACATTAAAAAATTTGCCCATATGTATGCTTAACCAAAACAAAAATAACAAACTCACATGCATCTAAAGAAGAATGAATGTAAAAAACTAAGAAGACATATCCAGAAAGCCAAATATACTCCAATAAAGTAAAGCAAATAGAAGAGGTGAAGGAGTTACTTGAAGTTGACTGCGGACTTGATCCAGCTTAAATTCCTGATAATAACCACGAGAATTAAAATAAAATAGAGAAAAAAGAAAAGGAAAGAAAGAAAGCGAAGTAAGAACATATATACTTTCAAAGGCATATATGTTGGCCAACCAACCTGTTCCTGGAGAGCCTCCCTCAGATGAGACACAAGATTTGCTCTTGATGTTTCAACTGCCCTTAGTTGTTCTCTACAGTTTTTTAATATTGTGTGCTGCTCCTGAAGTTCGTCCACAAGGCCAGATCCATCGAGTTGCCCTGTTTCAAAATGAAAGCATGAGTTTAAGCAATCTTTAAGCAGACAAGACATGTCAATTATATCTATCAACTGCTGGGGAATCAGTGCATTCTCTCAAAAATTTAACAAGGGTTCAAGTGATCCATTAATAAAACTGTATATTCAGTAATTCAATCCACACTAAAAGTCCCTTTGGGAGTTATTTTTAGGCATTGAACAGCAAAATGATTAGGTACATTGGGAGAAGGATGACAAATATGTAATTTTTCTATTAGACTTGAAGGCCATTAAACAATTTTAGAGTTAACCATTTAAGTTGCTTGGAAAATGGTAGAAGATCCCATGCTTTCTCACGTTCAAGAAGTCAAATATGAATTATTCAACGAATCAAGGTAAAATGAGTGAACTAGTACAAATATACACATATTAATTATTCCTGCCCATTTGAGTTGGATCTACATTTTAATTTATTAAGAATAACGCAAATATGAGTTTGAGCTTCTTAGTAAAACAAAAAAAAATTATAAAAAAAGGCCCCGATAGAAAACTTTGAACTTGTATTTTGTTGCCATAAGCAAAATAATGATACATAAAAGTTTCTGAAAGAAGAAAATTCCAAACAAAAACAATAGATCAAATAGGAAAACTAGAAATAACAACGCATAAGCATGCATACATGTTATAATTTCTGCATAGGCCATGAGTTAAAATTATATTAAGCACTTTTATAACAAGACACCATGCAGGACATACCCGAATTAGTACGTTTACGACCACCAATTTCCTTGTGTACTTTTTCAACACAGCTAATAGCATTTCTACATTTGCTCAAGATAGCATCCTCATCCAGTTGGCCACCATAAACAATTTGATAACCTGAAACTATATTTCCCAAAGCATTTCCAGCAGAATTTTTCTGTTTGGCAGAAAAAAGTGAAGGGATGAGATTAAGCCCCAAGTTACATTAATACATACAAAGAAAAGAGAATATATATATATATATATATCAGATAAACATGCATTTAGCTAAAGGAACTGAAGTTACCAGTTTGAATCCTAAATGCTTCCCATCTCTACTACTACTATTCTCCAGGTGCCTTCCTATGAGCTCTTCCTTGAGAATCCGCCCTTGGGAGCCAAAAACCTTTCTTTCCTCCCAAATGCTGATCTGGATGTGATTGTGTAAAAGCAACAATAAGCAAAACTCCACTATAATTTCCAGAAAAGAACAACTGTATATTTGGCATTCCGATCCTTAGAGGGAAAATAAAGAATAAAAAAGAAAACTAAATACAGATGGAAACAAGTATATACAAAACATTAAGGACATAAAGCACACCAAAGAACAAATATGAAACACTGCCAAACTTATAAGAAAAGGCATTTTAGCAGAATAGTCCTCCTAAGGATAAAATGCACCTATTTAGGAGTCCAAAGCGTAACATGTGATAATGCATCTGCTATTAGATAAAGAGGCATTTAAATTTTCAACAACACAGATGGCGACGCTCCTAAAGCAAACATTAAGTTCTTAAAAGTGGACAATAACATAATCATCCAGTCAAATCATACACATAATATACTGTCAACCGTTTTTTTTCTTTTTTTACCAATATCAGAAATTACTTCAATTACTGATCAACAAACCAATCAATTAGGGAATATAGCAGTTGGTGATATTCCAGTCTAACTGTAGACAAATGAACCATCACCAATTTAAAAAGTACAAAAGTTATGTGCTATTATCAATCAAACAATATTTTCAAATTAAGAAATATTGCAATCCTTCTTGACCTATGTAAAACACTGTATTGACTTTTTCAACTTCAATGCAATTTTCAAACAATCCTAAGTGGTCTAGTGGCAAGGTCACTTGGCCCTGGTGCCTCATGAAGCATTAGGTCTGAGGTTCGACTCCCACTAAGTGCAAACAATTCCTTGGGGCTAGACCTCCGCAGACTCTGCAACTTACCCGAGGTCACTTGGCCCTGGTGCCTCATGAAGCATTAGGTCTGAGGTTCGACTCCCACTAAGTGCAAACAATTCCTTGGGGCTACACCTCCGCAAACTCTGCAACTTACCCGGTCTGGGGTGAGGAGGCGCCCTTCCTAGGTGCTTGGGGATTAGTCAGGCTGAAGCCCCAGAAACCTCAGGTTATAAACAAAATAATAATAAAAAAGGCCAGGCCGAACTGCTCATCTAACAAGTATGAGATGTAGTTTGGCCCTATAAATGTCAGAGCCCAGTGCCCATCATCTCTTCTAGTCAGACATACTGCTACACCCCTAGAAAGCTACATACCCCAGCTTTCTCATCATGTTTTCTTGCAATTAATCCAACATTGTATAAATTGACTATAAAAAATGCAAGCATATATTCTCTGCACAAAGACTACAGCAATCCCAAAATGTTAAATTCTTCTCAAGACTAACAAAAAAATTTGTTGAGAAAAGGCTTTGTTAACATGAGCTGAGTTGTGCTAACAAAAAAATTCCCAAGTGTTTTGCACATTAGTTCTAAAATCATACATCACATGGACAAAAAGTAAGAAATGAATTTCCCTTAAAATTACTAAATTTTGCTATTTAGGAGAAATTCAAGAAAGAAAGAAAAAAGACTCACGCTAAAAAAAGTAACAAATAATTCTTAAGTATGAATTGAACATAAATCATACAGACGTTCAACATCTTTTATCAAAAAATATGTAAATTTTGTTTGTCTACTTTGCCTATTCTTTTAATATAAATATTCAACATACTAAGCCTTTACAGTTAACAGTCTTACATAAATAGTCATTTACACAACAAAAGGTTTTAAGAGTTAAAACAGAATATATATCACCTTTGGCTACATATAGAACACAAAGTCGGTCAAATTCTAGAATAAATGGAGAAATTGTTATATTACCAATCTTTGAGCAGCATTTCTTCCGAACTCATCCCCATTTTTGGTTACATCACGAAGTGCATCAGGAAGAACCTTCCAAAACTCATCTACAAACTCCAAACCCTTTCGCCTACTATTCTGCAGAATATCATTTGCGAGATATAGAAAAGCTAAGCGCTGCTCACGTGGGGAGCAATGAAATTGTCTAGCCCATGTTTCAACAACTTGCTTTGCTTTGTTCATGTGAAAAATACACCAATGTGATAAAGCTTAATCATGTTAAGAAAAGAATATTAGGAGCATCCAATTACAAGATTTAGATTAGCTGTTAATTCGAAGTGAATAAATAAATCACCTCAACAATACACATAGGAAGAGTCATAATGGCAGCAACGTATCTGATAAAACAAAAAATCATAAAGCTACATGCACTTCCCCAAGATTTATCAGAACTAAACAGCTCAGACATACCACAATACTGAATGAAATAGATTGCAGATACAAAGGTATGTATACTATAGAAAGAAACCCAAACAAGAGACTATGAAATAATACTGGAAATTACTATCAAAGTGCAATATTATTCAGTAAATCAACTCTTCAAACCAGAAACAACATATTTCAAAATTTTATTGTACAGCAAAGATTTCCGACATGCAGCTCCGTAGCAGATAACAGAAGCCAGTAAAGTCACTTACGGTATAAGATAACTCAATAAATAAAAACCTCATTTAGAAAATTATCAGATAACAACAGAAATATTGAAAGAAAAAAAAAATGTAGTGGCCATTTGTCATTACCAATCCACTAGATAGAACGACCCCTCTATAAGAGTAAAGCAGCCAATTAAAATACTGTGAACAGAATAACAAAAAGAGAGAAATAGGGAAGAGCAGCCAATGAAAGTACTGTAAACAGAATAACAAAAAGAGAAAATAGGGAAGAGTTACATCAATGGATTGTATATATAAAAGAGGATACTCTCAATGCTCTGCTGTGAATTATTGAGCTTGATCAGCTTTTCCACCAAAATCTGTGGGTTAAATGAACTGCCCATTGTTTCAGAAAAGAGCTGCTCAACTAAGCATACGAGGCAGACCTTCAAAAACAATTGCAAGAAATATATACAACTGAATCAAAATGGATTCGTGACTTGTATGATGGCATAAAACATAACATATCACAAACATAGAAGCTTCATTTGCTCATTAAGTATCCAATCAAATCAACAAAATTAGGGAGTTTCAAAGAAGGTCATTTGTGGTACGGGATACACACTACCCTATACCTGGTAACTGTTCAAATATCAGTCAGTAGCAAATTACATACTTTAACAATCAGCTGATAAAACTAGAAAATCTTGAAAGCACGTTAATACAAAATCCTCATGGCAACAAGATCAAAATTCCAAAAGGACACAAGATAGGAATAAACTAAATTTTAATAAAACAGTGTTACAATTGTAAACAAAAGTAAAAAAAGAAAAAGAAAAAAAGAGCAAGGTTCTCTTAGGAGCCCTTCAAACAATTTCATTTCACCTTGATCAATCCATGTCAAGAAGGCAGCAGCACAGTTAGGGCAATAACCAAAACCTATATTCAACATTACGCTATAACATCAACTAAAATGACGTGTTCCCGATTGAATGACTGTAGGTTAGGCGCCGATTGCTATGTAACTATCCTTACTAGATCATTTTGTGGAAAAGTGAACACAGGCACATCCCAAACACACTAAGGACATCCTAAAACATAAAACATCCAAATTTAAGTGGCATAAAAGAAACATACAATCCTCTCTTTAATATAATTTTGGGCGTTCTAACTTGCAATGCCCTGTTAATTTTTGAGGGGAGAAAAAAAAAAATTGCAATGCTCTGTTATGATGAGACCACATCAAAATAAAAAACTTAGATAATGCATATCCTGCTTGCAATATGCTTCCACTCCATAGGCAACACCATATCAAAGTTCAGAAGTTTGGCTGATCATCAATTGTTGTTAAAAAGAAACCTTGCTAGATGATTAAGTAAAATTTCCTTTCCGGGATCGAAATAAGATGATCATAAAAAGGTTTAAAGTAAATCTAAATAGGACATGACTATTATAAAGCATGGTGAGCGTCCACAACTTTTACCCCAATATCAGCTCACCCAGGAAATAACATGGCAACTACACCAGAACTTCCTGGGGTATGACTTAGAAGAGTACTGATATAATATAAGAAAAAAGTAATTAGTGATTCACATTAACGCTATCCTCTTCTCTTAATGATATGTGTAAAATATGAAAACTATCTTAAATGGTGGAACTAGTGACAATGTTGGCGATGTAATGCAGCACAAAGGTGAACAATTGGAGATGGGATTGAATGGAAAGAGGGAAAAAAACTAGATATTTGGCAACGGAGTCACTCATGTTGATAATCGCGGACCTCATCTATGGAAATTACCAACTTTTTGCAGTTCATTAATTTAAGCCACTGCATTACGATGTCATCCAAACAAAATATTAATGCACAAAGCACAATTTATCAGAAATAATGAACTCTTGCTTACACTAAAGCCAATCTATGACTTCACGTTTGTGGCTAGAGGATGAATATACAAAATTCAATTCTTAAAGGGAAGCAACACCTATTTAATCTCGTGGTCCATTTGACTCCATTTAGTATCAAAGAGAATAGATTACTGTAAACAACTGTACAGAGCATGCCAGTTTGGCTTTGGACTTGATGAAATATTTTCCAGACCACAAAAACTCAAGCACAAGGCAAAACTGAAGCTTTGAAATCTTGGCACTGAAAAATAAAATTTTAAAAACGTATACATGGGTTAAAAGAAGAGCAGCAACCAGTTATATGAAAGGCGGAGTTCAATGTTAGAAGGAAAAAATGGAAAAGGAAAGCAGTTGTTACGAAGACCATAAAAAAATTGAAAATCACATAAAACTTGACAGTATCTAATCTCACTATGATCATCATATCAGTGAGTGGGAGTGTATATTAGTGTGTGTTTACAGTGAGAGCAGCATAAACCTAATTTGATGTTTGAAACTCAAAAACTTCAGAAGTTATTGTCTACCATGGTACTTGATTTGTTCATAACCACAAAACCCTTTGCAGAAAACCCTCGTTCAAATTGACAAGCAACCACCAAATATTACCCAGGCATCAGTTATATCACTGTTTTACATCACAAAATTGAATCTTTTTCAATTTTCGACACACTACACCTCTTAATTAACTTTGTGCGTCGGTCAAAATTCAATCAATTGCTGCAATAAGTACTAACAAAATAAAGTATAATAAATTAAAAAAATGCAACAAGTCACAGACACCAAAAATCACAGGTAGAAATCAAAAGGTTAATATAAACCCCTCCATTAATTGCTAAGAAAACTAAAGGCAAAACAAAAATTCTGGTTAGAACACCAGCTAACTGGTAAAGTAATTTATGGCAAGTAGAGTACAAAGACACACAAAAAAAAGGTTCTATTTTTTTCTTCTATTAACTTGATGTACTTTCACAGGAACCAAACGCAGCATTCTAGAAACAAACAAAAACAAATCTTTAAAACGAAACGGATTATTACATGATAGTAAGAACCTATTTAGATGTGATTAAGAGGATTAAACATAGAGTTTAGAATAAAACCTATCAGTTAAGCTTCGAAAAAGAAGCGAGTAACAGAGACGAGTCGGCGAAAACGTCTTCAAGAAAGAGGTGGTAGTGGGGGGCGAACTGTGATGGATTTATTGATGAACGAAGTGAAATTAGGGATTTGTTTGGGGGAGTTAGTCGGAGAATAAAAAGTACAAAGGCGTCGTCGTCTGTGGTCTTTTCTGGTTTAAGAAACAAACGGTGCGTGCATATAAGGACGGAGAGAGGGAAAGGTTTAAAAGGACTAGTAGAGGAATTGTAGTAATAAAGATAGGAAAGGGAATGAGGGACAAAGTTGTCTTTAACACTGATTTTAGATAAATACATGATGTACTTTCCAGAAATAAAAAGAATGGAGAAATTAAATAGTGGGAATTAACAAGTTAATTATTAAAATATGCTTTGCCTCTCTACAATCTTATACACTCAATTTTTATCGTCTTTATCAAAATAAGAGAAGGCTACATCAACCTTTTATTTCATTTGTTCAGTAATTAATACTACTCCGTAAAAAATTAATAATAATAAAGATTAATTAATTATCTCCTTCTCTTTTTTGTTTTGGTAACTTTTACGGAGCCAAGCAAAGGGAGTCGGAAAAAATTTATAAAAAAAAAAAAAAGGATATGTTTTCACTTATTAATTCACAAGGCAAAAGGAACTAAATATGATATTACTGTTTGTTAATTTGAATGGAAAATGAGAAATTATTTTTTACCAAAATCAGGGGCAAAATGAGTTAATGTTAAACTTATATCTTTTTTTTCGTTAATTCTTTTTATTTTTTAAGTGCAGGAAATAGAGCTACAATAGTTTAAAATTTTTGCTTGGTTTAGTTTTTTAATTTTTAAAATTTTCATATAATAGAAAAAAATCGTTCCAATTGTAGCTCCTAAATCCTTACTCTTCTATCCCATTCCTGGCCTTTCTCCCAAACACTGGTCCAATGCAAAAAATTGAACTAACATGTAATAACTTAAGATGTATTTGAGCAATATTTGGTGTAAAAATCGCAAAATGTCAGGTATATTTTTAATATTTTCCACAAAAATAAATTCAAGATGATATGTGATATTTTGCACCATTAGAGAGAAAAAAATAATAATAAAAAAAAATAAAATTTAAAAATGTCAAAATAAAGTAAATGATAATAAAATAAATGAGATGTTAATATATATACTCCATAAATGTATCTAGTGATTAAGTTTCATAATTCATAAAGTTTGTATAGCTTCAAAATAAATGTGGTTATAACTCGGCTATTCAAAGTGCTCGTAGAGTTTAGAAGCTGCATGCATTATCTTCGCCCGCATCCGATGGCTTCATCAAGTGGTGAAATCCTACATCATACAAGGGAGCAATTTAAATATTTTTGACTTTTGTGATGCTAATTGGATTGCATGTTATAGACTGTTTGTATTATCTACAGCCCTTCTTGAGCGGAATAGCTACATTATTTTTTTTTTTAATTTTTTACATGTATAAAATTTGCTTAATATTTCAAGGAAAAAAAATAAAAATTAATTACTGCCTCAAATTTTCAACAATTCTATACTAAACGTCACATATTATCTACTCCATTTTCCAAAAGTTTTTGTTGATATATATTTACACGCATGGGAAGAGTTTTTTGCTTTTTGCATGACATATAAATATAAATAGTAGTGATGGTAAGACACTTAAAGTACTAATATTCAGTTTGAGCATGTCTACAGGGGCAGGACAGGTGCCTCATGCTCATGATCCAGAACTAATATGAATTATTTTCTTTATATTATATGAATTATAGTAACATGATCTAGAAAAATAATAATATATATATATTTTTTAAATAAAAAAAAAAACCCTTAAACTTTCTCAAATTTGAACTCGACTATGAATTTAGCAAATAACCCTCTTTTTGCAAAACACTTGTATAAATTACTCCCATCAATTTCTTTAGGTTCAAAAAGTCAGCCAAAAAAACCCTATTACAAACCCTTCAAAAACCACCACCTCTGTTTTCCACACTGTAGAGGAACTGAACTGATCTTGCATTCATTCAGAGTTGGGAAATCAAGTCAGTTGTTGGAATTGTGGAGTTTTCGCCGGTTTCAGTAAGCATTTCCGATGGCCAAGTGGTCTGTGCCCTAGAACGCAAAACAGCACAATCCGATGGCGAGCGAATGGAACCTTCCGCATGATATCATCGTCCAAATACTCTCCAGACTACCCGTCAAGTCTCTGTTGCAATTCAGGTGTGTTTGCAAATCATGGTGCTCTTTGATTTCCGATTCCCATTTCGTTAAAACCCATCTTAGTTGCATGTCAAGAACTGATGAAGACGACGACTATAAACACTACAAAGTCATTTTCAACTCACCTTGCCCAAACCCTGGTTTCGAGTCTTGTTCTCTTTACTCTGTATTGTACGAGCCATATCTTTCTGCCTCCGAGCCTGATTATCCATTGCATTTGAAGGATTCCATTTATTGGGCTCAAATCATGGCTTCTTGTAATGGTTTGCTTTGTATAAGAATTAAAGAGCATCTTTTTATATGGAACCCGTCTATTAGAAAATCCAAGAGGTTGCCAGATTCAGGCATAGGTGGGGGGTGTATATGGGTTTGGTTATGATGAGTCCATTGATGATTACAAGGTGGTTGGAGTCTCTGGTGTTGTTGGTAATGGGGCTTCTTACGAAGCCAAAGTCAAGGTGTATACACTAAGGACTGATACTTGGAAAAGCATTCAGGACTTCCTTGTGGATAACCACCTTTGGGTGACGCTAAATTTGTGAACAAAGCTCTCCATTGGCCTGTGAAAGTTGGTACCAAATCAAAATTTCTTGGATGATTGTTTCCCTTGATTTAGCGAAGGAGACATACAAGGATGTGGCGCAACCAAAGTACGGAGATGGTGTTTGCATAGATGATTTCTTTACAGTTATGGTGATTTCAATTTGAGGTTGGGAATTTTGAGAGGGTGCCTATGTGTGCTGTGTAACTACCATTTGATTCAGGCTGATGTATGGGTCATGAAGGAATATGGTGTGAAAGATTCTTGGACTAAATTAGTTAACATCCCCCCCCTATGGCGGTTTGACAGTTTCGGTGTTTCTTAAGGTGTTGCAGCAGTACTCGGGACCACTGTGCATTTCTAAGAATGGTGAAATTTTGTTCAAATTTGGATCTTTGGTTATATATGATTTAAAAGAGGGTCCATTTAGGTATCCTTCCATTTCCTTTCCCCAACCTTCCAGTCATAGTTTCTGTGCCAGTCTCTACGCAAAAACTTACTTTGAGAGCCTTGTTTCACCTAGTGCTGACAATGAGCTTCAGGAGTACCATTAATTAACATATACAAAAAGAAGGTAAGATCAGATTTTATTTGTCTTTTATAATTCTTTCCCTTCTTTTTGTAATGCACTATATAATTCATTTAATACTACATTTATGGTATTTGTAATACTGTTATGGAATACTGCATTTATGACTATAATCTCTGTATGGAAAATGATACTCTTTTGATTCTAGCTCTCTTTATTTCTCTCTTGAGGATAGTTTCAGAATTGGAAAAGGCCATATGTTCTTGGGTAACACCACTCTCTTTCTGTCTTTTCTTTCCTCCTATTTTGAATATTTTAACTAGAAATTAAGTGTGGCATCCAGGATGCTTCTCTATGGTCAAGTTCAAGTATACCAACTTGGTTTTGATAATATTGGAAGCTTTCTCATTCTTGCATTGACATGTTCACGTCAGTTAGATGGGTTTAATACTGCCCTTTCTAGATTTTTCTCTAATGCCATCAAAATTACTAAGATTTTGTCAACTTGGATGTATTTACATATATATATATATATATATAATATGCATAGCAGTTAATGAGATCTGATTAGGAATTTGGATATTGAGATTAGAATTAACTTGTTCAACTCAAGGTTGAAGCAAAATATTTAAATTCACCTTGATTGGTTGCACAAGGTTTGAAGTTTGATTTGATTATTAAAATCATAAATTTTTTATATGATTAATGATTGGTGGTTGATACGATCTGTAAGTAATATCTGTGGAGGTGTGGAGGTGTGCCTTATATGAACTAGATATGTTCTGGCTCATAATGGGCAATCTGAGCACAAAAGGCAAATTATATTAATAAAATAAATGTTGAAATAATTTTTTAAAAAGTGAACTTTGAGGACAGATCACTAGAATGGAAAGGGTTAGAAGCCGTGACGAGGCTGTAAGTAGATAAAATTATAGTGATGCTACTGCATCAGGTACGCTTAATGATAATTCAGAGAGCCTGAGGAAACACATTCTCTATGTTGCTATTTCTGATGCTAAATTACTGAGCTTCTGTACAAACTTTATTGAAATATTACTTTAGTTTCAGATATTGTGAAATGTTTTTCCTTGATGTGCTTATAGCCACAAATACGATATTAGTAGGTCTGTGTTGGCATTCTTAAGTTATCTGTTTTTAGCCTTTTATAAACTGCCACTATGATTATATGATGCAGCCACTGGAATTGTGGAAGGGAGGCCTATGGTGTAGGTTCAGGAAGGACCTGTTATTTGAATTGGAGTTCTACGATTCTAGCTAAAACTTGGGAAAGAAACTTCAAGATCATTCTGCTCAAAAATTGAATTTGGAAGCTGATCACTTAAGCAAAAAAACTAATAATAAAAATAAAAAAATAAAATAAATGGAAGAAAGTTATTATTTTTTTAGGAGATCATTGACAATCTATGATGTGTTTTAGGTGGAGTATGAGAAATATTGATCATTTGATCTAAGTGTGGTCTTAAAATTTTATTTCACTCTGATAATTGTAGTTGTTGTAGTTTGAATTGATGAGATTGATTATGAAGAAAAAAAAGATTGATGTTTAAAAGGACTCAAGCTGCTAGAATGGAGAAACTTATGATGTCTTAAAGGAATGATAATGATTAAGATGTATTTGTTATCCAAGACATGTATATGTATCCTGTACTTATTCTGTTATCATATGAAGACAAAACAACATGTTGGTTGGTGGCTTGACAATGGGACATTTGGTCAAGTAGGAAGCATGGGTTATTTCCCGTTTGTGGTTACCGTAAATGTGGTGGTTGATAGGATTTGTAAGTAATATCATCTAGATTATTATTATTATTATTTTTCCTGTGGAGGTACGCCTTATATGAACTAGATCTGTTCTGGCTTATAATGATCTCAATTTGAGCACAAAAGGCAAAGTATATTAATAAGGTAAATGTTGAGATATTTCTTTAAAATGTGAACTTTGAGGACAGTTCACTAGAATGGAAAGGGTTAGAAGTCGTGACGAGGCTTTAAGTAGATAAAATGGTAGTGATGCTACTGCACTCATTACACTTGATGATGATTCAAAGAGTCTGACAGCCTGAGGAAACATAGTCTCTATGTTCCTATTTCTGATGCTAAATTACTGAGCTGCTGTATAACTTGTATTGATTTAGGTAGTTATATATTAGGAATATATTATTGGGAACACAATTTAAAATACTATAAATATGAAAAAGAATGGCTTATAAAGCAACTTAATAAAAAGTAATTACAAACATGACAACTTATATACAATACTTTCATATTTGATAATTATTTGTACAATTAAGACAAACTTAACCATTTATTAAATTTAAAAAAAAAAAAAAACAAAAAAAAAAAATATCTAACTTTTGGATTTTTGAAGGGCTGAGATAATAAAGAAATACTGCGTGCATGATAAAATATGATTTCCTGATTCATGTTATAATGATATATAAAATAGAATGGTAAAACATATGTTGTGTATATATTCTATCCCAAAACAACTATAACAATGTTTTGTTGAGTTGAATTGATCATGGAGTAGCTAGTTACATGCATTTCATTCCATCCATATCCAAAGTACATCCAAGAGCTTCGATATATGGTGGTAATTAATTTTTTGAAATTAATAATGGAATCCATCTACAATTACATTTAATTAGTAGAAAATTTAAAAGTCTCAAATAACTAAGAATATAATTAAAATGAAAAATTAAATGCCCTGGGTATACTTATGGAATGCAAGATAAAACAATAAAATAAACAATGCAATACTCTAATGCAACTATTTTTGAAGGACAGCAACAAGAGTAATAAAACCATTTGCCTAGGGTACCATACCCTCCGATGCTTCAAAATTAACCTCACCACCTTTGATTAATTAATATCTTCATGATTTATGTAGGTACGTAGTTCCATCATGCACAAAGAAAGCTGCTAGCTCTACATATATATATAGGTATCTTACTTCTCTGCCTGCAACTGCAAAGTAGTAGTCGATCATGGCCGCCTCCTCCCCATGGGCGGTGCTGGACTCCCGTCGAATAGCTCTTCTATATATGTCTCTAAATCTTCAGGCTGATATTTTATATACTTGTCTGATTGCCTCCCTGATGTAAGTGTCTGACTGTACCTTGCCATAAATGACCGGTATGCTGGTATCACCACCGCCGCTATAGATACCCTCAGCTCTGACTGAAGCTGCTCGTCACTCACCATCCACGTGCACTGCGTCTTGTGTATCTCCTCGAACATGGTGTTGAAGTTCTTGAACCTGTCCTTCAGCACCTGCTTCGACACCTTCCCATTCACATTCAAACCCTCCTGTGTCAAACACTGCAACAGTCTCACCCACGTCTCTCTTTGGTAGTTCTTGTGGTATTGCCTCACATCTGCCGATTGCTTCCGGCACCACGTCTCATCTATCAACCCTTTGATCTCCGGCGCACTACGAATCTTCTGCGAGATGTACCGTCCGTTGTTCATCATGAAGATCGAGCTCAACGAAATGTCTTTGTACAGCTTTGATTTCGCCTCCAGATTTGCGTTTAACAGATCCATCACTTTCATAACCTGCGTTGCGAATGGTGATTGTTGCACCACCTCCGTCTGATTATTATTATTATTCATCTGATCTTGTGCCGCGGTGTAATCGAAGTCTGATCCCGAGTTCATTGAGTCGGCTCGTTCAATCATCTGGTGCTCTTTGAACACTAGATCCAACGTTTCTTTGTATTCACATGCGTATTTTAGATAATTCATGGTGTAGCGAGTCAAGGGGTGAACTGCACCGCCTGGAACTGGAGTCTTCGCTGTATCGGACTTGATAGAGTTCTCCAGCTCGCAAAAGATACAAACCATTGCCTCGCCGAGTCGGCACCGAGTCAACAAAGCTTCGGATCTGATCTCATCTTTCAATTCCTCCGGAAACAAACCGTCCATGGCGGGAATGAGATCACGCAGGATCTCATACGTGTCCAGAAACTTGAACAGCTTCTCCGCGGAGCGCTTCGTCATGGCGACAGCTTCCACAAAGTTGAGAAGTTGAATCATTGTGATCCGTGAGAGGTTGGCAAAGAGGCTGTCTGAGATGGAAGCGTTGTGGTCGGAGAACAATGAGTCTGTGAACCTCCGTTCGCCGGGGAGGTAAACGGTGGTGCATTCCTTGAAAGTTTTGATCCAGGAAACCATTGCTCTCTCCAGCGATTCCCAATTCATCTTCTGAACATCGTCCATGCTAATCTTCTCAAACTCTAGCTTACGCAAGCTATCTTCCAATAACTTCCTTCTCACATCAATATACACCTCACAACACTCTGTATCGTATCCTCCTAATATCATGGACTTGGTTATTCTTTTCAGATTCGACATCACGTCGTCGGAATATCCCGGGAAATTGCTATCTCCGGTGGTGTCCGATTCCGGTGTTTCTTGATTATCTGGAGATTTATAATCTTCCAGAAGAGATCTGAACTCGTCCTCCAAATATGACATTGCGCGTTGATGAATAGAACAGATACAATTAATGGAGGAAGCGTACTTGGATTCGGAAGAGAATTCACATAGTGACAATGTGAGATTGGAGATCCGATCCACGGACTCGAAAAGCTTGGACGGGTCCTCCACTGCCAGCAGACTCCATCTCACGGAGCTTTCAGTATCATAATTTGTGATCCTTTCATCAACAAGAAGTACAAATTGTTGGAAGGATGATGTTACTTCTGGAGGATCAGATTGTTGAGCTTTTGCGGTGGAGAGAGCGGAAATAAATTGATCGATTTCTTCCAAGACTTTAACTACATCAGAAGAAGAAGGGGGGCCGGACTCTTCCACAATATTGTCCTGTTTTGGTTCATTCTCTGCAGGTGATGGTGGTGCATTGTCGTCTTGGTTTTGTGGGTGGTGATCAAGATGTTGTTCTTGTTCACCGTCACGGTAGGCAAAGCTGTAGGATTTGTGAGGAAGGTGTTTATCTTCTTCTTCTTCCTCTGTAGGCATTGCATTGAAGCTTAGGGACTTCTCAGGAGGATGTTTATCTTTCTCTGCGTCCATTGAAGCCAATAGTAATAATGAATGAGTTTGGAAGTTTATTGTTGTTATTGTATGGAGGAGGGAGGAAAATGTTTGTTTCAAGAAGATGAAGACATAACAGAGATGATAGACAGAGAGCGGAAGTGAAGGGGGGAATTAACCGTTTAGTATTTTTTCTTTTGTTTTTAATGCTAATATTTTTCTTTTGAATATATATTTTTATTTTTTAATAGATGATGATTATTTTTGTGATTGTTGTGGATCATAGAGAGGGATTGATTACAGGGGCACAAAGTGTGGAATTTTTCTTGGTTGAGAGTGGAGTCCGTTTGTTGACGGTTGACTGATTCTATGACAACATTCGTGCTTTCACGATCCATCTCCATCGTGCACTCTTGATATTCAAATGTCATTGCTTATATTTTAGTTTAACAATTTTTTTTAAAAAAATTATTTTCCCTCATGGAAGGATATGTTTTCTAATCCGTATTAAGTTTAATGGATAGAGAATTATCTATCTACTAACTATTTCTTACAATTTGGAAGGTTTGGAAACAATTTTGTAAATGTATGGAACTTTCTCCTTATGCAGTAGGTTATTCACTTGCGGTTCATTGATTTATACGGACTAACTATTCATAAACAATTCAATCATTTATCGTTATTAATTTGACAGCATATAAAGTAAATTTTCAAATGTATCTAAGTGGTTTATGAGGGGATCCATTTTCAGCTTGTAAATAGTATATAATGTAGGTCCATAAATAATGTGAATTTTTTTTTTTTTTTTTTTTTTTTTTTTTTTTTCACACGTGAAATTGTTTCATAAATGATGGTATACTACAAGATTCGAGTTTATGGTTTATAAGGTTGTCCCCTATTTACCTAGGGGTTGCAAACCATAAGGTTGTCCTTCACTTACCTAGGGGTTGCACTCGTGCTTTCTTTCTCTAGCCCTGGTTCAAAACTTCAAAGAGTTTGCCTTAGCGGGGTTTCATGGTCATAAAAGATAATAATTAAAATTAATAAACAGAAGAATGCAAGCAAAATGCATACACGGTCTTTTAGTCCAATGATATCCTCCATCTTTTAGATGGTGGTGGTGAGGGGTTCGTCTCTCCAAATGAACCTTTTAGATGGTGGTGGCGAAGGGTTCGTCTCTCCAAATGAACAAAATGGAGTGTGTGAATAGAGCGTGTTTCTTATAAATAAAAAAAAGAAAAAAGAAAAAAGGGCATTCATAATTTATATTATGTGTAAATATATAGGACTATAGGAGTACAAAGCCTTTGTGAAGGCCCAAAAATAACGTCGTCAGTGTCCATGGACCAACGCCACTAATGGACTATTGTAGCCCCATTAAGTACAGAGTTAATAGACGCCGTCGTATTGCTGGTCGTATCATACGCATTGCATTCCAGCTTCCTCCTCGATGAGGAAATTCCTAATTTCCAAAGCCTGATAGCAAAAATGTTAATGGAGTCATCGTCTCTATCTTCTCAATTCACACCGAAAAGGTACTCTCTCTCCTCTCTCTCTAAATATATGTATATATATGTATACACTATATAAAGCAAATTTCATTTTCATATTTCCTTTCTGGGTATCATAAAAACTTTTCGATTGTAGAAATTGTTAAACCCAGCTAAACCCACAACTGTAAGCGCTAATCAAATTTCCATCAAAAAATAGCCGTTTTGTTTTACGATTCTTCGATTTTGATGCGTAATTTTCATGTTATATCTGCACAATTTGGGTTGATGTTTGGTATTTTATGGGGTCAATCGAAGGCCAATTACAAGGGACTCTGGAAGAAACCCTGGACAGTCACTTCCGGGTTTTGTAAATTTACACAAATATCCCTCCAAAAGCAGAAATTTATTAACAAGATTGTGTTTGGCCTCTGGAAATGGCGCTGTTAATAAGTTACATAGTGTTGGTGAAAGAGACGGCGTCATCATTGTCGACCATGGATCGCGTCGCAAGGAGTCCAATCTTATGCTTAGTAAGCTCAAATAATTACTTTAATAATTTTAACTAATTTCTTATTTAATTATTGTGAGATTTCTATAAGGATTGAATGAGTTTTGTTGTAAGGAGCTCATGAGGTCAATTTTTTGCGAATTTCAGATGAGTTCGTGGTCATGTTTAGAGATAAAACTGGGTATCCGATTGTCGAGCCTGCCCATATGGTAATAATCCTTGTGCTACTATTTTTGTTTGCTTACTGGAATGAACAAATGAATAGGCACAATAGAGTGGAGGTTTTATATTTTGTTACTTACCAACTCTGTCTTAGTAACCAAATGTGTGTAGCATTTCTAGCTGTTTTTCTTTTGTTTAAATTGAGGAATTTTTTCGTTTTGTTTATTTAAATCTCGATAACTTCTTTAAAGATCAAAATGTGCAATGAATGCAAGCTTCTCAAGGCTCTTATTCTATTGAATGTAAGTTCCTAATCAGAATTGACTGTAGCTATGGTCTTACATAGAGCGGAATGGAAACCTAGGATTCGTGTAGCCGACCCAAGTAATTGGGAAAAGACTTAGTTGTTGTTGTTGTTGCATATAACTTCCAAATCAGTATTCTCTCACTTTGTAAGATAATACCAAAACCTTTTTTTTTTTTTACCCTTTTGATCACTTTCACAATTATTTTGATTGTCAGTATTCTGTTCTATGTTGTCTTTTAAGATCAATTATATGCATTTTATGTAAATGTTTTTTTTTTTTTTTCTCCCCACATTCTTAAAATCTCACTGTTGATATCTTTGCATTGAGTAGGAGTTGGCAGAACCATCAATAAGTGATGCATTTGGTTTATGTGTTCAACAAGGTGCAAATCGTGTGATTGTAAGCCCATTTTTCTTATTCCCTGGACGGCATTGGCACCGGGTAAATTTTCATGATATCCTTTAATATTCACAAGATATGGTACTGGTATACTTGATAAATATAAGAGAACTACGAAAGGCATTATGACCTCAGTTAATCTACAGGACATACCTTCTTTAACAGCTGATGCTGCGAAGGAGCATCCAGGCGTGTCATATATCATAACTGCACCTCTTGGTTTACATGAGTTGATTGTGGTATGAAGCTTATTCCTTTCTTTCCTTGGTTATTGTATTCCATCCCGATAAATGCTTCTGAAGCTTCGAGAAATTCCCAAATTATGCTCTACATTAAAATAAACCCAATATAGAGCCTTATTTTATGGTGTATCAATAATTTGCAAATCATTCAGAATTTTTATTTTGTTTGAGAAGGAAGACAGCGGCTACTGTTCAAGGTTCAATGTATCACGTTTTAATGTTAGAAGGTTATGTATTGCAGGATGTTGTTAATGATAGAATCGGACACTGCTTAAGCCATGTAGCCGGAGATGCAGCTGAGTGCTCAGTTTGTGCTGGAACAGGCAAATGTCGGGAATACTGATTAATGAAAGTGTAATAGAACTCTGAGGATCTATCTGAAGCACGGGCATGTTTGAACACAAGGACAGAAAAAAGTGACCGGTAAATTTGATAACCGATTATAGCACCAGCTAAACTGTTCTGTAGGCTACATGTTAAATGATACTGTTATTTGTCGGCGTCCAATCAAATGGATTGTGGACGTTTATGATCATCTGATGTATAATGTTTTTTAGGTATTAGAAAGGGCCAAATTTTGATGTTCCTCTTTGCAAATATTTGGTTCTGGAAAGTTAATGTTATTTGATTGTTCATGGTAACTGATGAAACATAGTATTGGTTCTACACCTTTTTGTGAACTTCATGCTGGACTGGGTTTATGCAGAGCTAACTACATCCAAAAATAGTCTATCATATCATAGGAAGCTGTTTCAATTTTTTAATTTATTTATTATTATTATTTTTTTTTGGTAAGTGCTATATTGTATGTACTAAATATAGTGAATTGACTTTGAGTAACTTGAATATAAACTAATAATATTTTGAGTTCGCAAAGAAATTTTCTTTTATCATAGAAATTGATTTCTTATAAAATGAGATTGACTTTGTTACTTGAAGATAAATTAATACTGTTTTGAGTTCTCAAAGAAACTCTCTTTTAGTATAGAAATTGATTTCTTGTAAAATGAGATTCACATATCAACTTTAGAAATTGATTTCAGCCTACTATTTCAATTTCTAAATTTAAACCTAAAAAAAAAAAAAAAAAAAGTGATCAAATTTACCTTTTAGATTTTTGTATTGATTTTTGAATATTTGGATCAAAATTTGACTGCCTAAATTTCCAGTAAGAAGAGAGATCGTAAAGCTTTATTATTATAAATAACACTCCACTTAAAGTCTTTAGTACTTTTCTAATAGTTGTGGATGTCATTTTAAAATTACAAAAAAGAAAAGAAAAGAAGTGAAGTGTGAATTTTTTTTCTTTGAAATTTTAAATTAAAATGGGAGGAGAAGGGCATGAACGATTTTAACATCCAACTGTGAAAGGTTTCAATTTATAAATAAAATTCAATTTGTATATTCAAACTATAAAATTTTGATTTTCAAGTTACTCACCATTTTAAGTAATACCAGAAGTTGTTACTATGTTGTTACTCGTTTATCCATACAATTAATTGATCCATTTTAAGTAATAAAATTTAAGTAATACCATAATTTTATAAATTCGTTATCCAAACAGAGAATTACGTTAAAATTACGTTACGTGAGAGTAGGTAATAATAATATGAAACAAAACTGCACAGAGAGAGATAGAGAGAGTCGCGTGTGTGTTTTGGCGTGATTATTGAGAACGGCGTAGACACACACACAAACACACACGCGAATACACGATTCGATTCAATTTGATTCTTATGTATATACATTATATATATATATATATATATATATAAGAGGAGGTAACATCATTCGATTCCGAGTGTAGCCCCATCCGGTCGCTACCTCCCTCCTCTTCTTCTACCGCGAATTAATAACCTTTCAGCCAGGTCCCAGAAAGACACACACATTATATATATATATATATATATATATATATATATATGTATAATTTTGATATAAAGTCGTTGATTGATAAATTCAAGAAAATGGGATACTTCCCATGCTTCGGTAGAAGGAAAGGGATGAAGCTGAGAAGCGAGGGAGAAAGTAACCGAATGTCATTTCACAGACCTAATGTCCCTGATATGCCTTCTGGTCAGTTTTCATTTTTTCCTTTCTTTCTTTCTTTATTTATTTATTTCTGATATCATGCTTTTGTTTTTTTTATTCCACTGAACCAAGGAAATTTAAGTAGGTCATTTATGTTTTTATTTTTATTTTTAATTCCAGTATCATATTTAATTTGTTTGTTTTTTATGCTAGCTTTTATATGTTTCTTTGACTCTTTTCTTGTTTAATCAGCTTAAATTATTTGAAATGTGGAGTCCATACATGTGATTGTTCATAAAGAAATGGACTTTGATGATCAATTACACTCGCTAAGAATTTTTTGTGGGATAATAGTGTCATCATTTCAGGACTAAAACCTAAGGAAACCACATATTGGGTTGGTATAACAGGCAATGGAAACTTGGAAAACTGTAGAGATGTCATTTGTGATGAAGTGTCATTGTGATTACTTCTATTACGAATTATGCTAAGATTGTCTGAGAGCCTCATTTTTTTAAAATTCCGAAGGTTTGAATGAGCTCTTGGCAATTTGTACATGTTATTTTTCTGCTACTTATTATGTGGTTTCAATGGTTGATTTGCAACTCCATGGGGCAATATGTTGAGGTTGTGGAGACTGAATCACAAGTTGCGGTGTCTCCAATCAAAGTCTGGGAGAACTTTGATCTATCGGAGCTGAGGAAACTTCAATCTTAGATAGCAATGTTGGCTCCAGGAGAACTTCAATCATTCGGAGCTGAGAAAACTTCAATCTCAGAGAGCAGTGTTGCCTCTTATCGAAGTCGGGGAGAACTTAGATTGATTGGAGGTTACGGAAGCTTCAATTGTCAGAAATAAGAAATACAGGATTTGTTTCCTTAACTGAGGTTTATTTCCTTAGAAGTTTATAGACTTAAGGAAAGGTTGTTTCCCTATAAATATTGGGTCTTGTACAAACCCTAATATGTGAAATGAGTGCGTGGTCCGAGAGATTGATTGAAAGCGAGAAAGAGAGCAAAGAGAGTTCTCTGTTGTAAACACCCATCATTATTCATTGTGAAATTTCAGGTGCGCTCCATGGAGGCGTGAACATAGGCAAAAGATTTTACCAAACCACGTAAATCATTTTTTAATCTTGTGTGATTGTTTTTCTCTTGATTGCTTGTTTGTTTGCATTATTCCCCCACACAATATAGCTAGAGGGTTGACAAAATATGAGGGATTGCTTTCATCAACTTGTTTTGCATTTTAAAGTAGTCTAGTCGAGAGCATTACAAGAGGATAATTGTTAGATAAGTCTCATCAAATACTGAAGCAGGGTACTCATACATTGCCTTGAAGAAATTAATATTTCTTGCTTAGGCAGGCGTAGGAGACTAATTATCTTAGGATGGCCAACCCTTGGCTTCTGTATTTCTTTTGACATTGCCTACTATAATATAGATACATAGTTCCTACATTTCAGAAAACAATAGCTCCCTAATCCCAAGGTACACTGATTCATGAAGATCGCCCAACAGATTCAATTTTTTTTTTCCCCATCAAGTGCACTAACAATGCATTACTTTTTATGATGATCCTAATGAAAGGGCATTTTTCAATTTCCAATAAGAAAATTGACGTTCTTTCCCATCTCCTATCACACCTAATTGTGACTGGCACATCAACACAGAGAAGTGTGCTTCCTGGTATGCTGCTATGACTGAATTCCATTCAGCATTGCAGGATTTTGAAATTTACAGAGCTGCAAGGTGCTTATTGCACTCCTTTGGGTTGAATTCATGGGCAAGACAATCACGTCAATCCAAATCCATGTGATTCCTTTTTCCGCAACTGTTGCTTGGACATGGTCTACAGGAACACGATTTTGTGGCACTTGTTGCTAATCTTGTCTTGTTGGTTGTTGACTAGAAACTTCTTTCTTTTGATTTTCCTACACCTACTTCTTTCCTTGAGATTGAAATCAGTGAGTTGTTCCATATCAGGAAATATAATTCTTTTTCTTGCTTTTCCCACATAAGCATTTCTGTAGCTCACCCCAGTAACTTGTCACAAGCTCCAAGCAATGGCTTGTTGTCTATAATTGTGTCAACCTGAGTAAACATTGTCCATTAGATAGAAAGATATATCTTGATACGGCATTGGTTTCTGAAATACTTTCAAGTATGGTATATGGTTTTAGAAGTTCAAATCTTTGAGATAATTCTCAGTGAAGAGATTGTCATTGAACTTATAACAGTTGCCACACCATTTTAAATATATAAGATGTGTCTTTGAATTTAAAGAAGATTTGTCTTCTTGAGTACCTCAACCTTATGCTACATGGACTGTGACATCCCACATTGCCTGGGGGAGAGGTTTGATGTCGCATATATGTGTGGACACCTCCTAACTATGTAGATGCATTTTGTGGAAAACCGTGAACATGGAGAGCAGAGTGTGTAAAGGGGACAATATCTACATGGGTTGGGTGGGTCATGACATGGACTCTTTAAAGGTAGTGATGTACCCATCTTGGACACATATTGCTCTAACATGGGTATGGGATATGTGTCCGAAACTTTTGGTTGGACATGTACTTAAAAAGCATATCCAATCATTTAATTATATTATGTTATTACTTTGACATGAGTTAAGTGCTTATATTGAATACCATAGTAGATAAAAACATTACTTTTTACTCTAGAAAATAAAATAATTAAATAAAATGAATATTTAGCATTGTCCATGTATCCTTCTATTTAGAGATTTGACATGTCCAATGCATGGATACATACCCGTACCTGACACATGTAACCGAGTCCATGTAACATAGCCTCAACTATATTGCAAACTTCTCTTTGAACTACTAGGAATCAGGCTGTGCTGGGTAATCATCTTTCTTTCACAAGCATACAGCCTTTTCCCTTTGTTGATTATGTGGTGTAACATTTGGTTCTCTACAACCAAACGGTTTCTCCATGTTAGTTTAGGAGATACCACTAACAACACTAAAGAGATTAGTAAAAACAAACATGATAAATGACAGCGGAAATGATGCTATTAAGTGATTTTAAAACTCAAGTGATGACATGAAGAAAATGCCATTAGTGATGACAAATTGAATTTTCAATGTGGTGATGCTTCAATGCCATGAAGAAAATCACTGCAGCAGAGTGTTTGGCTGGGATGAAAGTTATTCATTTATGGATGTTTAAAATTCAAAATACAAAATTGAGTACGGTCATTTCTTGCACCACTAGGGAAAAAAAGAAAAAGAAAAAAAAGAAAAGAAAAGAATTGGTAAATGCAAATAAACCTCCACAAAATTGAATTGCCATCTAAGAGTAATTACTTCTGAACTGAGCTGATTTTGTGTTGTGAATAATTGCGCTTGTTACTCTTTTCAAATTTTGCTTTAAACTCTCTGAATTTTACATGTTGGTGCTGGTTTCATAGTTTATCTCTCTCCTCTATATTTAAAATCTAATTTTTTCAGTTGGATCAAAAATCAACAAAGAGCCTAAACTGGAATCATTGGTTTCAAAAAATGCTACACATGCCAATCATAAAGTTGAGACATTTACTTATCGAGAGCTCGCAACTGCAACGAACAATTTCAGGATAGGGTCCCTTGTTGGGGAAGGTGGTTTTGGACCAGTATACAAAGGGCAAATACAGAGCACTGGTCAGGTAATTCTCTCTTGCTGGCTAAATTTTTGTACTTTGCTGAATTCTTACAAAAAGTAGCATATATTTGTGCTCATTTTCTTGAAAGAAAGAGCACATGTTTTAATGTCATCCAGTGATGGATATGGTTTCTCTTGATCTCGTGTCCTGAAGAAGTGTGTGCATTCTTTTCGTAGATAAAGGGTTCTGCTGTTGTTGGCAGGTTGTTGCTGTTAAAAAACTTAATCAGACAGGTTTTCAAGGGGACAAAGAGTTTCTGATGGAGGTTCTCATGCTCTCTCTTCTGCATCACTCTAACCTTGTCAATTTAATTGGTTACTGTTCTGAGGGGGACCAGCGCCTTCTTGTATATGAATTCATGCCCTTAGGATCATTAGAATCTCACCTCCATGGCAAGTACATTCTCCATTTGTCTTTTTTTTCTCCTCCCCCCCCCCCCCCCCCCCCCTTCTATTTACTTTTTTTTTGTGCTGCGTGGACTCTCATATATACTTTCACACATCTGTGTCGTCACACCATGACATGGGTATAAGAAATGTGTCCAGCACACGAACTTGGATTGGACACCTCAGTGATTCACATGTAATGATTGAAAAAGTAAAACAGGAATTTGATAGAAAATAACTTCCTACTTATGAGACCACATGCCATTTAATTTAAATTACAATAGAGTATTTTTTAAAGAACAAAATGTCAAACATTACACTATATATATAACATATAATATACTTAAATCCATAGTATATGTCTACATACCCGTATCCAACTCTTGGACACATTTTCCTGTGTCCTAAGATTTGGGATTCCAGGAGGTATAAAACTTAGTTACACACCCACGGCCTTTAGATTATTTGATTTTCATATCTTGACAGGTTTATTTACATCACATAAATGGCATCTGCCTTTAGAAAACTATCTATTTCTGCTATACTTTCCAACCTCCAAGTATAAATGCAATACACCAGGGAATACTGGTCCACATGAAAGCACTTTTTAATTTCAGTGGAACAAATCACCATGGGGTTCGTTCCATGTCGTAATAACATCCTTCTTTCACAGGATGATGTCCTGGCAGGCAGGTGAACCACTCCAAGCTTAATTCTTGAGTGAAATCTGTAGGATAATCAAATTTCAAGGATTAGTGCAATTGCAAATCTGACAATTAAACTTCTCATTCACCTCCTGAACAATGAGATGCCAATCTTTTTATATCTCCTTTGTTTTTTGTATTCCACACTTGCAAACTCTTTCACAGTTCACAATAAAAAAAATTCAAGGTAACTATAGCATATATGTTTTTTGTGAAGGTTTAAGAACATAAATAACCTAATAGATACTCAATGTCTTTGAACCAGTGCTATATTCTAATTGTGTGTGTAAGTATGATAAGTTAGTGATTATATTGCATTTATGCTACTTTTAGCATTTCTGACTATTCTTAATCAATATGATCTATTAAACTTAAAACTAATAACCGTGGAATCTTTTTTCAGATTTAACACCTGATATGGTGCCACTGGATTGGAACACTAGGATGAAGATAGCAGCTGGTGCAGCCAAAGGATTGGACTACCTGCACAATCAAGCTGACCCTCCTGTAATCTACAGGGACTTGAAATCATCTAACATATTATTGGGTGAGGGGTTTCACCCAAAACTTTCTGATTTCGGGTTTGCAAAATTTGGTCCTGATGGGGATAAAACGCATGTCACCACCAGGGTCATGGGCACTCGTGGGTATTGTGCCCCTGAATATGCTGGCACTGGTAGACTGACAAAGAAGACAGACATCTACAGTTTTGGTGTAGTCTTATTGGAGCTGATTACTGGACGGAGAGCATTGGTTCCAACACATGAACATGGAAAAGATACACTTGTACCGCTTGTTGATTGGGTACTTGACTTTATCTAAGAAGCTTGTAGAACTGCAATTGCCAAAAATGTAAAGCCTTCTGGTTAGATTACCAAGGGAAATTCAAATTCATGTCCTCTTTTTATTCTTGCTTTTTACCATTAACAGCACTTTCATGTCTCGCATACTCGATGTACGAACTAGGAAGTTCATCTAACATGTCTTCTCAAGATTCTCCTTTTACAGTAATTTTCATCTGATATGATGGATTCTATTGTAATGGAGTTCTTCTTATTGAATGATTTTTATCATCCAATCTGGTAGTATATCAACTTAAGAGTGTTGCAGAACCCAAACCTTTTGCATAATTACTTTGTATGATAATGTTCAATTGTACCATAACTACATTGATGCATCGGTGTTAATTGTTTTTTCAATTAAATAATTTTTTTTAAGGGAATCCAGTCTACCTGAAGTCGGTTGCCCTAGAGAAGGAATTTGACAGTACCAATATTGTAGGTTTCATATACCTGTAGTTTGTCAGTGTTTGGTTTATCATGCATGTATTCTCATACTGCAACTAATAAGTTTCTGAATTACTTTTAATTTCGTTGATTTTGTAGGTAAGTCCCATGTTAAAAGACAGCAAGAACTTTATGCAATTTGCAGATCCACATCTGAAAGGCCAGTTCTCAGAGACTGTCTTTCGAAGTGCTGTAGAGTTGGCATCGATGTGTCTTAGAATAGATTCTAATTCTCGCCCTGATATTAGCAATGTGGTGTTTGCTTTGAAGTACTTGACTTCCCAGCAGCATGATCCAAGTGCAGCTCATGGAAATAGCAGTAAAGGTGAGAAAGGCAGAAAGATATCAGAGAGAGAAGGACGAAGAAACGAGGGCATGGTTGATCCCAAAGGGCCTGGGAGCAGCCCAGATGAAATAGGGATGTTAAAGAAGGATGCAGATCGAGAGCAAGCTGTTGCAGAGGCCAAGATGTGGGGAGAGAATTGGAGAAAAAAGAGACGACAAAGTGCAGAACTTGATAATGGTATAGTGAACAGGTAATAGCATATGACAGAAGGATCGACTTTCGTAATAAATGCTTAGACAGAATTTGCAGTCACAGCAGAGTTGAGCATATTAGAGTTCAATATCATTCATGCAGTGTTAAGGGGCTTAGGCTTTAGAAGTTGTTTATTCCAGTTGAATGGCTAGAGTTCAGGATGGACAATAGTTGTAGAGACAGTACAGGAGATGTTGGTTTGTAATGGTTACCTGGGATGGGAAAGAAGAATACACTAAAGTATAGAACATTACTTCATTGACGTTATGTCAATTCATCCAAAATGGAACAAGAGTGTTTGAGTTCCTAATCTAGTATAGTTACATTTTACTAAATTATTATGCGTGTGCATAGGTTTCCAAATTGTTCCAATTGACTGTTTATATATGGTTGCATACATCGAACCAGCTTTTCTGAAATAATTGTATGAGAGTTAGATTTTGTAACGCAAGTGTGTTGCATTGTAATATAGTTGTGTGTAAAGAATCTCATGAACAAAAAGTGTACGAGTTCTTTGTATTTTTTCAAAATATATTTTGTTTTAAATCTTATAACATATTTAATTCCCCCAAGATTTGGATCAGCATTCTATATATAAGTACTACTTGACAAAGTAATTATTGTAAAAAATGGGATTTTAGTAGTATATGACGAAAAATGGGATTTTAGTAGACGTACCCCCTTCTTCTTCTTTTTTTCTTTTTTTTTTTTTAATTTCTCTTTTTTTTTTTTTTTTTTTTTAACCTGACAAACAAAGAGGAGCCGTACAAATCAAAACAAACAATCCTTAGCTGCTAGAAGAAGAATATCAAGCGGAATATGGGCAAGAGCAACTTCTTTAGGAAGATGACTTATGGAAAGGGCCGCAAGAGCATGGGCCACTTCATTGCCATGCCTATGGACATGGCTATGACATGATGAGGAAAAACTCTGAAACACCACTTGAATATCATAGGAAATGGCTTGAATGTCAACTCGCTAGATCAACGGCAGAAACAACGTTAACCATAGTCAAAGAATCAGATTCAAACCAAACCTAATTAAAAGGGAAAGATAACGCCCATAAGACTACGTTACGAAGACATATAGCTTCGGCCGAAGTCACACTAGAAGCCGGGAACGGACTAAAAACCACAGCTTGCAAAATAGTGCCCGACGAATCCCGAAAGAAAGCTCCACCTCCCCCCACTTGGGAAGATTGAGAAAATGACGCATCCACATTACACTTAACAATACCTGGATGAGGAGGCAGACATCTTGATAATGAAGATGAGAAACACGAACAGGAGCTGGAGTTAATCATACCACATGATAGACGCAAATGCGATAAATTAGAGACCTTCTTGAATTCCCAGAAATTTAAACATGTCAAACTAACAACTCTTTTAAGCATCCCAATGCTTTTCATTAAAAACGAGTTTATTTTGAGCCTTCTAAATAAACTAGTAACAACAAGCAACAAATCCCAACACATTCGACCCCCTCCTTAGGCCTCCATTGGCGAACCAAACTCAACCACCAATCCCCAGAGAAAGAAAGGTAATCCGTAGCAAAGTCAAACTGAGGTGGGGAGAGCTTCCAAACCTCAACGGAATGGGAATACTGAAAAAGCAAATGACGTCCCCCCTTCGTTTTGAGTTGGTG
Source organism: Cornus florida (assembly GCF_030987335.1). NCBI lineage: Eukaryota > Viridiplantae > Streptophyta > Magnoliopsida > Cornales > Cornaceae > Cornus > Cornus florida. The sequence goes on along the minus strand of NW_026775577.1, from coordinate 788,850 downwards.
GTGTTGCTAACACCATTCAACCACCACTGTTGCTTTGTTACACATTTTCAACGACCTAACAACCCTGTTTATATATATATATATCATTATTGCATTATTAACTTAAATTAATCTAGTTTTGGTACCGTGATTCAAGTGAGTGATATCATTACTGCATTATTAACTTGAATTAATCTAGTTTTGGTATAGTGGATACAAGTCAGTGATTAAACTGAAATAACGACTATATATATATCAGTGATGTATAAGTGACTGGTGAAGATCCAACAAGGGCAGATGGTCCACAATCACCTGCTGACTGAGACATGCAATAACATCAAGCCACGTCACTTTCGGCCACCATCACAGTCGCACAGAGATTCTCTGTCGTCGAATAAAAAATGAAAAAAAAAAAATACAATGCTTTACTCAGGACATAGACAAACCCTCCTTCTCACTCCTCACACCCTCTCGTTGGCTTCTTCGCCCAAACAACAAACAGTGGTTGAGTTCTCGCCGCCGGGCATTCGCCGGAATCTGACGAATTTTATGGGCCTATTTTATGACCGGAAAGTGTAAACCCTAGATTAGCTCACAATATACGTACTTTTGAGCTCTTGTTGTATGAATTGTACTTGTCATCGACAGTACTTCACAGTTTCTGTTGTTGTATTAAAGATCTGAAGTTGGGATTTGAGAGAAAAACAGAGTTATGTATGTGGTTCCTCCTCCGAAGCAGTCCGATCCGATATCCGGATACACTAGCGGCTCCGATGGTTTCAGGATTTACCAGACATGGAAAGGCGGCAATGTGAGTTTCTATTACTTTTCTAGGGTTTCGTTTTTATTAACAATGTTTTTTATTTTCATGTTTTGCATATAAAAAACGATTCTTGTTAAGTTTTGTAGTGAAAATCATGAATCTTATTTAAAGGGAACTCTTTTTTTCTTTTTTGTCTATTAGGAAAATGATGTACGGAGTAATTGATAATATATATACACATACACTCACAAAATTGTGATCAATCACACGGGTATTTGACGACATTTTTGCTGTATCTTTATTGATTGAAATAGTTTGGATTGCTAATATCTGGTTGGCATGTGTACTGGAATTACGGTTTATGTTGCTAGATTCTGTTTGATGGTATTAAATTTGTGTGTTTAAACATGTTATTAAATCACACACTCACGCATCTACTTTTTGCTCAATGGGGACTCGAACCCTAGACCTTATACTCTCGAAGGAGCGGAAGTATCATCAGGCTACAAGGCCTTTGGTAATTCTTTCGTTTTTAGTTAAATCCTTGTATGTACCGATAGGCTCCATTGATGAAGATACTTGATTAACTATTGAAACTGGTTTATCGAGACTATGCAAACAATTTCATAGCTTCTTGGATTCATGATTGGAAAATGTTGAAACTAATCATCTAACTTCCATAAATTATCACCTTTTTAGTTTTCATTCATGCATGGGTTTACAATAATTAATACTCATTATCTTTAATTTTTTGTCCTAACCATATACACATCTTTACTTATCAATTTTTTTTTAACCATGTGTGGTTGGCATGAACAATCTCTGTGAGTTTCTTCTAATTTTATAGAACCACTTCTTGGTCGACTTTAGTATTCTTTACTAACTTGATGGAAAAATTGTTTTTTTTTTCTAGGTTTATGTGTATAACACTGAACCCTCTTATCCTTTCTTTATTCTTCTACTAGCACTTACATTTTCCTTCTCATATTGGTCTTCTTTTTACTTCAAATTTAGGGGGGAAAGGAGAGACAAAAGAGTATTTCACTACATAACAAATTTTCTCTAGTTAAACCAAATTGTCTTACTCTTCTGTATGCTTTGAAGTATAGGAACTAGCAATATAGTCTACATGCATTTTATGGGGAAAACATGTGAGGAGTCCTTTTTGGATGCTATACTCTTACATACACTTCAAAGATTAATTTCTGAATATTGTCTTTTAAGGTATTAATCAGTTCAATATCTTGCCTGCATGCAGATATTTTTTCTTCAAGGAAGGTTTATATTTGGACCAGATGTAAGGTCGCTGTTTCTCACCATATTTCTTATTGTTGCTCCAGTCACAGTTTTCTGTGTCTTTGTTGCTAGAAAACTGATGGACAAATTTTCTCACCACTTGGGAATATCAATAATGGTTGTGGCTATTGCATTCACATTCTACGTGAGATCTCTCTCTCTCTCTCTCATACACACACACACAGATTCCTTTTTCTTTTTGTTGATATATTTCTGAATTCTCTTGTAGATTCTTTTATATGTCCGGTTAGATGTTCTTATAAATACCAGTTACTTTGGATTCTTGGTGTATATGGATCATATTACGTCCAAGTTTGTGTAAAAAAATAGCTTTTAACATGGCTTACTTTTTTGGTTTGGATGCAAAGCTTCTTTTTTGTGCATGAAATTCTTGCTTATTGGAATACCTAATTCTTGTTGGCAGTGGGCATCATCTACAGTGCTGCTAAGCCTTAATAAAATTCCAAAACTAAATTCAGCTGTGTGACGTTGAACATGCAGTCATTGTAAGCAAACCACAACACTTGTATTGACTTGGCCGAAAGTCTGTTATGAAAATATCACTGATTTGGTTTGAACTCGCCCATCAAACTCATGATAAAGTGAAACTCAGCCAAGAAGGCTTGTTGTCTTCAACTAAAACTTTTTTCTAAGCTAAGGGATGATATAGTTCATGTTAAAGGTGTTACAAGAGGGATGCCAAAAGGAGGCTGGATTTATGTTAGGAGAAATGATATGATAACCTTTTACTAACACTGCTTATCCCAAAGGTTTAAGCTATATATCAAGCTCCAACACCCTCCCTTGCATGTACCCTTTTCTTGACATGGTGAGGCAAACAAAACAAACCAAGACCAAAACAAAGTGCAAACTCCCACACTGAACCAGAAACAACTGAACAAACATCTATTTTGTTCGTTTTCCCTCCTAACATGGAAATGCGGTATAGAGGAAAAAAGAAGAAGTTTAGACTATTTAGTATATATTTTTTGTAGTTTTGTGGTGTGTTGGTGACTGTGTGTGGCAACTAAGTTGGGCAGGGTTTAGATGGATGTTCTTTGATTTGGTTTGTGACAGTTAATAAGGACTCCTCATCAAGTGCCAGGCTCGTAAGGCCACAACAGATGATAGCTAAGCCCCTTCAGTTTGGCACACATAAACCACCAAGTTTAGTAGGCTCCAGGGCTCAAGATGAGTAAATCCTAGTTGACGTGTGTACAATCCTATAAATAGCGATTATACGTAAAAGTACAACAAAAATCCACTTAGCAAGTACTCTTCCTCCATTTACTGCCTTATTTCCTGCCTCTCCTCAGTAGCCTGTCTTGGCTTTCTCCCATACACGACCTCCCAGAGGTCTTGTCATCAGAATGTGAGAGTTAACTCCCATTTTCCCTCACCATACATATAGAGTATGCAATTACTTTATGACTATATATATATTTTCCTAGTTTACTTTATGACTACATTAAATGACTGAGATGTTATAATTTATTCATGGAAGAGGCTCTGTGTACTTAAGGAATTTAACCTACATGATACATAGGAGGGAGACAGCATAGGTTGGTGTTCTTTTGGGGAATTGTTTTCTGACCTTTATTAATTCCAGTGTCAAAGTTCAATTCAGTTCATCCATCGTACCATTGTTGTGCATCGGTCAGAGGAGTACCATGGTTAGCTCTATATTATTCTGTAACAATATTAACATGATGCCCAAATCAATGGCTAGGATGCATTGATTGGCTTGATTTTTGGATGAAGATTGCCAGTCAGATTATTATCTCGCTTCAGGAGTCAGAGAGTGCCTTCTACTTTTCCACATATTGCATGCACTACATCCAAACCCATTCACCACAAACCCAACTAAATAAAATCAATTTAATTTTTTTTAGTATTGAAATTTAACTTGGTAGATATTTTTTTTTTTGATAAGTCAAATTTAACTTGGCAGATATGTTTGATTTCAGATTTTAGTTGTCCTCCTGCTAACTTCTGGAAGAGATCCTGGTATAATTCCTCGTAATGCACACCCTCCAGAACCAGAAGGCTATGATGGAACTACAGAAGGTGGTGGCCATACACCCCAGTTACGCCTTCCTCGCATTAAAGAAGTAGAGGTCAATGGGATTACCGTGAAAATCAAGTATTGTGATACATGCATGCTTTATAGACCTCCCCGCTGCTCACACTGTTCAATTTGCAATAATTGTGTTGAACGATTTGACCACCACTGCCCTTGGGTAGGACAGTGTGTTGGGCTGGTAAGAAATGCGCTCTCTTAAATTGTTTTAACACTTGTATTTTCCGTATCCATTTATCATAAATATGTTACTTTAACCAAATATATGGCCCATACACAGCACAGGATTACCTTATTACTACTAGAAATTGTGGGTTAGGTTGTAGCTCATTATGTTATGGTTTGTTAGTTGCTGTTCACATCCTTTCTTCTCTCTCCATTATTTGTATTATGAAATTTTCTTTGTACTGGAGTTATAATCGTGTGGTCCAAAGACCCAATAAGCTTGAGCATGCACGACATGGACATTCTTTAGTTAATGAAATTTTCATTTTATACTAAATAATGGGCATAAGTCAGAGCTGGGCAAAAGTATCAAGGTTCATCACCATTCTTCCAGTGCATATAGGCATTTTAAAATAGTACTGTCCAAATTTAATCCGGTGGCCGGAGTTAACTTTTGAGCTTTCTAAGTTTGCATTCATAAAACAAGCGTGATCAAATTACTGTACACAAACTTAGTATCTTCTAATGGTAGTTCCGTGATCAAATTACTGTATGCAAACTTAGTATCTTCGAATAGTATGTCCATATTACACAAGGAATTAACCATTTGGGGGGTGTCAATGCAATTTACCCTTTATTTTATATATATATATATGAAAGCCAACTAGTTTCTACTAGTTAATTGATTTTTTATCCATCTGGGTGAAGGCAGGATTTCCTCTTAGGTCTCTGATAGTGTTACACTACAAGTTAGGGTAGTTGCATTTTTAAAAGTAAACATGAAATTGTAGAGTCAAGATTTTCTCTTCAGCAACATATTTAGCTCCTGAGATATATATGGACTATAAGTTGTTTGGCTATAGATATTCATGCATCTAATTTGATGAAATATTCCTTCGTGCAAGCAGATTCACATTTTTTTCATGCATTTCTTAGAATTGATGTTTAAATAATGGTGTAGAAAATTTTTTCCTGCACCAATCTGTGATCATGTACATCTTGAATTAGTTAACATTATATTGGTCTGAAACTTGGACAATTATAATGCAGCGGAATTATCGATACTTCTTTATGTTTGTCTTCTCGACGACACTTCTTTGTATATATGTTTTTAGTTTCTGCTGGGTGTACATCAAGAAGATCATGGATTCAGAGGAGACAACAATATGGAAAGCAATGATCAAGACCCCTGCCTCCATTATTCTAATAATTTACACCTTCATATCAGTGTGGTTTGTTGGTGGCCTAACTGTCTTCCATTTATATCTCATCAGTACAAACCAGGTAAGAGTGCTGCTATCTTCCTCATGTCAGTATCTTATAGCTTCGATTATGATCCATATGATCCAAAGTGTATTATTTGTGAAGAACAGAACAGGGAGAAATTTTATCTGCACTCCATTTATTTTTGCAGACTACTTATGAGAATTTCAGATATGGATATGATCGGCGAGCCAACCCTTTTAACAAAGGAGTGGTGCAGAACTTGATGGAGATATTTTGCAGCAGTATCCCTCCATCCAAGAACAATTTCAGCGCAAAGGTGCCAAGGGAACCTGGATTTCCGGTTCGATCAACAGGTGGTGGTTTTGTTAGCCCAAACATGGGGAAGGCCGTTGATGACATAGAAATGGGTAGAAAAGGCGTGTGGGGAGATGTCGGGTGTGGGATAGATCATTGTGAAGGGCAACTTAGCAACAATGATGGTACAAACGATAAAGATGGCGGATTAAGTGAAAAGTCCCCAGATATAAGGACTACAGTAGATGAGAGGGACCGTGCTGGAGTATATCCCAGGCACTCCAGCTGGGGAAGAAAAAGTGAAAGCTGGGAGACGTCGGCTGAAGTTGTTGCTCCAGCATCTAGAGTGGGGTAAACAAAGGGAGCGGTAGTAGCAGCGTGATGATGTCCGGAGCTAGGTAACCAACCAAAGCTGTGACTTTTCAACTTCAACAATATTTGTGTGCATTACGGCTCAACACAGTGCGAAGTGTTGGTTTGGCCATTTTGGTTTATGAAGGAATAGCACGGTTGTGTGATTGTCTTCATTTCTGGGTTTTGTATTGCATTCGTGAAATTTGTTGGTGTTAAATTGTAGTGTGTACGCTGAAGCCCCATATCTTTGTTGTTCCTGGTGGTGTTGGGATTGGGTTGGGCTTTGTGTTTGGTTTTGTCCAAGTTGACCAAACTCACATGCATTACACGTGACTACATTTCTAACTCCAAGCTTGTTTATATAAACTGCCCAAGGAAGGCTTGATCAAGCTCAAAGTAAAGTTAACAATTTGTCAATCTTTGCTTTCCTCTTCTTCCTCTCGCTATATGTCAACTTAGACCTGGTGCTAGTATGGTTATTCTTACATCCACCAATAATAACATTTTTTAATTTCTTTTAATCCAACCACTGGATTATATATACCTTTTATGTGTTTGTCATGCGTGCCAAGTATTAAACCATTCGAATATAGCAAAGCATCCTATTAATGAATATATTTGTTTTCTGAATCAATCATTCAAAATTGTTTTATGATTAAATCATAGGAAAACTACACTTACATAAAGTTAGGACCATTAAATAACAAAATTATCTATATTAAAAGTTCAATTTTTACTTTGGTTGAATTAATTAAAATAATTACATTTGTATCAATAACTATTGTTTATGTTTAGGTTGAAATTGCCTTCTAAACACTTATTTCAAAACACTAAAAATTATTCTCCCAAAATCAAGTACCTTTTTAAAATAATTTATTTTCTTTAACTTTGAAACATATTGCTGCAACTTTCATATACACACGATAACTTATACAAATAATAAAAAATATTCAATATAATAAAAAATGGGGCAATCAAAGGTTAGTCCCCAAAACGAAAAATGTAATTAAACTCAAGAATATATAAATGGTCCTTGTTGTGGTACATGAGGTGAGATTATCATCAAATTTTTGGCTCAATTAATTACACTTGTTTTATAAAAAATAAAAAAATAAATGATTGCTGGTGTATATAAAAAATAATATATATTCATAGGAAAGTTTTCACATTTGCATGTATTAGTATGAATTAGGAGGTATGGTTAAAGTTATGTTCAAATAAAATTATATATATGTATATGTGTGTGTGTGTATATATATACACAATGAAATTCCACTTACTGAAAAAATAATTCTATACGTAATAAATTTTCATTAAATTATTTGTATATTTTTAAATTAATATTTGCAGGTTTGAACCGATGTGGATTAGGAGATATCATTAAAAAAAATTGCGCAAAATTTATAATATATATAGTTTTTATTTTATTTATTTTGGTAATATACCAATGCCAAGTTAAAAGTAATTTAGAAATCTTGTTTTTTCTAAATTTTAGGAACGAAATAATGATTTGATTTAGGAAAAATATTTTGGTATTTTGAAATAAGAGTTTGGAGGATATTTTGGACCTAAATAATAATTTTTAATGCATATGTAATTATTTTATCTAACTCGGTCAAATTGAAAATTAACTTTAATAATAGGTTGATTTGTATTTAAGACTTTTAAATCTACTTAAGTATAGTTTTTCCATGTTTTGGCAGTGAGGTGAGGTTCATTCTTGTCTCTATCAAATTTTGAAACGTTGCTTTACAAGAGGCTATATACTCTTAATATAAGGATCAGTCCCATTGAGTAAGTCATAAACAATAAATAGGGATAATAAAATTTAGGATTTGGATTCTCTAAATTAAATATTTTCTAAGTTATTTTAAGTTGAATTCATTACAAATTTATACATAACATTTAAAATTTATTTACTATTATAAGAAAATTTTACTAAAGTTTAAAAACTGAACCGTTTTAAATTAAGAAAAATTCACTATACTTGAATTAACAAAAATTAATATTCTTTGTTATGGAATTAAAATGGACGAAAATGTAATTGCAAGACATGCAATTTTTACTGGCAATAGTAATAATTGGAAAAGAATACATATATATAAGTATGAATATTGATGGAATTAGGAAAATACAACCAAAAGCCCTATCCATAGAAAAGATGAGAGAGAACGTCGTTGGGCGGGTTAAAAGAGAAACAGAGAGTATCATGATTTGTTTAAGATAGAAATAAAGAGAAGAGAGAGGGAGAATTTTTTTTTTTTTTAGAAAATATGAGGGAGAGATAAGGACCTTAAACATCATTAGAGTATGGTAAATTTTCCTTATACAATTTTTAAATTTTAGTAAAATTTTCTTATCTTAAATCAGATTTTCAATTTTCTTTAAATTAGTTGACGTAATTTAACACCAGCAAATAAATTTTAAATGTCACGTGTCAATTGATAGCCAATTCAACTTAGGATAATTTAGAGAATTTTTATGTAAGAGGGACCAATTTTAATAAGCAAATTTTTTTTTTTTTATAAAATAAAATTTAACAAAAAAGAAAAGAAAAAAAATGATAGCTTCTGGAAGATCAGATAGTGTTGGGGGACATAATAATTATTAGATAAGACATTTTTCATAAACATTCAATGAATAGAGTTTATAATATTTTATTCTAGTTTGAAAAACTCCAAATTTGAGTTTTGGTAATTAAAAGCTGAATTAACTTTAAAATCTCTACAGCTGAAAAAGTAGGTCTAAACAAAAAATAGTTGCTGTGCATGAAAAAAGGTGACAATAACTCAACAACTTTCACGAGCAAAAGTAGTGATAGGTGTGTTGGTGTGTGAATATTATATAGAGTAACCGGTTTTTCTAAAAGGAAAAGGAAGAGGAAAAGGAAAAGGAAAATGAAAATATATGGTTGGGAATAAGAATGATGAGGGTGGTTGATAAGAGTGGGCCCGGAAATGAGTTAATTGGTTCGAAGTAGAGACAAAACAACAACAGCTGTATCCATCCATCCATCCATCCGACAGCTTCTAAGGAATGGCACAAACTGCTCTTTCACGTTTGGCTTTGTTTATTCGGATTGTGGGAACACCATTGCTGGCTTCTTCAATTGCTAACGTGTCACAATTAAGTAATTACCCAAATAAAAATAAAATAAAATAATGTAGCTAACATTTTTTATCTCTTTTTCTAGCTACTTCCATTCTGATGATGGATTAGAAGATTGGTTAACTTAATTGCTTGTGTTTGAAGGTATGGAGATAAAATTATTGAACTAGTGAATGATTGACAAATGATATTCAAAGAAAGCAATATATATATATATATATATATATTCAGACTGGGAAGGGGTACGTTATTGGGCTTACAAAAGACAAACAAACATATATATGTAGTGAATGGTTGCTTACTTAAATGAAACAGAACCAGCTAATTTCCCGGGCCGGACATCTATATTAAAGAGAGAGGGTCGTGGATCCTCGTCAGCATCGTCCTATTCAAATAATAGTGCTCTGCTCTCCCACATGACATTACATATTAAAGTAATTCCAAATTAATAAATAAAAAGATAATAGTAGTATATGTTTTAATAAAAGGAAAAAAAAGAAGAAGAAGACTATAATACTACATGGTTTTAATTGTCCACTTCAACGCGTGGGAGCTTCGGTTCGTACAATAATAAATTCAAAATAAAACAGCGTTAGAGCATATCCCATTGGATATTCTGGCCCTTGGCACCTTCTCTTTTCTTTCTCAATGGTTGTGGTTTTCAAAATAAATAAAATACATAATAATGATAATTTTAGTGGAATACAAATGTTGAAAGAGACACGGGCAACTCCAATTTTAAAGACAATCCTCATATGGCTGACTCAATATAATTTGAGATCTTAGATTAAAATTTTATCAAAGTGACATCTTAATGTATTATTAATATTATTTAAATGAAACTGTTTGAGAGTAGCATAACACAAATCTAAGTGAATAATATTTTTTATTATTTTAAATTTTTTTTTAACAATTATTAGTTAATTGTTTTAGATTGACTGTTAGTTAAATATATATTCAATAGAAACGTGAAAAAAGGGGAGCAGGAAAAAAAAAAATTAGATTAGGATAGAATTGTGAATTTTGATAGAAAGTGAAATGAAAATTTTAGAATTAATCAAATTTTTTAACAACGAGGAGTATAATAATATAATAAAATAAAAAGTCTAGTTAACTCGATATATATTGTAAATAATAATAATAACAACAACAATAATAATATCCACTAAGAAAGTAATAATTTAAGGGCCTTATAGTATGGAAATAGTTACAATTAGTTGGACTTAACAATATAAGGAAAGAAAAATATTAAGAACTTAGAAAGATAAAATAATAATTTTAGAGGCTTAATAATATAAGGAAATAATTTTAAAAAAAAGTCTAATAAGGTAAAAAAAAATAATAATTTTAGGGGTCTTCTTATTGGCTCAACTATCTAAATAATGTAAGGAAATAAAAATGTTTAGAAGTTGAAATAATAATTTTAGAGCTAATTCATAAATGAAATAAAATTTTAAAAAATCTAATATAATAAAAATAGAATACTTTTAGAAATCTTCTTATTTGGGACTTGAGACGGTCACCTAAGTCGCTTAAGGATCGAACCGTCCCGGGTCCTGTTTTAGTTTTGTAAAATTATGGTGTTTAAGAAAAAACGTGGGTGTCAAGTGTCCCAAACCAAAAGAGCAGTGGTTGTTAATACTGTTAGGAAAGGAAAGGGGGTAGGGTCTCTCTTTTAATGAAGTCAGTTGAAAATAGACGGAATATATAACTTTGTATGGACGGTAGTAATGACGGCGTTTGGTTGGATGAATGGAATTTGAGGAATATCCAAAGGCATATGAGGAGTTACCAAAGAATATTCTAGGCGAAAATCCCGTTCGGTTTGGTTCCTCCCTCCACTTTTCCCACTCCTTAAATAGTCCTCCCACTTATATCCCATTTGCTTCAACCATTCTTCTATACTTCTCATTATTCTTGTCTCTCTCTCTCACACACACATACACGCAATGGCTTTGAAGGCCGTTCATGTCTCCGACGTTCCCAATCTCGATCAAGTCACCGAAAACCCCTCCTTGGCACTCTACTCCACTCGTTTCACCAAAGGTATATATATATATATATTTATATATATATTTATCATTTTTATATATTACTGGTATAATATAATATTTTTATATCATATGTATAAATGTACGTTTGTTTTGTTCATAAAACTATACATATGGTGCGCGCAGGGGTTGTTGATCATGAGGTGGTGAAATCAAGTTCCTTTAGAATTCCGAAATTTGCAGTGATTGGGCACAGAGGAAGTGGAATGAATGTGTTGCAGTCCTCTGATAGGAGAATGAAGGCCTTTAAAGAGAACTCCATTCTCTCTTTCAATGCTGCTTCCACTTTCCCTGTTGATTTCATCGAGTTTGATGTTCAGGTATACATTCTAATCTTGGATTCACTATATATATATATATATATGTAAGTTTATGTATATTTAGAAAAGTTTAAGTTTGGATTGTTAATTTCATCACTAATTAAGTTTGATTAGTGATCGAATGATTTTCTAAACCCATTAAAAAAAAAAATACTACGCAGGATTGTGATTGGGTTCGGGTTACCGCCAAAGTATATACATAATTTATAAGCGGAATTCTGTTCTTAATGGATTTAAAAAAAAAAAATTATTCATTGACCGACCTTAATCCAAATAATTATATATAGTGCAACTTGCAAGAGTATATGTAAAAAGTTTGTGCCTTGGCACGATCGGCTGTGGGTTTGTCATAAGCTCGCCGCGTATGTCGCATTAAATCCTAGTACTTTTATTGGGTTTTGTAAGCAAGGAAACGTGTCCTATTACTTTATGTCGGTAAGTAGGTCAAACTGATGATCCAATTTAAATTCAATAATGCTATATTTTGTGGTATTGAATTGGCACTTTAACCTAAATTTTCACCCTTTTAAATTTAAGGTGTCAATACTTGACCAGTACTTCTCTGTCTTAAAATAAGTATTATTATTTATTTATTTTTTGTCTGTTTTAAAATAAGTGGTTATTTTTATTTTTTAAATATTTTTTTGGTCCCGAATTAAATATGTCTTTGGTATTTGTAACATTTAATTCGGGACACATGAGTCACAAATACCAAAGACATTTAGTTACAAATACTAAAGACATTTATATTTCACATCTTTTTTTTTTTTTTTTTTGATTTTAAAAATATTCAAAACTTTAAAGGCTTAGTAACTTTTCAATAAATAGGGACTCGGCAGTAATTATATAGCGATTTAATTATTTTTTTAAAAAAATATTAATCTTAAAAAAAAGGACAAACAATGATTAAAAAGAGAAAATAAAAGACAAATAAAATATGAAAGAAATATATATTTACTCTTTCTGAAAGAAAATAAGTGTAAGAGAAAATAGAGAGAGGGAGGAGGATAGTATATGTTTAAAATATTTTAGAGTAATGCTATTACAAGAATGAGCTCTTTTTTATTTAATTATTAAAAAATAATTTTTTTAAATAAGTGAAAAGTTAAATGAATTATTTAATTTATTAATTTATCATGAGAGATCTCTAATATTGTATTGGATCTGATTATTATCAGTTAGAATTTACCAATAATTTATATTTGATATATTTAGTTAACAAATTCTAATTCTAATTAGTTATTAAATTAAATTTGTAATCCATATTAAGGTTATGAATCAAATTCAGATTTGGATCCTTTACTAATAATTACTAATAAGTCTAGATCTCACATGAAAGTCATGTTCATGCACGGACCCATTAAGTGGGGGCAGTCGTCCCACTGAAACTTTTTTTTATTTGTAAATTTGTCTATAAATTTTTTACGAGTCTTAAAAATGTTCATACTTTTTTTTTTACATATTCAATTTTTAATGATATCTCTCTATATATTATTGTTAAAGGTTGCCTACTCTCATCATCTTTATTTTCTTTCCTATTGTGTTGTTATTAATGGTTCTGGACAGATTTATTTTTCACAAAAAAAAAAAAAAAAAAAAAAAAAAAATTCAACAATTGTCTTTAAAAATCCTCTCAGATTCCACCATCATGTTAAAAAATAGTTATTAAAATTTTAAAATAATATTAGAAAAAGCAATTCTATCTGAGTTGAAAATTTAGTACTAGTTGTCGTTTGTCACTTTATTTATTTATTTATTACAGAGTGATAATTTAGAGGAGTTTAATTTAATTTATTATTATTATTATTATTTATATAAACTTTGATCATAAGGGTGCTGTGCTGATTAGTTCTTCCTTTGCCGTCTTGTTGGGCATTATATTTTTTACACTTGTTGTGTGTAAAAGAAACAAATGTATGTTTTGTAGGTGACTAAAGATGACAGCCCCATCATTTTTCACGACGACACCATCCTCTCTCAAGAAAACGTAAGCCATTCCTCTGTCTCCGTGTCTCTCCCCATATTTTTCCATTTATTTCTTTTGCTTTTTCGCAATTGATATCTTATCATTTGGAAACCTGTAAATTTCAGGGTACTGTAATTGAGAAGAGAGTGACAGAGTTGTCTCTCTCTGAGTTTCTTCTCTATGGTCCCCAAAGAGAACCCGAGAAGTTGGGGAAGCCTCTCCTAAGGAAAACCAAAGATGGCAAAATTATAAGCTGGAATGTCGAAAACGATGACTCCCACTGTACCCTTGAAGAAGCATTTCAGATGGTCAACCCTTCTCTGGGCTTTAACATTGAGCTGAAGTTTGACGACAACATTGTCTATCAACAACATCATCTCACCCATGTTCTCCAAACCATCTTGAAGGTGCCTAAAATATACAAATACGATTTGTCAAGTTTATCATTTTCCGAGCTTAATTTATTTTTCTTTATTTATTGGGTGGTTGTTAATTAATTGTGTGGAAAATTGTAATTCAGGTGGTGTTTGAACACGCCAAAGACAGACCTATCATTTTCTCCAGCTTCCAACCTGATGCAGCACTTCTTGTCAAGAAATTGCAGAGCTCCTACCCTGTAAGTGCAATTCTCAAATATCTAATTTTTTACTGTTTTTTCCTTCATTTTCTAGGCAATTAAACTGAATAACTAGTGTTAAAAGCACATATATGAATAAGTTTCTACTTATTCCGAGCAGGTGTTCTTCCTTACAAACGGAGGAGCTGAGATTTACAGTGATGTGAGAAGGAATTCGTTGGAGGAAGCAATAAAGGTGTGCTTAGAAGGTGGTTTGCAAGGCATTGTTTCAGAAGTTAAAGGAATCTTTCGAAATCCGGCAGCTGTAACCAAGATTAAAGCGTCTAAGCTCTCACTCCTAACATACGGCAAATTGAAGTAAGTTCATATTAGAAAGATAATTTATTTAATAACTAAATTTGTGTAGTTGAATGATTAATTTTAGGGTACTGACTAGGAAAATGATGTTTACTTGCAGCAATGTGGTGGAAGCAGTCTACTTGCAGCATCTAATGGGTGTGGACGGCGTGATTGTTGATTTGGTTCAGGAAATTACAGAGGCTGTTACCAACATGATTAAGCCATCGGAGGTGGTGGATGAAGGAGAGATGATACTCTTGGAGGGGTTGGAGCAGATTCAAATTGAAGCCAAACCACAGTTCTCACAAAGGGAGCTGTCATTTCTGTGGAAGTTGATACCAGAATTAATACAGCTATAATATATATATATATATATTCAATTCTTATACATTAAAATACATTAGAGATGGAAAAAGGCCAGCCTATGTACAAACAGTTTAGAGGAACTCTGGCTACCTCCATGCTTCAAAATTTAGGTAACAAGTTTAGAGGGAAAAACCTAGTGAAAGTCGTTTCTTGCTACTTTTACTTGAACATTGTACTACTTTTGAGATAAATATAAGCCAACAATGTTCAATATTTTGTCCAAATGTTATTTTGGTTTATTAGTAGCAAAATTGTGGCAAATTGGTTTTTATAACCACATTATACTTGTTGGATTTGGGCTGAATTCGGATTGGCTCGCCCCAAGTTGGACCCTATTTCTTTGACTAAAACTTGGTTTCCAATTTTCCAAATGCTCATCTACGTATAAATAAATAAATAAATCAAAATAAGAAAAAACATAATTCAAGGGTTCATTTACTTGTAAACTGTGGAGTCACGTAAAGCCACCCAAATTCCTCTCTATGAGAGTGTGAAAGCTAAGTTACACAATCCTTTTTAACAAAACATTAATTCTTCTTAACCAAAATAACCAAAAAAACAAAACATTAATTCTTCTTAACCAAAAATTTTGAGTACGTTCTCGTTCCCATTTTATGTAACTTAATATGGAAGCAATAAATTTTCATGAAATAAAAAAATAATAATATAGAAAACCATAGAGAAATGTTAAATGTCTTACCAGTTTAACTGGTAAGACCTTTATGGGCTTGCTGAGGAATCCACTTCTCACCTTTTGTTTTCTTGTCCAGTTTCTATCCTTATTTGGAAGTTGTCCCCATTTAGATTTGATTTTACATCTTCTCCTCCGCTCTCCTTTACAGATTGGTGGGCAAACTTAATTTCATTATGGGTTTCCACTGGTGATGGTCTTAAAAATTTGGGTTTGCTGAATTTAGCGTGTTGGCACATATGAAAAGGGTGAAATAATCTTTGTTTTGATAGAACTTTAGGAGTCCGACATCCATTGTTAAAACTGCTTGTGCTCAATTTTGGGAATTTATGGATGCTATTCAGGCTCCCTCTTGTTGTGTTGTGAATGGTAGGTTGGGTAAGTTAAATTCGGTTCATTCTACATCTCATTGGTTGCCTCCAAATTTAGGAGAAATCAAATGTAATTTTGATGTTTCTTTTTTCCGGTTGACATCCATTGGAGGAGGTGGTGCTGTGTTTCGTGATTCAACTGGAAAATCCTTCATTTAATTGTTTTTTCCCCTTTTCATTCTCTAAATGTTACTATAGCATAAGCTAAATGTTTCATAAAGGCTATCATTTTGGCTCATCATTTTCATATTTCATCCTGTTGGTTTGAAAATGACTCACAGGTGCTTTGTAAGGCAGTGATGATTCCAGATTCAAGTCCTGTAACTTTGGATGCTATCAAATTTGATATTCTTCAATTGCTTCGAGATTTTTCCTGGGTTCGTGTTAGTCATGTAGTTAGGCATGGCAATAAGGTGCTAATGCAAAGCTAAATTATCTCGAAGTCATATTAGGCAGGACCCTTATTGCTTCACTTCCCGATGGATATTCTCCTTTTAGCGAGATATGGATATTTATAAGAATTTATCCTCTCTTTGAAAAAACAAAACCTTTATGAAGTGGAAACTCCATTTAGGTCGCTAATCTCTTACCCGTTCATCTAGTAAGATCTTTAAAAAGTGAAAACTCCGTTTAGGTCTCTGATTCAAGAAGGCCGCATGCATTCGGAATTTGCGAAGAAATATATATATATATATATATATATAAAGATAATGAAAATAAATGTGAACGTGTAAGGAAATACACTTACAGCCGCCTTGAGTATATTACACCTTTCTTTTCTTTTCTTTTTTTTCTTATTAGTCTCATTCGCTTATATTATAAGCCTTGTAATTTTTTTATTTCTTTTTCTTTTTATTTTTCTATTTTCTTGGGAAATTTATATTACACCCATTCTGAATCATTGATTAAGTAATTCGCTTGTATTAAAAGCCTTATATTTTTTTTTTGTGTTTCAAATTAAACACTAAAATAACATCTTAAGTTACTGAACAAATTTACATCAATTACGTAATAATTATTTTAAATTGTTTAATCGTTTATGCATGTCATATCGATTACGCAACTATTTACTCGAAATTGAGTAGGTATGGGGTTATAAATGAATTTAACTGCATTGGTAAAAAAAATAAAAAATAATAATTGCATAATAAAAATTATAAATTGGTATGAGTGATGGATCGTTAGGGTGTTAAATGAAATTTTTATTAATTTTTTTTTAAGGTAATTTAATTACAGTAAGTTTTTTAGGTATATATATATATATATATATATATATATATATATATAGTTATTCTTGTGGATCATTTTAGGCAACTAACAAAATGGAGTATCCAATATGAATAAGGAATCGTATACTATATTTATGGAGAGAAAAGAAGTATTCTCTCCATCTTTTAATAATAAAATAAAGGAATTGGCTAAATGGAGAATGCTATATTAGGTAAAGCTTTCCACGTTGCATGATTTTGTCCATATATGTGTCCTCATTTGACCAATTGTACAAAATGTTTTTCAATATATATAACGGAAGCAATTCCTAGTCAAGTTGGGAATTAGGGTTGAGTTATAATAGGATTGGGAGACTGTGGCTGTCGTTATTCTTTTATCCATAAATGGAAGTCCAAATGCGGGTAGGACTTGTGTTTCTTGTCTATATAAATATATATCATTTTTCGGGGAGATTAAGGAATTACACAATCCATAAACCGTTGTATCATTTGTTGTTTGGGACAAAGAAGATCAATAGCTTCTTGTACTGTACTTATATTATTATTATTATTAATTTATTCGAGTATCTATCTATCATATATGGAGATGGGAGTTCCTAGTGGGTATCGCTTCCTTCCCACAGAAGAAGAGCTGCTTGGATACTATTTGAACTCGAAGGTCTACTCTGATCCAATGAATAACAATCTCAACAATGTCATTCCTGACCACTATGATGTATTCCACACCATTCCAGAGGACTTGCCAGGTAATTTATTTCTGTTTGTGTTGTGTTGTGTGTCTGTGTATATCTATATATATTATTATTATATATATATCATTGAAACGAAATTGAATGAATGTAGTTGATTGAAAGAATTTGCAATTGGATAGAGTTGATTGAAACAAATTATACTTGAAAGCTATAGATCTATATGGTTTGATATTGAAACGAATTACTAGTTGGATATTGCAACGAATTGGAGAGAGTTGATTAAAATCTCTTGTTTATTGATATTGCAACGAGTTGATTGAAATCTCTTGTTTGAAAGCAATAGACCTATATAGTTGATAGTGAAACGAATTAGTATATGGATATTGCAACGAATTGGATATAGTACACTTGAATGGTGAAGGATTATTTTAGGTCAACTTGAGGTTGAGGTTGAGGTTTTTGATGTGTGACCTTTGATTTGATGAGAATGACAATTGGAGTTTGGACCTAATGATAGAATCGAATTGACGAGAGAATTCTCTCCTATTTGATAGCAATGGATCTAGATCTATATGGTTAGTTGGATATTGAGACGGATAGGATAGAGTACCTACACTGGTGAAGGATTATTATTGTAGGTCACCTTGACGTGTGGCCTTCAGTTAAGGATTTTAGGATTTGATGAGAATGACAATTGGAGTTTCGACCTAATGATAAGGGATAGAGTGCACTTGAATGGTGAAGGAATATTTTTGGTCACCCTGAGGTTTTTGATGTGTTAAGGATTTTAGGACATGATGAGAATGACAATTGGAGTTTCGACCTAATGATAAGAACTTGGATAGAGTGCACTCAAATGGTGAAGGATTATTTTTGGTCACCTTGAGGTTTTCGACGTGTTAAGGATTTTAGGATTTGATGAGAATGACAATTGGAGTTTCGACTAATGATAAGAACTTGGATAGAGTGCACTTGAATGGTGAAGGATTATTTTTGGTCACCTTGGTTTTTGACGTGTTAACGATTTTAGGATTTGATGGGAATGACAATTGGAGTTTCTGACCTAATGATAAGAACGGAATTGACGAAATGATTGAAACGAATTCTCTCCTATTTGAAAGGAATAGATCTATATGATTGGATATTGAAACTAGAAACGAATTATTGGAGATTTCTCTTTGAAACAAAGAATTCTAGCAAATTAATTTCTTTTTAAAACAAAGAATTCGTTTGAAACGAATTATCTTTTGCAGACTGTATTGTTTTAGATCCCATGATTAAATTCCCTTTCACAGGTGATCGTAGGGACAAAAGATATTTCTTTGTCAGATCTTCTGAGGCTAACAAACTCAACATAATCAGCAACAGTGGCGGCGAATGTGGCGGTTATTGGGAGGCCATTGGCACAGAAGAAGATATTGAAGTAGTATATAAAGGCAAACAAGTGCATGCAATGAAGAGATTGCTGGTTTTCTATAGAGAGACGGACTTACCAACTCCTTGGATCATGCACGAGTATCACCTTGTACACTCTGATGACAGCATCCCCAATTCTACCAAGGTATACAATCAAATACTCCAACAACACTCATTTGAAGAAGAATTTCTATGAATTGTAATCTGAAATTTTTGTGTGTAGAAATATTCCAGAGCAAAAGATGATTGGGTGGTTTGTGTCATACGTGAGAAAAAAAGTGATAATGACAGTGATAGTGGTAGTGAGGAAATGTGGGTGAGTGGGCCTTGTGTTATGGATTTAACATCCGAAGAAGACGACTCAGAGCTTCATCAACCTTCCTCTTCCTCTTCCTCTTCCTCTTCTTCATGTTCAAGTGGTGTCAAGCAGCCCTGTCCGAAGGAATCCGATCAGGAAGTCTGCAGTTACTAATTTTTTTTTCATAATGTTTCGTTATCTAATAAATCCGCAACAAAAAATGTATTGAGTTTGATTAATCACTTCTCTATTTAATATTGAGTAGAATTCACATTTTCTTCTTGTATTAAAGTTCTGTATCTTTAAAAGTTTGAGTAATTTTTCCTTTCTTTTTTATAAGACTAATTTTGATTTTGTGTGTTGTGGGAAAGAAAAAGATGCAAAGACTTTGGAATAGATCCGAAAGAGGGTGAGAGTATAGGCAAGAACACGAGGATGGTATGGAGCATCTGCTACGGCTAACAATTCCTGTGCATCTGTCTTTCAATTTAATGAAATCTATATGACTTTCTATTGCACAGGACAGATGTAGGGGTGGGGGGGTGGGTTCTGGTGGGTTTGAGCCCACTCCAAATTTTATTTATTTATTTATTTATTTTTTTTTTCACTATACTAATTTAAGTCCAGCCAAAAAAATAAATTTATTAATAGAATTAGTCTACCCAATCACAAACTCAAGTCAACTTAGCTATCATACTAAAATAAAAGGCCCAAGCAATTTATAGGGCCTCAAAATTTATAGACCCATGGATGATAAGTGGTTAGAGAGGAGAGGATAAGGTACTCTCGAGCATAACAATCCAACCACTAGTATTATAATTTGGGGCGAATTGCAAAAAACCCCCCTTTGACTTTCACCTCTTAGCATTAAACTCCCATTATGAATTGTTTTAGCAAAAAATTCCCCTCAACTATCATGAGGGGGTATTTTAACTGATGTTTGTTTGGGGGGTTATATTTTGGACGAAAATACCCCTTAAATAGTTACCCTTTTTTCCTCTTTTTTTTTTTTTCTTTTTTTTTTTGTGCTTTCTCTCCCTAACCTCTCAATCTCATCCATTCAACCTACCTTAAACAGGATGAAACACATATATTCCACAGTTTCTATATATAATTAATAATTGAAGCCAAGTGAGAGAAGAGAGAAATAGGATGAAATCCAAAGGAAAAAAAGTTTCAACGAATTGGATCTTTGAAACAATAATATTGGATTTATTACAGATAGAGGCATAATTAAGGATGATTTGGGATTTTTGATGAGTTATTGATGGATTGTTTCCGCCTAGGTTTTAACATGAAGGTGAGAGACTGTAGTAAGTTTGCCCATCGAAAATTCATTTTGAATTCCCAATTATTTAGTTTAAATCAGATGGTTTATTAACTAGTGAAATCACCTTTAAGCCATTCATGAACTGTTTAATAGCATAATTCATTAAAATCGAAGTCTCAATGTTATGTGGTGGGTTGTAATGGCAATGGTGGGATGGAGGAGATTGAGAGGTTAAAAAAAAAAAATTGAGGGTAAGTGTTTAAGGGATATTTTCGTCCAAAACATAACCCCTTAAACGTACATCAGTTAAAATATCTCTCAAGATAGTTGAGGGGGTTTTTTTGCTAAAACAATTCATAAATGAGATTTTTTGCTAACAGGTGAAAGTCGAGGGGTTTTTTTTTCTAATTCGCCCTATAATTTATTATTAAGTAAAGGACATTATAAGAAAATAACAAATCCTACTCAATCATATTTTTGACTTAGCAAAAGCACCATAATAGCATATAAACAGTTGTAACATTTTGGACCAATAAGAATTGAATATTCAAACCTCACACTCATAAGTCTAGAGTCAATCTTAGCCATCCATATTAACTAAGAAAACACAACCAGACAGATCTACAACTGTTCGATGCCGTTCACACGGATAGCCATTTTCAACCCGTTGGATTCACTTTTACTCCCCACACCTTTTAGGGCGAATCATTTCAGCCTCCCCAATCGCCTCCATCTTTATACTCGTAAATATATATTTGGATAAAGTACAGTCACACCCCTAAGGTTTGGCAAAAGGACAGACAGATGAAAGTTACTCACTTTTTGGACAATGACACCCCCTCTTTTGGAAATTCTATCCAAACAAGGCCTTAAGTCATATGAAAAGACAAAATTACCCCTCCATATTAAATTCAAATATATTATAAAATATCATACCTTGCAAAATGACGCTATAGCCCCTCATATATACATATATACACAGAGAGGGAGAAAATGGACTCTGAAAATGTTCTCACCACTGACGAGGGCGGTGGCGGTGGCGGTGTACCCATAACCTGATAGCGACGGAGAATCGGCGTCGAAACGTATGGCAACGAAACGTTCCAAGAACCGGACGGAAGAGGAAGCCTGGTAAAGCTGTGAAATTAGTTGCCGTCGCCATTGTTAGTGGCAGTTGCAGTGGAGGAGGGTGGTTGGAGGTTGAGTTTCTTGGAGGTGGGTTGTTGTTCTTGGAACGTTTACCAGGCTTATGTCATGTGTATGTTGTGAGTCTACTGTTTGAGTTCATGTGTATATGTGAATTTTCCATATATACAAATATTAATTGGTTTAGATATAAAAGAAAATTGCTAGATGCAATTGGTCCACAAACTGTGATTGCTG
The DNA here is from genome assembly GCF_030987335.1 of Cornus florida. Taxonomy (NCBI): domain Eukaryota; kingdom Viridiplantae; phylum Streptophyta; class Magnoliopsida; order Cornales; family Cornaceae; genus Cornus; species Cornus florida. The sequence continues at coordinate 766,615 of NW_026775577.1, read as the reverse complement.
GAGATCTTTTATTTTTATTTTTATTTTTATTTTTATTTTTACTTTAATGAGTCTGATAGCTAGAGATCTTCATCACTAGAAAGTATGTAAGAAATCTGCAAGATCTTTGTTGACCTAATGCTCCTTGCCAATGGGGATTTCGACTCGGTTAAAACCCTAAAATTAGCATTAGACCAATTCACCAAGCTTTCTGGACTAATCATTAACAAGTGCCTGAAAGTAGCTTGTTGAAAAGATCACGAGCAGAGAAAATTTCTCTCATATGCTGTTAGACTTCAGTTGGTAAAATCTTAGTCAGGCACTTAAACCTACTGGTCTTGCTTGTTTGGTTAAGAGAAGCTGCTAGGCCATTCATCAAAACCTAAGTAGGGAATGAGTCCAACTTCTACTCCTTTTGGATGGATGACTGGCTCCCCCAGTGTCCACTACTGCCAGGAATTGAGCCTAATGTCGTGCATATTCACATCTAATGCAGGTGTGTTGTAACCATTCTCTATGATTTTTTTTTTTTTAACCCGGTAGGTAATTCTTGTAGAAATATTTATGATTAATAAAAAAAAATTTGAGGTTCAGAGAAACAATTTATTTATAATGTGCATTCCTTTTTAATTTTTTCCATTAACAGCTTTTATCCTCTATATCCACCAATCGAAGGCACTCCAATAGATTTTTCACTTGCTCCATAAGCTCTTCAGATATCTTCTATATCCAGGAGCGGCACCGGCGGGAAACAAGAAGCTCTGCTGTGAGCTTCTCGGCGGTTCGCAGCGTGATGGTAGCAATGGCGACGGTGGACTCGGCTGTGATGAGGAACTGCGGCGGTGAGCTCGGTTGTAAAGAAGACTTTGTTTGGCTCTCCTGTTTTGTATGTGTGTGTATTGATATACACATGTAATTTTGGGTTTCGGTTTGGGTTTGGGTTTGATCTAAGGGTATTTAAGTCAATTAAAATATTAATTTTATATCAAAGGGTAATAAAGTCAATTCATCATTATCAGGGTCTCTTTGTTCATTTTTCAAACTTGAAGGGGTGTCATTGTCCAAAAAATGAATAACTTTCATCTGTGTGTCCTTTTATCAAACCTCAGGGGGTATGGCTGTACTTTACCCTATATATTTTTAACGCAAATCATTTCAGCCTCCCCAATCGCCCCTATCTCTATACTAGTTCTCAAGTCTGAACTTGCCCCCCCCTCCCTCTCTCTCTCTCTCTCTACAACTGCAAACTAGAAAATCTACGAGAATCAGAAGTTCAAAACCCATATATTTCAGTTTATCTATCTGTCTGCAAAAATCAAAAGTTCAAAACCTATATCGGCGTATCATTTTAGATTGTTCAAAAAATCAAAACCCATATCTTTCAGTTTCCATTGCCCACTGTTCCACTTCGGGTTCACCGTTCGCAAGCTTTAGCCGTTGTTTCTCAACTCTCAAGCTTGCCCTCCTCTCTCTACAACTGCAAACTTGTATGTATGGGTTTTGTTTTATTTTATTTTTTCTAAATCAACAAATCAAGCTCTGTATTTCTTGTTTTGCAAACTAAATCTTATTTGGTGAAATTTTTTATGATCTTTTTTAAATATATATATATATATATATATATATATATATATATATATATAATATAAAGTATTAAAATTTGTTGTGAGACAATCACCGTAATATACATTAATATATATATATTTTAATTTCTGTAACTTCTTTTTTGTTGACAAGAAAATTTGAATCTGGGCATGAAAAAAAAAAAAAAAAAAACTTGAATTGGATTAGAAATCTGTAGAGATTGAATCTGAAACAATTTTTGTCAACATGCCAAGCTATAAATAATTTTTTTTTTTTTTTACAATATAAAGTAACAAAATTTGTTGCAAATATACATTTTATTTCAGAAAAATAAATATATATATTTTTTATTTCTATAACTTTTGTTTTGTTTTGTTTTAGAAATGTGCAGAGAGTGAATCTAAAATAATTTTTATTAACATGCCAAGCTGGAAATCTTTTTAGAACTAAAAAAAAAAAATCATAACAAGAACTTTGACAAGCAAAAGTACTTAATATAGAGTAAAACTCTAAAGTTACTTCTTGAAAATTAAAATACTTACAAAAAGCATGCTTTGAAGTGAATTCCATAGTGTTGGAGAGGGGCTTGCCGTGAACAACCTCACACTCTGCTTCCACTAGTAGATTCTCAAATAGGATTAGTAAATTGGTTAAATGAAGAGATAGGGTACTAAATGGTGAATTGTTCAGTAATAATTTGTTCAGGAATAATTTGGTAATTTTTTTTTTTATTAATTACCCAAATAGGATTTTCTATATGCCTTAGTCAGTTAATTGTCTAAAGAAACATTATTAGTTAACTAAAATTGAATTAAACATCAGTTGGTTTTGGTTGATATATTTTGATTTAGCCCATCCCATTGAGAAATCCTGATGTTTTGTTTCACATAGAAATACAATCTCTGCAATGCACGAAGGACGTATTCAATCTTTCTGCCATATTTTTATTTTCAAATCTTGGTTTTTGATTTTCTTTCGTTATTAGAATGCAGAATATCAGGTTTTGAAGATTATTCCTAAATTGATGCATTGTACTTTGTTATTGCATTAATTTAACATAAGAGCTGAGTATAATATGTGTTAATCGCACCTACCCGTAATCACACCTCTCCCTACGGATAGGTATCCAACATTTTGATTGAAAGTATAGTTGGGTTGGGTTGATACATGATACAAATAGTACTTTGATGGTGGTGTTTTAATTATTATGAGTGAGATTGTAAAACTTCTTCTTCACAACTTTAAGTGTTTTCTTATTTTTAGGGTTAGCATCGGGCCTTAACATTTAGCAAGAACAAGATTCAAGAAACACGCATCCTCAGTCATCACGTAACAAACTCTTACTTTTTCTAAAATTTTAATTGGCATTTTTAATTATTGGTTACGTTTATTTATTTATGTTTTACATACTGATTTTTTGTTTTTGTTTAATTTATTAATGGGAATTAAAGACTTTGAAGTTTAGTTTTCAATTTCAGAATATAAGTTTTACAAGTTTATTAACGCTTTTAAAACTTTTCCTCTTTTGTCCTAATAATATAGGTCTCTTTATTGAAAGAAGAGAGCTGATGAGAATGGGTGGATTTGGCAAAAAGAAAATAGGCTTGTTTTTTTTGCTTAGCTAATTGAATTATTTAAATCCCCTTACCAAAATAATGATCTCGAAGCACATATTGATGATATTCTTGTGCCACAAAATGCAACTTTTCTAGTTTCAGGAACTAACGGCGCAACTCCAAGAACAAAATGATAAACTCCATGAAGATTGTCCCTCCTCAACATACTGAGGGCAAACATCGAGTTGTGAAAGAAATTATTTCTAATCTACTTTAATTTTTTTAATATTCTTTTTTGTTATTCTAGTAATTTAATTTTTTACGAACTGTTTAGGTTTAAACTGGTTTTGGTTATGTTAACATAATATATTGATAAGAGTTGTTAAAGGTAATGTTAAAATGCCTTGTCAATTTAAGATTAAGTTTGTGATGAGCCAACCTGAATTGGACTTGAGTTGAACTTGCTTGAACATCACATATTGCTTGGATTCTTGCTTAAAAAATAATCTTTTTTAGGGGAAAAATCACATAACCCCCCTGTACTAACCCCCCTGTACTAATTTTTTAGATCAAAATGCCCCTACTAAAATTAAACACCCCCCTGAACTAACAAAACCCATCAAGTTGCCCCGAAATGACAAAACTGCCCTTCTAAGTTAATTGTAAATTTAAAACTTATAATATTATTGTAAAATTACAAAAATACCCTTGAGTTGGTGGGTATACTGTTCATCTCCATCTTCCTTTGATTTCACCATGGCTAGAGTTGTTTCAATAGCGTCCGTCTAAATCAACATCATGATGATCCAATGAGAAAGGCAGGTAGGACAATCCATGAATGGCAATTCTGTTGTTGCAGATAACATCAGGAGTCTCAATGTTGACGTTGCTGATCCTGAGGGGGCCCGACGCATGCACCACCAGATTCTTCCCCTCTTTCATGGTGGGTAACTCTGTCAACGGCGGCAACCTTTCCAAATCAGAGGCAGTGAGCAACATGTTGGGTACGATGTGGAACCTCAAATTGCGAAAGTAGATATTGAAATTACCAAAATTATGGAGGGAAGTATCACCGAGAGTGAACAACATCATGTTGTGAAGGCCCTCTGGTTGATAGTACTCCATCTGTAGCACTACACTCAGCCTGCCATAACCGCCCGCCTGCAGACGCACCATCGCATCAGTTAGCATCATCGCCATGGAAAGGAATGTCTCTGGGTACTGCTCAATATTCGGTAGCAGCTACGGATAATCTACCAAAAACTACGAGCACTGTGGGACCATGAATCCTTCTGTGATTGAGATCGAGATCATGAAGAAAAAGACGGACGCTATTGAAACAGCTCTATCCACCTACCATCTCACCACCACTCATCTTCCATCTCACCGGTACAGTCGGTACAATTGACAGTGATTACGTGGTGCTCACCTTGTTTCTTCCCTATCTGGACCAATACGACATCGTCCTTTATCGGCGAACCCATTTTGGAAACCCCGACGATAAGAATTGACGGAATTTCAACCGGAATCGATGAGTTGGGGTGTCCTTCGGCGGCGGATATTCAGGCGAAGACGGAGTCCGATCAATTTGGACTGTTTCTAGCTACTTACAAGAGGAGCAAACAGAGCAAAAATGTTGCCGAAGTCACACAAGGAGGTCCAAATCAAAATTTTAACTTGACTGGGTTGGTGATTGTGGTAACGCCGCCGCAGAAGGTAGTGTTCATAACAACACTTTGGTTCTTACCTTGCTGGCGGTGAAGTTGTCAAATTCGTCCTCGAGCTTCTGTTGTAACTCATCGGAGTCGTGTCGACGGAGAGGACGATGGCGCCCCAATCGGCACCGTAGAGGACGGAGGTAGGGCGGACGTGGAGGAGGATCACATCGTCCTTAGGGCGGAGGTAGTTTTGTACCTCCCTCTTGACAGTAAAGGCACTCTCGTTGCTAAGGTCGACGATGATGGTGATGCGGCGGTGGGCTCCGACGGTGGAGAGGGGGAAATTAGGGGAAGATGGCTGGTGTTTGAAATCAAAAGGAATATGGTGATGAATAGTAAACCCACCAACTCAAGGGTATTTTTGTAATCTTATAATAATATTATAAGTTTTAAATTTACAATTAACTTAGAAGGGCAATTTTGTCATTTCGGGGTAACTTGATGGGTTTTGTTAGTTCAAGGGGGTGTTTAATTTTAGTGGGGGCATTTTGATCGAAAAAATTAGTACATGGGTGTTATGTGATTTTTCTCCTCTTTTTTATTATTTAATGTTTCACACAGGATATTTTAATCTTTGGCCATCTTAAATTAGTTAATTAGGTAAACACTTTAAACAAGTTAAGCAGGTAAATATGTTAAACAAGTTGTGTTTGTTGTGTTTAACATTATTCTTTTATTAAATAGATTATACGTGTCGTGTCATCATGTTATGTTCGGATTGACATGTTTAGTGTTATAGCTTTAGTTTGACATGAGAGGCTAGTACAACCAATGCCTTTCAATGCGCATAGGCTTTGTCCATCCTGACATGACAACAATAGCAATTAGAAAAATGCTCTTTGCTTCATAAAGTAGCATCGAGAAACAATAAATTCCTGGGATGAACCGGTGACGTCTTTGCAAATAATTGGTTCTGTATAAAGCAAATCAAATTTGCAAAAGTTGATATCCACCAACTTCGGGCAATCGGAAAGCATGTTATTACCTTTCTTTTATTGATTTATAGAAGATTCGAGTCATTTCATCTCCTGCATCATAAATTAAGAATGGTAAGAAAGAGAGTGAATTTTGATTTCATAGAAAACTCATCAGTGGAATTTGTGTAGTTCAATTTCAATAAATACATCAAATCTCATTCAATGACTAAATTTACGGTATAAAATTCAAAAAGTTCCTATGCTTTTTTGCAGCTCCCAGCTGCTACCACTCTCAAAGCTGATAAAAAAATAATTCCGTAGGCCTCATTATTTCTCTTCAACCAATACCGAATCTATACCAATGTGTTCATTTCCATTAAAGAATACAACACCACATGGTTTTTCATCCAACCAATTGTCCAAATATCACCAATTAACACACAAATTTTTAGACGAATTTTCTTGATTTATTCTTATAAGGTCATGAATTTTAATTCGAAAGTTAAATATATTTGCAACTGTAGATAATATAAGTCAACTCAATCAACCGAAAAATCTTGTTGAATCAATTCATATTTATAAATAGTCGACCATATTTCTTCAATTCATTGTAGGTTTAAACAAATTAAAACATGTGATTTATTTTCATAATTAAAGTTCTAAAAGAAAAAAATAAATCTATAATTAAAGGAGTTTTTAAAAATTAAAATTGGTAAAATCATATCTAACAGAACTATGTTATAAGAAAAATTAAATAAATTGACTATATTATTTATTAAAAAAAATACTTTAATAAAATGTGAATAAAATAATCTAATTAATAACTTGAGTGTGTTTTTAAAATAAATATTATTAAATAATTTTTATATTAATGTATTAGATATTAAAAGACTAATTTTATTACTTTAGCTTAAAACCTCAAATTACAAAATGGAAACCATACTTATATGGTAAACCGGGGCGTTTTTTTTTTTTTTTTTTTTTGCCCTTTTCTGGTTCAATGAATACAGTGGGCACGGTTAAAAGCGTTGAAATCAATGCTGATTTTTTTATTATTTTGGGAAACTACTTAGAGGATTTTTTGTTATTATTATTTTTATTTTGAACAAATACTTAAAATAAAAAAATTTAATTTCAAGAAAAGGTAGCACGGTTTTCAAAAAGAAAAGATAAAAAGCTGTATCTCATTCATCGACATGTCAGTTTATTGTGATTAAACCATACATCAGAGCGTCGGTGGGGTGGGTCCCAGTTGCCATAAGGGTTAATTATTATTCTTAAAACTCGTCCCACCATCCCAATTTAACTCCCAAGAATTAAATTCATATGTAATTATGTATGGGACACAATTAAGTGAGTGTCTCTGGACTATTACTTGTTCAAGTAATTTTTTTACGAGATGGTGAGTGGACTTTATATTCTCATCCTAATTTATTATGGTGAAATTTTTTCTTTCTGTGCATGTGCACGTAGGCGAAGTTTTTCGTACCATATAAAATGTTACATGTTGCATGTTATTATGTAGCATAGATTATGACAATTTTTTAAAACTGTTAGAAAAAAATTAGGGCATATTTGGTACGTTTTTTATTTTTAGGGAATTAATTTTTTTGAGTATTGTAACTTTGAAAACGTGTTTGATAAAAAAATATTTTGTTTGGTATAATAACGAAACGTTTCCTGAATAGAAGTTAAAAATTGAAATATCAATCCGATACTTTTACATTTTTCTGCACCGTAAAAAAATGTTTGAAATGACTTTTTTGATTTAGCTATTATATTTTTTAAAATTTGTAACACTCTTTTATCAAATACATATATTTTTGTTTTTACTTTAATTATTTTTACAACAAATAGATATTACCAACCCAATTACTATTCAAAATACCTTATAATAAAATATATATTTTGTTTTTGATTAAAAAAATGCAAAAAACAACATTTTTCCTTGACTTTTTTTTTTTATTATTTTTATCTTTTCCTTACAAACGCGTTCATTAAGCTATGTTTGGTACGGTGAAAAAAAAATAATGATAATATTAGTCATGAAAAAAAGGGAAGGGAAGGGAAGGGCATGATAATTTTAACTCCTATCGTGTTTGGTTAATTAATGAGGAAAAAAGAAAGAAATGGATAATAATCATGTTTGAAAAAAGAAAGAATAAAAAACTATTTTAATAAATTTATTATTATACCTTTTTATATTTTAAAAGATAAATTTATTTTTCTTGAACGGCTAATATTGTTTTTTTTAATTTGATCATATATATTAAATAATAACATTTTCAAGACAACAGGAACATTAATTTGAAAATGACATCAAGGCCATAGAGCGAGGCGTGTAACTTTTTTTGTATATGGAATGAATGCTTGTGGATTGAGATTAATTTGATCATATATATATATATGTATATTTAAAATATAAATATATTAATAACTATTATTTTATAAAATAAAAAAGACAAAGTCCATTATAATTAAATCCAGCCCATATTCTGAACGCCCATCTATATATCAACTCCTCATTTCCTCTCAGCAACTCAATCACGAATATCACGGTCAACTGAAGGATCACTTGTGTTATACTGCAATTAATAGTCCCCCCTACACTGAGTCACTCAATTGCAACAAAAAAAGCAAAACCCCTTTTTTTTTTTTTTTTTTTTCTCTCACAATCCTTCAAATCCCTGAATCCAAACACCCTTAGGCTATGTTTGGTAGGATGGGTTTGAAGGGGGAGGATAACATTAGTTAAAAGGGAAAGGGAAGGGAATGATAAGTTTAATCCTCAATCGTGTTTGGTTGATTAATGAAGGAAAAGAAAGGGAAGGATAACAATCATGTTTGGGAAAAGAAAGGAAAGGGAAGGATAATAAAAAATTTCCTATTATGCACTTTATATATTTTAACAGATAAATTTTTAGATTTAAATATGCAACAATATTTTTGCCCCAAGATTCGGTTCTAAGGCTCAGTTTGGTAGCAAATGCCACATTCATCTTCTCTTTCCAAATCAATATTTCAAAACTCAACAGCACTTAACTAATTTATGCAGTGGTATTGATGCTAAGCAGCCCAACTCTGCCATGAGAAAATCTGCGCGTGTGCAGCTGATTAAGAATGGGAAGAAGATCGCTGCATTTGTACCCAATGATGGTTGCTTAAACTATATTGAGGAGAATGTAAAAGTCTTCGACAAAACTAGTGTAGATCTTCTTTAATTGCTTGCTTTGTGTTGTAGGACACAAAGCAAGCTAAATCTTATAAAAGGAGCCAGCTCAAGTAAAAGTGGAGGAGGCTCCAATATGAATGGAGCGGGCTCTACTTTAAGTAGAGGAGGCTCCAATATGAGTAGAGCAGGCTCCCAAAATGGGAGGCGGCTCCTTTCAAGAAAAATTGTTTTGGGAACCAATTTTATGTCATGTTAGGTGGCAGAAGTAAAACAAAGAAAAAGAAGTGCAATTTACCCAAAAATAAAAAATAAATAAATAAAATGTAAATCACTTTTATTCCTAAAATGAAGTTGAAATAACATTCATACTCAAGAGCACAAATGAATTTCCTATTAAAAGTTTGATTTCCTTCAACAAAAAAGATGATAAAATCAACACAACAATAATAAAGTCAATGAAATAAGCATATTGGTAAGTACTGAAACAATCAACAGATCGCATAGAAAACCCAATTACTAGATCTTCCTTCAAGCAAGTAACAACAGAGAAAAGTAAAAAAATGATCATTAATTTAATCTTTAAATTTGGCTTCTTACTTTTTTGGGTGAGAGGGGTTTGATCACAAATGTAATCAATGATGATCAACAACATAAAACAGTAAGTTAGGTTCTTTCTGACTTTGTTTAAAAAAAAAAAAAACTTAACAACCCAAGGCATGAAGTGGATCAAACATACAGATCCACCAATTTCTTGCAAATAATGACCCCAAATTAGGAAGTGCCGAGATATAATGGGAATAGGACACTTGAAGGGAGCCGGCTCAACCATGATCATGGAGCCGGCTCTTATGGGTTTTTGAGAGGTGCCGAGTGGAGCCGGCTCTTCCTTTTTGTAGAGCCGGCTCCACATTTTTTTTGGAGCCGCCTCAAGTAATTGCTGGAGCCGGCTCTCTTGGGCATTTGAGAAATCCCGAGAGTTGGTGTATGCAGGCCAATAATACAGGCCCTAATATGAAGAGCAAATTTGAGGGTAAAATTGGCTTAATAAATATTTTGTATGCCATTGCCTGCCATTGCCTTCCCTTTCCTTCCTTATCCTCCCAATTTTGAAAGGTTAAAAAATTACTATACGTTGCTTATAAATAACCCTTCAAACCCCTCCCTCTCCTTCCCTTTCCCTCCACTAACTTTACCCAAACACAATTTTTTTATTACCCTTCATCCCCTTCCCTTCCCTTTCCCTTCAAACCCATCCAACCAAACTGACCCTTAAGGTTCCCAGTACCTACGGCCTAAGTCACTCTCAATCGCAACAAAAAGCCGCAGATGTGAGTTGTAACAATACTGCTTTACAAAGCAGACTAGCTGTAAAGTGCTGTATACGTACAGTCAAAGATTTGAAACCAATTTTGAAATCAGCAAAAACTGAGACATTATTGCATGCGTCACAGATTCCCACACTTATATGTATTACAGTACTATTTTACCAATTAAAATATTTTTAGGGTAAATCATTTCAGCCTCCCCAATTGCCTATTTTTAGGGGAAAGCATTTCAGCCTCCCTAATCACCTCCATCTCTATTCTCGTTCTCAACTCTCTCTCTCTCTCTCTCTATCTGCAATTGCAAACCACAAGATCTACATGAATCAGAAGTTCAAAACCCATATATTTCAGTTGATCTATCTGTAGATCTACATGAATCAGAAGTTCAAAACCCATATATTTCAGTTGATCTATCTGTCCGCAAGAATCAAAAGTTCAAAACCTATTACCTATATCAAAACATATATCGGTGTATCATTTCAAGTTGTTCAAAAAATCAAAACCCATATCTTTCAGTTTCCAACGCTCGCTGTTCCAGTTCGGGTTCGACGTTCGCAAGCTTCAGCCGCTGTCTCTCAACTCTCAAGCTTGCCCCCCCCCCCCCCCCCCCCCTCTCTCTCTGCAACTGCTAACTTGTAGGTATGGTTTTTTTTTAAATCAAATAAAAAAGGTCTGTAATTCTTGTTTTGCAAACTAAATCCTATTTGGTGAAATTTTTTATGATTTTTTATTTTAATATAAAGTAACAAAATTTGCATTGCATTTTGAGGTAATCACCGTAATCTGTTATTTATTTATTTATTATTATTATTTTTTTGATGTTGTCAATTATGTCTACAAGAAAATTTGAATCTGGGCATGAAAAAAAAAAAAAAAAAATCTGAATTGGATTAGAAATCTGCAAAGATTGAATCTGAAACAATATATATCAACATGCCAAGTTTTTTGAAGCTGGAAATCTTTTCAGAACTAAAAGAAAAAAAAATCATAACAAGCACTTTGACAAGCAAAAGTACTTAATATAGGGTAAAGTTATAAAGTTACTTCTTGAAAATTAAAATACTTACAAAAAGCATGCTTTTGAGTGAATTCCATAGTGTTGGAAGGGGCTTGCCATGAACTACCTGACACTCTGCTTCCACTAGTAGATTCTCAAATAGGATTAGTAAATTGGTCAAAAGAAGAGATAGGGTACTGAATGGTGAATTGTTCAGAAAGAAATTGGTAATTTTTTTTTTTTTTTTTATTAATTACCCAAATAGGATTTTCTATATGCCTTAATCAGTCAATTGTCTAAACAAACATTGTTTGTTAACTAAAAGCATAGTTGGGTTGGGTTGATACATGATACAAATAGTACTTTGATGGTGGTGTTCTACTTGTTATGAGTAAGATTGTGAAACCTCTTCCTCACAACTTGGATGTGTTCTTATTTTTAGGTTAGCATCAGGCCTTAACATTTAGCAAGAACAAGGTTCAAGAAACATGCCTCCTCGGTTATCAGGCAACAAACTCTTACTTTTTCTAAAATTTTAATTGGCATTTTTAGCTATTGGTTATGTTTATTTATTTATGTTTTACATATTGATTTTTTGTTTTTGTTTCTATATATATATATATATATATAATATTGTTATGATGTGGTGCTCGAACAATTTATTAATGGGATTTAATGACTTTGAAGTTTAGTTTTCAATTTCAGAATATATGTTTTACAAGTTTAGTAACACTTTTAAAACTTTTCATCTTTTGTCCTAATGATATAGGTTCATTTTCTGAAAGAAGAGAGTTGATGGGAATGGGTGGTTTGGGCAAAAAGATAATAGGTATGTTTTTTTTGCCTAGCTAAGTGAATTATTTAAATCCCCTTACCAAAATAATATTCTTGCGTGACAAAATGGGAAACTCCATGAAGAGATTGTCCTTCATAATGAGGGACGTCTCCAGGCAAACATTGAGGTTTTGAAGCAAATTCCGTGGAATTTCAATTCCATCCGGAATATGAAATGTGTAGTAGTCTAGGTAAAACTTGAAACACCTTATTGTCTATTTTTGAAGGAAAGACAGTATTATGTTTAAATCGGTAGATACAAAACAGTTTGAATCTCTTTTCCAGGTTCAAGTGTTGGGTTGGTGCAGATATGATATTATTAAAACGCCTTAGTTGTCTATTTTTTTTAAGAAAAATCAAAATTGAAAAGAAGAGAATGCAATCTAGAGATATAATTTAGATTGTAGATGCTTGGTATTTTTTGTTTCATCTGTGCATGATCATGCTCGCTCAAAATCACACACACGTACTGACTAGAATCCTCTATAGTAGAAGTTGCTTTCAAAATATTTTAATACAAACCATTTGCTCTGTTATTATTCTTTGTGTTTATTTATGATAATAGCACGTTAAATATTTCCTAAAATGCTAGGTGAGAGTTTAAGAGTCCAAAGGACCAAATGAGTACCCTCCATAAAAATTATTCAGATAACCATGTTGTGTCGATACCGATGCTTTAAGGGGAATATGAGAATCTTGGTAACACAACTGGTTACATTTGATCTTCTGTTTGTAATATCCCAATCTTCTAAACAGTAATGACTTTCAAATTTAGCTTATGAATGCCATTTAAAACATTGTTCTTAAGTAGAATTGGTAGTTCCTTACCTGTAACTGGCAGCTTATGTGTTCATAATAGGATCCATAGTTTTGCTCGGGAATTTATAATTAGTAGTTTTTGGGTCTTCCCGAACCCAACTCTGGTCAAAGGTTGGGCCTGGGCAAGGATGCAGAATTAAAGACTATTCAATGTGATTAGTATCTAAAATTATTTCTAATCTACCTAATATTTTTAATATTATTATTTTTTGTTCCAGTTATTTAATTTTTTACTGGCTGTTTAGGTTTAAACTGGTTTTGGTTATGTTAACATAATATATTGATAAGAGTTGGTTAAAGGTTAGGTTAAAATGCCTCGTTGATTTAAGATCAAGTTTGTGATGACCCAACATGAATTGTACTTGAGTTGAACTTGCTTGAACATCACATATTGGTTGGATTCCTGCTTAAAAAATAATCTTTTTATTGTTTAATGTTACGCAAGATATTCTTAGTGATTTCATGTGCACATTCAAAGAGGAAAAATGGAAGTTCTAATACCAAGGTTACGAGCACTCTTTCTTTCTCCAATTTTTGGACTAAACAGAAGAGTCCTGATAGATATAGAGAGATCATTTTCTTTTCCCAACTTTGGATCTTTGTTGTTGTTGAATGAAGTGTTGTAACCTAAGCTAAAAGTTTTTGGTATTGGAGATAAGAATTACCATTATTTGTTTGTTTATTTATTTTATAAGGTTTTTGTGCATTCATTTGATTACTATTGTTTAATTATTTACATGTGTGTTTTTAAGTGTGTGTATATAATCTAATCACCACCTGGATCTTATGTTCATAGTGTTTTTTGTGTCCTGTGTTCATAATCGAACATGATGCAATGAGTTGTGCTTCATGAGGAACTATTTTCCTCCAGATTCGAACTTGCTAACCATATGAACATATTAACTGCATACGCCAAGGTTGTTGGGTTTGACCGATGATGAAGAGGAAAGGCATTTGTTCTCTTCTTGCCTAATTCTTCAAGCCGCAATCATCGTTGCAGTACCATTGTGGGGGAGTATAGGCATTATAAGACAGGTGATTGAAGGGAATTTGGCTACTATGCAGGAAAAGGTGTACGTAATCAACAAATTGCAACACTGTAAGAGGAAAGAGACGGACTCCTAGAAGACAATGCTGCTTTTCTACAAGAAAATATTGTTCTCGGAGGAGACAATGTTATTCTTCACAATGAAAGAGGGCAACTACAAGCACAAAATGCTCTTCTCTGGCCAAACGTTGTGCGTCTCAAGCAAATTATGAGGCGGTACAATATTACGATTCCCCGTGACGTGTAGGCAAATTCTGAGGTCCCATCACATTTGAGATTTTCTTCTTTCATCAGCAAGATTAAAAGTATTCAGGCTCACATAAATAGTAATGACTTTCAAGGTAATGTTAAAATGCCTCGTTAATTTAAGATCAAGTTTGTGATGACCCAACATGAATTGGACTTGAGTTGAACTTGCTTGAAGATCACGTGTTACTTGGATTCCTGTTTAAAAAATAATCTTTTTTATTGTCTAATGTTTCACACTGAGATATTCTTAATTAGTGATTTCATGAGCACATTCAGAGGAAAATGGAAGTTCTGATATGATGTTACATTGTGCAATGTGCATTAGTGGGTGAATCTATGCTTTATGTGTTTATTCACGAGGAAATGTCTATTCATAGTTCTTTTTTAATGTAGATTTCTTAGTCTCACTTTATTATATCACTTGAAAGTCAAATATGGTCACGTGATATTTTATGTGTGTTCGTAAGTGTGTGTTTATATAAACTTATTATGTTCATAGTGTTTTTTGTGTTTATTCTTGCCGATATGGATTATAGGTGTGTTTCGTGTGTTCACAACAAAACGTGCACGAATATGTGTATTGGAAGAGGTAAGGAAAAACAATATTATGTTTTTAAATCGGTAGATACAAAACAGTTTGAATTGCCTTAATTGTCTATTTTTTTTTTTTTGAAGGAAAATCAAAATTGAAAAGATGAGAATGCAATCTGTGTTTAAATCTATATAGAGATATAATATAGATTGTAGATGTTTGTCATTTTTTGTTTCATCTGTGCAGGATCATGCTCTCTCGATCAAACACATACCGACTAGAATCCTCCCTAGTAGAAGTTGCTTGCAAAATATTTCAGTGCAAACCATTTGCTCTGTTAGTGTTCTTTGTGTTTATTTATGATAATAACATATTAAAAAATTCCTAAAATGGTAGGTAAGAGTTTAAGAGTCCAAAGGAGCAAATGAGTACCCTCCCTCCGTTATAAGGTTCCAATCATGGTGACTTTTTTAGTTACTGTTATCAGTTGCTCTATATTGATCGCCAAAAGCATGCCTTCCTTCCAATGCATATAGGCTTTGTCCATCTTGACATGACAACAATAGAGTTAGAAAAATGCTCTTGGCTTAAAAAGTAGCATCAAGAAACATCAAGTACCTGGGATTAATCGTTTTGGCAAAGAAAGGGGAAAATTAGATGTGATAAATCATGAGTAACAAAAAATGATCCAGAAAGCATATTATTACCGTCTTTTATTTATGTCCAGAAGATTTGAGTCATTTCATCTCCTGCATCATAAATTAAGAACGGTAAGAAAGAGAGAAGTTTTATTTTATAGAAAAATCATCGGCGGAAATTGAGTAGTTCAATTTCAATAAATACATCAAATCTTATTCAATGACTAAATTGATGGCATAAAATTCAAAAAGTTCCAGTGCTTCTCTACAGTTCAGTAGTTCAATTTCAATAAATACATCAAATCTTATTCAATGACTAAATTGATGGCATAAAATTCAAAAAGTTCCAGTGCTTCTCTACAGTTCCGTTGAACTTTTTTTGGCATTTTAAGCTCTCAACCAATCAATTGATTCAATTTTAGAAAAATTATACATTTTTGCAGCTCCCTACCCCTTTCCCACTTGCGGTTTTTTTTTTTTTTTTTTTTTCCTCTCATTCCTTTATGCTTCTTTGTTTCCACTTTTCTAGAGCCCGATAGAGAAAAATATGCAACTGGTGGTAAGGTAAGAACTGCTCGACCATTTTTTATTTATTTATTTTTTTAATAAACATACTTTGATTCATCACTTTCGTTTGATCTTATCTTCTGCAATCATCGCCATTTCTTGAATTTTTTTTTAGATTTTTTATCCTTTTATATTCTATTATAATGAGATAAATATGTACTAACCAAATATTATAGATATATTTTAATCAAGTAGTCTCTACATACTTGAATTTTATTTTTTTATTTGTTATTAAGTTAGAATTCTAGTGGCTGCTGGAAATGTTTGCTATTGACGGGATGAGGAAGTGAAATATAGGAGAAAATTATTATTTTTTTCTTAATTGAGTAGGATTGGGATGTGAGGCTTAAATACGAAAAAGTACAATGAATCAAGTAGGTTTGTAAAAGTTATGTAAGGTAGTTGGTTATTATTAGGATATATTTTTTTATAAAAAAGTATAAAACAACCGTTGGAGCTAAAAATAGGTAATACAAAATTTTTGTGCAAATCTACGGTGACACATCATATTTACACAAAAATGTATACACCACGGTTGGAGATGCTCTTAATAGAATGAGAAAAATAGAGAAAAAAAGAAATATGTTGATGTGACTATATAAAATACATAATAATTTTACATATTGGTGACATGACAGTGTATCTTAACTTATTGCTAGAGATTTAAAAATTTTTTTTTTTTACACATCACATGTGACATTCTTTGGCGGTGATATGGCAAAATTGCCTAATGCCACGTTAATTAATGATGCCACCTCAATGCCACGTAATATTGTATCTTTATATTTTTTACTTATACCTATATTAAATAATATAAAACTATTTTCTACTTGATTTTCCCTTTTGAACCAGAGATTTCCCTTTTCGAATCATAACCAAAATCTAGATAAAAAATAGCTCTTCGTCTTTCTCTCGTCTTCCTCTCGTCTTCCTCTAATTTTTCTCGTATTTCTTCACAATAATAATTTTCCTAGTTTATGAGTCTATTAGTATTATAGTTAATCTGCAATATGGCCCAATATTGCATTTAATTTTTGCACAACCCTAAAAGTAAAAAATCACAACTTTTTTTTTCAGCATTTTCTCGTTCCCCGCAAAATCAGAGTTTGCATTATTGAAAGAAATCCTTGAATCTTGCTTTCTCTTTCATCATCATCAAAATATACAATCTTCTCCTTCAAGAAATCACCAACATCTTGCATCTCGATCTTGTTGCATGTAATGACCTGAACTAGAAGTATCCGAATCATTAATGAACAATGAAGATGAATCCGGGCCCGTGAGGTCATACTTGGGGTAAAACAGTCATTTCGTGCAAGGGAGACGGATAATTTGACCCTAAGCAAGTCCAATGAGATAAATTCAATTCATTCAATTCTGTAACATTCCAAGGGCCAGATTTAGTTTCCCACAAATACGCACTCCTAGTTTAAACGATTTCCGATATTGTCTCCCTAAAATATGAATCTCTCTCCCTAGGATGGGAATCTGAGAATGGGGTTAGTACAATTGGAACTCTTTGAAACAAAGAGTTGTAGCAAATTACTGGAGATTTCTCTTTGAAACAAAGAATTCTAGCAAATCAATTTCTTTTTAAAACAAAGAATTCTAGCGAGTCAGTGGAGATTTCTGTGAAACAAAGAATTCGTTTGAAACGAATTATGTTTTGCAGACTGTCTTGTTTTAGATCCCATGATTAAAATCCCTTTTCACAGGTGATCGGAGGGACAAAAGATATTTCTTTGTCAGATCTTCTGAGGCTAACAAACTCAACATAATCAGCAACAGTGGTGGCGAATGTGGTGGTTATTGGGAGGCCATCGGCACAGAAGAAGATATTGAAGTAGTTCATAAAGGCAAACAAGTGCGTGCAATGAAGAGATTGCTGGTTTTCTACAGAGAGACAGACTTACCAACTCCTTGGATCATGCACGAGTATCACCTTGTACACTCTGATGACAGCATCCCCAATTCTACCAAGGTATACAATCAAACACTCCAACAACACTCATTTGAAGAAGAATTTCTATGAATTGTAATCTGAAATTTTTGTGTGTAGAAATATTCCAGAGCAAAAGATGATTTTGGGTGGTTTGTGTCATACGTGAGAAAAAACAGTGATAGTGACAGTGATCGTGATAGTGAGGAAATGTGGGTGAGTGGGCCTTGTGTTATGGATTTAACATCCGAAGAAGACAACTCAGAGCTTCCTCAACCTTCCGCTTCCTCTTCCTCTTCTTCATGTTCAAGTGGTATCAAGCAGCCCCATCCTAAAGAATCCGATCAGGAAGTCGGCAGTTACTGTGTTTGTTGAGCCCTCCTCCATCATATCATATCATGCATGGTTTGTTTAGTCCTGGGCAAATTTTTATTCAGAATGTTTCCTATCTAATAAATCAGCAACAAAGAATGTATTGAGTTTGATTGATTACTTCTCTATTTAATATTGAGTAGAATCCACATTTTCTTCTTGTATTAAAATTCCGTATCTTTAAAAGTTGATAATTTTAAAGAAACCATAACACAAGCAAACAAAACCTTTCTTTTTTTTGACCTTTCTTTTTCATCAGACTAATTTTGATTTTGTGTGTTGTGGGAGAGATAAAGATGCAAAGACTGATAAAAGAAAAAGAGTACAAAAAAAAAAGGGAGAGAGGTGTATGCTACATATCGCAATAGTATAGGCAAGAACACGACGATTGTCTGGAGGATCTGCATGCGATGGCTAACAACCCCTGTGCATCTGTCTTCCAATTTAATGAAATCTGCATGATTTTCTATTGCACAGGGCAGATGTAAGGCTGAGCTTGAGCCGACTCCAAAAATTTTAAAAAAAAAAAAAAAAAAAAAAAAAAAAAAAATTTACTATACTAACTTTAGCGCAGGTCAAAAAAAATTTATTACTACATAATAAAATTGGCCCATCCAATTAGGCCCAAGTGAAGTCAGCCACCAAGAATCCAGCTTCAATATTTTGACATTTTCAAAAGCCGACAATAATCTAGAATCTTCTATGCCGTTCAGATCTTAGATCACGGGAGTCCATATGATCTTGGTCATGGTACCAAAAAAAACATCAGCAAATATGCATTCTGTGGTTGAGACACTCTAATGTCAAGAGTTGAGATGCGTCACTGCCTCTGACAGCTTTATATAAAGCTGATGGTAATGGTAAAGCTCGTTGAAACTTTATCGTAGAGACACTTGACTTGACAGCTCAGTTTTTTTTAATGAATTTTAAATTTTTATTGCTTTTGGCCAATTTCAAGTGGTCGATGGTATATAAAGCTGATAGTGATGGGGTAAATTGAAAAAACCTCTCTACGTGTATATTTTTTTTTTAATTGCTTTTGGCCAATCTACAGTAATATTGCAAACTTGCATGTTGAATCAATATTTGGGGAGATTGCTTAAAATAAATTGATTAATTCATAATAGATGAGGAATGCTAAATATATATATATTTCTTTTGCCTTTCAAATCGGTGCCTTATTTATTATTGTTGATTAATTTAATAAAAAATATATTTGAAAATACGTTTAAAAATTATTATAAATAGACCATAAATTACATTTACAATTTACTAAAATTTCATTTTTAATTCGATTATATTATTCCCTTATAGCACGTGTATTGACTTTACAACACATACATTATTTAAGTTAGGAGTGCGATTCGAAAAAAAGACCTAAAAAATTTATCTCTAAAATTTCTGACAACGCTATTATATCCTGAAAATTTTGATTATATTATTCAAAAGTTTATATTACTGCATTTCGAATCATGTGTACAAGATTAAAAAAATTCACGAATGTAATTGATTCTGTGCATTTCAGATACAATCCGATACTGTTAACATTTTGATTTTTAATAAGTTTGGTTTTTTTTTGAGTAGCATGAGTTTACTAATTTTCACATTTTTTCCTCTTCTACATCAGCTTTTTTTCCTCTCATTTATCTCGTCACTTTAGTATGCAAATATCAACAACTTTTATGTCTCTTTCAAAAGTGATTCATCATTATCTCTCCAGCATTAAATTTTATTTTTAAAAATCTGAAGAGAGCATGTGGAGTATTTTTTTTATTATACTAATTTTAGTTCAGCCAAAAAAAAAATAATAATAAATAAATAAAATAAGAAATTAATAGAATAAGCCCGCCTAAAATAAAAGACTCGAAGCCAAAATATACCCAGGCCGTTCCAGACCCAAGGCGACAAAGACAATGGCCTAAAGTCTCAAAATTTGTAGGCCCATGGATGAAAAGTGGTTTGATAGGTGAGGATGAGGTAGTCTTGAGCACAACAATTCAATCATTTTAATATTCTCAATTCAATCATTTTAATATTATTTTTAACGCTTTATTATAATTTATTGCTAATTAAATGACATTTTAAGAAAATAACAAAAGTTCAAAACCCATATATTTCAATCAATCTATCTGTCTGCAAGAATCAAAAGTTCAAATCCCATATCAGCATATCATTTCAGATTGTTCAAAAAATCAAAACCCATATCTTTCAGTTTCCATCGCCCGCTGTTCCAATTCGGGTTCGCCGTTCGCAAACTTCAGTAGCTGGCGCGCTGTCTCTCAACTCTCAAGCTTGCCCCCTTCGCTCTCTCTGCAACTGCTAACTTGTATGTATGGTATTTTTTTTTTTTTTTTTCCTAAATCAGCTAATCTAGGTCTGTAACTCTTGTTTTGCAAACTAAATCCTATTTGGCGAAATTTTTTATAATCTTTTTTTAAATATATATACAATATAAACTAACAAAATTTGTTGCATTTTGAGGCAATCACCGTAATATACATTTTATTTCAGCAAAACAAATATATATATATATTTATTTCTGTTTTATTATTTATTTATTTATTATTTTTTTTTTGTCAATTATCTCGACAAGAAAATTTGAATCTGGGCATTAAAAAAGAACAAAAAAAGAATCTGAATTGGATTAGAAATCTGCAGAGATTGAATCTGAAACAATTTTTATCAACATGCCAAGCTATATATATATATATATATTACAATATAAAGTAACAAAATTTGTTGCATTTTGAGGTAATCACCATAATATACAATTTTTTTTTCAGAAAAACAAATATATTTTTTTATTTCTATAACTTCTGTTTCTTTTTTTTTTTTTTTTTTTTTGGTTGTTGTCAATTATGTCTAGAAGAAAATTTGAATCTGGGCATGAAAAAAAAAAAAGAAAAGAAAAGAATCTGAAATGGATTAGAAATCTGTAGAGATTGAATTTGAAATAATTTTTATCAACATGCCAAGCTAGAAATCTTTTCAGAACTACAAAAAAAAAAAAAAAAAATCATAACAAGAACTTTGTCAAGAAAAAGTACCTAATATAGGGTAAACCTTTAAAGTTTTCTTGAAAATTAAAATACTTACAAAAAGCATGCTTTTGAGTGAATTCCATAGTGTTGGAAGGGGCTTGCCATGAACTACCTAACACTCTGCTTCCACTAGTAGATTCTCATATAGGAATATAGGATTAGTAAACTGGTCAAAAGAAGAGATAGGGTACTGAATGGTGAATTGTTCAGAAATAAATTGGTAACATTTTTTTTTAGTAATTACCCAAATAGGATTTTCTATATGCCGTAATCAGTCAATTGTCTAAAGAAACATTGTTAGTTAACTAAAATTGAATTAAATAACATTTGATTTTGGTTGATATATTTTGATTTAGCCCACCCCATTGAGAAATCCTGAATGTTTTGTTTTACATAGAAATACAATCTGTGCAATTCACGAAGGATATATTCAATCTTTTTGCATATTTTTATTTTCAAATTTTGGTTTTTGAATTTCTTTCGTTATTAGAACGCAGAATATCGTGATATTGATTTGTTAATTTTGAAGATTATTCCTAAATTAATGCATTATACTTTGTTATTGGATTAACTTAACATAAGAGTTGAGTATAATATGTGCTAATTACACTTATCCGTAATCACACCCCTCTACGGATAGGTGTCCAACATTTTGACTGAAAGCATAGTTCAGTTGGGTTGATGCATGATACAGATAATGCTTAGATGGTGGTGTTTTAATTGTTATGATTGAGGTCGTAAAACCTCTTCCTCACAACTTGTGTGTTTTCTTATTTTTAGGGTTAGCATTGGGCCTCAACATTTAGCAAGAACAAGGTTCAAGAAATATGCCTCCTCAGTCATCAAGTAACACACTCTTACTTTTTCTAAAATTTTAATTGGCATTTTTAGCTATAGGTTACGTTTATTTATTTATATTTTACATATCGATTTTTTGTTTTTGTTTCTACACACACACACACACACACACACACATATATATAATATTGTTCTGATGTGATGCTCGAACAATTTATTAATGGGAATTCAAGACTTTGAAGTTTAGTTTTCAATTTCAGAATATATGTTTTACAAGTTTATCAACGCTTTTAAAACGTTTCTTCTTTTGTCCTAATAATATAGGTATCTTTTCTGAAAGAAGAGAGTTGTTGGGAATGGGTGGATGTAATACCCCTAATTTTAAAAGGATAGTCTCGGTATTTATTTATTTATTTTTATTATATTTTTTTTAATTGTTTAATTGATTATTTGACTAATTGTTTATGTGTTTAATTGAATTAAGTGTTACTTGATTAATTGGTTACTTATCTATGTGTTATTTGTATTTTGTCTAGGTGTTATTTGTATTATTTGTTTAATTAGATTGTGTGCTTAAATGATGTATTTGATTAATGTTAATTAATTGTAAATTAAATGTTTTCATTTCTTTTATTATTTTATTTTATTTTTCTTTTATGGTTATGGTTAGTGGTAATTGGCCAACCAATTGGATCCCATGGACTGCTTGGATAGGAGGTTGGATGGGTATGGATAATTATCCATGGATAGTTGTATATGTATATATATAGATATATATGTATATACATATATATAAAAAGGAAAGTAATTTATTAATATTATAGTAACTTTAGTATTAATAAATAATCTGATGTATATATTTTATATATTTATATAATAAGGATATACATATATTTTATACGTAACATGTTTTAAGTTACCTTTTTAATATTATGGTAACTTTAGTATAAATAAATAATCTGATGTATATATTTTATTTATTTAATGAGAATACAGATAGATTATATACTTAACTTGTTTTAAGTTACCTTTTAATATTATGGTAACTTTAGTATTACTAAATAATCTAATGTATATATTTTATTTAATTAATAAGGATATGCATAGATTATATACGTAACATATTTTAAGTTACCTTTTTAATATTTTCATTTTTATTTTTTTTTATTAAGTTGACTTGGATTGGGAAAAGGAATAGGGTTATTATTTAGCCTATAAATACACAACTATAGGTTGAAAAAGGAGTGAAAATATATCACGTAATATATTCTAGAGAGAGAGTTAGAGAGAGAAGGAGAAAGAGGGAGGAAGGAGGAGAAAACCCTTTAGAGAGAAGATCAAGGAAGAAGAAGTTTAACTTTCAATCCGAAAGTTTAAGGCAAGTTCTTCTTCTATCTCTTTCCCTTTGATTCGTGTTTCTGTACATGCCTAGAAAATTCCAGGATTTACTAAACACATAAAATTAAATAATGCATGTTTAATTGGATTAAAGTATAGGTTTTTGTGAAATTGGGTCATATCTGTTCTTGTGTTATAAATTAAAAAATGCATGATTTTGATTTGATTTCTGGTGTGAATTTTTATATGTTTGAATTATGTATTTTTCATATATGTGGAATGATGGAACGTAGAAACATGCCTATGATTCTTGAACATTAAATAGGGACTAGGTTTGGGTTTAAATAAATTTAAATACACTCAATCATAACGATGCTTGCTATTTAAATGTTTACACAAACGAATGGATTTAATCTTTTAAAATGCTTTAGCAATTGAGAATAAATGTGTAGGATGAATTGGATATGGAGAATGCTTATTTGACGATATAATAAAATATCATCATGTATAAGATTCAGTTTGTGTAGGACATATGATATATGAGCTTAAATAAATAATAAGTCATTCATATTCTGTGATAACTTGATATCATATTATCATAGTTATTTCTGGAATGTTTGATGTATTTCTTTAATTATTACATCAATTGTTGGATTGTGTGGTTTAATGCACCGGTATGGGACGGTGGCATTCTAGGGACGGATTAACTTATCAGTTAAGTCCTACCTATTTTATATAAGGGAATGGATTAACTAAAATGTTAAGTCCTACTTATATTTAAGTCAGGTCAGCTGAACAAGTTGAATGACTTATGGAGGATTAATTTATTATATAAGGGAATGGATTAACTAAAATGTTAAGTCCTACTTATATTCAAGTCAGGTCAGCTGAACAAGTTGAATGACTTATGGAGGATTAATTTATGCTGGATAGGATGGTTACTAGATTTTATATATATAAATATGGTGCCATGATATGAGCTTGAGTCTCAGGATCAATGGTTAGGGCGCGTATATCGCCAGGGATGTGTAGCTAGATATAGTGTAGTTGTGTACCCTGGTAGGTCTAGGTACTCATGCCCACTATATGTGCGTTTTGCATGTTGCCTACTATTCAGGTTGAGACAACCCTATAGTCTAGTGAGGTTCCTTTAGTGTGTATATATATATATACGGACTATTAGTTACTGTTGGATTGACTAGGATGTATACGTATATCGGATCTCTGCTTGGACTGTAGTAGAGTAGAACTTGTTTGTGGGCCTGACCCACCATTATTTTTCAGGTGTTCGTCACGAGTAGAGGTTGTTCGTGCTGAGCGGGGATCAGTCTATTTCATTCTTCCGATGCTACATAGGAGTTCCTTTATGATTCAGTTTCCTGTTTTAGATTACTGTCATTTGTTTAGTTTGGATTTTCTAGGGGTCCACACAGTATGGATTCCCGAGTTGTTTTTTGGAGGATCAGTTGTATCAGAAGAGTTTATTAATTAATGGAAATATATTATGAGGTTTATTATTAGATTATCATTTTAGTTTTTTGTCAGCATTTTATTTATTCTTCTTTATTCTTTTGTACTCTGTGTTCGTTTATTATCAATTTGTTTTGATATCCTCGGGTATTCGGGCGTGGGCCTGGCCAACCCGCATTCGGAAATTCGGGGGTATCACAGTGGAGTTGGCAAAAAGAAAATAGGTATGTTTTTTTGGCCTAGCTAATTGAATTATTTAAATCCCCTTACCAAAATAATGATATTGAAGCACATATTGATTATATTCTTGTGCCACCAAATGCGAAACTCCTTGAAGAGATTGTCCCTCTTCAACATACTGAGGGACGTCTCAGGGCAAACATTGAGGTTCTGAAGCAAATTCCGTGGAATTTCAATTCCATTCGGAATATGAAAAGTGTAGGTAACTTAGGTAAAACTTGAAACACCTTATTGTCCAAAAAACAGTATTATGTTTAAATCGGTAGATACAAAGCAGTTTGAATCTCTTTTAGCCTCCTGTTATTTTCAGGTTCAAGTGTTGGGATGGTGCGGATATGATATTATTAGAATGCCTTAATTATCTATTTTTTTAAGAAAACTCAAAATTGAAAAGATGAGAATGCAATCTAGAGATATAATATAGATTGTAGATGCTTGTTATTTTTTGTTTCATCTGTGCAGGATCATACTCGCTCAAAATCACACACACATACTGACTAGAATCCGCGCTAGTAGAAGTTGCTTCCAAAATATTATAATACAAACCATTTGCTATGTTATTATTCTTTGTGTTTATTTATGATAATAGCATGTTAAAAATTTCCTAAAAGGTTAGGTGAGAGTTTAAGAGTCCAAAGGAGCAAATGAGTACCCTCCTTTAAAATTATTCAGATACCCATGTTGTGTCGGTATCGATTCTTTAAGGGGAATATGAGAATCTTGGTAACACAACTGGTTACATTTGATCTTCTGTTTGTAATATCCCAATCTTCTAAACAGTAATGACTTTCAAATTTAGCTTATGAATGCCATTTAAAACATTGTTCTTAAGTAGAATTGGCGGTTCCTTACTTGTTACTGGCAACTTATGTGTTCATAATAGGATCCATAGTTTTGCTCGGGAATTTATAATTAGTTGTTTGTGGGTCTTCCCGAACCTAACTCTGGTCAAAGGTTGGGCCTGGGCAAGGATGCAGAATTAAAAACTATCCAATATGATTAGTATCTAAAATTATTTGTAATCTACTTGAATATTTTTAATATTATTTTTTTTTGTTCCAGTAATTTAATTTTTAAACTGGTTTTGGTTATGTTAACATAATATATTGATAGGAGTTGGTTAAAGGCAATGTTAAAATGCCTCGTTAATTTAAGATCAAGTTTGTGATGACCTGAACATGAATTGGACTTGAGTTGAACTTGCTTGAACATCACATATTGCTTGGATTCTTGCTTAAAAAATAATCTTTTTTATTGTTTAATGTTACACAAGATATTCTTAATTAGTGATTTCGTGCGCACATTCAAAGAGGAAAATGGAAGTTCTGATACAAGGTTACGTTGTGCAATGTGCATTAGTGGGTGAATATATGCTTATGTGTTTATTCACGAGGAAATGTCTATTCATAGTTCTTTTTTAATGTAGATTTCTTAGTTTCACTTTATTTCCTTGAGTTGTATTATATCACTCGAAAGTCAAATATGGTCATGTGATATTTTAATTTTATTTATTTATTTATATATATATATTTTTGCTGGGTTGTTATGTGAAAAATACCTACTGTGTTAAGTCTTAAGCGAACTGGCCAGCATTAAGATATGGATGGGAAATAATTCTATACTATCTCTCTGTTTGCTATTGGATTCATTGCACGGCAACGTGTTTCCCTTCTCAGTACCCACATTATGGTTTGTTTAATTTCTATCATAATTTGTAAATTGTGAATTTTTTGATGGTTTATAGCTGCCATGGTATATAAATGTACCATTATACCATTGAAGGACGACAAAAAATTGGTGATTAGTATGACCCTGTGACATGTACCATCCGAGCACTCTTTTTTCTTCAATTTTTGGACTAAACAGAAGAGTCATGATAGATATAGAGAGATCATTTGCTTTTCCCAACTTTGGATCTCTGTCGTTTTTGAATGAAGTGTTGTAACCTAAGCTAAAAGTTTTTGGTGAAGTGTTGTAACCTAAAGCTAAAAGTTTTTGGTATTGGAGATAAGAATTACCATTATTTGTTTGTTTATTTATTTTATAAGGTTTTTGTGCATTCATTTGATTATTATTGTTTAATTATTTACTTGTGTGTTTTTAAGTGTGTATATATAAACTTATCTTATGTTCATAGTGTTTTTTGTGTTTATTTATGGACAGGTGTCGGTCGTGTGTTCATAACCGAACACGGTGCGATGATTTGTGCTTCATGAGGAACTATTTTCCTCCAAATTCGGACCCTGATAACCATGGGAACGTATTATCACAAACGACTCTTGGCCCTTCCTGGCGTGGTAATTCTTAGATAAAAGTAAAAATTTATTCTGTCTGTTTACTCAAACTGCTAGTTAGTATTTAATTTTTTTTTTTCCAGGCGTCGTATGGTACACCGAGTCCTCGTGATATATTTTATACTAGTGTTAAAGATCGGTTGTCAAAATGTGGCCTGTTTGCAGATGTTGATTATCTGCAGTTGAGGGCTAAATTGCTAAGATACTGGACATATATATATCCTATTTTGGTTTTGGCACTCTAAACAATTGAGCTTTTGGTAAATCCTATAAAATTCTCCAACTGGATTCGTCTTCGTCATCAACAGAAAGAAAGTGATTCGAACCCTTTGTACGAATAACTCGTACAACACTGGGCTGGTCATCTCGTCTGCTTAAAAAATGAGATGACAGGAGTATTAACAACGTAATCAACTAATTGCTGAACTGCAAGAGGATAGAGAGGGACTCCTAGCAGAGAATGCTGCTATTCTACAAGAAAATAATGCTCTCGAAGCTTATATTAGTGTTCTTTAGAATCAAAGAGGGCAAATAATCAAAAGAGGGCAACTCCAGGAACAAAATGCGAGCAACATTCCAAAAACACCCGACGTGTAGGCAAATTTTGAGGGATTGAAACATTTATATTCTGTAATAACTCGACATTCCAAACATTTTTAATCTTTGGCCGCCTTAAACAGGTTAAGTGGGTAAACAGGTCGTGTTTGTTGTGTCTAACACGACTCGTTTATTAAATTGGTTATATGTGTCATCGTGTCAGGTTGACATGTTTAGTGTTATATCCCTAAGTTTGCATAACACAATTATGAAACGCGACTACTCCTAATGCCTTTCAATGCTTATAGGCTTTGTCAATCCTAATGCCTTTCAATGCATATAGGCTTTGTCAATCTTGACATGGCAACAATAGCAATTAGAAAAAAGCTCTTGGCTCATAAAGTAGCTCTCGGCTCGTAAAGTAGCATCAAGAAGCAATAAATACCTGGGATTAACCGGGGACGTTTTTGCAAATAATTGGTTCTGTGTAAAGCAAATCAAATTTGCAAAAGTTGATATCCAACTCTAAAAGGGGACTCTCTTTATTTTTCTTCAACCAATACCGTGTCTATACCAATATGTTCATCCCCATTAAAGAATACAACACGACATGGTTTTTCTTCCAACCAATTGTCCAAATATCACCAATTAACACACTCAAATTTTTAGACGAATATTCGTGATTTATTCTTATAAGGTTATGAATTTTAATTCGAAAGTTAAATATATTTGCAACAGTAGATAATATAAACCAACTCAATCAATCGACAAATCTTGTAGAATCAATTCATTTTTATAAATGGTTGACCAAGCTATCTCTTCAATTCATTGTAGGTTTGAACAATTTAAAACATATGATTTATTACATAATTAAAGTTCTAAAAGAAAAAGAAAAAAACGTATAATTAAAAGAGTTTTTAAAAGTTAAAGTTGATAAAATCATATCTAACAAAACTATGTCACAAGAAAAATTAAATGAATTGACTATATTATCTATTAAAAAGATACTTTAACAAAATGTGAATACAATAATCTAATTAATAACTTGAGTGTGTTTTTCAAATAAATATTATTATATTACATATTAAAAGGCTAATTTTATTTTTTTCGCCTAAAATCTCAAATTATATTAATGATGGAAAAGAAATATGAAAGTAAAGAAAAACTATGAAAAATGTCTCTCTTAATAAAAAATTTCCCACCAAAAGACTTTTAACTTCTTTTTGGCTAAATAAAAAGAAAAGGTATGGGTAAAGACCTTGAATTTGAACTTATTTCTATTATGATATTTAGAGAACCAACAGATACATACAAATATATACATGTACATACATATATTAGTGGGTGGGTGGCCTTGATACTTTTGGATGGGTCTGGACTTTGGAGCTATGAAGTACGGACACAGGTACGAAACGACACGGGTACGGCGATATGACAAATTTAAAAAAAATAAAACAAGGACACGGCATGGATACGGTAATAAAATAATAATATAATTTTTATTGTATATAAAAAATATTTGCTTTTATTTAATTTCTTATATATATTAATAAATATAACCCATATAAATTAGCCTAATCAACTTTTTTTTTTTCAAAAACATAAAGTCAATGGTAGAAGACCACTATATATATATATATCAAAGAAAAAACACATATCTCACCTAATCCCTTCTTTTTCTCCCCAATCTCTCCTTTTTCAATGACCCACGTGACCATGTCTCTGCTTCTCTAATCCCTTAAAATATGCCGGACACGATTAGAGCATGTAGGACATGTGTCCAAGCCTGGGATACGCGTGTCCGTGTCGGACACGTGTCCAACACTGGTATGTCGACTCTTAGAGCCGTGTCGGTACTTCATAGCTTTGGAGTCTCTCCTTAGCAGACTAATCTGTGGCAATCTTTGGCGGTGATATGGCAAAATGGTTGGTGGAGACGCTGCCACCTAATGCCACGTCAATTAATGATGCCACATCAATGCCACATTATACTGTATCTTTATATTTTATTTTCTTATACCTATTTTAAATAATATATAACTATTTTTTACTACTTAATTTTTCGTTTTGAACCAGAGATTTCCCTTTTGAATCATAACCAAAATCAAGATAAAAAATAGATCTTCGTCTTTCTCTCGTCTTCCTCTAATTTTTCTGGTATTTCTTCACAATAATAATTTTCCTAGTTTATGAATCTATTAATATTTTAGTTAACCTGCAATATGGCATTTAATTTTTGCATAACCCTAAAAGTGAAAAATCACAACTTTTTTTTTCAGCATTTTCTCGTTCCCCCGTAGAATCAGAGTTTGCATTATTGAAAGAAATCCTTGAATATTGCTTTGTCTTTCATCATCATCAGGATATACAATCTTCTCCTTCAGAAAATCACCTGTAAGATTATTTATTTAATTGTGGCCCATATGATTTGGATTGTGACATATTACTTGGTGGCTAAGTAAATAGATATCAATTAATATTATTTATTTATGGTCAACTTATGATTACCTTTTTGGTAATTACTTATTGGAGAAGTGTTTTCCTTTCTTATTTCTTACTTTGATGGAAAGTAAGATTATGTTACTAAAAGGAAAACTGGTCTTCTCTCTGCCTTTATAAAAGTGCATATACTCTATCAATTATGTATAATTAATGATATAACACGTAAAAGTTTTATATTTGCAAAAGGCCAAGAGAGAGAAACTAGTTTCCACCTTTGCCTATTGATCAGAGTTGCAGATTAGTTCGTGGTTAAAGAATCTAGACGTTAGATTTAATCTTAACAAGGTTTGATATCATGAATCGAGGTATTTATATCTAACCATTTATTTATGCATTATAGATATGTGAAAATCATGAAGTCCTAAGATCTTAGGATTCATGTAAATATTGTGATTAATGATTTGCACGAATAATTATAGTTTATATGTGGTATTAGAGCTTATGGTTTAGGAACTCATTATTTTTCATTAAAGTTGCATAAATAATATGTATAAATTTAAAATTAAATGATTGTATAATCCATTCTTTTCAAATCGTATGTTTCAATCAATCCGTGTGGTTTGTGGGTTTGGGTACCTTGTTTTTCTTGCCAAAATTGAATTATGAGATTTGATTACTGATACATATAGTTTACATATGTGTAATAGTACAAACATATGTATAATGTGTGGCAAACAACTTATATGTGTTACTGATTTTCATGCATGACTAACAAAGACTATGGAATTAAAAAAATAATAGCATTTGTCCTGTTATTGTTTTAAAGAAACACTCAGCTGTTAACGGATTACAAAGACTCATTATTATTCTTAGTATTATTTAAAAAATTAATAAATTATTAAATACATCAAGTATGTGTATTTATTTTTTCTAGAATAATGTGTGAGTTTAGAAATTTAATTTAATTTTTGTTAGACATAATGAATTATTGTTTTATACCCAAACATACATATATGATGCAGAATTAATTTTAGATTGATTCAATTATGATATTTTAAGTCCGAAAATAAAATAATATGTTTTATTATGTATATAAAATAAAAAGATATTTTCTATGAAATTTCGGATTATTAAGTTTTTGAGATCGAAGTTGCTTAAACTTCAATCGACAATTATGAGTATGTGTGTATAATGTTAAATGGGTAAATTAATAATTAATTAGTTACTAGCTAATATAATATTCATATTATGTGAGGGTTAGTACCTACTAAAGTGGCCTAACCATAATGGTCGATAAATATTAATTTTAGTAGTTAATATAACTTAATGATGAATTAATCTCTGTCTAATTTAATATTCATATTATGTGAAGATTGGTAGCTATCAAAGTAGCCCAATCATAATGATTGATGAATATTAATTTTTGTATTAGACCTAATTAATCATAAATTAGTTACTATATAATTTAATATTCATATTATGTAAAGGTTGGTAGCTACCAAAGTGGCCTAACCATAATGGTTGATGAATATTAATTTTAGTAGTAAACATAATTGCAATATTTCATGAATTATGATGCTTATAATTTTGTGTGATATTCATGAATATTGACTTTATTTAATTATGAGAAATAATTCCTCAAATGGAATTGATTTTCAAGTGATTAAATAAAAAATTAAGAGGTTGTATGTATTTTTTTAATTAGGTAAATATAGGATATCCAAAGGTAACTTATTTGTTTAATAAAATAATGCATTACCAATAAAGGTATACATATAAATACATGTAAGCATCATAATTAGTATTTTATAGTTACCACCCAAAGGGGTACTATAGTTATACATTGTATTTATATTTTTAAGTTATATGTAAACGTGTTGTTAACTCAAAACATTATTGTTGTGAGTATTTTATCTTATTATATTTGTTTTATTATATCTCTTAATGTGCATGCTACATCTGTTCTGATTCTCAATAGGACTAACTTCTTATAATGAAATGAGTAAGTTGAGTTCAAAATTTAGGTATGCTAAATTAAAATTTAGCATTTTAAACTGAGAAACCTACTATTATTACTGAGAAAAACAGTGAGGAAGAAAAGATTCTCCATAAAACTTGAGAGAGATCAAACGGATTAAGTATTATGGTTATGCGAATTATTGTTCCCCATAGTAATAGTGCTAAGGAATATTTGACTATAAGAAAGTTTTCGTATTGTAGATAAATATCTAAAATGAAAATTATTAATTTATATCACTACTATGCAATTTTGTTGGTACTCTTACAATGTATGGGTCTGTTTTTTTTTTTTAGATGACTAATGTTGCTGCAAAATTGAAAACCTTATAGATGATTGTGAATGAGAATTTTCTTATTCAATTTATTCACAATTTCTTGTCTATTCAGTATGGTTCATTTCAAATTAATACTATTAAGACAAGTGAAAAGTGATTTGATTGACCATTATGTTAATTTAGAAGGAAACAAGACTTAAGTACCAAGGTAATTATTATGTTCATCTAATGACTCAAAAAGTTATAAATAAATTTTGGGAATAAGCCTGAAATGGCATTAAGTGAGCAACACCCAAAATTAAAAGATTTAGGTCAATCTACTAAAAGAAATGAATGTAATAATGAAAAAAGTGTCATTAATGTATTGAACACTTTTAGAAAGATTACATAAAACATAAAGAATGATTCGAAAAGAAAGATATGTCTTTTAACTTTTGTATATTTTGAATTACTTATTGATATTACTTCTAATACATAATAGGTTGACTTAAGTACTAATGTTTATGTTTCTAATAGATGTTAGGATTTCTTATGGCCTAAAATACAAATTCAAATGAGAATTTCTTATTTATGAGAATTGGGAAAAAGTTTTGTTGAAACCATTGAGACATTTTGTTTAGTCTTAGACAATGGATTTTATTTAAATTGTTTTAAACTTTTTATATTTCTCTCAATTTGATTTTATTTCAAAACTTTATATTAATGATTTTTCTTTAAGTTTGATAATGATATTTATTCAAGAAATTCTAATTTGTGAGTTATGGTATTATTGTTGATGATTTTTGTAAATTAAAACTTGATAATTTATTTATTAAAACTCTTTTGACCTTGCATCATAATGTTAGAATTAAGCGTAGCTCAATTAATGAAAATTCATTTA
The DNA here is from genome assembly GCF_030987335.1 of Cornus florida. Classification (NCBI taxonomy): domain Eukaryota; kingdom Viridiplantae; phylum Streptophyta; class Magnoliopsida; order Cornales; family Cornaceae; genus Cornus; species Cornus florida. The sequence continues at coordinate 733,035 of NW_026775577.1, read as the reverse complement.
TCTTGTGGCATAAAAGACTGGATAATATTCAGTGAAAGGTTAGGAAAATTAGTAAAGGATGTGATTCTTTTGTATCTAAACTTTACTGATTTTGGTATGTGTGTAGACTGTATTAAGGGTAAACAAACCAAAACACACAAAGAAATGAGCCACAATAAGTATAGGGCTTCTTGAAGTTATTCATACAGACATTTATAGACCTTCTGTTGTTCCATCTTTTGGTGGAGAAAAGTATTTTATTGCCTTTATAGTTAATTTTCATGTTATAGTTATATCTATTTGTTGCATGAAAAATCTCAATTAGTGAGTACTCTTGAAGTATACATAAATGAGGTTGAAAAACAACTAGATAGAAAAGTGAAAATTATAAAGTCATATAGAGATAGTGAATATTATGAAAAGTATGATGAAACGGGTTAATACTCTAACCGTTTGCTAAACTCCTTGAAATATATTGCATTTGTGCTCAATACACTTTGCTATACATGTCATAGCAGAAACGTGTAGTTGAAAGACATAATCGTACTCTTATGGATATGGTTAGTATGTTAAGTAATTTCTTGTTACCCATAATGTTGTGAATATTAAGTAATCTAGAGGGTATAAGTTTTACTATCCTAAACATAGTACGATAATTATTGAAACCGATAATGACAAATTCATTAAGAATGGTGAAGTCAGTGGGAGTAATAAAAATAAGAATGTGATCATTCAAGAAATTATGGTATAAATTTATTTATCCATAACTTGTAAGGAAATAATTGTTCTTTCAGTTGTTGAACTGTATAACAACGAAGAATAATTGAATGATCAACAACTCCATGATGAGATTGTTATCAATGAATATATTGTAAAAGAATCACATAGAATAACATTAAGACGATCTCAAAAAGGAGATCTGCTATTCCGGATGACTATGTAGTATATCTGCAAGACTTTGATTTTGATTGATTTTCTGAATGAGAGTTTAGAAAGAGGTAGTCTATATGGAACAACCTGAAGGCTTTACATTAAAAAGTAAATAATATATGGTTTGTAAACTTAAGATGCCAATATATAAACTTAAACAAGCTTCCTAACAATGGTATATTAAGTTCAATGATACCATTATTTCTTTTTGATTTAAGTAAAACACCGTTGATCAGTGTATATACTATAAGGTTAGTGAGAGTAAGTTTATATTTCTGATTCTATATATATTGATAATGTTTTGTTTGGTAGTAGTGATTTTAGTTTATTATATGAAACTAAAAGTTATCTTTAAGAACTTTGAAATGAAAGATATGGATGAGACATCCTACGTGATAGGAATAGAAATATTTCATGATAGATCACGCGAATTTTTAGGATTGTCTCAGAAAATATATATTGAAAAAGTTTTAGAAAGATTTGGTATGGAACATTATTAAACCAGTATTGTTCCATACATAAAAGGGGAAAAATTCAGCCTAATGCAATCCCAAATAATGAGTTAGTTAGAAGGTAAAGAAACGAAAAATATTCCTTATGCATATATTGTGGAGTTTGATGTATATACAAGTTGGTATAGGATAAAAAATTATATGCTCAGACTTAGAAAGACATTTTTTAATTGGTTATTTGTTTCTTTTGGCTGGAAGAACAATATTATGAAAAAAGTATATAGTAATTTTTTATTACTTTGTCTATTATAAATTTTTAATTTGTAGCATGCTTTGAGGTTACAATTTATTATTGCAGAATGTATTTCAGGATTTGGGTTATGGGTACCATTTTCAGATTGCTGCAAATTTATGTTGCAATTGTTGATCTTCTTGTATGAAAAATGATAGGTATTCTAAAGTTGAAATACTTTATCATTAAAGAAGATGTTTAGAAATAACGAATGTCTATAGAATATATAAGCACACAACTTATGATTGCAATCCATTAACGAATGGATTACTACCCAAGACATTTATGGAACATGTTAAAAGAATGGGTCTTGAATGTAGTCAATGATGATTATTTTTTAATTGTGGATTGCTTAACAGTGCTTATATATATTTGACATTTTGCGCTCATTAAATGTGTTTCTGATATTTCCTATTAATTAATGTACATGTACGTATTGTTTTAATAAGTGATAATAGGAATAGTCTTGGAAAAAACTTTATTGTTAGATCATTATTGATACTTTTCATTTATAGACTATGTTGAATAGGTTACTAATGTTGTGGTACACGGAAGGGACTGTGTCATTTAGGGATATACTACCGCCATGACTCACATTGGTAGTTTGTTTACCATGGTATTTATGATGACCAACTTAATACCTTAATTTGATTTATGGTGCACACTAATAATTATTTTACTAAACCACTATAGAAGTTATCATATATGCCAAGTGGGAGAATGTAAGATTATTTATTTAATTGTGGCCCACATGATTTGGACTGTGACATATTACTTGGTGGCTAAGTAAATAGATATCAATTAATATTATTTATTTATGTTCAACTTATTTCATTTCTTATTTCTTACTTTGATGGAAAGTAGGATTATGTTATTAAAATGAAAACTGGTCCTCTCTCTGCTTTTATAAAAGTGCATATACTCCATCAATTATGTACAATTAATGATACAACACGTAAAAGTTTTATGTGTGCAAAAGGCCAAGAGAGAGAAACCAGTTTCCACCTTTGCCTGTTGATCAGAGTTGCAGATTAGTTCGTGGTTAAAGTATTTAGACGTTGGATTTAATCTCAACAAGGTTTGATATCATGAATTGAGGTATTTATATATAACCATTTATTTATGCATTATAGATATGTGAAAATCATGAAGTTCTAAGATATTAGGATTCATGTAAATATTGTGATTAATGATTTGCACGAATAATTATAGTTTACATCACCAACATCTTGCATCTCGATCTTGTTGCATGTAACGACCTGAAATTGGAGTATCCGAATCATTAATGGGCAATGAAGATGAATTGTTCCCCATACTAGGGGTAAAACGGCCATTTCATGCAAGGGAGACGGATAATTTGACTCTAAACAAGTCTAATGAGATAAATTCAATTCATTCTATAACATTCCAAGAGGTTCTAAAGACCATAGACTTTCCCACAAATACGCACTCCTAGTTTAAACGATTTCCCGATATTGTCTCACTAATATATGAATATCTCTCCCTAGGATGGAAATATGAGAATGGGGTTAGTACAATTAGAAAGTTGACGAAAAATTCTTCAATTTGGGCTCAATGACCCATTTGGATTAAAAAGGAGGAAGATTGAAATGAATTCTTTCACTTATAATAATAATAATTATAATAATAAAGTAAACTTGACGAGAGGATTGAAACGAATTCTCTCCTATTTGAAAGGAATAGATCTTTATGGTTGGATATTGAAACTAGAAACGAATTATTGGAGATTTATCTTTGAAACAAAGAGCTCTAGCAAATTACTGGAGATTTCTCTTTGAAAAAAAGAATTCTAGCAAATCAATTTCTTTTTAAAACAAAGAATTCTAGCGAATCACTAGAGATTTCTTTGAAACAAAGAATTCGTTTGAGACTAATTCTAGCGATTAGATTGGAGATTGAAACGAATTGTGTTTTGCAAATTGTCTTGTTTTAGATCCCATGATTAAATTCCCTTTTCACAGGTGATCGTAGGGACAAAAGATATTTCTTTGTCAGATCTTGTGAGGCTAACAAACTCAACATAATCAGCAACAGTGGTGGCGAATGTGGTGGTTACTGGGAGGCCATTGGCACAGAAGAAGATATTGAAGTAGCACATAGAGGCAAACAAGTGCGTGCGATGAAGAGATTGCTGGTTTTCTATAGAGAGACGGACTTACCAACTCCTTAGATCATGCACGAGTATCACCTTGTACACTCTGATGACAGCATCCCCAATTCTACCAAGGTATACAATCACATACTCCAACAACACTCATTTGAAGAAGAATTTCTATGAATTGTAATCTGAAATTTTTGTGTGTAGAAATATTCCAGAGCAAAAGAAGATTGGGTTGTTTGTGTCATACGTGAGAAAAAAAGTGACAGTGACAGTGATCGTGATAGTGAGGAAATGTGGGTGAGTGGGCGTTATGGATTTAACATCCGAAGAAGACGACTCAGAGCTTCCTCAACCTTCCACTTCCTCTTCCTCTTCTTCATGTTCAAGTGGCATCAAGCAGCCCCATCCTAAAGAATCCGATCAGGAAGTCTGCAGTTACTGTGTTTGTTGAGCCCTCCTCCATCATATCATGCATATAGCCTTCATGGTTTCTTTAGTCCAGGGCAAAGTTTTATTCAGAATGTTTCGTTATCTAATAAATCAGCAGCAAAGAATGTATTGAGTTTGATTGATTACTTCTCTATTTAATATTGAGTAGAATCCACATTTTCTTCTTGTATTAAAATTCTGTATCTTTAAAAGTTGAGTAATTTTAAAGAAACCATAACACAAGCAAACAAAACCCTTTTTTTTTCCCTTTCTTTTTCATCAGACTAATTTTGATTTTGTGTGTTGTGGGAGAGATAAAGATGCAAAGACTGATAAAAGAAAAAGAGTACAAAAAAAAAGGGAGAGAGGTGCAAGGGCAGAGCTAGGAATTTGTTTCAGGGGGCGCCGTATTAAAGATGATAAATTATATTTTGTTCAAGTGAATAGTGATGTAAGACAATAAGTTAAAAAATAGAACTGTAATAATGGTGGAATAATAATATTTAATAATTTGAAAAATAATTATTTAAAAAAAATGGAAACATAAAATACCGACCTTAAAGAGTCCTTTTAGCAACAAATTTAATTACCAAACTTTGAAGAGAAAAAAAAAAAAATAGTTTGAATAAAGGAATGCAACTTTTTTTTTTAAAGAGAATATAAAAAAAGAAGAAGAACAAGAAGAAGAAGAAGAAGAAGATGAGGAGGAGTAAGAATGAAAAGAAAGGAAAAATTAAAGATATTTTTTAAAAATAATTATTTTAGTGGCCATTTTTGTAAAATTTTATAAATTTTAGGCCTATTTGCAATAAAAATTAATTGGCCCAAGGGTAATAATTATTTCAGGGGGCATTTTTCACTTTTTTTATAAATTATTAGCCTATGCGTAATAAAAAATAATGGCCATTTTCTAGAAAAAAAATTATTTTAGGGGGGGCATTTTGAAAACTTTTCTAAATTATAGGCCATTTTGTAATTAAAATTAATGGGCCCGGGGGGGCATGGGCCCCCCGGGCCTATGCTGGCTCCGCCCATGGAGAGGTGTATGCTACATATCCCAATAGTAGCCGAAAGGGTGGGATGGTATAGAGCATCTGCATGCGATGGCTAACAACTCTAGTGCATCTGTCTTCCAATTTAATGAAATCTGCATAGCTTTCTATTGTACAGGGTGGATGTAGGGGTGGGCTTGAGCCCACTCCAAAAAAAAAAAAAAAAAATTTACTATATTAATTTTAGCCCAGCCTAAAAAAATATATATATATTTAAAATTAGCCCACCCAATTAGGCCAAAGTCAACTCAGCCACCATACTAAAATAAAGACTTAAGCCAAATAAGCCCAGACCAGTCTTGACCCAATTTATTTTTTAAGGTCGTAGGCTTTACTTGAAACGTGATGCAGCTTAAATATTTTGACATTTTCAAAAGCTGACAATTATCTAGAATCTTCTGTGCCATTCAGTCTTCAAATTTTCATTGATCTATGTTGTGCATTGTTGCTAATCGTGATTGCTCATGCAAAGCTCTTAGATCACAAGAGTCCATATGATCTAGGTCATGGTACCAAAAAAAAAACATATCAGCATATCTGCATGAGATACACATTCTGTAGGTGAGACACTCATTTTTTTTAGGTAAAATTGAGACACTCTTTGTGTCAAGTTATATTTCATGTTATAATATGGTATTTCTAGATTTTGACACACACATAGACTAGGGAAATGGATGCGGGGGAACAAGTGAAGCTCATTATTTCATATTATTACATATCATCAGCAACAACTTAATTTCCACAGTTAATTTTGATGGTAGTCTGTTTAATTTTGTCTACAACTCAACTTTTGTATTGATACATCTTGTCAAACTTTATAGCTCTGTCCACGTTCTACTATGCTCTTTACTGACATTGGTGGATGATTTTCGACAAATTCAATTCAGCAAGTAAAGACAAAATTAAAGAAAATACAAAAATAGAAATTCAATTTAAAGTTGATATATATATATATATATGTTGGGGGGGAAGGTGAGTGGGATGACGTAGGCATAATGTTGAACACAGAAATAAGGGCCACCATGAATCTATTGACTCTTTGACCAAACCTGTTCTCCTGCTACATCTGATCTACCTACACTATCTAGGCCACTGTTAAATACTATTAAAAATCATTTCTTCTGTTACATCTAATTTAGCTACAACTTGCTTTTGCTTTAAAGGAAAATATTATGGCCAAAAAGTCATGAGATGCAATAATGTGCATAATGTATTGTGAAGAGAAATGGGCCTCCATCCCAATACCTCATTAGCTACATCGATGCTGTTGTTTCTCTCACATAACCACAACCAGAACCAAAAATACTTGGTAGTCCTTTGATATGAGTACACAAAAGATAGAGTGATGTGACAATATAAGACTAGATTGGTCCAATACCTGTAGCAGCGCACGATATCCCAGGCCAGGCTGGTCCGCATCATGTGTTCCCCCTTACAAGCAATCTGATCAAATTTTTTATCTACAAGTCTATGGCGTGTGTGTATATATATACATATACCAATATATGTATATAACAAAGTAGACATCCTCTCTCCTATCATCTCATACAGACCTCTTGTATATCATGCATGTATTATAAGAAGCAAAATATAACCAACAAAGCATGAAATCATGAACCCCAATTAGGGTTCTGAACCCTAATTTATGTTCTATTAGGCCTGGCCTGTATAAGGCTTGTTGTCTTGTTCTTTTGGCTTCGCCTGTGTCTTCTAATTGTCTTCTTGATGTGTGTTGGGGGGGGGGGGGGAAGGTGAGTGGGATGAGGTAGGCATAATATTTAACACAGAAATAGGGGCTACCATGAATCTATTGACTCTTTGACCAAACCTGTTCTTTTGTTACATCTGATCTACCTACACTATCTAGGCCACTGTTAAATACTATTAAAAATCATTTCTTCTGTTACATCTAATCTAGCTACAGCTTGTTTTGCTTTAAAGGAAAATATTGGCCAAAAAGTCATGAGATGTAATAATGTGCATAGTGTATTGTGAAGAGAAATGGGCCCTCCATCCCAACACCTCATCAGCTACATCGATGCTGCTGTTTCTCTCACATAACTACAACCTGAACCAAAAATACTTGGTAGTCCTTTGAAATGAGAACACAAAAGATAGAGTAATGTGACAATACAAGACTAGATTGGTCCAGTACATGCAGCAGCGCACGATATCCCAGGCCAGGCTGGTTCGCATCATGTGCGCCCCCTCACAAGTAATCTGATCAAATTTTTTATCTACAAGTCTATGGCGTGTGTGTATATATATACATATACTAATATATGTAGATAACAAAGTAGACATCCTCTCTCCTATCATCTCACACAGGCCTCTTGTACATCATGCATGTATTATAAGAAGCAAAATATAATCGACAAAACATAAAATCATGAACCCCAATTAGGGTTCTGAACCCTAATTTCTGTTATATTAGGCCTGGGCCTGTATAAGGCTTGTTGTCTTGTTCTTTTGGCGTTACCTGTGTCTTTTAATTATTTTCTTGATGGTTTGGGTTGTCCTCATTTTGTGGGCCTCCCTTTGTACATTGTACTTTCCCATTTTCAAATGAAACTTACTTTCCCAATATATATATATATATATATATATATAAGGAGAAACCTATCTCACACCTGGACTGAAAAGAGTTGAGATGGGTCAATGCCTCTAACAACTTTATATAAAACTGATGGTAATGGGTAAAGTAGGTTGATACTTGATGGTGGTGGAACACTTGACTTGACAACTCAGTTTTTTTTAATGATTTTATGATTTTTATTGCTTTTGGCCAATTTAAAGTGGTCAATGCTCTGAGCCTCTAACAGCTTTTACATAAAGCTGATAGTAATGAGATAAAGCTGGTACAAGTCAGTTGTATTAATTATATTAAAAAAATTAAATTGAAAAAATCACTTTATATGCTTTCTTCTTTTTAATTGCTTTTGGCCAATCAACAGTAATCTTGCAAACTTGCATGTTGAATCAACATTTGGGGAATATATTTGGGAAGATTGCCTTAAAATAAATTGGTTAACTCATAATATATAAGAAATGCTATATATATATATATATATATATATATATTTGTTTTACGAGGGGAAAAGGTGAGTGGGATGAGGCAGGCATAATGGTGAACACATAAATAGGGGCCACCATGAATCTATTCTCTTTAACCAAACCTGTTCTTTTGTTACATCTAATCTACCTACCTATCTAGGTCACTGTTAAATACTATTAAAATCATTTCTTCTGTTACATCTAATCTAGCTACAACTTGCTTTTGCTTTAAAGTAAAAAAATATGGCCAAAAAGTCATGAGATGCAATAATGTGCATCATGTATTGTGAAGAGAAATGGGCCCTCCATCCCAACACCTCATTAGCTACATCGATGCTGCTAATTCTCTCACATAACCACAACCTGAACCAAAAATACTTGGTAGTCATTTGAAATAAGTACACAAAAGATAGAGTGATGTGACAATACAAGACTAGATTGGTCCAGTACTTGCAGCAGTGCACGATATCCCAGGCCAGGCTGGTCCGCATCATATGTGCCCCCTCACAAGCAATCGGATCAAATTTTTTGTCTACAAGTCTATGGCGTGTGGGTATATATATACATATACCAATATATGTATATAACAAAGTAGACATCCTCTCTCCTATCATCTCACACAGGCCTCTTGTATATCATGCATGTATTATGAGAAACAAAATATAACCGACAAAGCATGAAATCATGAATTCCAATTAGGGTTCTGAACCCTAATTTCTGTTCTATTAGGCCTGGGCCTGTATAAGGCTTGTTGTCTTGTTCTTTTGGCTCTGTCTGTGTCTTCTAATTGTCTTCTTGATGGTTTGGGCTGTCCTAATTTTGTGGGCCTCCCATTGTACATTGTACTTTCCCATTTTCAAATGAAACTTACTTTCCCTATATATATATATATATATATATATATATATATATATATAACGAGAAACCTATCTCACACCTGGACTGAAATAGGTATATATGTTTTTAAGCCATGGACCATTATAGCGCGTCTAAATAGGTAAGTTACGTTTGCGTGCATAGTCCTTTTCGGGCAAAACCTCATCGTTTGTGTTTTGACCCTCCTACGAATTCATTTTGCGTTTTTGTTGCATATTCTGATCTAGGGGCATTCTAGACTTTTTGATTAAGTTTTATTTCCTTCTTTTAACATGGTTGAATAGAAAACTTGATTTTAGGGGGGGTTTCTTTTCCGTGTTTTTTCAGAAAATGTCGTCTTGATATCGGAAATCGCTTACGAAGTTCAACTCTCAGTTTTTCAATTTAGCAGCTTTTTGGACTTCCATGACCAGATTTCATGGAGGGGCATTTCGGGCATTCTACATTGCATTTTTTTTGAATTCTTTTGTGAATCAAGTAGAAAATTCAATTTTGAGGGGGGTTTCTTCTTTGTGTTTTTCCAGAAAAATTCATCTTCTAGCCCGTTTTTGCTCTCAGTTGCAGACAGTCACTATAGCAACTTTTAACCCTCTTGTTCAGTTATGATCTAGGGGCATTTTGGGGATTTCACAGTGAGATTTTTTCGATTCCGTTCACGAGATCGGGTAGAAAACTCGATTTTAGGGGGGGTTTCTTCTTTGTGTTTTTCCAGAAAAACTTGTCTTAACCTCCGTTTCAAGCCTTAGTTCTGGGAAGATAAAAAAAAAAATGTAGCAGCAGCCAAGGGCTGCCACCAGCCATGTCTTTGGGCGCCGGCATGCGCGCCGGTGGGCTCGGGCATGGGCGCAGTGTGCGCGATGGCCTTCGTCGGGCCGCCGCAACTTCTCAACTTCAAACCCTCGTTTCTCCCTCGTCCGGACTCCAAATCGAGTGAACTTTTTTTTTAACTTGACTAATTTTTCGCTGTCTTTCCAACGGTGTGCTCGGTTGCACCCGGATCTTCCTGAATAATTATCAGTTTACCCTTTTAGCCTTAAGTGCTCATTTTTCTTTGTCAGGCCGTTTCTCCTTTGTTCAGACTCCGAATCATGCGATTCTTGAGTCCATCCTGATTATTTTTTTGTTGTCTTTCCAGCGGTGTGCCCGGTGGCACCCGAATCTATATTTTCAAAAATGACTATTTTGCCCCTGGGGGCTTATTAGTCATATTTTGACCTTTTGCTTCCGCATCAGTTCTCATTGAGTTCCACGACCTCATGGAAGGTCACTTTGACTTCTTTGAGTCCTGTTTTTTGTTTTCGCTTCCGCATATCGGATTAGTTATCGGGTCAAATCTTCGGTTCATCACAGGACACGCTGGCCTAAAAACCAGGGTTGTCACAAAGCAACTCTAGAATCCTTTTTTAGTGGACCAACATCAAATATATTGCTATCTAAGCCAACTAAAGAAATAATCACATCCTTACTCTCGAACTAGCACACAAATCTAGTACCGATCATCAAGATAAAAAGTGAATCTTTTATTAAAACTTTATTGTTCTAGGTGCGCTTATTCTTTTCACTCAATTTTTTTTATTATTTTATTTTTATTTTATTTTATTTTTTAGGCTAAAAAATGGAAGCATGGTGCAATGTGTTGATCTATTAAGGTTTCTAGTGATCCATGAATTTAAGCGTTAGGTCAATAACTCCCAAACCAGACGCTTTAGGGCACTAGGTGTTCAAACACCCCTAAGGACTTACAAGCTCAAATCAAAACAACCTCCATCTAATCATTTCCCACTTCTCACCTTTTGAGAGAAGTCCTCACTTTTTTTTATTGCTTTTTGTAACTTTCCTTTTTTTTTTTTTTTTTTTTTTTTTTTTTTTTTAAATAATTCAATTATTAACCTAGAGTTTGGGCCCTCCACCTTTCTGCGCGAGAAGTTCAGTACTTGATGAGGCTAGAATCCCGGTTACTTAGTGAAAAGGGGTTATTATCCATCTTTATTAAGAAAGAAAGCTTTCAATGCACTACTAGCTCAATTGGGATATAACCAATTCAATAGTCAACAAAGCATGTACCCCACAAATGAATGCTAGTATGCGCTTGTGCTAGTGTAGAATTCTAGAGTGAATCTCAAAACAATCACAAAATCATGATAATGTGGACCACAAGTGCAAGTAAGATATCAATCTTTCGAAAAATTTACTCCTAAATGGTATTCACAAGGCATACAAGGAGTATTGGACTCTCAAGTCAAGCAATTTTAAATTTTAAGCAATATAGTCCCCAAAAGATCAAAATCATAGCTAGTTATGGACCAATCATAGAAAATTCACAAATACACAAGTTATGCTCAAAATATTGAATTTAAAAACAAACACTGCAAAGTACCATTACCCCCAAACTTAAATGGCACAATGTCCTCAATGTGCAAAGAGAACAAAAGGAAAGAGTATACCAGTGCAATTAAAGTAAAGAAAGGTTGGGATAGAAGTATCCAAAGTGGGTGGCATAGCCCCCCCAAACTTGGGATTAACTGTGGTTCTGAAATTTTGGCACTTTGATAAACTCATCAGACAACAAAAGGGATAATAACAGTACACAGTGGACATGCAAGTGTAAATGGAATAACAACTGAAAATAGAGAGGTAAAAGGGTGGTCTTGAAAATTTTGGGCAGTACTCTCTCTCACTGAAATCACTAGGATACACCTGATGGAGTCAAACAGATAGATATAAGAATATGAAAATAGGACATCCATAAAGAAAGCATATATAAACCAAAAATAAAGTACAGTACATCCAGTATCAGAGCCTACAGACACGGCTGCAAAAATAATATAACAGTATAAAAAATATGCACCTATCACAGATAAATGAGAGAAGTAAGAAAATATAGAAATCATGAAGAAGAAGTAGGACGGGCAGGTCGCGCTCCGCGAATGTCTCTGGATAGATCTCTGAATGCGTTCATAAAATCCGTGCAGAGGGAGGCAATATCAGCACTAATGGAGACAGTGTGACGACCCTGGTTTTTAGGCCAGCGTGTCCTGTGATGAACCGAAGATTGACCCGATAACGGATCCGATATGCGGAAGCGAAAACAGAAAATAAGACTCTAAGAAGTCAAAGTGACCTTCTATGAGGTCGTGGAACTCAACAAGAACTGATGCGGAAGTAAAAGATCGAAAATATGACAAATAAGCCCCTAGGGGCAAAATAGTCATTTCTAAAAACTATAGATTCGGGTGCCACCGAGCACACCGCTAGAAGGACAACGAAAAACTAATCAAGATGGACTCAAGAATCGCATGATTCGGAGTCCGAACGAAGGAGAAACGGCATGACGAAGAAAAACGAGCACTTAAAGCAAAAGGGTAAACTGGTAATTATCCAGGAAGAACTGGGTGCAACCTAGTACACCGTTGGAAAGACAGTGAAAAATTAGTCAAGTTCAAAAAAAAATTCACTTGAATCGGAATTCGGACGAAGGAGAAAAGCCCAAAAGAAGAATTGACGTCGCGGCGGCCCGACGAGGGGCCATGGAGCACACGGCGCCCATGCGCGAGCCCACCGGCGTGCATGCCGGCGCCCAAAGACATGGCTGGTGGCAGCCCTTGGCTGCTGCTACATTTTTTTTGATCTGCCCAGAACTGAGGCTTGAAACGGAGGTCAGGACGAGTTTTTCTGGAAAAACACGAAGAAGAAACCCCTCCTAAAATTGAGTTTTCTACCCGACAACACAGACGGAATAAAAAAAAAACTCACTGTGAAATCCCCGAAATGCCCTTAGATCAGAACTGAACAAGAGGGTCATAAAGCTGCTAAATGAAAACTGGAAGCTGAAACTTCACGAGGGATTTCCGGTACCAAGATGACATTTTCTGGAAAAACACGAAAAAGAAACCCCCCCTAAAATCACGTTTTCTAAGCGACCATGTTGAAAGAAGAAAATTAAACTGAGGTGAAAGGTCCATAATGCCCCTAGATCAGAATATGCAAAAAAAATGCGAAATGAATTCACAAGAGGCTCAAAACACAAACGATAAGGTTTTGCCCGGAAACAACTATGCACGCAAGCGTAACTTACCTATTTGGACGTGCTACAATGGTCCACGACTTAAAAATACTACCGATACAAAATTCGACCCCCCAACGGGCAAAAAGGCAAAAATGGAACTTGGAATGAAAACTCGGAATCCAAAAATACAAAACGGGATCAAATGATCGTTTGGCCTTTGGCCACACTTCAAACATGATTTATAAGACCCTATGAAAGAATGAAAACGGAATTCCCACACCTAATGCAACCACGATGAAACAATGACTTGCGATTTTTTAAGGTTTTCATAATATTTCATGAAGTTAAAAAGTTGTATAAAAATACAATACACATGTCATTGGCCTCCGGCCTCATCTCATACATGTCAAATACATTAAAAGGAATGCACTTATGTACACATTACATACATGGAATCAAATATACATATTTTGACATATAAGTCTACAAAATGACATTTCATGCTAACATTTACATGAAATGGAAACTTGAAAGCTACACGACATCCAAGGAATGCTAGGCTTCATGAACCAAGTCTTCGTACCTGAAATATGCCCCAGTATCGTAGGGGTGAGTAACATAAAGCTACTCGTAGGAGATGAGCATGCGTCGACCTAACATTATACAAATTTATCACCTTAAGGTGAAACATGTTAAAGGGGCTTATGCCACCTAACGTCTATGTCCAAGTGAGACTCGGGGAGCATCCTAAGTTACCTTAGAGTCTAAGCAACAAGAATCATGATATACATACGTGTATGAAACGAATCATGGTTGGGATAATCCAAAGAACAAGACAAGAAGAATGCTTGAGCATAGATTAACATGAATTGCATTTTCAATACAATTGAATTAGGTCTAGAGTAATCCATACAACATGACAAAAGAATATTTGAATACAAGTTAACAAGAATCACATTATCCATGTAATTCAACAACAAAAGAGCATATTATACAATACAACAAGGTTTAAGTTCTCAAAGCCATCAACTTAGAATCTAAAGCAGAAAATAACAGTAGTGGTTCATGCCACCTAACGTCTATGTTATAAATGAATCAATAGGATCAATCCTCAGCTTTATTAGAACGTTAAAACACGATTTTCAATATCGATGCAATTTAACCAACATTGGAACTTCCAATACAAAGTATAAAGCACAATTTCACACAGTTAACATCCTGTAACTTAAAATGGAACGACAAATAAGAAACAGCAAGTTACAACATCATCTAGTTGTCAACTTAAAAATGAAATGCGAAATCAAACAAAGTGGATACTCGGATGTCACGCCGGATCAGACCGACAACATAGTTACTTTAGGGTCACTAGCCCATGGGTAACCTCCCTATGTGCGCACTAGACCATATATAGGGACTATCCCCGTACTCGAACCACGTCCTAGCCATAGTCAAACAACGACATCCCCAAGTTTCCAAAATCAACAAGTTGTGCAACAACGCATATATCAACAGGAATATGCAAGATAATTAATTATCTACTAAGCACAACCAAATTTGGAAACCTATACAATACATTCTCTGAATCCACAACTAATATGATATGATGAATGTCGAATCTTCAGTGTGCGATTCATTACACGCTATGCATGAAAGATGTTAAACACGAAGTGTACAAATCATTACACAAGGCAACAATATATTCAACAAGAAAAACATATTCTCATGAGTACAAATATAGCAACTATGTTATTCAATGCTCAAAACATAACCAAATGAATATACAACAAGTCCATGTCCAGAATTTTGATATAGAAACGACTTTCAAACACAATTAAATCCATGGCTCAATTCGATATAATTTAATTAAATAAAAATAATTAAATTCCCTAGATTCTAATTCAATTCCAAATAACCTTAAGTTAATATATATTAAAGAACCTGGCATGGCCATCACCTATATCCATTCTAAAACTCAATTAGGTTATTGGAACAACAAAGTAGAACTCTAATTAAATCATGCTAATTTAATTACCAAGGTTCTAAAGCAACTTCAAATGGTCCACAATTAATATGTACTAGTAAACAAGTCATGGCCAATACAAATATCAAGTTAAAATCTTAATTAAGCTAATGGGACCACAAAATAGATTTTAATTAATTCTTTTAATTAAAATCTCTTGATTTTCAAACTTAACCAAATGCTCTCAAATTAACCTATGTTGGAAAGCATGCCAAGAACTAATGTAATATCACATTACAAGTTTATTTCATTCAATTTAAGACCATGTGAATTAAACTTTCACTAAAGTTAAATATAAATTAAAAGTTTCAATTCTCATGCAATTAATCTCAATTTAATATATGTGAACAACTATACCTAAGCTTAATTTTCTAGTATGCCACAATACAATTCCAAGTTGTATATCACCATGAGGATTAAATCTTAAACATGGAATTTAATTAAATAAAAGGTTTCAAAACCTCACCGAATATTCTAAATTAAATATGGCATGTAAATCAAGAATATCAAGTCAGAATTCGAATGGAGTGAATAGTGCACTCGGGGCAAATTAATTAATCAAATTAATTAATAATTACTAATTTTCAAAATACCTCCAATTACTTTCAAATTCAACTATGTTGAAGAGCATGCCAAGGCCTAATGAAATATGCTAACACATATTAATTTCAAGCTAGTTAAGGCCATGTGAATTAATCTTTCACCTAAGATAAATATTAAATAAAATCTTTAATACTTATTCAAATGTTTCAATTTTAATACACGACAATGAGCATATCAAGGGGCAATATAAAATTATGCTACATGTTTAAACCAAGTCATAAGCAACCGGGAAAATTAGATCCCGTACAAGAAAAATAAATAATAAAATCTCTAGATTTTATATTTAATCATGCAAACAAGTAGTGTAAGCATCACAAGCATGCTATATAACAAGAATTTAAACCTAGAACATCTCCTACCTCAATTTGAGATGAAAATCCCAAAGGCCCACCAAAATAAAAGTGTTCCAAATTCGACGATGCCGAGAGGTTTTGTCGGGGACAACACTGTGAACAAGAATCCGCAAGAAGCCCCATGAAAATCATAACTTGACCTCAAAACCAAACTCAAGAAATGGTCAAAACTGAATTCTCATAAGGGGGAAAGGTAGAGCACGGCGAGGGGAACAACAAACGTTAAGGCCGAAGACTTTCCATCAAGGAAAAGTGAACCAAAAGAGGAGAGAGAAGATGGCAGCACCCCTTGGGCTGCCATGGGAGCTCCAGGTCGTGCATGAAGAGGGGAGAAGATGAAAAATGAAATATCTCACCCCCCTTTTATAGAAATCTCAAAAAGTGCCCCGAACGGGCCCCTTCGAGTCCGAAAAAAGTAAAATTTGAGCAGACGGGCTCAAATGGCAAAACTTTGGGAATAAAAAAGATTCAAAATGATAAAATATGAACAACGGAAGAAACGGTGTCAAAAACTGAGTCCCGAGCAGAAAGTTATGCCCAAAACAAGTTTGGCGAAACCCGGGCCAAAAACCCTGAAACTGGAAAACATTGACCAGGTGGAAATTCCAAGAGTACACAACTCAACGAAATGTGAAAATGAATCCCGTACGAGTATTCAGGCTCAAAACAAGACATTTTGCAATAACTTTCATTAATTGCACAATGACCCCTCCAAAAAGTGAAAACTGCACTTATGGCCCAAAATGAAAATATCTTCCAAAAATATTTTCTTAAAAACTCCTGAAATAAAATATCTTCAAAATATATTTACGAAAAACACCTCAAGAAAAGAAAATAATTTCAAAGAACTTTGCATCATGCCCCTATGGACACCGGGAGCAACCAGAGTACTTTCTTGCAAAAGTAAAGATATGTATTTCGAGGAAACCACTCAAGATGAAGGCACGTGAAGTCAAAAACCAACTCCGAGCATGAGAAGTGAGGTTGTGCCAACAATGTGACAAATAGGGAAAAGACAGAATAAGGAAAAAGACGAAATAGCGCATAGTGTCCAAAAACGAAAAATGCGAAAATGACTCGGTCCTCAAAGGAAGTTGTCAATTCACATGAAAGAGTCTCAAAAACCAATTCTGGGCACTCGAGATGATACTAAGTGACACGAAACAGAGCTCAGAAAAGAAAATTAAACGAAAAAAATTCATTCCTAAAATTTCAGGAAAAAAGGAAAGAAAGGCAAATGACCGGGTCGTTACAGATAGTCTCTGCATAGATAGATACCACAGCATCCTCCAAAGTCTGAAATCGCTCTCCAAAGTCGGGTATGTGGGTAGGAGCCTCAGGTGCCACTGGAGCGGGAGAATGGTAATCCTGAACCTGCTTTGCATCGTGAATGGGTGACCCAACTGGAGTGTGCTGCTCTGAGGCATCTGCAGGCTGTTCTAAGTCAATGTCCCTATGTATGGCAGCCGGATCAACTCGTATATCGTCCGCTGCAGGGTCTACTACTGCTGCTGCCTGCTCCTCTGCCTTTAAATTCTCAACTGCCTCTACAGCATCGTCCCTCAGACTCTTGATAAGAGCATTGTAGCTCTTATCCCAATCTTTCTTCTTAAAGGAACAGGCCCCAGACTTAGTCTGTTCCCGTGGCTGGAAGGGATAGCGCTGGTCTCGTAGAATCTGGGTAATGAGATGGCCAAATGGAAGATACTTAGTCCTTTTGGGCTTGGCCTTGCTGATGTGGTCGACATACAGCTTCATTATGACGCTCTAGATGAGCGCTGGGATAGATAGCTAATGCCCTGTATAGAATGCGTATAGAGCTGTCAGATAGTCACCGTACCTCTGTGTCTTATGCCCGGCCATAAAGATGTTACGGACTAGGATAGAGTCGAAAAAACACAGGTCATCTGGAAGATAGGTCTGGGTGGCATAGGTCTCGCCACCGGCATAGTGACCTGTGAGTAAAACGGCCATGTCTGCATATGATGGCCTGTAGAGAGTGGGATATGTGTCCTGTAACTCTAGAGGGCAGATGTGTGGATGCTGGCAAGATCTGGACAATGTGTCCACAGTGATGCGGATCGGGTAGTCGTCAATGGTGGTCCGCAGCTCTGCCAGGTTACTCGGGGCAGGCCGGAGGTTCTGGAAGAACATCCGGACCAACCTCGGGTACACTGGGTATGAGACAGGGGCTAGTATGGCTGAGATGCCCCTTCGGAATATAGCATCATATGCTGATCGGGTAAGCACCGATCGAGAAAAGAAGTTTGTGTCGACGACCGACTCGTGCGCCACTCGAAGGCGTGAGTATCTATATAGTGGTCGGTCTAACTCCTGGGCTAGCTAAGCTGATGGTGGTGGTGGAGATGGTATGTGCTCAGCCTCAACATCACCCTATGAAGAAGATGCCTCGTCTGAAGACTGTAGGCCTCTGTCAGCTAGAGACTGACGTGGAGTGGGCTCCTAGGCATGAGATGGACCAGCCTCATCATCCAAACTCGGCCTGCCCCTACGGTGATAGTATCCGCGAGCTACAGTCTTGACCTTAGCCATAGCCTGCAAAATAAAAGCAAAACTTGCAAAAGAAGTCAGTACCAATATAAAGAATTAAAGCACAGTTCATAGAATCATGTATGTCAAATAAGATAGACAAAACCGATAGGGAATATGAATCTATGCAAGTGACAAGGAATAAGTGATATGATGTGAAACATTAGACAGTATAAGTATAGAATGCATCCAATGTGGAAAACATAGGCATTGGGCATGTATGAGATGGCATGAAACACAAAGGATGGTGTGTGAGATGTGTGGACCAAATCTATGAAGTTCAATAGATCACAAAAATGTGAGATCGATTCAAGTTCGATTGATCAAGAATAAGTGAGAACGATCTGTTACAAATCGATCGAATAAAAAGTTCGATCGATTGAACTGTGAAGTGAAACACAAAAAGTTACAGATCTGTAACGTGGATGGCACGGGGCCTTCACGAACATGGTCGTGGGCCCATCAACACAACAAATCAACCTATTGGGTCACTTGGTTCAGCCCATATTCTAAAAATCAAATCAAAATCACGATAAATACAAAAACATATATATATATATATACAAAGAGCTCAAAGCTTCATCAATGGAGTTATTCATCATGAAAACAACTTAGATTTATCATTTAGAGCATGTATGCATCAAATTTAAGCTTGAATCAAAGAGATGTGGTTCGGATCTCACCGGAATCAAGAGAGAAGTGGAGATGCGAAGGGGGTGAGATTCGAATCAAGATCCGAGAGGAGAGAGAGTGATTCGACGTGTGGGATACTCGCCGGAGTCTCGTCGGAGATGGAGAAGAGTTGGGATGCAGCGGTGAAGGGGAAACGAGGGTCTGAGATCGATTCTTGTTGAATCGATCGAATGACCCTGAATCGATTTTTAAAAACATTCTCTTGTCAGTTCGATCGATCAAACTGAATCCTCAGATCGATCGAATTGACATCGATCTCTCCTCTTAAGAGACAAAGTATTTTTATGATTTTTGAAAAAGTAAAATAAAAATAAAATAAAAAGTAAAATAATTTTAGGATTTTTTAGGATTTTTGAAAAATATTTATATATTTAAATTATTTATTATTTATTTATTAATTTTTTACTATATATTTATTATTATTTTTATTATTATTTATATTTTGGAAAATAAAAATAAAAATGACAGTAAAAATTAAATAATAATATATATATTTTTTGGAAATTTTGAAATTTAAAACAAAGAACAAAGATCGATCTCCCCAAGATCGATCACAGAATACCTTTGATCGATCGAAAATGCATAGAATTGAAGAAGTGTTCGATCGATGAGACAGAGTGGCTTTTGGATGCAGGTGGATGCAGGTTTAAAATTTTTCTAAGTGTTGGAACTGCAGATCGATCCAAGATGAAGTTGGATTGATCGAATAAGTTTAGATCGATCTAGGAACAAGTTCGAACGATGGGACAGAGAGCTGAAATATGCAGGTTTTGTTTGAACCATTGGACAGAGAGTGATTTGGATACAGGTTTAATATAGGTAGGAAGTTCGATCGATTGAACTCATTTTGAGATCTATTGAACTTATGCAAAATGCTCAATTTCAACATAAAAGTGCATGCAATCCTAATCACAGTTCCTAGCAATGCATATGAACCCAAAGCCAATATCTAGACTTCGTAAGAAATGAAATTAAAGATAGAAATGAGGGATGAATAGGGTTTTGACACCCTACGAAATGTCTTGCTAGTCTTTAATGTCTCTAGCAAGACGTTGGGCTCTTTTAGCCTGGATTAAACATCTTATAGTGCATCCCCTTCTCAATGGGGTGATAAGTGCTTTGAACTCCACCCAACAAATGGTTCTTTAAGGAACTTGTTGGATTAAGCTCAAAAGACGTTTTCGGTCCTTGGTCAAAACAATCTTTGGGCTACCACGCCCTTTCAAAACAAGATTTTGAAACAACTTTCTTTGGTTTCAAGTTTAAAGATGGACTTTTTGGAACTTTGGTCTCACACAAAAACTTAATTCCTTCACTTTTAAGGTCATGACATTTCTCTACAACATTCACTTCTTTATGCTTGTCAAATGAGTTGGGGGTTGGATTGAAAATATTCAACTTTACCTTCATGTGGCTAAATGAAATATTCATTATCCCCGTCCTACAATTAATGTTGGCATTCGCGGTTGCCAAGAAAGGACGGCCAAGGATAACGGGAATTTGGCTCTTAGGATTTGGGACCGGTTCCGTGTCAATGATAACGAAATCAATGGGAAAGAAGAATTTATCAATCTTAATCAAAACGTCCTTAATGATACCCCTAGGCTTTTTGATTGATCGGTCGGCAAGTTGTAAAATCACCGACGTCGGTTTCAAGTCTCCTAAGCCTAATTTGACATATACCGAGTATGGAAGAAGATTAACACTTGCTCCTAGGTCAAGAAGAGCCTAATTAATGATATGATCACCAATGATGCATGAAGTGGTAAGTGAACCGGGGTCCTTAAACTTTGGAAGAGTGTTATGCTGCAAAATTGAGCTTACTTGCTCGGCTAATACCACTTTTGTAGGTGCTTGGCTTTTGTTCTTCCTCTTTTGGGTGCACAAGTCTTTTAAGAACTTGGCATAAGCTGGAATTTGCTTGATTGCGTCCAAAAGTGAAAGATTGACTTTCACTTACCTAAACACTTCCATAATTTCATTTACTTTGGCCTTTTGCTTGTCATTTGAAATGGATCCTTTTAAGGCATCAGGGAATGGAGCTTTTGGCTCAAAAACCTTTTCAGAAATTTTTTTTGAAGTCTCTTCAACACAAGAAGTTTTTAAATCATTTTGCAAATCTTTCTTTTCAAAATCACTTTTCAAATCACTTTTCAACACATTCTCATTTATATGGTCATGAACATGCAATGAAGGAGGAATATGATATGAAATGGGACGGGTGTCAACTTGTGGTTGCACTGGTTCACTCTCTTCATTGGACATACCTACTTGGTTGTCTACAGTCTTCCCACTTCTCAAGGTAGTCACCGCATTAACATGCTCTATTGTGTGACCTTCCGATGAGGAATGAGTCTCCACAACACATTGTTGCTTTTATGGGGCACTCAAAGGCATTTTTCCTTTTTCTTTATCATTCAAAGTACTAGCTATTTGCTCTACTTGGGTTTCTAGCTTAGCAATGGATTAAGAGTGAGAATGACATAATTGTGTGTTTACCTCTAAAGTGCCCAAAGCGGTCAAAACTTTCTCTTCAAAAGCGGGACTTCTAACATTTCCTTGGGAATATGATGGTTGATTAGTAAAATGAGAATTAGAGAATTGGTTTCCTTGTGATTGGTATGATGATCTAAAACCTTGGGAACCTTGGCCTTGCATTAGAGGTGGAATGTATTTCCTTTGAAAACCACCCTGGGAAGGGTTTGAGCCCTCCCCTTAGTTTTTCCAAGAGAAGTGATTCCTCCAACTAGGATTGTAGTGATTGCCATAAGGATTGTTCCCTTGATTAGCAAAAACAACATTTGCTTATTCATGATGCTCATTTTGCACATGTCCATGAGGACAATTGGAAGTAGAATGTAAAACATTTGAACAAGTCATACATGTCTAATTAGATGCATGATGAGAATGGTTAGGGAATGAAGATACTTGATTCGGCGAGTTTTGGTTGATAAAAAATTGATCTAACCTTTGAATTAATGATTTCATCTCGACGGCAATTTCATTGGAGTGGTCGACTTGATGTAAGCCAACACTCTTCCTACCACTAGAATTTCTACCATTCTTCGAAGATAAGGGACGATGCAAAGAATTTTCACTCATACTCTCATAAAGACACCACACGTCATCCTCATGCCTATCAATGTAAGAGCCACCCATGGAAGCATCAACCATACCCTTGTAATTATCCGATAAGCTCTCAAAGAAATATTGAACTAATTGCCATTTGGGCATGTCATGATGTGGACACTTCCTAAGCAATTCATTAAAGCGTTCCCATGCCTCATGAAATGTTTCCCCATCCCCATGTGAAAATTCCCTAATTGAAGTTCTCATAGCATTGGTCTTAGAAACTAGATAGTACTTCTTCAAGAACTCTTGTTGCATTTTTGCCCAAGAAGTTATTGAAAAAGGCCTAAGATTATTAAACCAATATTTTGCCTTGTCTTTAAGGTGAATGGAAAAATTTTAAGCCATAAGACCTCTTCTCGCATGTCCGTGTATTTTACGATAGAACATACTTCAAGAAACTCATACAAATGCTTATAAGGTTTTTCACTTGGAAGTCCATGACAGTTAGGAAGCATTTGTATGGTTTGTGGCTTGATTTCATAATGGTGTGCTCTAAATGGTGGCAATTGAATGCATGTGGGTGCATTATATTCATTAGGCATATTGTGATCTCTTAAAGCAAGGGGAGGATTAACAATTGGAGGTGCAATATGGGCACCTTGATTGCCTTGAATGATGGGAGGTGGTGGAGCATAGATTGGCCTAGGCATTCCCAATGGAACTTGGCCTTGTTGTTGTGGTGGATGAATGAATGGCCTTGGCATGCCTAATGGTACTTGCATGTTATCATGATGCACATTAGGATGGAGGATACCTTGTTGGTCTATGTGACCAAGGTCCTCCACATGGTCCTTATTATGTCCTTCCATTGATGAAATGGATTGACTAGAACTACCTCTTCCCCTAGGGTTTCGAATAATGGATTCAAGATGAAAATTTAAAGGGACAAGAGTGAGTCTCAATGATCTACGACCATGTATGCACAATGCAACACGACAAGAAATAATGACAAACACTTCACCTTCACAACAATTCAATAATCAACAAACTTCCTCCATATACAATGTTCCCATACTACCATGTTTTAACAACAATATGCAAGAAAAGTAAATTGCCTCCACGCGGGCTCATGATTTATCTAAGAATTGAAATACAAGCCTCCACGCGGGCCGACGATTTAATTAGGGGTTTGAGTAAGAAAAAACTCAAAAAGGTCCTTTAGCACTTCAACTCCAAATGTAACGACTCATTCATTTGCCTTCATTTCCTTTTTCCTAAAATTTTACAAATGAATTTTTTTCGTTTAAATTTCTTTTCTGAGCTCTGTTTCGTGTGGCTTAGTGTCATCTCAAGTGCTCAGAATTGGTTCCTGAGACTCTTTTCCGTGGATTGACAACTTCCTTTGAGGACCGAGTCATTTCATATTTTTCGTTTTTCGACACTATGCACTATTTTGTCCTTTTCCCTATTCTGTCTTATCTCAGTTTGTCAGTTTTTGGTACAACCTCACTTCTCATGCTCAGAGTTGGTTTTTGACTTCACGTGTCTTCATCTTGAGTGGTTTCCACGAAATACGTATCTTTACTTTTGTAAGAAAGTACTTTGGTTGCTCCCGGTGTCCATAGGGTTATGGATGCAAAATTCTTTGAAATTATTTTCTTTTCCTGGGGTATTTTTCATAAATATCTTTTGAGGATATTTTATTTTAGGGGTTTTTAAGAAAATATTTTTGGAAGATATTTTTATTCTGGGCCATAAATGCAGTTTTCACTTTTTGGAGGGGCCATTATGTAATTAATGAAAGTTATTGCAAAATGTCTTGTTTTGAGTCTGGATCCTCGTACGGGATTCATTTTCACATTTTGTCGAGTTGTGTACTCTTGGAATTTCCTCCTGGTCGATGTTTTCCAGTTTCAGGATTTCTGGCCCATTTTTTCGCCAAACTTGTTTTGGCAATAACTTTCTGCTCGGGACTCGGTTTTTGATGCCGTTTCTTCCATTATTCATATTTTATCATTTTGAATCTTTTTTGTTCACAAATTTTTGCCATTTGATCGAGTCTGCTCAAATTTTACTTTTTCGGACCCAGCGGGGCCCGTTCGGGGCACTTTTTGAGATTTCTATAAAAGGGGGGTGAGATATTTCATTTTTCATCTTCTCCCCTCTTCATGCACGACCTGGAGCTCCCATGGCAGCCCAAGGGGTGCTGCCATCTTCTCTCTCCTCTTTTGGTTCACTTTTCCTTGATGAAAAATCTTTGGCCTTAACGTTTGTTCTTCCCCTCGCCGTGCTCTACCTTTTCCCCTTATTAGAATTCAGTTTTGACCATTTCTTGAGTTTGGTTTTGAGGTTAACTTATGATTTTGATGGGGCTTTGATGGGGGTTATGTTCACGGTGTTGTCCCCGACAAAACCTCTCGGTATCGTCGAATTCGGAGCACTTTTATTTTGGTGGGCCTTTGGGATTTTCATCTCAAATTGAGGTAGGGGATGTTTTAGGTTTAAATTCTTGTTATATAGCATGCTTGTGATGCTTATACTACTTGTTTACATGATTAAATATAAAATCTAGAGATTTTATTATTTATTTTTCTTATACGGGATCTAATTTTCTCGGTTGCTCATGACTTGGTTTAAACATGTAGCATGATTTTATATTGCCCATTGATATGCTCATTGTCGTGTATTAAAATTGGAACATTTGAATAAGTATTAAAGATTTTATTTAATATTTATCTTAGGTGAAAGATTAATTCACATGGCCTTAACTAGCTTGAAATTAATATGTGTTAGCATATTACATTAGGCCTTAGCATGCTTTTCAACATAGTTAAATTTGAAAGTAATTGGAGGTGTTTTGAAAATTAGTAATTATTAATTAATTTGCCCCGAGTGCACTATTCACTCCATTCGAATTCCGACTTGATATTCTTGATCTACATGCCATATAACTTCACATATATTTGATTTAGAATATTCGGTGAGGTTTTGAAACCTTTCATTTAATTAATTTCCTTGTTTAAGATTTAATCCTCATGGTGATATACAACTTGGAATTGAATTGTGTCATGCTAGAAAATTAAGCTGTGGTGTGGTTGTTCACATGTATTAAATTGGGATTAATTGCATGAGAATTGCAACCTTTATTTTATATTTAACTTTAGTGAAAGTTTAATTTACATAGGTGTAACTTGCATGAAATAAGCTTGAAATGTGATATTACATTAGTCCTTGGCATGTTCTCTAAGATATGTTAAATTGAGAGCATTTGGTTAAGTTTGAAAAATCTAGAGATTTTAATTAAAAGAATTAATTAAAATCTATTTCGTGGTCCCATTAGCTTAATTAAGGTTTTAACTTGATATTTGTATTGGCCATGACTTGTTTACTAGTATATATTAATTTGGGACTATTAGAAGTTGTTTTAGATCCTTAGGATTTAAATTAGCATGATTTAATTAAAGTTCTACTTTGTTGTTCTAACAACCTAATTGAGTTTTAGAATGAATATAGGTGATGACCTTGCCATGCCCTTTAACATGTATTAAATTGAGGTTAATTGAAATTGAATAAAAAATCTAGAGAATTTAATTTTGTTTATCTATTTAAATTCTATCAATTTGTCCCATGATCTAGTTGTGTTTTAGAAGTAGTTTCTATATTCAAATCATGGACTTAGACTTGTTGTATAGTCATTTGGTTATGTTTTGAACATTGGATAACATAGTTGCTATGTTTGTATTCATGAGAATATGTTTTTCTTATTGAATATATTGTTGCCTTGTGTAATGATTTGCACACTTCGTGTTTAACATCTTTCATACATAGCGTGTAACGAATCGCACACTGAAGATTCGACATTCATCATATCATATTAGTTGTTGATTTAGATCATGTATTGTATAGGTTTCCAAATTTGGTTGTGCTTAGTAGATAGTTGATTATCTTGCATATTTCTGTCGATATATGCGTTGTTGCACAACTTGTTGATTTTAGAAACTTGGGGATGTCGTTGTTTGACTATGGCTAGGATGTGGTTCTAGTACGGGGGATAGTCCCTTTATATGGTCTAGTGCGCACATAGGAAGGTTACCCATGGGCTAGTAACCCTAAAATAACTATGTTGTCGGTCTGATCCGGCATGACGTCCGAGTATCCACTTTGTTTGATTTCGCATTTCATTTATAAGTTGATAACTAGATGGTGTTGTAACTTGTTGTTTCTTATTTGTCGTTCCATTTTAAGTTACAAGATGTTAACTTTGCGAAATTGTGCTTTATGAGTTGTATTGGAAGTTCCAATGTTGGTTAAATTACATCGATATTGAAAATTGTGTTTTGACGTTCTAACATAGCTTAGGAATGATCCTATTGATTCATTTAGAACTTAGATGTTAGGTGGCATGACCCACTACTGTTATTTTGTGCTTCAGATTCTAAGTTGATGGTTTTGAGAACTTATACCTTGTTGCATTGTATAACATGCTCTTTTGTTGTTGAATTGCATGGATAATGTAATTCTTGTTAACTTGTATTCAAATATGCTTTTGTCATGTTGTATGGATTCCTCTAGACTTTGTTCAATTACATTGATAATGTGATCCGTGGTAACTATAAACTCGTTGTATTAATCGGATTACTCCAACTTTGATTTGTTTCATTCATGTATTTATATCATGATTCTTGTTGCTTTGTATAACATGTTTCTATGTTGTTGAAATGCATGGATGATGTGATTTATGCTAGAAACACTCTAAGGTAGCTTAGGATGCTCCTTGAGTCTCACTTGGACATAAACGTTAGGTGGCATGAGCCCTTTTAACATGTTTCACCTTAAGGTGATAAATTTGTAAAATGCTAGGTCGATGCATGCTCATCTCGTACGAGTAGCTTTATGTTACTCACCCCTACAATACTGGGGCATATTTCAAGTACGAAGACTTGGTTCGTGAAGCCTAGCATTCCTTGGATGTCGTGTAGCTTTCAAGTTTCCATTTCATGCAAATGTTAGCATGAAATGTCATTTTGTAGACTTATATGTCAAAATATGTGTATTTGATTCCATGTATGTAATGTGTACATAAGTGCACTCCTTTCAATGTATTTGACATGTATGAGATGAGACCGGAGGCCAATGACATGTGTATTGTATTCTATACAACTTTTTAACTTCATGAAATATTATGAAAACCTTGAAAAATCGTAAGTCATTGCTTCACCATGGTTGCATCGGGTGTGGAAATTTCATTTTCATTCTTTTATAAGGTCTTATTAATCTTCTATGAACTGTGACCAAGGGCCAAATAGTCATTTGACTCCATTTTACATTTTTGGATTCCATGTTTTCCATTCCAAGTCCATTTTTGCCTTTTTGCCCGTTGGGGGGTCGGATTTTGTATCAGCCATATTTTTAAGCCATGGACCATTGTAGCACGTCTAAATAGGTAAGTTACGTTTGCGTGCATGGTCCTTTCCGGGCGAAACCTTATCGTTTGAGTTTTGAGCCTCTTGTGAATTCATTTTGTATTTTTTTTGCATATTCTGATCTAGGGGCATTATGGACCTTTCACATCAGTTTTATTTTCTTCTTTTGACATGGTTGAATAGAAAACATGATTTTAGGGGGGGTTTCTTCTTCGTGTTTTTCCAGAAAATGTCTTCTTGGTACCGGAAATCCCTCGTGAAGTTTCAGCTTCTAGTTTTCATTTAGCAGCTTTATGACCCTCTTGTTCAGTTCTGATCTAGGGGCATTTTCGGGATTTCACAGTAAGTTTTTTTTGATTCCGATCCCGAGATCGGGTAGAAAACTCGATTTTAGGGGGGGTTTTTTCTTCGTATTTTTCCAGAAAAACTCGTCTTGACCTCCGTTTCAAGCCTCAGTTCTGGGCAAATCAAAAAAAATGTAACAGCAACCAAGGGCTGCCACCATGCCATGTCTTTGGGCGCCGTGTGCGCCATGGCCCCTCGTCGGGCCGCCGCGATGTCAATTCTTCTTTTGGGCTTTTCTCCTTCGTCCGGACTCTGATTCAAGTGAATTTTTTTTTGAACTTGACTAATTTTTCGCTGTCTTTCCAACGGTGTGCTCAGTTGCACCCGGTTCTTCCTGGATAATTACTAATTTACCCTTTTTGCCTTAAGTGCTCGTTTTTCTTCGTCATGCCGTTTCTCCTTCGTCCGGACTCCGAATCATGTGATTCTTGAGTCCATCTTGATATAGGGGCTTATTTGTCATATTTTCGATCTTTTGTTTCCGCATCAGTTCTTGTTGAGTTCCACGACCTCATGGAAGGTCACTTTGACTTCTTAGAGTCTTGTTTTTTGTTTTCACTTCCACATTCGGATCCGTTATCAGATCATCTTTACGGTTCATCACAGGACACGCTGGCCTAAAAACCAGGGTCGTCATAGGTGGTATCAGAGCGTCCGGGTTTGAATACCTTGGACGACGGGTTTTGGGTGCATATCATGCTTATATTGTTTTGCTTCGATATGTCATTTATATCTTGATAACATGTCTTGTATGATAATATGTTCACATATTCAGGTGTTTTGAGACATCTATCATTGGTTGAGCATGCTTTTGTGTATACATGCTTCCTGATAACATGTTCTGGGTCACTATCATGTTCTGGTGTGATAGCATGTCTGCGTGCTTCTTGATAACATGTTTGATTTGAAAACATGCCTATTTGCTTATGTGGCAACTTGTTTACTACTTGTGTGAGTAGATAGTTATGTTATGTTGCATGCTACTTGTTTACTTTATGTCAAGTTTTTGCATTTTCTCTTAGGATATGTCGTATCCCTTGGATGCGTTATTGTTTCGCGAGTTTTTTCCTTAGATAGGAGAAATTCATTCTATGAGGACCCATGTAGGGAACCTTCTTGTCTGTTCTGTTCGTTTATGCGAGTAAGGGTCATGTGAGCGTAGACGACTGCGATTCATTTCCTTTTCCTTGTCTGGTGGAGTGAGACGTGGGCCAGGGAGGCACCATTTCATTTCCTTTTCCATCATGGCTTTTAGATCTAAGGCCTTAAGTATAATGGTGCCAATGTCATTGTTGTCAGAGTTTTGGGATTAGCTACCCCAACTCTCGCAGATGCTTGGTTCCCGCGGTGCTTCTGGTAATGATCATTTTTGACATTGATGTCATTCGTATCAATTGGTTTATCAGAATTGACCTGGTTGGGGCATGTTATGAATTAATGCCTTATACCGTCATGCTACCTTGCTGACTAGTAAGTGTGGGCGAGTTCTGGTTACTGTTCATACTGCCTTGTCACTCTCTCCTTTCATCGTGATTCAACGTTCCTCTGTCTTAGGATTCTCTCGGTGGTTGACATTGAGTTAACGTGCCTGTTCGTATGAGGTATTATCTCAGTTCATGGTATCGCGTTCCTTCAGTTGATCTTTAGACTTCAGGATTTGTCCTTCAGTGCGTTGTGAGCTGTCCTTTGATTTGACCTTTTATTCGGTCATTATTCTGTTCTCTCTGGTATGTTCCTAATTTCGGGGACGAAATTCCTTTAAGAAGGTAGGTTGTAACAACCCACTCATTTGCCTTCCTTTCCTTTTTCCTGAAATTTTACGAATGAATTTTTTTCGTTTAAATTTCTTTTCTGAGCTCTGTTTCGTGTTGCTTAGTGTCATCTCGAGTGCTCAGAATTGGTTCCTGAGACTCTTTTCCATGGATTGACAACTTCCTTTGAGGACCGAGTCATTTTCACATTTTTCGTTTTTCGATACTATGCGCTATTTCGTCCTTTTCCCTATTCTGTCTTATCTCTGTTTGTCAGTTTTTGGCACAACCTCACTTCTCATGCTCAGAGTTGGTTTTTGACTTCACGTGTCTTCATCTTGAGTGGTTTCCACAAAATACGTATCTTTACTTTTGTAAGAAAGTACTTTGGTTGCTCTCGGTGTCCATAGGGGCATGGATGCAAAGTTCTTTGAAATTATTTTCTTTTCTTGGGGTGTTTTTCATAAATATCTTTTGAAGATATTTTATTTCAGGGGTTTTTAAGAAAATATTTTTGGAAGATATTTTTATTCTGGGCTATAAGTGCAGTTTTCACTTTTTGGAGGGGCTATTATGTAATTAATGAAAGTTATTACAAAATGTCTTGTTTTGAGCCTGGATCCTTGTACGGGATTCATTTTCACATTTCGTCGAGTTGTGTACTCTTGTAATTTCCTCCTGGTCGATGTTTTCTAGTTTCAGGGTTTCTGGCTCAAGTTTTCGCCAAACTTGTTTTGGGCATAACTTTCTGCTCGGGACTCAGTTTTTGATGCCGTTTCTTCCGTTGTTCATATTTTATCATTTTGAATTTTTTTTGTTCATAAAGTTTTGCCATTTGAGCAAGTCTGCTCAAATTTTACTTTTTCGGACCCAGCGGGGCCCGTTCGGGGCACTTTTTGAGATTTCTATAAAAGGGGGGTGAGATATTTCATTTTTCATCTTCTCCCCTCTTCATGCACGACCTGGGGCTCCCATGGCAGCCCAAGGGGTGCTGCCATCTTCTCTCTCCTCTTTTGGTTCACTTTTCCTTGATGGAAAGTCTTCGGCCTTAACGTTTGTTGTTCCCCTCGCCGTGCTCTATCTTTCTCCCTTATTGGAATTCAGTTTTGACCATTTCTTGAGTTTTGTTTTGAGGTCAAGTTATGATTTTGATAGGGCTTTGATGGGGGTTATGTTCACGGTGTTGTCCCCGACAAAACCTCTCGGTATCATCGAGTTCGGTGCACTTTTATTTTGGTGGGCGTTTGGGATTTTCATCTCAAATTGAGATAGGGGATGTTTTAGGTTTAAATTCTTGTTATATAGCATGCTTGTGATGCTTATACTACTTGTTTACATGATTAAATATAAAATTTAGAGATTTTATTATTTATTTTTCTTGTACGGGATCTAATTTTTCCGGTTGCTCATGACTTGGTTTAAACATGTAGCATGATTTTATATTGCCCATTGATATGCTCATTGTCGTGTATTAAAATTGGAACATTTGAATAAGTATTAAAGATTTTATTTAATATTTATCTTAGGTGAAAGATTAATTCACATGGCCTTAACTAGCTTGAAATTAATATGTGTTAGCATATTACATTAGGCCTTAGCATGCTCTTCAACATAGTTGAATTTGAAAGTAATTGGAGATATTTTGAAAATTAGTAATTATTAATTAATTTGCCCCGAGTGCACTATTCACTCCATTCGAATTCCGATTTGATATTCTTGATCTACATGCCATATAACTTCACATATATTTGATTTAGAATATTCGGTGAGGTTTTGAAACCTTTCATTTAATTAATTTCCTTGTTTAAGATTTAATCGTCATGGTGATATACAACTTGGAATTGAATTGTGGCATGCTAGAAAATTAAGCTTTGGTGTGGTTGTTCACATGTATTAAATTGGGATTAATTGCATGAGAATTGCAACCTTTATTTTATATTTAACTTTAGTGAAAGTTTAATTTACATAGGTGTAACTTGCATGAAATAGGCTTGAAATGTGATATTACATTAGTCTTTGGCATGTTCTTTAAGATATGTTAAATTGAGAGCATTTGGTTAAGTTTGAAAAATCTAGAGATTTTAATTAAAAGAATTAATTAAAATCTACTTCGTGGTCCCATTAGCTTAATTAAGGTTTTAACTTGATATTTGTATTGGCCATGACTTGTTTACTAGTATATATTAATTTGGGACTATTAGAAGTTGTTTTAGAACCTTGGGATTTAAATTAGCATGATTTAATTAAAGTTCTACTTTGTTGTTCTAATAACCTAATTGAGTTTTAGAATGAATATAGGTGATGACCTTGCCATGCCCTTTAACATGTATTAAATTGAGGTTAATTGAAATTGAATCGGAAATCTAGAGAATTTAATTGTGTTTATCTATTTAAATTCTATCAATTTGCTCCATGATCTAGTTGTGTTTTAGAAGTGGTTTCTATATTCAAATCATGGACTTAGACTTGTTGTATATTCATTTGGTTATGTTTTGAACATTGGATAACATAGTTGCTATGTTTGTATTCATGAGAATATGTTTTCCTTATTGAATATATTGTTGCCTTGTGTAATGATTTGCACATCTAAATAGGTAAGTTATGTTTGTATTCATGAGAATATGTTTGCAGTTCCATGTCAATTACATGAATGATTGTTCTATACTTGAAAATTTTCTTGCATTGATTACATGTGCAATGCTAGGCACAAATAATTGTAAAGAAATGATGCAGCAACTAGGACAGATACTTTCCTTCTTTCAATTTGTAAAGCAATATTTCGGTTTTGGCTTTTTTTGAAGGTTGACTGATATCCGGCAGTAGTAGGGCTACTACCCGGAAACGAACTGACTGGTGTAGCTGACTGTGGTGCCTGAGGCACCCTAAAACCCGACAAGTGTATAAATTGTGGAGACTCATAATTAATGGGCAATGAGAAACTTAAAATGTAGCTACAAAAGGCAAATTAGCCAAACCCACACAGCTAATGGTTAAACGTACCCAAAACAGAGATTGACTACTGGAGTATTTCATTAGCAATGATAGTGGTGAATCGCGGTCGCCGATAAAAGAAGCAAGCAAGACAAACGAAAGCTTTGGATGTCTTGAAATAGTATGTAGTCAATCCATGCAGTAGCAAAACAGGGAAGACACATCTCTATCAATTCCTAGAGCTCCTAGAGTCCTTTACTCTTTTTTTGATTTTTTTTCATTTTTAGTTCTGTCAAAATAGTTGAGGTTGGCATATGGTTGATGTAGGACACCTCAGCAGCACTACACTAGACATGCCACACGAGTGCTCGTTGTCCTATGCCTTAGAAACGCTCATTCTATGAACAAGATCGCTCTCCTTGCATATAAGGGTGCTCTCCCAGCATATACGAGCTCTCTTGTAGTCCTGTCAAAATACCTTCTTTACTTCCTTTACTCATATATATATATATATATATATATGTATTTTCATTCTTATTCCTGTCAAAATAGTTGAGGTTGGGATATGGTTGACGTAGGACACCTCAACAGCACTATACTAGACATGCCACACGAGCGCTCGTCGTTTTGTGCCTTAGAAGCGCACGTTCTATGAACAAGATCGCTATCCCTTCATATAAGAGCGCTCTCCCTACATATACGAGCGCTCTTATATACTGTAAAAATACCTTCTTTACTCCTTTACTCATTTTTTTTTTTTTTTTTTTTTCTTTTCTCATTTTTAGTCCTGTCAAAATAGTTAAGGTTGGGATATGGTTGACATAAGACACCTCAGCAGCACTACACTAGACATGCCACACGAGCGTTCATCGTCCTATGCCTTAGAAGCGCTCGTTCTATGAACAAGATTGCTCTCCCTTCATATAAGAGCGCTTTCCTTATAGATACGAGCGCTCCCCTGCATATACAAGCGCTCTTATAGTCCAGTTAAAATACTTTCTTTAATTCATTTACGCATTTTTTTTTTTTTTTTCATTTTTAGCCCTATCAAAATAGTTGATGTTGGGATATGGTTGACGTAGGACATCTCAGCAGCACTACACTAGACATGCCACACGAGCGCTCGTTCTATTATCAAGACCGCTCTTCCTTCATACAAGATCGCTCTCCCTTAATATACGAGCGCTTGCTCCTGCATATTACCATTTATGCATTACTCTTTTTTCTTTTAGGTCACGGTCAAAAGAAATAATTTATTCAATAAAAATATATATATTTTTGGTTTTCGTCAAAAGAGAAAACTTAATCAATAGAGTTTTTTTTTTTTAATCCTCGTTTTTTTTGTACTTTTTTTTTTGGTTCCTGATAAAAGATATAATTTCTTCAATAAATATATATTTTTTTCCCTATCAAACGAGATAAAACTTTTAATGGTTATTTTTTTTTTCCAGGTCCGGTCAAAAGAGGCAATTTATTCAATATAATATTTTTTTTCGGTCCTATAAAAAAAAAAAAAAAAAAAAAATTATTGATAAGGACAGGAAATTTGAAAGATAGTTGTGTCGTTTTTTTTTTTTTTTAAAAAAAAAGAATCATTACTTGCAATGTTAAGGTTAAAATTACCATTTCATTTAATATTGTAGTGCAATTGGAGAAAAGTAGAGTGATTATAAACTTGAGTGAAATCAGTATGTATATACGGAGTATATTTCTAAAATATACTGTATGTTATAGAAGTGGGATCCACATGTGAAGACATTGGTGTGGGGTGCATTAGTGGCTTACTTTGAAAGCTTCTCTCTATATATATCTATATCTATATCTATATCTATACTATTATTAAATGTGCAAAGTGTTTCAGTGTTTCAGTATTAATTGATATAAATTCTATAACACTCAGAATTACCTAATAAAATTAAAATTAATTCGAATTAACAAAATATAAAAAGATTTTAATTCAAATTATGAAATCCCACATTGGTTTTAAGTAAAAAGGATTACATGAAAACCTCTTACAAAACTATAGAGTTAAAGAAATAATAATCACACATTCTCGGCCTTTTGGCTAAGATCAAGTGTAGTATTAAATTTTTTTGGGTTGGCCTTTTGGCTAACCTTTCTTGATTTTTTGGCTAAGATCATTCTTGATCTTTTGGCTAAGATCAAGTGTAACACTACTTTCTCGACCTTTGTGCAAAAGAAAATCTAATTAGACAGAAATTACTAATATAAAAAATATTTATTAATTGATATATAAAACAAAATAATTTTTCTAAAACTCAACCACAAATTAGCTTTTATTATGAGTTTCTTAATAAAATTAAATCTAATTAGACAAAGATATATCTAAATCAATTAATAAATATTTTTTTATATAAATAAATAAATATGAAAATACTGAAACACGTTGCATTATTTTATTAGGTAATTTTAAATTAATAAATATTTTTTATTTTAATAATTCTTGTCGATTACATGAAAGCCTCTTATAAAACTATAGAGTTAAAAAAATAATAATCACACCTTCTCGGCCTTTTGGCTGTAATTAAGTGTTGTATTAAATTTTTTTGGGTCGGCCTTTTGGCTAACCTTTCTTGATTTTTTGGCTTAGATCATTTTTGATCTTTTGGCTAAGATCAAGTGTAGTACTACTTTCTCGACTTTTGTGCAACGAGTTTCAGTATTTATTTATTAATTGATATAAATTTTATAAAACTCAAAATTACCTAATAAAATTCAAATTAACAAAATATAAAAAGAGTTTACTTCACAATAAAGAGCTCTCATTAATTATTATATCCCACGATATAAATTCTTTAAAACTCAAAATTACCTAATAAAATTAAAATCTAATCTATAATCAATTGTGCTTGACCAAATGATTCATACATTAAATTATTTGTCAATTTTCATATTTTTAATTTAATAACACTTTTTACCTATTTATCTATTTACTATTAGTTTTTTTAATAAAAAAAAATCTAATTAGACAAGAATATATTTAGAGAAAATACAAAAATCCAAGAAGCTTATAAATAGAGGCATGGAGGAAAGGGTACAGATTTTGAGAATTTTAGAATTCCAGAATTACAGAGTAAAATACAGAAACTCTGCCAAAGAGTTTCAGTATTTATTTATTTATATAAAAAATTATTTATTAATTGATATAAAAGAATTTTTATCTATACTATTATTAGATATACAAAAAGTTTCAATATTTAAGTATTCATTTATTTATATAAAAAAATATTTAAAACATTAAAATCTACATAATAAAATTTAAATTTATCCATTTATTATTATGAATTTTTAATAAAAGAAAATCTAATTAGACAGAAATTACTAATATAAAAAATATTTATCAATTGACATATAAAACAAAATAATTTTTCTAAAACTCAACCACAAATTAGCTTTTATTATGAGTTTCTTAATAAAATTAAATCTAATTAGACAAAGATATTTTTAAATCAATTAATAAATATTTTTTTATATAAATACGAAAAATACTGAAACACGTTGCATTATTTTATTAGGTAATTTTAAATTAATAAATATTTTTTATTTTAATAATTCTTGTCGATTACATGAAAGCCTCTTATAAAACTATAGAGTTAAAGAAATAATAATCACACATTCTCGGCCTTTTGGCTGTAATCAAGTGTTGTATTAAATTTTTTTGGGTCGGCCTTTTGGCTAACCTTTCTTGATTTTTTGGCTAAGATCATTCTTAATCTTTTGGCTAAGATCAAGTGTACTACTACTTTCTCGACCTTTGTGCAAAGAGTTTCAGTATTTATTTATTAACTGATATAAATTCTATAAAACACAAAATTACCTAATAAAATTCAAATTAATTCAAATTAACAAAATATAAAAAGAGTTTAATTCACAATAAAAGGCCTTCATTAATTATTATATCCCACGATATAAATTCTTTAATACTCAAAATTACCTAATAAAATTAAAATCTAATCTATAATCAATTGTGCTTGACCAAATGATCCATATATTAAATTATTTGTTAATTTTCATATTTTTAATTTAATAACACATTTTATCTATTTATCTATTTATTATTAGTTTTTTTAATAAAATAAAATCTAATTAGACAAGAATATATTTAGGGAAAATACAAAAATCCAAGAAGCCTATAAATAGAGGCATGGAGGAAGGGGTACATAAATTGAGAATTTTAGAAATCCAGAATTACAGAGTAAAATACAGAAACTCTGCCAAAGAGTTTCAGTATTTATTTATTTATATAAAAATTATTTATTAATTGATATAATTTTTTTTTATCTATACTATTATTAGATTTACAAAAAGTTTCAGTATTTACGTATTTATTTATTTATATAAAAAAAATTGAAAACATTAAAATCTACATAATAAAATTTAAATTTATCCATTTATTGTTATGAATTTTTTAATAAAAGAAAATCTAATTAGACAGAAATTACTAATATAAAAAATATTTATTAATTGATATATAAAACAAAATAATTTTTCTAAATCTCAACCACAAATTAGCTTTTTATTATGAGTTTATTAATAAAATTAAATCTAATTAGACAAAGATACATTTAAATCAATTAATAAATATTTTTATATATAGGTAAATAAATACGAAAATACTGAAACACATTGCATTCTTTTGTTAGGTAATTTTAAATTAATAAATATTTTTTTTTAATAATTCTTGTCTAATTAGATTTACTTTTATTAAAAAAACTCATAATAAATAAATAAATAAATAAATAATTTGTGTTAGAGTTTTATAAATAATCTTTTGAAACCTCTTTTTATATCAATGAATAAATAATTTTTATAT
Organism: Cornus florida; assembly: GCF_030987335.1. Taxonomy (NCBI): domain Eukaryota; kingdom Viridiplantae; phylum Streptophyta; class Magnoliopsida; order Cornales; family Cornaceae; genus Cornus; species Cornus florida. The sequence continues at coordinate 695,268 of NW_026775577.1, read as the reverse complement.
TAGTATTTTAGTATTTATTTATTAATTGATATCAATTCTATAACACTCAGAATTACCTAATAAAATTAAAATTAATTCAAATTAACAAAATATAAAAAGATTTTAATTCAAATTACAAAGTCCCACATTGGTTTTGAGTAAAAATGATTACATAAAAACCTCTTGTAAAACTTTAGAGCTAAAAAAATAATAATCGCACCTTCTCGGCCTTTTGGCTAAGATCAAGTGTAGTATTAAATTTTTTTGGGTCAGCTTTTTACTAACCTTTCTTGATTTTTTGGCTAAGATCATTCTTGATCGTTTGGCTAAGATCAAGTGTATTACTACTTTCTCGACCTTTGTGCAAAAAGTTTCAATATTTATTTATTAATTGATATAAATTCTATAAAATTCAAAATTACCTAATAAAATTCGAATTAATTCAAATTAACAAAATATAAAAAGAGTTTAATTCACAATAAATAGCTCTAATTAATTATTATAGCCCACAATATAAATTCTTTAAAACTCAAAATTATCTAATAAAATTAAAATCCAATCTATAATCAATTGTGCTTGACCAAATGATCCATACATTAAATTATTTGTAAATTTTCATATTTTTAATTTAATAACACATTTTACCTATTTATCTATTTAATATTAGTTTTTTTAATAAAAAAATTTAATTAGACAAGAATATATATTTAAAGAAAATCCCAAAATCCAAGAAGCCTATAAATATATGCATGGAGGAAGGAGGAAGGGGTACAAAAATTGAGAATTCTCAAAATCTAGAATTCTAGAGTAAAATACAGAAACTCTGCCAAAGAGTTTCAATATTTATTTATTTATATAAAAAATTATTTATTAATTGATATAAAAAGAGTTTTTATCTATACTATTATTAGATGTACAAAGAGTTTTAGTATTTAAGAATTTATTTATTTATATAAAAAAATATTTAAAACATTAAAATCTACATAATAAAATTTAAATTTATCCATATATTACTATATATTTTTTAATAAAAGAAAATCTAATTAGACAGAAATTACTAATATAAAAAATATTTATTAATTGATATATAAAACAAAATAATTTTTCTAAAACTCAACCACAAATTATCTTTTATTATGAGTTTCTTAATAAAATTAAATCTAATTAGACAAAGATATATTTAAATAAAACAAAACAATTTGCATAAAACTCTATCACAAATTACCTATTTTATTTTTAATAAAACTCCATCACACTAGACAAAGATATATTTAAAGAGTTTCTATAAAACTCTAACACAAATTACATATTTATCTATTTATTATGAGTTTTTTCATAAAAGAAAATCTAATTAGACAAGCATTATTAATATAAAAAATTATTTATTAATTGATATAAAAAGTGGTTTTAAAAGACAATCTATAAAACTCTAACACAAATTACTTATTTATCTATTTATTATGAGTTTTTTTTTAATAAAAGTAAATCTAATTAGATAAGAATTATTAAAATAAAAAATATTTATTAATTTAAAATTACCTAATAAAATAATGCAACGTGTTTTAGTATTTTCGTATTTATTTATTTATATAAAAAAAATATTTATTAATTGATTTAACAATAGTTTCTATAAACTCTAAAAATCTATATCTATATCTATACTATTATTAAATGTGCAAAGTATTTCAATGTTACAGTATTTCAGTTTTTCAGTATTTATTTATTAATTGATATAAATTCTATAACACTCAGAAGTACCTAATAAAATTAAAATTAATTCAAATTAACAAAATATAAAAAGATTTTAATTCAAATTACAAAGTCCCACATTGGTTTTAAGTAAAAATGATTACATGAAAGCATCTTATAAAACTATAGAGTTAAAAAAATCATAATTACATCTTCTCAGCCTTTTGGCTAAGATCAAGTGTAATATTAAATTTTTTTGGGTCGGACTTTTGGCTAACCTTTCTTGGTTTTTTGGCTAAGATCATTCTTGATCTTTTGGTTAAGATCAAGTATAGTACTAATTTCTCGACCTTTGAAGAAGGGGTATAGAAATTGAGAATTCTATAAATTCAGAATTGTAGAGTAAAATACAGAAACTCTGTCAAAGAGTTTCAGTATTTATTTATTTATATAAAAAATTATTTATTAATTGATATAAAAAGAGTTTTTATCTATACTATTATTAGATGTGCAAATAATTTCAGTATTTCAGTATTTATATAAAAAAAATATTTAAAACATTAAAATCTACATAATAAAATTTAAATTTATCCATTTATTATTATGAATTTTTTAATAAAAGAAAATCTAATTAGACAGAAATTACTAATATAAAAAATATTTATTAATTGATATATAAAACAAAATATTTTTTCTAAAACTCAACCATAAATTAGCTTTTGTTATGAGTTTCTTAATAAAATTAAATCTAATTAGACAAGGATATATTTAAATAAAATAAAACAATTTGTATAAAACTCTTTCACAAATTACCTATTTTATTTTTAATAAAACTCCATCACACTAGACAAAGATATATTTAAAGAGTTTATATAAAACTCTAACACAAATTGCATATTTATCTATTTATTATGAGTTTTTTCAAAAAAGTAAATCTAATTAGACAAAAATTATTAAAATAATTTTTTTTTTTATTAATTTAAAATTACCTAATAAAATAATGCAACATGTTTCAGTATTTTCGTATTTTTTTATTTATATAAAAAAATATTTATTAATTGATTTAAAAATAGTTTTTGTAAAAATAGTTTCTATAAAACTCTAAAAATTACCTAATAAAATCAATCGTATTCTATATAAAACTCTTATTTTTAGTTTAATATAAAAAAATTATTAATTTTTATGGATAATTATCACAATATAACTTGTCCGGCCCAGTTATGTTATGTAATTATCAGAAAAGGATACATATCATCATCCTACTAATCTAAGAAGCCGATAAATAGAGGCATAGAGGAAGGAGAAAGGGGTACAAAAATTGAAAATTTTAGAAATCCAGAATTTTAAAGTAAAGTACAAAAACTCTGAGAAAAAATTTCAGTATTTACTTATTCATATAAAAAAATATTTATTAATTGATATAAAAAGAGTTTTTATATATACTATTATTAGATGTGCAAAGAGTTTCAGTATTTATTTATTTATAAAAAAAATATTTAAAAAACTAAAATTTAAATAATAAAATTTAAATTAACCTATTTATCTATTTATTATTATGAATTTTTTAATAGAAGAAAATCTAATTAGACAATAATTATTAATATAAATTAATATTTATTAATTGATATATAAAACAAAATAATTTTTCTAAAACTGTACCACGAATTAGCTTTTATTATGAGTTTCTTAATAAAATTAAATCTAATTAAACAAGGATATACTTAAAGAAAATAAAATAATTTTTATAAAACTCTATCACAAATTAGCTATTTTATTTTCAGTAAAAATCTATCACACTAGACAAAGATATATTTAAAGAGTTTCCATAAAACTCTAACACAAATTACCTATTTATCTATTTATTATGAGTTTTTTTTTTAATAAATGTAAATCTAATTAGACAAGAATAATTAAAATAAAAAATATTTATTAATTACAAAATTACCTAATAATATCAATCACATTTTATATAAAACTATTATTTTTAATTCAATATAAAAAAAATAGTTATTTTTTATGGATAATTATCACAATATAACCAGCCCTCTCAGTTATGATTATATCATTATCATAAAAGGAAACATGTCATCATCCTACTAATCCAAAAAGCCTATAAATAAAGACATGGAGGAAAGAAGAAGGGGTATAGAAATTGAGAATTCTAGAAATCTAAAATTACAGAGTAAAATATAGAAGCTCTGCCAAAGAGTTTTAGTATTTATTTATTTATATAAAAAATATATATAAGCACTAAAATCTACATAATAAAGAGTTTCTATAAAACTCAAACACAAATTATTTATTTATTTAAATATTGTGAGTTCTTTAATAAAAGGAAATCTAATTAGATAAGTATTACTAATATAAAAAATTATTTATTAATTGATATAAAAAGTGGTTCAAAGAGTTTCAATAAAAAACTCTAACACAAATTAACAATTTATCTATTTATTATGAATTTTTTAATAAAAGTAAATCTAATTAGACAAGAATTATTCAAATAAAAATATTTATTAATTCATATAAAAAGAATTTTTAAAAGAGTTTATATTAAACTCTAACACAAATTACCTATTTATTTATTTATTATAAATTTTTAATAAAATAAATTCTAATTAGACAGAAATTATTAATATATAAATATTTTTTAATTGATATAAAAAATAAAATAATTTTTCTAAAACTCTATCACCAACTACCTTTTATTATGAGTTTTTTTTTTTATTTTTTTTTATTTTTTATTAACAAAAGCTAATCTAATTTGGCAAGAATTATTAAAATTTAAAAATATTTATTAATTGATGTAAAAGAGTTTTTAAAAGAGTTTCTATTAAACTCTAACACAAATTACCTATTTATTTATTTATTATAAGTTTTTTAATAAAATAAAATCTAATTAGACTAGAAAAACTCTACCACAAATTGCCTATTTTATTTTCAATAAAATTATAATACAATTGACAAAGATATATTTTAAGATTTTCTATAAAAACTCTAATACAAATTACCTATTCATCTATTTATTTTGAGTTTTTTAATAAAAGGAAATCTAATTAGACAAGTATTGTTAATATAAAAAAATTATTTATTAATTGATATAAAAAGAGGTTTTAAAAGATTTTCTGTAAAACTCTAACACAAATTACCTATTTATCTATTTGTTGAAATCTAATTAGACAAGGATTATTAATATAAAAAAATATTTATTAATTGATTTAAAAAAAATTTTTAAAAGAGTTTCTATAAAATTCTAACACATGTGACATATTACATATTTATCTATTTATTAAGAGTTTTTTTAATAAAAGAAAATATAATTAAACAAGAATATATATAAAGAAAATAAAATAATTTTTATAAAATCTATCACAAATTGTCTGTCTTATTTTCTATAAAACTCTATCACACTATCTACAAAACATTCAATACGTGCATCGCACGTACCTTTTCCTAGTATATATATGTATATATATATATATAACTATTGCTATGGGCCGATATACACTTGTGAAATATATCAATAAAGTAATATTGCGGTTTTGGCTTTTTTTGAAGGTAACTGTATAAATTATAGAGACTCATAATTAATGGGCAACGAGAAACTTAAAATATAGCCACAAAAGGCAAATTAGCCAAACCTACACACCTAGTGCATGGTTAAACGTACCCAAAACAGAGATTGACTGCAGGACTATTTCATTAGTTAGACAATAAGCAATGGGAGCAATGATAGTGCTGAATCGCGGTCGCCGATAAAAGGAAGCAAGCAAGACAAAGAAAGCTTTGGATGTCTTGAAATAGTACGTAGTCAATCCATGCTGTAGCAAAACAGAGAAGACATATCTCTATCAATTCCTAGAGCTCCTCGAGTCCTTTACCTTTTTTTCTTTTTCTTTTTTTCTTTTTTTTCATTTTTAGTCTTGTCAAAATAGTTGAGGTTGGGATATGGTTGACGTAGGACACCACATTAGCACTACACTAGACATGCCACACGAGCGTTTGTCATCCTGTGCCTTAGAAGCACTCGTTCTATGAACAAGATTGCTCTCCCTGCATATACGAGCGTTCTTATAGTCCTATCAAAATACCTTCTTTACTTCCTTTACTCTTTTTTTTTTTCATTTTTAGTCTTGTCAAAATAGTTGAGGTTAGGATATGGTAGACGTAGGAATCCTCAGCAACACTACACTAAACATGCGACATGAGCACTCGTCGTCCTGTGCCTTAGAAGCGCTCGTTCTATGAACAAGATCGCCCTCCCTTCATATAAGAGTGCCCTCCCTACATATACGAGCGCTCTTATAATCCTGTAAAAATACCTTCTTTACTTCCTTTACTCATTTTTTTTTTAATTTCATTTTTAGCCCTATCAAAATAGTTAAGGTTGGGATATGGTTGACGTAGGACACCTTAGCAGCACTACACTAGACATGCCACACGAGCGCTCATCATCTTGTGCCTTAGAAGCGCTCGTTTTAGGAATAAGATCGCTCACCCTTCGTATATGAGCGCTCTCCCTGCATATATGAGCGCTCTTATAGTCCTATCAAAATACCTTATTTACTTCCTTTACTCTTAATTTTTTTTTTTTTTTTTTCATTTTTAGTCCAGTCAAAATAATTGATGTTAGGATATGGTTGACGTAGGGCACCTCAGCATCACTACACTAGATATACCACACGAGCGCTCGTTCTATTATCATGACCGCTCTTCCTTCATACGCGATGGCTCTCACTTAATATACGAGCACTCGCCCCTGCATATTACCATTTATACATTACTATTTTGTTTTTTTTTTGGGTCACAGTCAAAAGAAATAATTTATTCAACAAATATATATATATTTTTGGTTTTCATCAAAAGAGAAAATTTATTCAATAGAGATTTTTTTTTTTTTAATACTCATTTTTTTGTACTTTTTTTTTCCTTTGTTCTTGACTAAAGATATAATTTCTTCAATAAATATATTTTTAGGGGTTTTTTTTCCCTATCAAACGAGATAAAATTTTTAACGGTTATTTTTTTTTTTCCCGGTCTGGTTAGAGGCAATTTATTCAACATAATATTTTTTTTTGGTCCTTTAAAAAAAAAAGAAAAAAAAATTATTGATAAGGAGAAGAAATCTGAAAGGTTAGTTGTGTCATTTAAAAAAAAAATAATCATTTACTTGTAATGTTAAGGTTAAAATTGCCATTTCATTTAATATTGTAGTGCAATTTGAGAAAAGTAGAGTAATTATAAACTTGATTGAAATCAGTATGTATATATGGATTATATTTCTAAAATATACCGTATGTTGTAGAAGTGGGATCCACATATGAATACCTTGGCATGGGGTGCATTAGTCATTAGTGGCTTACTTTGAAAGCTATATATATATATATATATATATATATATATATATATATATATATATATATAACTATTGTTATGGGATATACACTTGTGAAATATATCAATAAAGCAATATTGCAGTTTTGGCTTTTTTTGAAGGCAAGTGTATAAATTATAGAGACCCATAATTAATGGGCATTGAGAAATTTAAAATGTCGGTACAAAAGGCAAATTAGCCAAACCCAGACACCAAATGCATGGTAAACGTACCCAAAACAGAGATTGACTGCGGGAGTATTTTATTAGTTAAACAATCAGTGATGGGAGCAATGATAATGCTGAATCGCGGTCGCCGATAAAAGGAAACAAGCAAGACAATGAAAGCTTTGGATATCTTGAAATAGTACGTAGTCAATCCATGCAATTGCAAAATAGAGAAGACATATCTTTATCAATTCCTAGAGCTCCTGGAGTCTTTTACACTTTTTTTTTGGTTTTTTTTGTGTTTTTTTTTTTTTTCATTTTTGGTCCTGTTAAAATAGTTAAGGTTGGGATATGGTTAACTAGGACACCTCAGCAGCACTACACTAAGCGCTTGTCATCCTGTGCCTTAGAAGCGCTCGTTCTATGAACAAGATCGCTCTCCTTGCATATATAAGCGCTCTTATAGTCCTGTCAAAATACCTTATTTACTTCTTTTACTCATATACGTATATATATTTTTCATTTTTGGTCCTGTCAAAATAATTGGGGTTGGGATATGGTTGACGTTGAACACCTAAGCAGCACTACACTAAACATGTCACACAAGCGCTCGTCGTCCGGTGCCTTAGAAGCGCTCATTCTTTGAACAAGATCACTTTCCCTTCGTATACGAGCGTTCTCCCTGCATATACAAGCGCTCTTATAGTCTTATAAAAATACTTATATATATATATATATATATATATATATATATATATATATATATATATATATATCTAAACTATTTTGACAGGACTAAAAATGAATATATATATATATATATATATATATATATATATATATATTCATTTTTAGTCCTGTCAAAATAGTTTAGGTTGAGATATGGTTGACGTAGGACACCTCAGCAGCAGTACACTAGACAAGCCACACGAGCCCTCGTCGTCTTGTGCCTTAGAAGCGCTTGCTCTATGAACAAGATCGCTTTGACTTTATAGAAGAGCGTTCTCCCTGCATATACGAGCGCTCTTATAGTCCTGTAAAAATACCTTTTTTACTTCCTTTACTAATATTTTATTTTATTTTTTTTTCATTTTTAGTCCTGCCAAAATAGTTGATGTTGGGATATGGTTAGCATAAGACACCTTAGCAGCACTACACTAGACATGCCACACGAGCGCTCGTCATCCTATGCCTTAGAAGCACTTGTTCTATGATTAAGATCACTCTCCCTGCATATACGAGTGCTCTTATAGTCCTGTCAAAATACCTTCTTTACTTCCTTTACTCATTTTTTTTTTTTTTTCATTTTTAGTCCTGTCAAAATAGTTGAGTTTAGGATATGGTTGACATAGGAATCCTCAGCAGCACTACACTAGACATGCTACACGAGCACTCGTCGTCCTGTGCCTTAGAAGCGCTTGTTCTATGAATAAGATCGCTTTCCCTTCATATAATAGCGCTCTCCCTGCATGTACGAGCGCTCTCCCTACACATACGAGCGCTCTTATAGTCCTGTTAAAATACATACTTTACTTCTTTTACTCATTTTGTTTTTTTTTTCATTTTTAGTCCTGTTAAAATAGTTGATGTTGGGATATGGTTTATGTAGGACACCTCAGCAGCACTATACTAGACATGCCACACGAGCACTCGTTCCATTATCAAGGCCACTCTTCCTTCATACAAATCGCTCTCCCTTAATATATGAGCGCTCGCTCCTGCATATTACCATTTATACATTACTCTTTTCCTTTTTTTTTTTGGGTCACAGTCAAAAGAAATAATTTATTCAATAAAAATATATATATTTTTGGTTTTCATCAAAAGAGAAAATTTATTCAATAGAGATTTTTTTTTTTTTTTTTTTTTTTTTTTTTTTGTTTTTGTTCTTGACAAAAGATATAATTTCTTCAATAAAAATATTTTTTTTTATTTTTTCTTAAAAAATAATCATTTACTTGTAATGTTAAGGTTAAAATTGTCATTTCATTTAATATTGTTGTGCAATTGGAGAAAAGTAGAGTGATTATAAACTTGAGTGAAATCAATATGTATATATGGAGTATATTTCTAAAATATACTGTTTGTTATAGAAGTGGGATCCATATATGAATTCCTTGGCGTGGGGTGCATTAGTGGCTTACTTTGAAAGCTTATATATATATATATATATATATATATATGTAACTATCGCTATGGGATATACACTTGTGAAATATATCTATTTACACCTTTATTTTCCACTTTACAGTTGAAGATTACCTTGGTCGATTCCAGTAGAAAGGTACTACGACATTCTAGTGGAAAGTCTTGGGACACATGGTAGTCAAGGAAGTAATTGGTTATAAGCAAAGTCATGGGACACATGGCAGCTTAGGAAGTAAGCGGTTACATGTAAACTACCATCACTAAATTTTATAAATAGGGCATGATATTGTTACTTAGAAAGTTTGCTCAATACCAAACACAGTAACACATTTCAATACAAATTTTCATTTACATTGCAATGCAATTTTATTATGATTGGTCTTAGTCCTGCACTTTACTTTTCATTAGACAATCTTACAGTCTTTTCAATTACTTTCACAAGTAATTTGTTCCTTCCTAGCCAGTCAACATTCCCAAAGTCCTTTATAAGAGGCAAAAAGTACCCAAAGGTGTTCATTCCAGACCTCTTCACAATCACCTGGTCTCGCAATCTTCCTTCCGGAATATTATTTAGATCTCTCTTTGGAACTACTGCAGCTCCTGGCATGCCCATCCAGTTCCATCAGAATCAACCGCTCTTTTCAGGCCAAACATAGTGGCACGCCTAGTGGGACAACTGGGAAAAGATCTTTCTTATAGCATATCTGAGCTTTGAACATGAAGAGTACCTGTGACGATTACTATCGAGAGATAGCCAAAGAACATAAAGAGCACAACCAAAGTTACCTAAGGGTGGAAAGATTATAAGCAATTTTCTTGAGAATGCAAGGAAAGATTTTAAGAATGGCAAAGGTGCCAAAAATGTGTAAAAACCCTTCCACGAGCTTAGAAACAACCACCAGCCGTGGTGTCGATTCCACTAGCAGTGAAGTCGATTCCCCTAGCAGTGAAGTCAATTCCACTACCACATCCATCGCAGATGCAGGTTTTACCTAAGGTGCAGAACCCTTCAGCAACATTAAAGTCGATTCCACCAACAGTAGCTCAACCACTTCCATTGCAGATGCAGGTTCCACTTGAGGTGCAAAACCTTCCACCAGCAGTAGTCCAAAAAGTTCAATTTTAGGTCCAACAGAATATTCCACTTTCAAACATTTAGCAGCCTACAAGTACACCACCAAGGCCACTTATGGCCATTCCAATGGCATACGAAATTGAACGCCCTCCAAGGAAACCTCCTGATCAAGGAGTAAATTCAATAAGCCGGAGGAGTATTCCTTTGGTAGACCCAAACCCAATTCCAGTGGTGTTTGGGGGACATTCAGTGGCCAACCTACCCAAAGGTTGGCCAGAAAATACAAGCCAACCTGCTGACTTCTCCCAGCAAGACTATGGCTTGGCCAAGAGGAAGGTCGACAAACCTTTCCATAGGAAGTCGTTGCCACTTCTTCCATTTAAAGAAAATTTTCCACAATCAAATTTTCCTTCAAAAATGGTACAAGCTTCTCAATCGTTGTATATTCTTCCACTTAAAGAATATAACGTTTATAGTATTTTTCTTCCAATTTTAGAAAAAAATGCTACTGTTTTATTTATCCCAAATTCACATTTTGTGATTTTTGGGGGGCAAAACTTGGGATTAACTATGTATTTGGCCAGAAGATGTACAAATTCGTCCTCATCGTAAACCTCTAAACCCCGGGGGCAATGAAATTGGACGTGAGGCTTCAAATCTTTGTCTCAGTTAAATAAAGCCGTTTAAAGTTTTTGGCCCAATAGTACATTTCGGCTGAAAAGTTCTAGTTATTCAATTCCTTAACAATAGGAATATCACATAACAAATTCTCACTCACATCTAAAATTTGATATGCCTTACAATTCTTCAAAAAATATCAGGCATATCAAATTTGGGGGTCAGTGTTTACACCCTTATTTTCCACTTTCTAGTTGAAGATTACCCTGGTCGATTCCAATGGAAAAGTACTACGACATTCCACTGGAAAGTCTTGGGACACATGGTAGCTAAGAAAGCAAGCGATTACAAGTGATTACATGCAAAGTTATGGGACACATGGCAGCTTAGGAAGCAAACGGTTACATGCAAGCTACCATTACTAAATTCTATAAATAGGGCATGATATTGTAACTTAGAAAGTCTACTCAACGCCAAACACAACAACGCATTTCAATACAAATTCTCATTTACGTTACAATGCAATTTCATTATGATTAGTCTTAGTCCTGCACTTTACTTTTCATTAGACAATCTTATAGTCTTTTCAATTACTTTCTCAAGTAATTCATTCCCTCCTAGCCAGTTAACTTTCCCAAAGTCCTTTATCAAATGCAAAAAAGAACCCAGAGGTGTTCATTCCAGACCTCTTCACAATCGTCTAGTCTTGCAATCTTCCTTCTAAAATATTGTTTGGATCTTTCTTTGGAACTATTGTAATTCCTGGCACACCCATTCGATTCCATCAGAACCGACCGCTCTTTTCAGCCAAATAATATCAATAAAGCAATATTGCGATTTTGGCTTGTTTTGAAGGTAAGTGTATAAATTGTAGAGACACATAATTAATGGGCAAAGAGAAACTTAAAATGTAGCTACAAAAGGAAAATTAGCCAAACCCACACACTTAATGCATGGTTAAATGTACCCAAAACAGAGATTGACTGCTGGAGTATTTCATTAGTTAGACAATCAACGATCGGAGCAATGATAGTGCTGAATCGCGGTCGTCGATAAAAAGAAGCAAGCAAGACAATGAAAGCTTTGGATGTCTTGAAATAGTACGTAGTCAATCCATGCAGTAGCAAAATAGAAAAGACATATCTCTATCAATTCCTAGAGCTTCTGGAGTCCTTTACTCTCTTTTTTTGTTTTTTTTTTTTCATTTTTAGTCCTGTCAAAATAGTTGAGGTTGGGATATGGTTGATGTAGGACACCACGGTAGCACTACACGAGACATGCCATACGAGGGCTTATCGTCATGTGCCTTAGAAGCACTCGTTCTATGAACAAAATCGTTCTCCCTACATATAAGAGCTGTACGTGCAAATTTTTACACCAGAACACTTAAGGAAAATAATAAGCTAAAAATCAAGAACTTAGAATAAATGTAAATGAATTAGACAACAGAAGAAGTATTTTCAGTGGAATTCGATGATCTTTTCCTTCTTATTCATCTTATATTTATATGCCTTTACAGAGCTCTTTATGGAGCAATTACTGACGGTTTTCAGTGATGGGCATTCATGGTGCCCTTATTGCTTGTCATTTACTTCATTGTGGGTGTTATATAGTTTTGAATCTAAACGGGAGTTACAAAGTGGGCATTCATGGTGCCCTTATTGCATGCCATTTACTTCATTGTGGGTGTTACACAGTTTTGAATGTAAATGGGAGTTACAAAGTTTGAATACAAATGGGTTGGGCCGCCTCTTTGGCTTGTTGTTTTTATTGAATAGGTCGTATTTAGCCAAGTGGGCCATTTTGGCCTCCCTAAAGCCCTTCTTGATCGGGCTGTTGAGCCGTGTGGGTTGATTAGGCTTGTTTCTTTATAATTGTTCTGCGGACACATGACATGTTATGATTGGTGGGGAAATTCTCCTCCATACTTTGCCCCCAATTCCATTTATGAATTAAATTCATGTATGGAATTGTAACTATTTTTTGGAAGTGGAGAAGTTTCTGCGACTGTTACTGTTTATCTTTGTGGTTTATACTTTAGCACTGGTCAAGGTTTGAGAGAGGGTGAAATACTTTTTTCAGTTCTACATTTGCCCATTTTTCGATTTCACCTCAATCCTTTTTACCTTCGGTGACAGTGAAGCGAAAGACCCAAAGACATTGATGGGTTTGGCTAGAGGAATGTGGTCACCCAATGATGAGATTCTTCAGCAACTGATGAGCATTAATGACATGCTTTCTCTTGCCCAAGTCCATCATGGAGGTAGTTGATTTGCCCTTTATTTTCTGTTATTCTTCTTTATGTCTTTATTTGCTAATGACATGTTGTTTATTTGCAGAGCTCTTTTCTGATGGTTGCCCTTATGAAGAAGCTCTCGGCTAATTCCCTTCAGGTGAATCAAAACGCTGCCCTACAGAAGAGGCAGATGCTCTGGAGGCTTCTCTCAAGGAAGCTAAGAATGAAGAGGCTGAGCAGCAAAAGTCGCTCGAGTACTTTGGTAGGAGAGTTGAGGAGATGGAGAACAAGGCACCCAAGCTTAGCTGGCAGCTTGGGAAAGCAAACACTTTAATCCAGACTTGCAAATATGGGGGTTTGGAAATGTTTGCTCATTTTACCCAAATTGCGAATCTTTGCTATGCCAAGGGGTTTAGGCTTGGCATTGCTCAAGGGCAGCATCCCTCTGAGGAGAGAGATTATGGCAATGCTGATGAGCATGATGCCGAGCAGGGTCTTCTGATCACCAGTGAGCCATCCGCTGGGCCTAGGAAGATAGAATTTGCAACTCTGTTAAAGGGTGAATTGCTTCTGTTGTAGAAAGAATTTTTGTTCTTAATGAAAGCTCTTTTTTCACATTTTTCCTGACTGCTTGTATTTGTTGGATTTTTTTGTTATGTTCGGCTTTTGCATTTAGCCAACCAATTTTTGGAAAATTTAGTCTAGCATGGCGTTCGACACTTAGGGCATTTGTCTCTTGATGTGATCGACACTTGGGGCCGTTCGTCTTTTGTACTTAACCAAATTTTTTGAAAAATTTAGTCTAGTATAGTGTTTGGCACTTGGGGCCTTCGTCTATTTTTGTGATCGGTTCTTATGACCATTTAGCTTTTTGTACTTTGCCAAACCTTTAGAAGATTTTGGTTTAGTGTGGCATTCGGCACTTGGGGCTTTTGCCTCTTGGTGTAATCGGTACTTAGGGCCGTTCGGCTTTTTATACTTAACCAAATCTTTTGAAGATTTTGGTCTAGTATGGCGTTCGACACTTGGGGCCTTTGCCTCTTGGTGCGATCGGCACTTGGGGCCATCATCTTTTGGTGTGATCGGAACTTAGAGCTGTTCGACTTTTTGAACTTAGCCAAATATTTGGAGGATTTTGGTCTAGTATGGTGTTCGGCCTCTTGGGGCCTTCACCTTTTGGTGCGATTGGCACTTGGGGCCGTTTGGCTTTTTGAACTTAGCCAAATCTTTGGAAGATTTTGGTCTAGTATGGCGTTTAGCACTTGGGGTCTTCACCTCTTGGTGCGATCAGTACTTGGGGCCGTTCGACTTTTTATACTTAGCCATATCTTTGGAAGATTTTGGTATACTATGGCGTTCGGCACTTGGGGCCGTTCGGCTTTTTGAACTTAGCTAAATCTTTGGAAGATTTGGTCTAGTATGGCGTTCGGCACTTGGGGCCTTCGCCTCTTGGTGCGCTCGGCACTTGGAGCCGTTCGGCTTTTTGTACTTAAACAGCTCTGCTGGTCAAGCTTGATCTGGTATTCGGCTCTTGGGGCTTTCGTTTGGGGTTTGCCTGAATTCTATTGTGTCACAACCTTTTACTAGTTTTTTCACTTCTTCTTTGTATGCGCTCATCTTTTCTTTCTTTGGGGTGTATTCACCTATCACTTGTTTAATAACGAGTTGTAAATCACTAAAGGCTAAAAGATGTTTTACCTAAAGCTTTTTGGCTAACCTTAGTCCTGCTAGGAGTGTTTTTTACTCTGCTTCATTGTTTGTGGTAGGGAACTCTAATCGGATTGCTTGATGGAGTCTAGTCCCCTCTGGGGTTACGATCTCCAGTCCTGCTCCTGTACCATTCTGGCTTGAGGAGCCATCTATAAATAATTTCTAGAGGGGATTTTCTGCAATCTATTGTTCTTCTCCTGGATCAGTTTCCAAAAGGAAATCCGTGACCACCTGCCCCTTTTTTTGTGGTGTAAGGTTTATATCGTATGTCAAAAGAGCTTAACTCAATCACCCACTTGGTGATTCTTCCTGAGATATCAGGTTTGTTTAGGATTGTTCTGATCGGATGTGTCGTGGGGACGATTATCTAGTTGGCTTTCAAATAGTGTCTGAACTTTCTTTTTGATGAACTGGTTGCCAACCGAGATACTGCTAGGTATAAGTACAATGTTTCATCAAGTGTAGGAGCGGATAGAATGGGCAGACTGGTCATGTACATCTTGAGTTTCATGAGAGCCTCCCGTTGTTCTGCCCCCATATTTCACCCTTATTTACTTTTATGGCATCGAAGAACGGTTTACATTTGGCTAATAATTTGGATATGAAACGACTGAGGGCTGTTATTCACCCAATGAGGACTTGGACGTCCTTCATAGTCTGAGGCTCCTTGCTGTGGAGCAGCTTGGTTAGCTGAGTGGGCCTCTTTTATATTCCCTTCTTGTTCACTAGGTGGCTTAGGAACTGGCCCGAGGATACCCCGAATGAACACTTTGCTAGATTTAGTCATTATTATTTTTTTTTCCTAAAAGTGTCAGACATATCTTACAAGTGTTGTAAATGATTTTTCTTCTCTTTGCTCTTTACTACCATGTCATCTGTGTAAGCCCCGATTGTTCTCCCGATTTGTTTTTTGAACACTCGGTTAATCAACCGCTCATAGGTTGCCGCTTATGAAGCGCAGTACCTTATAGCAGTAAGTACCTCGTTCGGTGATGAAAGAAGTTTTCTCTTTATCCAAAAGGTCCATCAGAATTTGGTTATAACCTGAGTAAGCATCAAGAAAAGTTAGTCTTTCGTACCTAGTTGTAGCATTCACTATTTGATCGATCTTCAAGAGTGGGAAGCTATCTTTAGGGCAGGCTTTATTCAGGTTAGTGAAATCAATGCACACCCTCCATTTGCTATTCTCCTTTTGGACAACGACTACGTTTATGAGCCATTGTGGATACTGGACTTCTCGAATGAATGCCATTTCTAGGAGTTGGTCAACTGTGATACCCCTCGGATCAGAGACACGGGTTGATCAGGCCTAGGCCCGAGCCCGAGGGAATATCAAACAATTAATATTTTATAATGAACATGGAATACAAAACGAATTAAGAAATGAAATTAAAGCTGAAAGGAAACTAAAAATAGAATCAGCAAAATAATATAATTATTAAAATCCATCAAACCCAAACTCCAAAACTCCATCAGTTTACAACTCGGGAATCCATCTCTAGTGGACCCCTATTAAACATCCAAACGGAAAATAAAGCAACTGTAATAAACATCCAGAAATAAACTATGGAGTGAGTCCTACATCGTCGGAAGAGTGAATAGAGACCTCTGCTCAGCACGAACACGTCTAAGCCTGGAACTGTCGTGTACCTGAAAAATAGAAATGGGTCAGGCCCACGCGCAAGTTCTATACTACTACAATCCAAACAGAGGCCCGATACGCATGTACATCCTAAACAATTTAACAATAGCTAATAGTCCGTAAGTTTATATATATATATAGTCACACTAAAGGACTCTCACTGGAGTACAGGCCGGTCTCAACCTGAATAGAGGTAACATGCTAAAAACGCACACGAAGTGGGCATGTGTACCTAAACCTAAACAGGGTACACCTCTAACCATTGTATCCAGCTATGCATCACAATGCACATACGCTCCCTAACCGTTGATCCTGAGACTCAAGCTCATATCGAGGTATCATAACAATATATTTAAAATCCATCCTGAATCCTAGTAGTGCCGCTCAACTAGTTGTTGCCATGACACTACAATCAATAGGACTTAACTTTTAGTTAATCCAATTCTTAATCCAGAGTAGGTAGGTTTTGGCATTTTGAAACCAAATCCTCCCTAATATACCACCATCCCATACCGGTGTATATTATCCAATCATCCAGCAGTTGATAATACAGACAACTACCATAAATATCAACTCAATCCATATCTCCCTTTCTGATACTAATAGTCATATTGTAAGCATCAATAAACACAGTCAACCATATCCATAAACAGGCTCAGTTTTATATCCATTACTGATACTATCAATTAAGCACAGTCAGAATATTTTTCTACACATGCTCAGTTTATAGTGTTCCACAAAATCTGATTTAGTGCTAAGTTTAAATCTTATTAGCATCCAACATCCAGCAGTTGGTATTACAGTCAGTTAAGATAACCATTAACTATGTCCATTCCTCCAACAAGTGATACTAGCAGTGGTAAGATAAGCATCAACAGCAGAAACCACAGTATGTACATAAACATGCTTAATTTAAGTTGTTTTACAAAATTTCCTTTAGTGCCAAGTTTAAGACTTAATCTCATTCAACTCTAACACATCCCAGAAGAGTATAATTCAGATACATGCTCATGTTATAGAGTTTAACAAGTTCCAGTTATATCATCCGTCTCATAAGATTTCTATTGCAGAGAGAGTTAAACATTACTAGCTTTACAGATTTAAACATAGTTTAAATACCTGATTAAGTCCCTACTGTCCAAGCTAATCTAAGCAAGTAGACTTAATTAACACCACAACAGAAGCTTTAATCTAACCATATACATCAATTAAACCCTCCATAATCACCCTGCATTCAACTGAATACTCCAGAAACAACTACTGCATGCAAAACTTACTGGAGAACAAAGGAAAAAATAAAAATTCACCAAAGGAGACGTCTCCAAAAAGTGGAGCTGGCTCCTTTAAACCTTGGAGCCAGCTCCACTTATTGGAGCCGCCTCCACCTAAAAAGGGAGCCGGCTCTCTCCCTCTCTGTCTCGTTTCTTCGCCCTTTATCTTCGTTTTTACGCCTCTGCTACCTCACGCCATGATTTCCGGAGACTGTAACCCACTCCCAGTACATCCCAGTTCATGCTTAAGTCCAGTTAACATTACACACATTGCTTTAAACAGAGATTCATGCAAGCAAATAACAGGTTCTTAACAATTTTACAAAGCGTGAAAACTTACAGACCAGTTTCGGTTTAAGCACAAACAAAGAATGTTTTAATTGATCTGATTAATCCTAAAATTGTTTAAGAATGCAAAGAATATGAAACCTAAGGGAGAGAGTGAGGATAGAACTTGCCTTACACCGACGTTCGTCCAAATCGTCCGACCGAATCCTCTGTTTACTTTCTGTTTTCCTCCCAGCCGTCTCTAAACTTTTTGTATCTTACTGTGGCGTAATATCCTTCTAAAAACCCTAGGCAGACACCCTAGAGGAGTATTTATAGGCCACATTAATCCTAGACTCTTTTAAACCCTAAGTGGATTTGATCGGCCCATAGAGAAAACTAGGTTAAATGCACTGTCGATTGTGAGCTATGATTCTAATTTATAACCATCCATGTGCAACCTTCCCTACAGCCACGTTAAAAATAGAAACTAATTTAAACAAATAATGAAAACTATCAATTAATTCAAATGAAACAAATAATAACAATTAAAGCAAATAATTCTCATAACTAAACAATTAACCAGTAAAATTGCAAACAAACAGTTAAACAATAAATAAATAAAAACAATCAAAACAAATAAAACAGAGTTACAATTAAATCACAATTAATTAATGCCAACCAATTCATCATTTAAACAAATAAAACTCAACTTAAACAATTAAATAAATTTCCAGGTCTATCCTTTTAAATTAAGGGTATTACAT
Source organism: Cornus florida (assembly GCF_030987335.1). Classification (NCBI taxonomy): domain Eukaryota; kingdom Viridiplantae; phylum Streptophyta; class Magnoliopsida; order Cornales; family Cornaceae; genus Cornus; species Cornus florida. Next base: position 676,328 of record NW_026775577.1, on the reverse strand, counting down.
CAACCTCCTCTGCAATGATTATGTTCCTTTATGGGGCGAACCTCCTTTCTTTTTGTTTCACTAGGTGAAAGCTTGGATCCATATTCAGCCTATGCCATGCCACCTTGGGGCTGATCCTGGCATGTCCCAGTTATTCTAGGAAAACATATCTGTGTTCTGCCTTAGGACTTTTGTCAATTCGACCTTCTCTTCGGGCGACTAGAGGGCCCTAATGTAAGTTACTTTCTGTTATTTCCCCGCGATGTACTGTTTCTAGGGGTTCTTCAGTTGGGCGTTCTTCCTCGGGTTCCTCGTTCTCTTTTGGAGGAGAGGAGCTCGATAATTATTATCTCAGTACTTGCTTCCCCCTATCATCTGGTTGGATTATGGTATGGTAGCACTCTTTTGTTGCCACCTATCTCCCCAGATATCGATAATCTCTCGCCTATTGGGGCTTATGCATCTTATGACCTGGTGCAGAGTTTATGGGACTCCCTCCATTCGGTGGATCCAACCTCTACCCATAAGTAGGTTGTAGGTTGGATGAATGTCCGTGATCACAAAATCCTTCTTTAAGGTTCTTTTGGCTGCAGAGACTATTTAGCATAATCACACTAATAGGCTTTACTCTTTTCTCGTCAAACCCTACTAATGGTTCCCAGTGGGTCGGATCTGTTCCAGATTGAGTTTCAGCTAGTCGAATGTCCACTTGGTTCTGATGTTGGCGTTGCTGACGGGATCAATGAGTATAGTTTACTGCCAATAGACTAATCATTAGAGGATTTTCGTGTGCGCGCTGCACCCTTCGTAGGTCCCCTTTATAAAAGGAAATCTGGACCGCATTCAATTGGTTTTCTATCGAATTAACTGCCCTAATCCTTCACATTTTATGGGCCTGCTTGAGTTGTAGCCTGTAAGAGTTTTCAGGCTTCTCGTCCTCTTTTGGATGGCCATGAATTGTGTTAATGACCCATACGGGTTGATTACCTCCCACAGCTCTTAGAGCCGATCTGGCACGTTTAGTTTGCCTCGGATGACTTGAATCAGCTAGATACTTAGCTAATTCACCTTTGACTATAAGGGATTCCACCTGTCTTCTTAGACTCCTGTAATCATTAGTTAAGTGTCCAAAATCACTATAGAAAGTACAATGCTTTCTTTGGTCCCTTTGATCCATTGGTTGTCTGATAAGTGGAGGGAGTTTTTTTGTTTTGGTTTCGTGATACAGCCTTGTCAGTATGACCATGATAGGTGTGACTTTCTCGGTTGTTCGTGACCTTTTCTCGGGAGATCTTCCCTCGATGCTTGGGGGTTCCCGCTGAGCTCTTGAGCTGTTCGGGCGTTCCTTTGGTCAGTTTTCCACTATAACCAGGGTCACCCTTTGCTGTCTAATCATCTCATTTTCTTCAAGCCTGTTGTAATTCTGCGCTCTTGCATTCAATTCTAACATGTTTGTCAGAATTTTCTTCACAAGAGAAGAATGAGAATGTGTGCCCCATATCATGGCTATTTTGAATGCTTCAATATTTGTTACTTGATTGTAATCTGGAATTTTTGAGGATTCTATGTTGAATAGAGTAAGAAAATCCTGAAGACCCTTTAATGCGCTCGTCCATTTCTTTTTGGAACTTGGTAATCACGTCGCTTTTTGGCAATTGTTGGTCCTCGCCTGGGACACAGAAACTTTTTCTTACTGACTCGGCATAATATTTAGAGGCAGGTTCTTTCATGGTTCGTGGCCCCCTCAATGAGTAATCTGTCATGACGTGAGATTAGCTCGTTATATCTCCACCCTCATTCCCGTCCACAGTGTCATGTTGGGCATTATGTTGTTGGTGAGGGGCCTACTATTGTGGCGGAGGGTTGTTGGTCCAGGTGCCACCGGTGGATCAATTGAGTCACTCTGACGTTCTGGTTGAGGGGCGACCGGTGGATCCATTGGGTTATTTTGATACTCTGGTTGAGGGGCGACCGTTGGATCCAATGGACCATTTTGACACTCTGGTTGAGGGGCGATCGGTGGATCTATTGGGTCATTCTGACACTCTGGTCGAGGGTCGATCAGTGGATCCATTGGGTCGTTCGGACGTTCTGGTCGAGGGGCGATCGATGGCTCCATTGGGTAGTTCGGAAGCTCTGGTTGAGAGGCGATCGGCGAATTAGTTTGTTGAACAGTAATTCAGAGTCCTTCGTTCTCTTGACGCAGAGCATTGATTTGCGCTATATTAGCCCCGTTGGCCTGCTTCAATGCAATAATCTCTCCAGTGCTAGCTTCATTGGCTTGCCGAAGGGCATCAAATTGCATTTGCATCTCTTCGCGCATATTCTGCATAACTTCTTATTGTTAAACTTGTGCGGCATCTGATCCTGTTGCCGTTCCAAATTGATGTCACATGAAAATAATAATGGAATGGCTTTTTGCAAACGCTTCCCACAGACGGCACTAAAGTGTAGGTGCAAATTTTTACACCCGAACACTTAAGGAAAATAATAACCTAAAAATTAAGAACTTAGAATAAATGTAAATGAATCAGACAGTAGAAGAAGTATTTTCAGTAGAATTCGATGATATTTTCCTTCTCATTCATCTTCTATTTATATGCCTTTACAGAGCTCTTTATGGAGCAGTTACTGACGGTTTTCAGTGATGGGCATTCATAGTGCCCTTATTGCATGCCATTTATTTCATTGTGGGTGTTACACAGTTTTGAATATAAATGGGAGTTACAAAGTGGGCATTCATGGTGCCCTTATTGCATGCTATTTACTTCATTGTGGGTGTTACACAGTTTTAAATGTAAATGGGAGTTACAAAGTTTGAAAAAAAAATAGGTTGGGCTGCCTCTTTGGCCTGTTGTTTTTATTGAATGGGCCGTATTTAGTCAAGTGGGCCGTTTTGGCCTCCCTAAAGCCCTTCTTCATCGAGCTCCTGAGCCGTGTGTGTTGATTGGGCTTGCTTCTTTATAATTATTCTGCAGACACGTGGCATGTTATCATTGGTGGGGAAATTCTCCTCCACAAGAGCGCTCTTATAGTCCTATCAAAATACCTTCTTTACTTCCTTTACTCATATATATATATTTTTTCATTTTTAGTCCTGTCAAAATAGTTGAGGTTGGGATATGGTTGACGTAGGACACATCAACAGCACTACATTAGACATGCCACAAGAGCACTCGTCATCTTGTGCCTCAGAAGCACTCGTTTTATGAACAAGATCGCTCTCCTTTCATATAAGAGCCCTCTCCCTGCATATAAGAGCGCTCTCCCTGTATATACGAGTGCTCTCCCTGCATATACGAGCGCTCTTATAGTCCTGTAAAAATACCTTCTTTACTTCATTTACTCATATATATATATATATATATCATTTTTAGTCCTGTCAAAATGGTTGAGGTTGGGATATGGTTGACTTAAGACACCTCAGCAGCACTACACTAGACATGCCACACGAGTGCTCGTCGTCCTGTGCCTTAGAAGCACTCGTTCTGTGAATAAGATCGCTCTCCTTTCATATAAGAGCGCTTTCCTTGCATATACGAGCGTTCTCCCTACATATACGAGCGCTCTTATAGTCCTATAAAAATACATTCTTTACTTCCTTTACTCTTATTTTTTTTTATTTATTTTTTCATTTTTAGTCCTGTCAAAATAGTTGAGGTTAGAATATGGTTGACGTAGGACACCTCAGCAACACTACACTAGACATGCCACACTAGCGCTCGTCGTCTTGTGCCATAAAAGCGCTCATTCTATGAACAAGATCGCTCTCCCTTCATATAAGAACGTTCTCCCTGCATATACGAGCGCTCTTATAGTCCTGTCAAGATACCTTCTTTACTTCCTTTACTCATTATTTGTTTTTTTTTTTTTTCATTTTTAGTCCTGTCAAAATAGTTGATGTTGGGATATGATTGATGTAGGACACCTCAGCAGCACTACACTAGACATGCCACACGAGTGTTCGTTCTATTATCAAGACTGCTCTTCCTTCATACAAGATCGCTCTCCCTTAATATACAAGCGCTCGCCCCTGCATATTACCATTTATACGTTACTCTTTTTTTGGAGGAGGGGGGGGGGGGTTGTCACGGTCAGAAGAAATAATTTATTCAATAAAAATATTTTTTTTTTTGGTTTTCATCAAAAGAGAAAATTTATTCAATGGAGATTTTTTTTTTTTTTTTTGAATCCTCATTTTTTTTTTGTTCATGATAAAGATATAATTTCTTTAATAAATATATTTTTTGGAGTTTTTTCTTCCTTATCCAACGAGATAAAATTTTTAATGGTTATTTTTTTTTCCCGGTCCAGTCAAAAGAGGCAATTTATTCAACATAATATTTTTTTTGGTCCTGTAAAAATAAAAATTAAAAAAAAATATTGGAAAGGAGAGGAAATCTGAAAGGTTAGTTTTGTTATTTTTTTTTTTAAATAATCATTTACTTGTAATGTTAAGGTTAAAATTGCCATTTCATTTAATATTGTGATGCAATTGGATAAAAGTAGAGTAATTATAAACTTGAGTGAAATTAGTATGTACATGTGGAGTATATTTCTAAAATATACTGTATGTTATAGAAGTGGGATTCACATATGAATACCTTGGTGTGGGGTGCATTAGTGGCTTACTTTGAAAGCTTATATATATATATATATATATATATATATATATATAACTATTGCTATGGGATATACACTTGTGAAATATATCAATAAAGCAATATTGCGGTTTTGGCTTTTTTTGAGGGCAAGTGTATAAATTGTAGAGACTCATAATTAATGGGCAATGAAAAATTTAAAATGTTGCTACAAAAGGCAAATTAGCCAAACCCACAAACCTAATGCATGGTTAAATGTACGCAAAATAGAGATTGACTGTTGGAGTATGTCATTAGTTAGACAATCAGCCATAGGAGCAATGGTAGTGCTGAATCACGGTTGCCGATAAAAGGAACCATGCAGTAGCAAAACAGAGAAGACATATCTCTATAAATTCCTAGAGCTCCTGGTGTCCTTTTTTTTTTCTTAGGATAATTTCACTGACACCCCCTCATATTTGGTCAAATATCATCCTCAAATATCTTTCGAAAATAACTATCACTTACATTACAAACATTTGTCAGACCACTTTTTACATATAAAATGACATACTTATCCTTTGACTTTGGCTTGACCCACTAAATTGTTTATCTAATGATTCAAATGATAAATTTACCCTTAAGTTTGAACTTGAAAATGATGATGGCAAGTATGAAGGTAAAATCGGATCTGAATCTGCTCCAGTGCACCTCTCACTGGAGCAGGTCCATTGAGAATCTAAGGGCTGAGATTAAACCACCTCAGCCCTTTTTGCCACCTCACCATTTAATCACTTCCAACTGAGCACCCACTAAGCAATTTGGTCAACAAAGTTACTGATGCCTTTTTTTTACCAGATGTACTAATACAGCAGCCAAATATACGTATAACAATATATTATATACAAAAATATTTTATTTCATTCCTTTTTAGTAAAATTACAAATCACCATCTTACATACGAAAATATATCAGTACCATATCCAAATATATGTATAAAAATATTATATACAAAGATATTTTATTCCATTCCTTTTCAGTAAAATTACAACCAAATATACATATAACAATAAATTGTATACAAAGATATTTTATTCCATTCCATTTTAGTAAAATTATAAATAGTAAATATTGATTATGTATCGGTACAGTTAAGTGTCCAAATATAAATTTATTTGAGATTTTAAGGTTTTGAAAATAATTGACTGATTATATAGATTTTAAGGTTTTGAATTATGAAATTGAGTTGTGGAAGTTAATTTTTTTAACGTGTTATGAAAATATGTTGATACTATATGCACTTCATACATGATACATGTTTAAAAAAGTTGTGATAATAATAATTTGATCTCTCCAACTTTTGTATTGTATGTTGTTACAAAAAGTAGGTGATGAAATATGCAAATTTTCATACATATATGTTGAAAGTATTTGTGATATTATTATTAATTTAGGAATTGTGAAATTGAATTGTGAATGTTAATTTTTTTTTTTTTTTTTTTTTAACGTGTTAAGAAAATATGTTGATACTCTATGCATTTCATACATGACACATATTTAAAAAAGTTGTGATAATAATACTTTGATGTAGAAGTTGATTTTTTTTAATGTGTTAGGAAAATATGTTGATGCTATATGTAATTCATACATGATACATGTTAAATAAAAGTTGTGATAATAATAATTTGATCTCTCTAACGTTTGTATTGTATGTTGTTACAAAAAGTAAGTGATGGAATATGCAAATCTTTCTACATATATATTGAAAAAATTTGTGATTCTTATTATTAATTTAGAAATTGTGAAATTGAGTTGTGGATGATAATTTTTTTAATGTGTTAGGAAAATATGTTGATACAATATGCAATTCATATATCATACATGTTTAAATAAGTTATCAGCATAATAAATTGATCTGTATACTGTTACAAAAATTAAATCACCACTAATATAAGATAAACTTTGATATATCATTATGAATAAAGTTACAAAAAATTCAAAATAACAACCTAATACTATAATGATTGGAGCTTTAGCTCTCGCTGGACTATCAGAAATATTTTGGGGGAATCTCTCCTCTTCAGAAATTTTAGCTTATTGCCGGAATATATGGTGATTTTTCCGACTAGATCTCCTTTTGTTTGCTATGCCTCTTCGACCTTCACCAAGAGAGTTTTTTACACATAAACATAAATAGCAGAGTTTGGGGAGAGTTTCGAATCTAGAGTTTCTTTACAGAATCTCAAATTTTAGAGAGGAATTTCCTATTTGATATTTTAGGCATGGTATATATATAGTAAAGTTTTGAGGAAAGGTCAACTTTCCTTTTGGGGAGAAATTGAAAATTGAAACTCAAATAGATTTTGGAAAGATGCAATAATACGTGCATAAAGAAGATGTATAAATTACGCCAGACTGATGATCGGAGCTTCAGCTTCTCGCCGGACTAGATGATCGGAGTTTCAGCTTTTCGCCAGACTAAAATTTTTTTTGGGGGAAATCTCTCCTTCTTGGAGCTTCTTTGAACATGAAGATCATTTGCCTTCCAGAAAACGTCAGATTCCCCTCCTCGAAGCTTCTTTGAACAGGGAGATCTTTTGCTTTCCAGAAAACATCCTTATTCAGCTTCTTCTTCTCCAAAATCTTTATCTTTATATCTTGGTTGCCTTGTTTCTCGATTACACTTGATGAAGGAGTTCAATTTGGATGTTAGAGAGAGAGGAATATTTTAGAATCAGTATATATGTGGCAGTTTTGGGGGCAAACTCAATTTTCGTTTTAGGGGGAATTTCAAATAGAAATTGAAATGATGTATTATGTATAGAAAGGGTACAAGATACAGAGTATTATAAACAAGTATGTATATAAATGGTATAAGAAAAACTACAATACCTACCCATTTTACCACCTTTGCCACATCAGCCAAATGGCCCACCACTAGACACTTTGGAGTGAGATGTGAATGGAGAGGATTTTTCTCCGGTAAAACTTGGGATGAGGTTTAACATTGCATATGCAAATGATGGAGAGGTGTACTGAATTCCAGCATACCCAGATATCTGTACCAAGTAACTGTTAAAACCTAGTCATTGAATTATATATATATATATATATATATATATATATATATGTATGTATATAGATATAACAATATTTGGCAGATAATTCATTTTCAACAAACAATTTATGCTACAATTGAAAAATGGATGCAATTAAACAGACCCAATAAAACCAAGCAAGAAAAAACTAGAGAGGAGAGAGAGTGATTGGAAGACTAGCTGATCTGCATAGAATTAGAAGACAAAAAGGGAAATCAGAAATTCTATCATCTTAAGTTTTGTTAAGGGGTTGAAATTTTGGATGGATATGTATATATATATATATATATGTACCTGTGAATCAGAAACCAAACGCCCCAAACCATTACCAGAGAAGAGTAACGATTCCTCTTCCTCGGAGACACAGCAGCAGCAGCAGTGATTGGAGAGATCAAAGAGCTGAATCTCTCGTCAGCTAACAATCTTGAAAGAACCCCTCTTGAACCATTTGCCTTCTAACCCTAACATTGTCAAGTACAAGGAGGTCTACGAGGATAGAGATGCTGTTTATCTTTTGATGAAGCTCTGTCAGGGAGGAGAACTCTTCGATCGCATCGTCGACAAAGGCCATTACACCGAGAGAGCTGCTGTCACCATCCTCAAGACCTTTGTCCAGGTCGTCCAGGTAATTAATTTCTTTTTCTTTTTTTTCTTAATTACAATAATGGGTATTCAATTACATTCTTATATTTGCTTGTTATTTGAGTAAAAATTATGTATATCTAGTATGGTTTTGTTTATCAAAGTAATGCATACATATATGTATTGATTGAAGCATTAGAAAATTTGAGCTATTCAATTTGGTTTTTGGAGATAAAATTTATATATTTATATGTATGATATGATATATATATATATATATATATGTAAATATGAATATATTTGATATATCTATAATTATAAATTTGTAGTGTATTTAGGAGTATTGTAGCCTTTTATTTAATTTTTTAGGGTTAGAAAGCACTTTTAACCAAGTCAAAGGGTTTTTAGGGACAAAAGTGTCTTTTTACATATTTTTAACGAAAACTGTAACGGAAATGTGAAAATGGATCTATTTCAAAAGATGTTTGAGGATGATATTTGCTCAAACCTGAGCGCGTGTCAGTGAAATAAACATTTTTTTTTTTTTGTCCTGTCAAAATAGTTGAGGTTGGGATATGGTTGACATAGGACACCTCAGCAGCACTAAACTAGACATGCCATATGAGTGCTCGTCGTCTTGTGCCTTAGAAACATTCGTTTTATGAACAAGATCGCGCTCCTTACATATACAAGCGCCCTTATAGTCTTGTCAAAATACTTTCTTTACTTCTTTTACTCATTTTTTTTTTTTTTTTTTTTTTTTCATTTTTAGTCCTGTGGTATAACTTCCTCATCTTCAAAAAAGAGGGGAGAGGTTCGAGCCCGGGCGTGGGCAAAAAAAGTGTGTGTGTGTGTTTGCTTTACCAAAAAAAAAAATAATAAATAAAATAAAAGTTGAGGTTGGGATATGGTTGACGTAGGACACCTCAGCAACACTACACTAGACATGCCACACGAGTGCTCGTTGTCCTGTGCCTTAGAAGCGCTCGTTCTATGAACAAGATCGCTCTCCCATCATATAAAAGCGATATCCCTGCATATACGAGCGCTCTTATAGTCCTATAAAAATACATTCTTTACTTCCTTTACTCATTTTTTTTTTTTTTTTTTTTTCGTTTTTAGTCCTGTATAAATAGTTGAGGTTGGGATATGGTTGACGTAGGACACCTCAGCAGCACTATACTAGACATGCCACACGAGCGCTCGTCGTTTTGTGCGTTAGAAGCGCTTGTTCTATGAACAAGATCGCTCTCCCTGCATATATGAGCGCTCTTATAGTACTGTAAAAATACCTTCTTTACTTCCTTTACTCATATATATATATATATATATATATATATATATATATATATATATATATTCATTTTTAGTCCAGTCAAAATAGTTAAGGTTGGGATATGGTTGACGTAGGACACCTCAGCAGTAGTACACTAGACATGCCACACCAGCGCTCGTCATCCTCTGCCTTAGAAGCGCTCGTTCTATGAGCAAGATCGATCGCTCTCCCTTCATATAAGAGCGCTCTCTCCGCATATATGAGCGCTCTCCCTTGCATATACAAGCGCTCTTATAGTCCTGTCAAAACACCTTCTTTACTTCCTTTAGTCATTTTTTTTTTTTTTTTTTTTTTTTTTTTCATTTTTAGTCCTGTCAAAATAGTTGAAGTTGGGATATGGTTTGACGTAGGACACCTCAGCAGCACTACACTAGACATGCCACACGAGCGCTCATTCTATTATCAAGACCGCTCTTCCTTAATACAAGATCGCTCTCCCTAAATATACAAGCGCTCGTTCTATTATCAAGACCGCTCTTCCTTAATACAAGATCGCTCTCCCTTAATATACGATCGCTTGCCCCTGCATATTACCATTTATACATTGCTCTGTTTTTTTTGTTGGGTCACAGTCAAAAGAAATAATTTATTCAATAAAAATATATATATATTTTTTTGGTTTTCATCAAAAGAGAAAATTTATTCAATAGAGAAATTTTTTTTTTTTTTTTTTTTTTTCTTGACAGAAGATATAATTTCTTCAATAAATATATTTTTTGGGGTTTTTTTTCCCCTATCAAATGAGATAAAATTTTTAATGGTTTTTTTTTTTTTTTTTTTTTTTTTTTTTTCGGTCCTGTCAAAAGAGGCAATCTATTCAACATAATGTTTTTTTTTTTTTGGTCGTGTAAAAAATATATATATATATTATTGATAAGGATAGGAAATCTGAAAGGTTAATTGTGTCATTTAAAAAAAAAAAAATCATTTACTTGTAATGCTATGGTTAAACTTTGGAGTCTTGAAATAGTAAGTAGTCAACCCAGTAGCAAAACAGAGAAGACATATCTCTATCAACGGCTCTTAGATCACTGAGTCACCAGCCGGGGTGGCCATATTTATATAGTACACAACTCAGGGTCAGGGAGGTCCAATTCCAAAACTATCTATATATATGAGCAGCTTATGGGAAATCAAGCTTTACAGCCAACCTAATAATATAAGAAAAAGTAAGACGTGAATTTCATCAATCATAATTAGCAAATATATATATATATATATATATATATATATATATACACACACCACAAAGCACATATCCCCGTTAAAGTCTCACTTCTTGGGTAGTAATTTGCCAAGATGCATGGATGATATATAGACCTCAACGAATTCCAATAAGCAGCAGTCAACACATTCTAAGACATCCACATATATGCTTGCACAAATTACCTTCTTACCATGGTGTTGCATCATAGCAAGCACAACAGTCATCTGTGCGCAACGATTCACCAAGTTTTTTTTTTTTTTTTTTTTCGGTAATTCAAATTTATTAAAAAAATAGAGGAAAAAATACAAAGGCTACCCAAAACAGGCAAGCCCAAACACAGAACTACAATAAACAAGGGCACCAAGGCACAATCAGAAAGCCCGAACCATCCTACTTACCAGCATTGCAGAGGTAGAGGAACCAACATAGAGCAGAGCTCAAACATTACCAGTATTGTTGCCAATTAATGACCACACTATCAGCAGCCACATTCCTAGGGCTCCTGGAGTCCTTGAATATCATGGAGAGGAGGCGATTACGAATACAGTCTTCAATGAGTTTCCAAACAACATGAGGAGAAGAAAATTTTCCAGCATAGGTATGTTTGTTTCGCTCCTTCCATATGAAATATACAGAAGCAGAAAAAAACACAGTCTAGCTGTAATAGCATCCATAGATACATTGTCAATCCATCTAGCTATGAGGGTAACGCTACGCAGTAAAAACCACAAGTATGTTGAACATAGTCCCAAATATAAGAGGAGGAGAAACTGCATTTGAAAAATAGATGTTCATGAGTTTTAGCCTCACTCATACACAAAGGGCATAGGTCTGAATCACAAGTCACTTGAATTAGGATTAAAGCTATTTCGATCATGTGACAAAAGAATTCACAAAACAGAAATAACAAAATAACCGATTCACTCTCGAATGAATTTTCACAACTCAACATAATGAAAATCCCCATCAATATCAATCAACAAAAAGAAAGAAATAACAAATTAAATTACCGATTCACTCTGCAAATCACGAATAAATTTTCACGACTCAACATAATGATCCACTATTACAGTTTGAGAAGTTGATGTTATAATTCCTCTAAAATTCCCGAGTAACACTTAGAACTGAAAACAATATTCTACCTTGCTTTAGAGCACGGACCTTGTTCCGCTTCAAGTTCAACATTGAAACACTAAATAAGGAAGTAACAGTAAGAATTAATCCGTTTGGTTAAAGAAATAAAAAGTGAAGGAAAAGTGAACTGAATGAAAAGAAAAAGATTTTGTAGCATGTATTTGGTTAGCATGAAAATTTATCTAAGAAAATTGAAGAAAAATATTAGTTTGTTAGTTTCGATAGCATGAAAGTGAAAAGAAGTGATTATGCATATCAAAATTATCCTTATGAAGTAAAATGATGGATTATTAAATTCAAATATATAATTGTTTACATTCATTTTTATTCTTTATATTTAGAATAAAGCTTCATAATATTTCCTTAGGTAAAACTAATTACTTAGTTTAAGATAAAAATAAAATAAAAATAAAAATTTAGAGATGAAAAGGCAATATACTACTGTTTAGGAGAAAAATTAAATAATTCACCATATAAAATATATATATACACACACACACAGAGGATTACAATATAGAACAGACCATTAAAAAAATAAAAAATTCTCCTTAGAAGCTGATCTATTTTGAGCAATTTTATCCAAATTATCATTGATATTCTGTATATATAATTGTATAATTAGTCTTGTGAACTTACCTCATAGAAGTTGTTTTGGAGACAACTTTTTTTTGAGGGAAAATACACAATTAGGAAAACTAAATTTTTTATTAGTTTTCTCTTTCTATCTGTCCAAATTCTAAAAAAAAATTAAAAATTTTCTCTTTCCTTTCTTTTCCAATTGTTTCCACACATGAGCTTGACGTAGCGGAAAGCAATAGATTGTTCACATGAAACCGCAAAATAAGAAATAAATTATAACATTATTGATAAAAGTTTATATTTTTTCTATTGCAATATATAAAGAAAACCTAACACTAGAAGGAAACTAAAAACATAAAGAAATCCTAGAAATAAGGTTATTTTGATATTTTACAACAAGGGCATGGAGAATATTTTGAGCCTTAATAATAATTCTTAATGCATCTATAATTAATTAAAAGTAAACTTTTAAAATAGAATAAATTGTTATTTAAGACTCCTAATTCTATATTTGTGTAGTTTTCACGGATACCATTCTTATTATTTTTTTTCTTTTTTGTTTTTTTGGGTTCAATAAAATTTCTATTATACCAACCAAAATTAAAGTTGGAAAAAGAAAACATGACTCTATCACTTATTTATTTATTATTATTATGATAGAGAGAGAAATGTGCGAGTCATGAGACCCTATTACATGATGTTGTCCTCTTATCATTAGAATTCCAAATTATAGTAGAAATATGTTATTCCGCTGCATAAATCCTAAACATACATATATTTCCAAAATTCCATCGCATCCTTTTACTCCTTCATCCTTTAACTGATTTATAAATCCTCACCATCCATATCTATATCTATATCTATATCTATATTTATAATATTATTAAATGTGCAAAGGTTTTAGTATTTATTTATTAATATAAAAAAATATTTATTAATTGATTCAGTAGTTCAGTATTTATTTATTAATATAAAAAAATATTTATTAATTGATTTGAAAAAAGTTTTTATAAAAAAAGTTTCCATAAAACTCTAACACAAATTACCTAATAAAATTTCAGTTACCTATTTTATTTTATATATAACTTTAACACAAATTATCTAATAAAATTTCAGTTACCAATTTTATTTTCTATAAAATTCTATCGCATATAACCTATATATATATATATATATTAGGTCCAGCTTGTGGTGTGCATATTTTTTCTTTTCTCTTTATAATTGGTCTCGTAAGTTTTTTCTTTACTTTTTCTTTTTATAAGCATTATTATTATTATGTTATTATTATTATTTTTCTCTTTCCAATTGATGTTGATGTTTAGAAGTAGTTGATTTGTTTTATTTTATTTTCTCCTTCTAATTGATGTTTAGAAGTGGTTGATTTTTTTTTTTCCTTCATTTTTTTATTTTATTATTTTTGGTTCATTGTTAATTTATTATTATTTTGAGTCATTATTGTTTTTTTTTTTTTTTCTTTTTTAGAAGTATCATTCTTTGTTGTTCTTTTATTTTTATTTTACCCTCTGTAATTATACTTTGGATGGTTCAAAATTTGTTATTCTTAATTTGTTGGATTGAGAAGGTTGGATTCTTAAATTTTTTTCTTTACTTTTTCTTTTTAGAAGCATTATTATAATTTTTTTTCTTTTGTTTTATTTTTATTTTTCTCTTTCTAATTGATGTTTAGAAGTAGTTGATCTGTTTTATTTTATTTTTTCTCTTACTAATTGATGTTTAGAAGTGGTTGATTTGGTAAGTTTACTGATTTTTTTTCTTTCATTTTTTTATTTTTTATTTTTGGTTCATTCATAATTTATTTTTTTATGAGTCATTATTGTTATTTTTTTTCTTTACATTTTATTTTTTAGAACTATCATTATTCTTTTTTCTTTAGTTTTTATTTTTATTTTTATTTTACTCTTTATAAGTTTACATTGAATTGTAATTTTTTTCTCAATTTTTATTATTTATTTTTGGTTCATTCTTAATACATGTTTCAATGTTTTTAGGTTTTCGGTTGGACTTATTAAATGAATTTGTTGTTGAAAATTTTTTATATGTTTTTTCTTCAATTTTTATTTTTTTGTAACACAAATTTCTATAATGAAAATAAAATAATTTCTATAAAATGCTACCACAAATTACTTATTTTATTTTCAATAAAACTCTATCACATAATTCACAGCAGACAATAATATATTTAAAGAGTTTCTATAAAAACTCTCTAACACAAATTACCTATTGATTTATTTATTTATTATTGGTTTTTCATAAAAGGAAATCTATTAAAATAAAAATTATAAATATAAAAAAATATTTATTAATTGATATAAAAAGAGATTTTAAAAAAGTTTACACAAAAATCTAACACTAATTACCAATTTATCAATTTATGAGTTTTTAATAAAAGAAAATCTAATTAGACAAGAATTATTAATATAAAAAAATATTTATTAATTGATTTAAAATGAGTTTCTGTAAAACTCTAACACATATTACCTACTCATCTATTTATTATGAGTTTTTCAATAAATGGAAATCAAATTAGAAAATAATATATTAAAAGAAAATAAATTAATTTCAATAAAATTTACCACAAATTAGCTATTTTATTTTAAATAAAACTTTATCAAATATAAACTATATTTATCTATTTATTATGAGTTTTTTAATAAAAGGAAATCTAATTAGACAAGAATATATTTAAAGAAAATAAAATAATTTTTAAAAGAGTTTCTATAAAATTGTAACACAAATTACTTATTAATCTATTTTTTTGAGTTTTTTTAAAAAAAAAAAATCTAATTAGACAAGATTTATTAATATAAAAAATATTTATTAATTGATATTAAAAATAAATAATTTATCTAAAACTCTACCACAAATTATCACCTAATAAAACTCAAATATGTGTTTCAGTATTTATTTATTAATATAAAAAAATTTTAATTATTGAAAAAAAATATTACCTAATAAAATTCAAATTACCTAATTATTTCAAATTACCTAATAAAATACTTTTATAATAGAGTTTTCATAAAATTAAAATTACAAATTGCCTAACAGTAGTTATAATATAGAAAGAGATTTTTCTTTTATTTTCTTTTTGTAATATAATTATTTAATTATTAAAAATCTCTTTCTATATTTTGCCTAACAGTAGTTAAATTAACTATTTTATTTTCTTTTTGTGTTTCAGTATTTATTTATTAATATATAAAATATTTATTAATTGATATAAAATTAATTAAAATAAAATTGTTTCTATAAATAAAATGAATTAAAATAAAAGATTTCAAATCTTTATTAAAACAACTAAAAAATAGGTAATAGTTTAATAAAATAATTTACCAAATAATAAAATATGTTACAAAACTTTGATCACGTGCACCGCACGTGCCTTTTCCTACTATATATATATATATATATATATATAGCATAGTTTCATAACAACTATAGAAGGAGATTTTGAGAAGAAAAAGATATACAGTAATTTTCCATGTTAACGTCAGACTTTCATAAAATTAGAAAATTTGATTTTGACTCCATTTTTTTATCCTTTAACCATCAAAATTCCATTTTTATAGAATTATCCTTATCTTCTTATTCTCAAAATACCCTTCTATAGTTATTATGAAATTATGCTATTACCCCTCTCATATCTAGAGAGATAAACCCTCAAACCTCTCAAACTTTCCTTCTTTGGAAGCTTCTTAAACTCCCCAAACACACTATCAATATCACCGAAAAAGAGGCAGAGCCAGGATGGCCATACGCCCAAGCCCTCGCTGACGTCGCCAAGTCTATCCAAACCCTAGAAATTAAGAGCTATTTGCTACTCTTTTTTTTTTTTTTTAAAAAAAAAAAAAAGAGTAGATATTTCCTAATTTGATATTGTAAACATTCAAGAAAAATGGAAAGAGGCCTAGTTCTCATTTGTGAATATTCCAGTTTTTATGGTGTGACTTGGATTTCACAAACCCACTTGAAGATTTCTTGTGAATCCACAACTTGCATCAAACTTTTGTATTGCCGACCCATGGATCGACCATTATAGAGGATTGTGTTGGTTTTTTCATGATGTTTAGTGTTGGGTTTTTGAATCTTCGCTTGGATCTTGATTCTTCTTTTGTTTGATATGGATTTTGGGTTTAAATCGAGTTTAGAGGAAAAGATGTTTTGGAGGGAACGTGGGAGGGAAAATAAAGATTTTGTGTTGTGTTTTTTTTTTTTAAATGAGTTTGCTGGTAAGGTGGGTGAAAGAGAGAAATGGCAGATAGGATTCTTGGTTGTTGGGAAAGAAGGGTTGTCGTAGATATAGATGGGTTTCTCTCTCTAGATATGAGAGAAGGGTGTTTTGGAAATTAAAAAAATGATATACAATAAATTTTCATGTCCACGTCAGTCTTTTATAAAATTTCATTAATTTGGAAATTTTAATTTTGACTTTATTTTTTTTGTCCTTTGACCCCCAAAACTTAATTTGTATGGAATTATCCCAAAAGATAATGTACAGTAATTTTCCATATTTACGTCATACTTTCATAAAATTCCATTAATTTAGAAAATTTGATTTTGGCTCTATTATTTTGTCCTTTACCCTAAAAACTCCATTTTTATAGAATTATCCCTATATATATATATATATATATATATAGTGGTGTTCAATTGCTCCCTGAAAGCATAGAGTAGTATATTCACTTTTAATCTTGACCTTAAAATAGTATACTCACTTTTAATCTTGACCTTAGAATCTAATCCTACCGTAATTCATTAGTCAACGTTTGGTTTTTATATTTAAGACAATTGCTTCTTTTTTGAGATAACAATTCTATATTATTAATAGGAAATGACAAAACTGTACAAGTTTTTAATGGAAACAAATTAAATCAAAATTGGTTAGGATTATCTTTTATACGAATTCCTTCCTATCCGAATTCTCAAACCATACCAATTAAAAAAAAAAAAAATTAGGGTTTAGGGTTTTAGGTTTTAGGATTTAGGGTTTAGGGTTTTAGGGTTTAGGGGTTTAGGGTTTTAGGGTTTTAAGGTTTAGGATTTAGGGTTTAATGGAAACAAATTAAATCAAAATTGGTTATGATTTTTTTTTATATCTTTTATACGAATTCCTTCTTATCTGAATTCTCAAACCATATCTTTTAATTTGTTTTATATCTTTTATACGATTTCCTTCTTATCTGAATTCTCAAACCATATCTTTTAATTTGTTTTAAATATTTCCAATTTGGTTTTAATTTGATTTAATTTGTTTCCATTAAAAACTTGTATAGTTTTGTCATTTCATATTAATAATATAGAATTGTTATCTCAAAAAAGAAGTAATTGCCTTAAATATAAAAACCAAACACTGACTAATTAATTACCGTAAGATTAAATTCTGAGGTCAAGATTAAAAGTGAGTATACACTCTATGCTCTCAGGGAGTAATTGAACGCTACTGTATATATATATATGATGTATCTATATGTATATTCTTCTCTAAGAAGCCCTATTATATAGTTACGAATTATTACCTTTAGTCAAGCAAAGCAATGGCAGATCGACGTCACACCAAAATTAACATGGCCGCAGTTTACCCTTTGAACAACACCCCTGAACCCACAGATGTGCCGCCCCCGGTAAATAAAGCACTTCTTCGATGCTGGGCATGCGGTTGGGCAAGTTCGTACGTCCTTACGGGTATGTTAATGTTTGTATTTTGGCACTATCAACCACGCCGGCCAATATTTCATCTTCATTCACTTTCCATTGCCTATCCATTCAACATGAACTCCCATGTAAATGCAAATACTACTGTGATAAGTTGGAATACGACTTTAGTGGTTCGGAACCCTAACCGTTTTGCAAAATTTATTCATGAACAAGCTATTAATGTTTCGATATTCAATAAAGAGGTTAATCTCTCATCCGTTACAGCTGCAGCTGCTATTACACCTTTCTATCAATTGCCAAAGGACAAAAGATCCCTAGGTGCTACCTCGTCTGTGTCTATGGCCAATGATATTTTGGTGGGGTATTGGTCAAATAATGGTGGTGTAACTAAGTTTATTGTGACCATAGATGATGTTGTCATGATTAGGGGAGGGTTCTTTTATGGTATCGAAAGGCTGAATATGAGGGTCATTTGTAAGGATGTCAAGATCGTATTTTTTTCTGATAACACAACAACAGGAGGCACATCAAATTTAGGTGATTACTCCAAGCAATGCAAGATCCAATATTCAAGAGAATTGACAGTTAATTAGCATATTTATATATAGTAGAAAGCTCTTTTTTATTAGATGGTTTAGGCCACCATTCTCATAAGATTATGCTCAACAATATGATTCAGGGTTTATTTCATTTTATGGAGTATCTGTCATGTAATTTTTGCTGAAATTGATTCTACTTATTCAATTATCAATTATTAGCATATAAAGCAATATTTATTTTTATTTTTAATTTTGGTCGCCAAATTTTAAATTTTCGTATAATTAGAATTTATTTATTTATTTATTTTGTCTGGAATGACATGAACCATTAGGACCCCTCAATAACTCAACTAATCCGCAAAAACTCAGAAGAGCCCAAATCGTTGCAGGGGTAGGGAGGCTAATCACAAAGAACACCTCAAACCCCAAACTTTGGACTTGTTAAATTTCAACCAAAGTCTAACAAGTAAACTGTTGAGGGAGTGGATCCCATAATTAGATTTGATATAGCCTTTAGTAAATTTTTTTTTAATATATTATAAAAAGACTGTGTGGTTCAATGATAAGATGACACCGAAATCCCCATCAATATCAATCAACAAAAAGAAAGAAAACAAAAGGTGAAATAGCGGTAGGGTTTGACTTTAGATGGGTACGAATACATAGCTTTCCTGGATAAGTAATTGGAAAATTGGCTTACTCCGGAGAGTCCCACCATCATTGCTTACTCAGTTGGAAAGTCTGACTAATATTATATAAATAAGAAAAAATACAAATATGAAGAGAACCAAAAAAAACACAAATCCCTAAACAAAAGGCCAAACACTGGCATAAAAAGAAAGTTAGAAACCCGATAAACCTGCCTCAATTACCGAGTCAACTCAAAGATATAATTTTCAATACTATATGTATCATTACTACTCTATCTTGTTTCCATAATATATGTCTATTTTTCCTTTCTTATTTTTCAATTTTTCATACCTTATTTCCTTTTCCATTTATGGTCATATCATCATCATCATCTTCTTCTTGTTTTCTTCTTTTTCACATCAAGTTTCATGGTTTAAAATTGGTGGTTATTTAATATGCATCATTACTATTCTATTTTGTTTCCATAAATACATCTATTTTTCCTTCCTTATTTGTCCGTTTTTCATAACCCATTTCCTTATTTTTTTAGTTTTTCATTTATTGTTGTATCATCCTCTTCTTCTTTTCGTTTTCACATCAAGTTTCATAGTATTCAAATATATTTTGTTCAAAATTTAAAACAAAAATTGCATTGTTTTTTTTACAATTTTTCAATACTTTGCAAAAAAAATTTAAAATTCTCTCCTTATTTTTGTTTCTGTCAATAGATCATCATCTTTGATCACCAATATTTTAAATATAAATAGGGATACACAATCTAATTATGTATAAGATATGTCTAAAATATCTCAAGAGTTCTTTCAGAGATGCAATGTGATGTGTATATATATATAATAGATACACAATTTGATATAGATTGAAACTTTAATTGCCAACAAATATGCTAGATTAAGATAAAACCTAAAAAAAAGTCTACAACTTTTTAAATAGTTTATTACCTTATATTTTAATATGGGTTCCATTATATTTGACATATAAATAGTCACATAGATTTTTATTTGTCAAGCTAAATAGCAGGACTCGTAAATACTCAACAACCTTATTCCTAACAGAAACCAATGCCGACTCAATATACGACTCCCTTATGGGTTGCTGATACATTTTTTTGCACCAATTTTGAGTTTTTACAATGCCTTTTGGAGTTGCAAATGGCCACATTTGTTGTAGTGTATATAATGTTAGGAAAGTCATACAAATGTTATATTGATGGTGACAAGAAGGTGTGTTGAAAATCTTTTGAATATTAAGCATGATTTTTTTATCTCTTATAAAGTTAACTTGAATTTGAAAAGAAAAGAAAAAAGAAAAAAAAAATTCCAAACAAGAAAGTACAACCAACAGGCATCATATTAGACCTTTGATACATACTTTTCAGCTCTCCTTATATATTTAAATTTTTTTAATAGCACATTTATCATATACACAAAACAAAAATCATGACTTTATCACTTATCTTAAAATAAAAAATAAAAAAAAATAAAAAAAAAATAAAAAAAGAAAAAAAAGAAGAAAAGATTTGAAACTTAATGAAACTTAATCTTTTAAAAGTAAAACAAATTGAGACCATCACTAATTCTTTTCTTAACTGAGTATTATCAAACATCTATATATATATATATATATCTTTGTATGTATAATGTATCTATACATATATACTCACTACAAGAAAAATGACTTTTTACCATGGTGGAAAAGGCTTTCTACCACAATTTTGAACCATGGTCGACTTTCTACCACGGTTTTGCACTGACTTTCTACCACGGTGCAAAACCGTGGTAGAAAGTCTATTTTCTCATAACGTAATAGACTTTCTACCACGGTGCATAACCGTGGTATAAAGTGTTATACAATTTTATTTTTTTTATTTTTTTATTTTTTTATTTTTTTTATTTTTAAATAATATAGCCCATTTGAAGCCTTTTTTTTTCCCCTACTAATAGCCTTGCAAGGACCCCATAATCGAACCCTATGTAAATAAAAAATAGCATCATAACCAAAATAATTTACAACTAACCAATAACATCATATATATATATATAAAACCAATTCTAAATCATTGTTTTATACAAAAATTAGCCATATACAAATTTCAAATAAGTACATGATCCACACCTCATATATTTACTTAACCAAAATAAAACAAAAATTCTTTGTATCTTCTTGCAACTTCTTCATGAGCCATACAAAAAATATAGCGGCAACAAAAAAAGTAACGGCAACAGCAACCCGCAATTCTAGCTTTGACCTACAAAGATGTAATAGTTGAGGTAAGAGAATTAATGTAAAGCAAGTTGTAAAGTTGTCAAAATTAAACCAAGCAAAGCAAGCATTATAATAAAGGTACATTGAAAGATCTACTCTTCATATTAACTCAAGCAAAGCAAGTATTAACAGGGTCTTAGCTCAAGCAAAGCAAGTTCAGTGTGTCAAGGAAATAGTCCCAGGATTAAAGCTTAAGCATGGCTTATTTAATAGGTTATTGAAAGAACACAACCCTCCCAAATTGCTCACAAGAGGGCTTTATTCAACAAAGAAAATGACCTCATCTAATTCAATTTTTCTTTCTTTTTGACACTTATTTAGGACTGAAACCTGGCCAGATTCTTTTAGAAAGTTTAGTAGATCTATTGTTTTTTTATAACCTTTCTTCTCTTCTTTTCAAAAGGAAGCGCCTGGTTTAATTAAATACTAATTTATCTTGCTATACCTATTTTTGGATATGCTACCAATCAAATAAATGATCTAGGATGGTTTGTCAACCATATTATATGGGACTCAGGTACTTGTGTCTTGAGTTGGTAAATGTCAAAGCAGGTAACTGTCTAAGGTTGAATATATCAAATACCTAAATCTGAGGACACTGTTAAATAATAATTATTATTTGCCTTGGATGATATGTCTTTTATGTGACATTGAGATTCATATCTACATCACCTTCTACTTTAGCACAGAGGTCATGTATTCTAGTACCAAATGGTGATTTAAGGGACTGACCTAACTCTAATTAATTTCTCACATTCAAAAACAAACTCACTTTTAATCTAAAGCTCACCTTATCACCACCACGTACATATGGTTCGGTTCTTAGGCGCATTTTTTATTCTTTATTTTTGCCTCTCACATTTGCTTTTATATACACTGCCATAAATTGAAGCTCAATTTCAACCTCTCATAGACAAAATAAATGACGACCACACACTTGCACGACATTCATTTGGACGCCAGTGTTTTAGCGTTTAGAAACAACTATATTTTCATTGTTGGCTATTCAAGTATATTAATAAGCATAATGAGGATATGTTTCACAGTTTCTGGATGTTTTTCTTTTGGTATATTTTTCTTAATTATGAAAGCACTAAGAACTTTCACTTATTTAAATTCAGATGTACTTTTTTTATTCAAGAACAAACATCATACAATCACAAAATATTCCACTATAGTAAAAAAAAAAAAAAAGACGAGAATTTATTATGAGAGAAAGCAATCATCAGACTAAGAAAAACCCAATCGCACCATGACCTCTCTAAACCAGCAGTTCCGCCCCCACCGCCTTTATAACAAAAAATAGCACAACAGCAGAATCTGAACATATAAACGCCCAAAAAGCTAATAAAAGAAAGACATGCAAATTGGTAACACTACGGTTAAGCAAGCAACTCATGCTAACGCAGTTATTATTGAAGTGACTGGGATCACATTATAACTTAGCACGCACAAACAAATACACACAAAATAATTACAATATTATAGAGAGAAGGAGAAGCCTTCACCACTTCTAGGGGAAACTATATATATACTACTTGGTAACACTTCAGTTTTTAATTTTAAATTTCATATAAAGAAATTGGCAGACTGTGTTGGCACATTGATTGGATTGGGAAAACATCACTTTGTTTTATCAGATACCCACAATAAAAATCAACTAAAAAAAACTACAAAGGAGTCCACTAACAAAACTTATAGAGATGTACAAAAGTTTACCTCGGAAACAAACTTTGCAAACAAGATTTAAAGCTCACCAAAATGAAGATGAAGCACATTCTGTCAGAAACAAAGGAAAGGAAAAAAATATGGATCAGATCAGTTCGCACTAAGGTTTCATGAACTTCCTACAATAAACAAATAAATCAGAAGGAAGCCTAAAAATCTGTTTGAAACAGTTTTTCCCAGCAAAACCTACTTCCCTTTGAAAATTCATAAAATAATATATTCTCAACCAATTTGCATGAAACCAATGTCCATTGGAAGCTTAAAGACTATATTTTTCTTCTATCAATTTAAATCAATAAATTTTCTTACCAATTAAATCAGGTTTGAAGGAAAAGATACGAAAAATTATGCTCACAAAACAGTTTTGACAGCATGTTAACATCAACTTTGAAAATCCATAATAATTTCAAAATTCAATCAATTTGAGCCAAAACAAAAGCCTGTAAACTCATTAACAATTGTACTTTCATATCCAAAATTTAATTTAAAAGATAACAATTCTAAGTATAGAGATTTGAGTTCTAGAATCAGCATGTTTGTTTTCATTTTCCAACACAGCTCTTCATTTAAATTCTAACAATTCTTCAATTAATTTCACTCCATTAACAAGAAGGTCGAAACCTACCATACCTACAATCTATATATGTCATAAAATCGAGTGGTTTGATGATAAAACTATACTAATCCATTTTTTAAAATCGTCAATCGATAAGGAAAAATAAAAATTGAAAAACCATCAAGTCCAACTTTCAAAACGCAGCAATCCACCCATAAAGTATCTCTGAAGATTCCTCTCAATAATTAAACAAATATATAATCTATCTTAATTTAGTTGTAATTTGAACCAGAAATGTACTCTTTGAAAAAAAAAAAAAAAAAAAAAAAAAAAAAACTAACTAGAAATGTACTATGAATTCTGAAATCTATATACTACATGCCCCAAAATTGAAGGAAAAGAGACGTCGCCGCCCCACCCTAACCCCAGTTTTGTACTATACATCAAAGAAAAAAGCTGGGTGGTTATAACTTCACATTTTTTTAATGGAGCAAATTGTTTATAGAGAAATGTTGGAACAAATTCATTCTTCAGAACAAGGCAATTTACATAGATTTATTTGAAACGAAAACTATGTAAGGAGATATATGCATTCTTAAAAAGAATTCACAACATATGATAATGATGAAAAATAATCCACCAGTGCTGTAATAGGATTCAGAACTAAATTAAATTCAAAGAATGAAACTTCAAACTTACATCTACTCGTTACATGATGATAGCAATTTCCTATAAATGCAAAGCACAACTTTTACGGAGCCAAAATGCTCATTCCTCAAATCCTTATAAAATCTTTGCTCTAGGTAATCAGTAATCTATATAAGAACCAACAATGGAAGTCACTTCAAAAAAAGTCATAGGCACTTTGCCAAGGTTACAAATTTTAGAGTAACTTTTTTGGGTTTGACAGAATTTTTGAACTATCAAAAATTTGTCATTGGGTTCAAGAGATTGATATTTTCATTGCTTCAAATTCTCAATTGTTTTTGACATTTTCTTAATCAATATTTCCATTATCTTTACAAGATTTTAGAGTAAATATTTGATTTCAACAGGGGGAAAATTTGAATTAAATAAAAAAAACTCTAGAAACTAACTGACTATGAGCATAAAGTTAAGAGCACAAGGCAAGGCTTGCCTTTAACTTCTCTTGTCTCTTAATGTGCTAGGAAAATTGTATTAGACTATTAGGTGATAAATTTCAATTTGAAACCGTAACTAGAAAAATCTTTCAAAAAAAAAAAAATTGATGGGTTAACTAAAGAATAGTATAGTGGCTGAAAACTTTATATGGTAACTGCAAATTTAAATTTAAATGTTGAATTCAGAAAGCTTGAATTTGCTTGAGTCAGGATTTTTGATAGAGCCATGAATTGAATTTTCAGAACAATAGCCTCTTAGTGAAAGGGAAGTTTGGCCGTACCTTCGGTATTCGTAATGGATTTTTCAAAGCATAATCACAAAGCTTCCCAATTTTTTCGGTCTTTTGGTTCAGCATCCTACAAAAGGTGATTGACATAACAATATCAGAAGCCTTTAAAGGGGATAAACCCTAATTTCATATATACATCAACAAAATTGAAATCCCTAACCTGTTCGTATGCATCCTCTTCAAAAATTGAACTCCTCTAGCCCAACTATAACATCAAAATCGCATAGATGAGTGGTGAGAAGAATAAGAATCAAAATTTATGTATCCATTTTAATCGACCGAGTAAGTTTTGCGAACACACATACACACACATACACATATATACGTGTATAAATAGAGAGAGAAATAGATTGGAAACAAACCTAGCAGCAGCGGTCGTCTCCAAATCGCCGAACACACCTTCGCGTTTCTAATGGAGGATTCCAGATTTAGGGTTTCTTCTTTAGGGGTTAGGGTTTGCTCTGATGGCTAACTGAAAGAGGCTTGATGGAAAGAGGGAAAAACATTTTCACCGGTTAGGGCTTTAATCCACCAGCACTGTATGTGGTTTTTTTTTTGTGGGTGTGTGGTTTTGTCTCTGAGTTTTCGTTCGATACAGCTTGAGGGAATCGTGGCATAGCCATTCCTAATCTAGTCGCTTGCCCTCGCTCTACTGAATATATGTATTTTTTATTTTATTTTTTTTGGAGAGGACAAGCATTTAAAGTATCAGCGGCAATAAAACCCGCTAATATAAATTCACCTCCTAACCGTGGTAGAAAGAGGCCCTTTCTAGCACGGTTCGGCATTAACCGTGCTAGAAAGGGCCTCTTTTTACCACGGTTCTGCATTAATTGTTGTAAAAAACACTTTTTACCACAGTTTCGTAAAAATCGTGATAGAAAATGGTCTTTCTACCACGGTTCTTGAGGAACCGTGGTAGAAAGCGTTTTCTACCACGGTTAATGCGGAACCGTGGTAAAAAGATCGTGGTTAAAAGTTATTTTTCTTGTAGTGACTCTTGTCTAAGAAGCTCTATTTGTTACGAATTATTAATTACCTTCGGTCGTTATAGTCATATTCCATTCTCTGTGGTAGATTGATTTTATCAAGCAATGGAAGACCAACGTGAAGCACAGTCTAAACATGTCATCGCTGGCCACACCAAAATTAACATGGCCGCAGTTTACCCCTTGCACGACACCCCTAAACCCTATGATGCCCCGGCCGGTGGCTAAGCCCTTGTGCAACACTAGCTGTAAAAATCTTGTCACCCTGTTAAGTATTGCTAGCCTTATTGTGTACATTTTAATGTATCTATCATTGCACTATATACCACACCCTCCAATATTTTATCTTCATTCACTCTCCATCGTCTCCCCTGCATTCAACATGACCTCATCTATAAATACTAATACAAGTGTGATCCGTTAGTACAAGACTTTCATTGAACACGCCATTAATGTTTCGGTCACCTATGGCTACTAGTCGGTGTCCATGGCCAACGATATTTTGACGAATGATTGGTCAAAAAATGGTAGTGTAATTAAGTTTATTGTGACCATAGATGATGCTTTGTGGAAGGGAGTATGGTGACAAGTGACAACAGGCTTAATACGAGGGTCATTTGTAAGGATATAAGAGTCATATTTTCATCTCATAATTCAACAACAGGTACATCAATGTTAGGTCATCATTCCAAGAAATGCAAGATCCAATATTCCAAGGAATTGACAATTAATTAGCATATTTATTAATACAAAAGAAAGCTTTTTTATTAGCTTGTTATGTCATCATTTCTCTCATTAAGATTATGTATTACAATACACGTCAAGGTTTATTTTATTTATGGAGTGTCTGCACCCGTTGTGTGTGTGTGTATATATATATATATATTTTGTAAATTTAACGTGTCACTGGAATGAAAAAAAATGGAGGATAAATGAAATATGCTGATGTGGCTGTGTAAAAAGATTGTGTAAGAGCATCTCTAAGGGTTTTTTTTTTATTTATTTATCAAGAAGTCTGTTAAGATACACTGTCATGTCATCAATGTGTAAAATTTTTGTCACCCTGATAAGTATCGTCGGCCTTATTATGTACATTTTAATGTATCTATGGCACTACATACCACACCCTTCAATATTTTATCTTCATTCACTCTCCATCGTCTCTCCTGCATTCAACATGACCTCATCTATAAATACTAATACGAGTGTGATTTGTTGGAACACGACTTTCATTGAACACACCATTAATGTATCGGACTTCTAGAAAGAAGTTAATCTCTCGTCAGTTACGATTGCTTATCGCTGTCCGTGGCCAACTAGGAAGCATGGGCATGCTAAAATGGGCGAAGAATCCATATTCGACAAGTGTCGGTCATCGACATGCATCGGACACGCCTCGACACGTGTCAGTCATCGACACGCATCGGACACGCCCCAACACGTGTCGGATACACCAAAAAAACGTGTTTTTTGACACGCTAGGGATATGTGTCCAACATGCGTGTCTTATTTTTGGGAGTGTAAAAGATAATTTTTGAAAGAAAATTGGGTTAAGGTATAAAAATATGTGAAGTTATTTAACAACTTTTACTCACTTATGTGGTCAGTACAAAATAATTTAAACTTGTAAGATTGATATGCAATTTTAGATAAAACAAACAGATATTTAAGGCCAGTCATTACACTATTACACTATTACAAAACAAATAATTTTTTTCATTATAAGGTTCATGAAAAATAGTAACACACTAATTTCAAAGTACTATATCATATATATATAATTTATATACTATTCGCTGTTTATGTCCTAATTTTTTTGGAATTGACAATTAATTAGCATATTTATTGATATAGAAGAAAGCTTTTTTATTAGCTTGTTATGTCATCATCTCCTTATTATGATTATGTATTACAATAAAAGTCAAGGTTTATTTCATTTATGGAGTATCTGCAGCCGTTGTGTGTGTGTGTGTGTATATATATATATATATATATATATATATATATATATATATATATATATATATTTGTAAATTTGATGTGTCACAAAAATTTTGGATTATTTATTTTTAGCAGCAGTTGTTCACGGTTAATTCATTAATGGAATGAGAAAAATAGAGGAGACAGAAAATATGCTGATGTGACTGTGTAACAAGGTTGTATAAGAGCATCTTTAGCAGTCTGCCCACGTATGATGTGTAATTTTTTTTTTTTAAGTCGAGTAGTCTGTTAAAATACACTGTCACGATATCAATGTGTAAAATTGTTATGAATTTTACACAACCTTTTTACACAGCCATATCGGCATATTTTCTTTCTCCTCCATCTTTTTCATTCCATTAACAAAGTAAGTTTGTAAAAATTATGTGGGGTCCAGGTATGACACTGGTTGGTCGTTATTGGGGATATATTTTTATACAAAAGGTATAAAACAACTATCAGAGTTAAAAATAAATAATTCAAAATTTTTGTGCAAATCAATTGTAACCTAAGTCACACAATCCTTCTCAACAGGTATCGCTCTCATCCTTTGTGCATACTCCTGCTTAAATTCTCACTGCTTATGACTTCATTTTGTCGTTCTCACGCTCCCGCTTTATATGACTTAAATTATGACACATCAGATTTACACAAAAAAAATATACACAATGGTTAGAGATGCTCTAAAATACATAATAATTTTACATATTGATGACGTGATAGTTTATTTTAACAGATTGCTGGAAATAAAAATAAAATTACACATGATATATGTTACAAAAAAGAGTATTTTAACAGACTACTACTCTAAATATATACATGCACTTACCCAAAAAATATATATGTACGAGCATACTCGGCTATTATTATTATTTTCAGGAAGTTGGGTTATCTTTTCATATTTCCTTCTTGTTACATGAGTGTGTCCATATGTACATATGTGTGTTTCAAACCTGAAGAATATATTTTAGAATGAATCTGGAACATAAACACATAATCACAATCTTTCAATTAGAGGCTTTTTTTTGTTTGTTGTTAATTATAGCGATATTAATTTGATCAAATTATAGATAGTAATATACATATATGCGTATAAATGAATACCAAAGTAAATTAAATATGCTTAGAGAACACACACATACTTACCAAAAAAAAAGGGACACTGAAGTAAATTACATATAAATATCCCTCAAGGCTCATAATTTACGAGTTAGGACAAAACCCAGGTATGTTATACATGATAACAAGTAAAATGGGTATATATATATATATATATATATATATATATATATATATATATATATATATATATACATATTTGGGTATAATAGACAAACAATCACCATATTCACAAATGTCTAGAGGTCTAATTTGAAGATCTAATATCAAATTTCATTTAAGATTTATATATAGTGCCGCCAACTAGGGGTGCACATGGTTCGGTTCCTTACGGTTCCGGTCAGAACCGGAACTGGAACCATTTACAAAGGTTCCTAAAAAATGGAACGGAACCGAAACCATATAAATTAGAACTGGTTCGATTCCATGAGAACTGTTAACCAGAGTTGACAGACAGCGTCTGAAGCTTGCAAACCCGAATTGGAACAGCGGGCAATGGAAACTGAAAGATATGGGTGTTTTGATTTTTTGAACAATATGAAATGATATGCCAATATGGGTTTTGAACTTTTGATTCTTACAGATAGATCTAAAATATATAGATTTTGAACTTCTGATTCTTGTAGATTTTGTAGTTTACAGTTGTAGAGAGAGAGGGCAAGTTTAGCAGTTACAGAGAGAGTGAGAGGGGGGCATGCTTGAGAGTTGAGAGACAGCGGCTGAAGCTTGCAAACCCGAACTGGAACAGCAAGCGATGGAAACTGAAAGATATGGGTTTTGAGTTTTTGAACAATCTGAAATGCTATGCTGATATGGGTTTTGAACTTTTGATTCTTGCAGACAGATCTAAAATATATAGGTTTTGAACTTCTGATTCTTGTAGATTTTCTAGTTTAGAGTTGTAGAGAGAGGGAGAAGGCAAGTTCAGAGTTGAGAGAATAGAGATGGAGGCACCACTGAAATGATTTGCCCTAAAAGTAAAATATCTAATATATATATATTTGACGAGTGTAGATTTATGGATTTTGTCGTTGCTCTTCTACACTTCGTACAAAACTAAAAGAAATACCTGCAAAGACTAAATTAACAATTAAATAGTGATAAGCAGGGTCGAACACACATCCAAGATTTAAACTCGTGAATCAAAATTAAAACCAAAATTTAAGGAAGAATAACTTTTAAAATGATTTATTACTAATAAACTAAAAATAAAATAATAAATAAGACGAAATAAATTCTAATCAAATAATAAGATTCTGATCAAATAATAAGAAAACTCTCAAGGAAAGAATCCACCACCACAGCTTACTATAAATAAATTAGTATATTTCTATGTATGTAAATTTTCCTATTGTAAGCAAATCACTTCACCAGTCCAATTACAACTTGGAAAGATAAAGGAAAATAATAGCGTGAAATAACAATTGCTTGAAAACATATTTTACTTAATCTGATATATCTTTAGTAAATAGAAATAGGCATTCTCCGAATTACCATTAATTGGCAAACACGAAGAATCCTTTTTCTAAATTTTTTTATCAAAATAAGAACACAGAATAGAAGAGTAAAATAATGCTCTAACGAGAAAATTTCAAAAAAGAATTAAACTAAATTTACTTATATTTCAGCCATGGTGGCTTCATCACTCCCTTGAGGAGTGGTGTGTAAGCTACCATAATAAGAAAACAAAATAAAGAAATAAAAACAAACTTCATAACAAAAATTATAAGAAAATAAGTTAAAAGGCAAAAATTCTCTCTAACTTTTATTAGTTTATCTCACTCACAATGTACCTCCCCCTCCTCTACATATGTCCCTATTTATAGAGTTTGAATGGAACGATCGGGAGGAGAAAATTCTAATAACAGAAGTGAATAAAATAAAATAAAATAAAAATCTTCCTAAAATCTTGTTGCTTTCCAATTTGGCTTGATCTTTGCTGATTGGATGGAATTTTCTTCTTATTCTGAAATCAGCCCCTACAAAACATGAAAAGCAGGGATAAGAACATTTATCTAATAAAAAATATTAATTAATCATTTATTATTAAGAATAAAATAACAATTTTTGTGCACTTAATTATCAATATTACGGTTCCGGTTCTAGAACCGAACTGTGAGACCGGAACCGGAACCGGAACCAAATTGAAACTCAACGGTTCCTTATTTTATTCCGGTTCCGATTCCACTATTCTTTTGTGCACCCCTACCGCCAGCTCTCCTTCAATAATTGACTTGATTAGAGGAACTCAGCAAATGAATAAAGTGCATAAGTTGACTCAGCAAATGAATAGAGTGCATAAGTTGACAAATTATGGAAGAGAGAGGTTCATAAACCAATGGTTAATTAGTTGATGGTGATCATAATCTAAGTCAAAGTGAGAGTATTAAAGTAAAAAATTTTAAAGTGAGAAAAAACAGGCGTGAAAAATAACTGTTGGTAGTGATCTCCTTGAGTGTGTAGAAGGTGAGGAGTATAACCTAAGTCACACAAAATTAGAGCAAGAGCACAAAAGCACAAAATTTGGGTCATACTATGAGGGGTGGGAATGAGAGCGCATGAAAAGCAAGTGGCAATCGTTTGAAAGAATTGTACGAATAACAGATTCCAATCATTTTAAATATCTATGTTGATCATGTCTTGTATAATAATTAAGGTCTCTAACTGCAGAGAAAGTAAGGTAATAAGATTTAATTAGAGGAAGAAAAGATTTCAGCAAATTAAAACACTCAAAAGTAAATATCATAGGTTACGGAAGAAAATAGGGGTTAATAGTAAACAATCATTGATGCATGGCATAGAAAATAAGACTTTGCAAGGATTTAGTTTCTTTACCCACCCAAAAATTTTCCTCCTCAAAATTATCGAAAAAAAAAAAAATTTCCTCCTCAAGCACCCTACACCCACAACTTTATGTAGACATCTCTCTCATATATATACTCTCTCTCTCTCTAGTTATAGAAAAATTGAACTGAAAATGGATGAATGAAAGAAAAGGCTTGCATTAGATATATATGGCAGTAGTGATATCATATCATATGACACAGGAAAGTGCACATTATATAGGCAGGGGGTACATGCACTAGAGTCTATATGAATTCAAAGACAAAGAGATCGATTTCGTTTGTTGAATCATGCAGAGATGACAGATTTTATTTATTTTTTATTTGGTGAGTCATGTAAAGATGAAGCTAAATGCCAATGATGTGTTCTTCATTTTTACAGATTTGCTTACATATATATTTATTTTTATTAGGTTCAAAATCTGTGACAAATTAATGAATAAAACATTACTCATTTTACAGGTTTGTGTATGTTGGATAAAAAATATTCATGTAGACTTGAGGCTGTCAACAGGGATGATTTTGTAATTTTATGTAGTTAATTATAACAACAGATGATAATTGGCTAATGTAATACCCCTAGTTTCAAAAGGATATAATTGGCAATTAATTATTTTATTTTATTGTATTTTAGTTGTTTGTATGTGCTTAAGTGTTTTTAATTAATTGTTTAAAGGTTTTAAAATTTCAATTTTGACTATTTGCTTGATTGTTTAGATGTTTAATTGTTTTAATTGAATTGTTGTTTTAATTGAATTATGTGCTTATGTGGCATTTGAATGTGTAATTAAATGTGTTATTTTATTTATTTATCTTTAAAACGAGGTTGGGCTTGGATAGGATTAACGGACTGTTTGAATAATGTAAATGGGTACAGTTTTTACCCATGGAAGTATATACATGTATATATGGGTATATATTTATATAGGGTAGTTTTAATTATTGGTATTTATTAATAATTAAACTGGTATTGTTTATCATAATTTAATATATGTTATAATTTTAGAGTTACGTGTATTTTCTCACGTTTTTCGCCGACTTGGATTATAACTTTTTTGGGTATTTTTTTCTTTTTAGGATTAAAATTAGCATTAGGGTTTTAGTTTTCTAAACCTATAAATATATCATTAGACGTCGGCTTAGGGCTAGGAAGCAATAAAACTTCATTCGCAAACACTCGTTCACAAACAGAAAGTTATAGAGAGAAAACAGAGAGGGAGATTGTAAGGAAAACAGAGGGTTGTGCCATCAGGGTTCGGCTGCGGATTAAAGGATGGAACTAGGAGAAGGGAAGGTGGAGCAATAGGAGATTGACAGTGAATTGGACGTCGTCGAAAAATCTAGGAAGACGGCGACAAGGTTTTTATTCAAAAACCATAGAGGCAAGTTCTTTCCTTCCTCTTTCCCGTTGGCTCATGTTCTGTGCACCTAGATAGTCTCTAGGGTTTAATTAATCAATAACTAGAAGTTACAGGTTTAATAAATGCTATATGGATGATCTGTTTGTGTTGAAATCCAATCTGTTATAGTTCATGCATGTCTCGTTTCAGTTTTCTATTCTTTAAGCATGTTATTTCTGTTGTAACTTTAGCCTTTATAATTGATTTCAACTACTGTAAACAAACCATGGGAATGTTACTAGGGTGTTATAGGACTCTTGAGATGAGTTTTAGAAACCAATAGAGTGGTAGGAATGGTCCAGAGACGAAGCAGACGGACTGAAACGAAGCAGCAGGAGGCCGAAAGCTCTCAAAAGGGGTGGGAGCCGGCTCCATAGAAGTGGGAGCCGGCTCCCACATATGTAGAGTCGGCTCCAAGGGTATTGGAGCAGGCTTCAGGCTGATTAGAGCCTGCTCCCAAAGTTTTGGAGCAGGCTCAACCTTAAAACTCCTTCCAGATGTGTTTTTTAACGCACTGTTTTGAATGGTGCGAGGTTTGAACTGTTCTAAAAATTTTGGGACTTCACAGAGGGATAAAAGGGTTTATTTTGGGTGTTATTAAGATCTTAGATTAATCATGGTTGGCCTCTGAGTCAGTGGGACAAAAAGTATTAAATTGATAAACTTTCTATATTGTTAACGGATGAGAGACGGATTAATTGCTTAATTAAACTTTACCAATTTAATGGGATTTAGGATGGTTACAAAATCTATTTTTAGATGTATAATTGGGTCATGTATCGATTAGACCTTGTCTATGCATAGGTTAGATCTTAATTAAGGAACTAGTAAATTCAGTTTCATTAATTAAATGGGGGTTGATATTTTAGTTGTTAAACTGTTCTGTCTATTTTAGCAACTATGTATTAGAGCTGTGGATTTTCTGATTTATATTTCATCTTGTCTCAGATGTGTAAATTGAAACTTTTCTATTGTTGAGATGGTTATCTGCTGGACTGTAATAGGGGTTGATTGAACTTTAAGTTAGATGAACTAAAGTATCAATGACAGGGATGGTTTCTGGATTTTAACTTGATGAAACATTAAAATTTGTCTCGTTAATTACATGGATGGAATCTGGGTGTTTAGTTGATGAAATTATTTAAATTCTGTATTTATCAACTATATGGATTATGTGGATTTATTTGATGTACTGCTTAAACTGTTGCATCATTTACGGATCATATGCATGGTATGTACCGGTATGGGACAGTGATATACGGAGGGACGGATTAGATCAAAACGCTAATTCCAACCCAATCATACATACGGAATGGATTAACTAAAATAGTTAAATCCTACATGGATGCATGTTTTGTCAACTAAAACAGTTGAACAACATAACGGATGGTTGTTTATATTTTCTGTTAGTAGAATGGATAGGGATTTAATTAAAACATTTAAATCGTAATTTTATGTCATGTCATGGCAACGAACTGTTGAGCGGCACTACATTGGTTTGGATGGGAATTTATATATATAAATCATGGAACCACGATCTGAGCTTGAGTATCATAGTCGACGGTTAGGGAGCGTATATGCAGTAGATAGCGTAGCTAGCTATGTTGGTTAAGGTATACCCTGTTAGGCTTTGATAGCCATGCCCACTCAGATGTGTTTTTACATGTTGCCTTCTATTCAGGTTGAGACCCTCAGCATAGCCTAGTGAGAGTCCTGTAGTGTGGTTATATGTATATATCTATTTACGGACTATACAGATATAGTTGAGACATCTAGGATGTATCTGCGTATCGGGTCTCTGTTTGGATTGTAGTTTGGATAGAACTTGTTCGTAGGCCTGACCCACTATTATTTTTCAGGTGTCAGATAGTTGAAGGTTTTAAAGCTTGTTCGTGCTGAGCAGAGGCGGTCACTCACTCATCCAACAACGTAGGAGTTTCTTCGGGTTTTAACATCGGAGTTCTTTAGTTGTTGATTTCAGTGTTGGAGTTATTAGGGGTTCACCAGATGGATTCCCGAGTTGTATTGGAAATGGAGAATTTGGATGTATCAGAATAATTCTTTATTAATAAAAATTTTATTCTGAGGTTTCGATATTTGGGTTATCATTCTAGTTTCTTTTCAGCAATTTATTCATTCATGTTTTCTTAATTGTATTCTGTGTTCATTTATTGCTAATTGGTTTGATATCCTCGGGTAATCGGGCGTGGGCCTGGCCAACCTGTGATACCCCTCGGATCTGAGACACGAGTTGATAAAGCCCAGGCCCAAACCCGAGGGAAATATCAAACAATTAAAGTATTTTAAATCGAACACGGAATACAAAGTGAAATAAGAAATAAAATTAAATAGCTGGAAGAAACTAAATTAATAAACCTTGAGTTATAAATATTTTAAATCTGATAATCCAAACCACCAATCCATACAACTCGGGAATCCTTCTAAAGGACCCCTAATAAAAAGTCTCGAACTAGAAATAAAACATAAAGCTAAACATATAAAGTGGTCCTATGTAGTCGGAGGAGTGAATATCTGTATCTGCTTTGCACGTCCAAACTCTAACACTGGAACTGACGAACACCTGAAAAAGTAAAGGAGTGGGTCAGGCCCACATGCAAGTCCTGATCTACTACAATTAAAACAGTAATTCGATACGCAGATACATCCTAGGAAGACTCAACAATATCTAGAGTAGTCCATATATGTATATAGTACACACTATAGGACGCTCGCTAGTCCAATAGGTCTGTCTCAGCCTGAATAGAAGGCAACATGCAAATACGCATCCTAAGGTGGGCATGGGTACCTAGACCTACCAAGGAACAACACCTATATCCAGTTATCCATCCTAGGCAATATACGCGCCCTAACCATGGTCATGAGACTCAAGCTCATACCACGGCCCATATAATAAATATATAAAGTCCGTACTCCTCCTAATATAAAATACCATTCATCTTTGTAGTGGTCTGGAATATGTATAATAAACCCATCCGGAAACCAAAGTAGGCCATTCAATTATTTAATTGATATGACACAAATAGGTGATAGACTTAACTTATATGGTTAATCCATACCTTAATCCAAATTAGGTAGGACTAAGTGTTGGAACTAGTCCATACCTAGTATGTCACCGTCCCATACCGGTACATACCATCCTCCAGTTAATAGAGTTAATAAAACAGTATTAGATAGTCATCAACCCAACTCCCAAAATATGTACAAACCAAATTAATCCATAAATATAAAACTTAGGCATTCAGTCCAGGCCTAGAAATTATATTCCAACCATTAAATTTGCTAATTATGAAACATAGCATTTACATCATGCATCAAATCCACTAATTGATAAAATTAACTGAACTGTTATATTAATTTACTTCCAACCAAACATAGATAATTCCAAGAATTTATTATGCTTATAAAACTGTCTACATATAATTAAAACAGTATTAAACAAAAATCCCAATTCCAGTCCGTTAAATGACAAAACAAAAGTATGCAATTTACTTCTCCAAACAGTGCCATAACTGATGCAATTTATATCCAGTTTTAATCATCAGTTAATTACATCCATATTTACATCTAGTTATACTACCATATGCTTATACCATAATAAAAATATGACTAGCAGTTTAAGATTATATAGAGAAATCAAAATTTTAAAAATAGTAGACAAAAGAAAATTAATTCTTTAATCATCCTCCTACGGTTCTCTGTTTAAACTAAGGTTAATTCCATCCTCAATACTACTTGTAACCATGATTCCCAACATTTTTATAAGTCTTTGGCAATGTTTTACACCCTCCAGTACCTTTTAAATAACTTAAAAAAACCAATTTTTAGCCCAAACGGACCTTAAAATCAAAATTCTGGGCAATTAAAGAGAGAGCAGGCTTTAGAAAAATTTGAGCCTGCTCTTTTCCATCTAGAGCCTGCTCTAGACTCTCTAGAGCCTGCTCTAGTGCACCAAGAGCCGGCTCTAAGGGTTTTGGAAGCCCGTTCTTCCTCCCTTAGCAGCCTTCTGTCCGTTTAAACTTCGTCGATTCCGGTGAGTACCAGTTCTCTGTAGTACTTTTATTACATGTTTTTAAGGTATATTCCAATTCTAGATTGATTATAAAACAAGGATATACAATGATATTTAATCAAAACTTGAATTGAAAAACAAATTGTTACCCAACGGAGCAAGGTTACAAAGTTACAGTTTTTATTACTATCTTTTTAAAACAACCAAGAACAAGTTTATTCCATGAATTGAAACATTGATTAAACATGCATAAAGGTTATAATTAAGCCTTAGTTTAATTCTTAGAGTCTTCCTAAACACGGATAGAACACAGATTAAAGAGATAGAGCAGAACAGAACTTGCCTTTGAGACTTTAGATTGAAATCTCTAACTGTCGTCTCTATCAATTTCGGCAACGTCGATTGTTGTTATTAATCTCTGCCGCTCCTAGTTAAATCCAGAACTCCTCCTTGAATCCCTCCCTTAATCTCCTAAAGTTCTCTCAGTATTTTGTCTCACAAAACACACTCGGTTGCTCTCTGTATTCCCTCTTATTGTATGTACGTGAACAGAGTTTTATTGAAATTTCTAAAACCCTCAACCCACATAAGATTATATTTATAGACTCAATACTCCAACCTTAATCCTTGTATAATTAGAGCCCTAATGCAACTCTTAGTCGGCCCATGAAACCTAAGTTATAACCTATGTCGGCTAAGACGTGAATTTTAATTTAACTATAACTGTAACCTAATTTAATAAACAAATTTTAACATTATAATAATTACACTTGATTTAATCTCCTTAAATAGATAAAAGCCAAATAAAAATATAACAAAATAATTAAAGACAAAATAACACACCATAAAAAATAATTAACCAATTAAATCACATAATTCAATTAAAAACAAATAATACAATTAAATCAAGTAATTCAAGTAATCAATTAAACAAATAAAAATGCAATTTAAACAATTTAATTAGGAAAAATGCACATAAATAATTAAAATAAATTCCAGGACTATCCTTTTTAAAATTAGGGGTATTACGCAACCCGCATCCGGAAATCCGGGGGTATCACAGCTAACTTCATTTTTACACAATTAAGATCAATTATTTCACGTCAATTAAAGAGAAGAGTCATGTATAAGTATAGCAAAAGTTAAGAACTTTATGGTCTAATAATATTTTCTCTACCCCCAAAATAAATAATAAGTGTTTGAGTTTCCAAAATAACAAAGGAGTGAAAGGATTAAAGAACCTTTTTTTTTTTAGTTGGTGCACATCAACAATGAACCGTACTCTCTCCTAAATTATGGACTTGTCCACTTTATTTCTCTGCTGTGTTTCAAAAAGACTTTTTTACACTAATAATATTATGTCATCGCCAGCTAGTTATATCTTATTACATAAAAAATAAAAAAATAAAAATTACATTTATTTAACGAATTCTATAAATCATTACGTGTCAATATTTAATTAATTAATAATATTATGTCATCAATATAACAAGAGCATTAAAATATTTCTGGCTAAGTTCCCAAATCAATTCAATTATCAAAATAACTTGTGACACTCTATTATCATATATAGATTAAACGAAATTTGATATTAGATCTTCAAATTATATAACCTTAATTGAGGATTTATATAAGAGTACAAGAAGAATCTAAAATCCTCCTATATCTAAATCCTCAGTTTTCACTATTGTTGGGGCCATGCATATTTCGTTGGACGCATGGTACCATGCATGTGGTGCATGAAATACTGTACATACATTATTAGGAAACCATAAAAACATATGCCTATTTTCATTGGGTTTGGACGGGTCAAAATGGACCGGTCAGAAATGGGTCACAAATTCACAATCCCTATTTGACCCACATTAATTGGGTCATACACAAGCAGGTTAATTAAATCATCCAAACCTGTTAACCCACTGCAAAAACAACCCAAATAATCCAGATACAAATCTCTAAAACACCCATCCAAATAACCCGTATCTCACTCTCTACCCGCCCGAATATGTGATGACCCGTCACTCTCTCAAAGTAGGTAGGTAGTCCACAGAGTGTTGTTCATTGGTTAAGTAGTAGTTCACACAGGGAGTGTGTTGATATTTACTCTAAACTCTATAAAAAGGTCACGAGTTTTTGTGCTCTAGAAAAGTCAAACTACTTTCTTCATGAGCATTGTTGATGAACTATATATACATACATACATATATATATATATATATATATATGAATATCGTGACCTTTAGTGCCGTGGTACATTGTTACACTCATGTAGATGAAATTTAACCTACTCATCTCCGAGGAAGTTAAAAATCAAATAGAAGAGCCTAACGATCGGATGTTCGAATTAGCTAGTGAAGTTGCCACTCTTTGTAATGTGGGTTGTTTCACCACTCAGGTGAATATACAATCAAGGCTTCTTTTATGTGAATATATATATATGTGTGTGTGTGTGTGTGTGTGTGTTGAAGGGGGTTCGTGAATAAGATAAGAAGATCGTTTCACATAAACCAAGAATCTCGAGACCAGTATCCAAGTGGAGATCCAAGCAACACAAAGGATTCTTTGAGTACAAAGATTAAGAAAGGGAAGGCCGACCTCGGTACTGCATGAGCTCGAGCTTGCCAGTAAATAGCCATTAATATGGTGGTTGGTGTCTTAAAAGGTTGGTTAACACCTCTATTTATAGTGTTTACTTCCTCAGTCAATGTCTTTTAGTCCTTCGGGTGAGCTCGCTCTTACCCTAGGGTCTGAGGGTCTCCTCTTCTGACAGACAAGACATTGACGGATGGGCCGCAATGCCTTGGTGCTCCTTAATTAATACGGGTCTTATTAGACGTCTTTCGCAATTAATGGGCTTTCTATCTTCCCTTGTTTGAGCTTGGGTACCGAGTATCCTTTCCCCCTTGTGTTGGCCTTAGGTTGAGGCGATACCTTGGATCTCAGCCACCTATCCATATGTCCTCAGATTCCCGAACTTCAGAGAAATAAAGCCTCCTTCAAGGTCCTACCTTCATAACCTCGCAGGGCTCTATTCCAATTTCATCTCGAGTCCCCCCCCCCCCCCATAACCAAAAAGAGGAGCTCGTAGAGTAGGTTAGCTAAGGTTGCTTTTTTAGAGAGTAACCTTGGTAGCAGAAAGGGGGGGGGGGGGGGGAAGAACCCATCCGACTGGAGCGGGGCATGTCCATAGTAGAGGAAGTGTAGCGACCCCTTTCTCGATCAGTGAGTTCAATTATTGGATAGGTAGCTCGAGAATGCCTATCCCCAGGTAGACACGTCAGGTAAGCATTGGCCAGTTGTGCCTGTTTTGTAGAGATGGCACCACTTAGGCAGCTGTCGTGGCGCAATCATCTACAATATAATATCAGCTTGTACGTACTCCTACTCAATTATCAGTATTTCTCTCTCTATATATATAAATATACCTTTTATATGTATGATATGACGCATGAATGTCATTACAGTGTTTGCATATTAACTGTGAATAAATTTACAGGGTCAATTTTGATTTCAGGGGATCATTGCATCATAATTTGTACCTAGAGAGCTTAACTTCAACTTCTATAATTTATGTCTCACCTATCATTAACCTTAATTCTGTTGTCACATCCATCCTGTCAACCTTCCTTGGGTACGCACTTAATTAGTATTAATGATATCCCTAATACTTAATTTTAATGGACCATCTTTCAACACCACACCTGTGGCCAACACACAGTTGATGGAGACTTGAAAATAGTGTTTACATGTAGTACTGTACTAAGTCACATAATCATTTTCAATAGATATCGCTCTCACATTCCGAGCGCCCTCCCCCTATTACGCTCCGCGTGCGCACTCGTTTAAATTCTCACTACTTATGACTTAATTATGTCATTCTCACGCTCCCACTCTTGAATTCGCTCTCGCTCCTGCTCCCGCTTTATGTGTACATGTTTTTCTTCACTAGCTTGATGGGACCCAATCACTTAAAGTTTATGTAATTTGATTGGTCTATCAAGGGATAATATTTTTTTACCAATTAGAAATAATGATTGAGCATTTTCAATGTCAACATAGTATAGACATATTAGAATCTCATGCATGACCAATTTAGTATCACGATATATATTTGAAATTCATTTTACTTTCTCGATCGGCAGGTTAGAAAGCTTAGCATATAGAACATCAACCGGAAGATGTAAGATAATTGGGATCATATTGAGCACCTGTGGTGTTTTGCTCCTCACTTTCTATAAACGCATTGAGATCATCTTCTGGACAATCAAATTTAACCTACTCTCCCATGTTGATGATCAAATTGAAGAGCCTAACAATAAGATGTTGGGCTTCAGTCTGGCTTTAATTGCCACTCTTTGTAGCCCCGGCTGGTTGACAATTCAGGTGATTACGTTTAGTTCCGAGTGTTTTTGTTGCTTGTTTCGTGTTATAAGCTAGTAGTGTATTAAAGTTAAAGGTGGCAAAGTTTGACACCGCTCATTAATGCAATTCAAACACGACACGAAATAAACAAGTTAAAGTTGACTATAAATGAATTTAGGTCATAAACAAGTTGATATGGTTAACTCATTTACTTAATCTGGTCGTATTAGGGTTTGGAGGTTCAACTTATGTAACTCGTTTAATCCAACGTGTCATAATGGAAAATATGACTTGTGTAACATTTTATCTGTTTAGACCAATTAAACTATGATTTTTACTTAAATATTTGTATTCTATTTACTTGGTTAGGGGTGTTTGATGTTTTTTTTTTCTTATTTTGAATATTTTGGTTAATTTAAACCTTTTTTTTCCTAGTATCTATTATTTGATTTAGTATTAAATGTCTTGTTTCTAAATAGGTCATGAAACATGTTAACACGAGTAACCTGTTTAAAAAACAGGTCGAGTTAATGTTGAAGATTCCTGACACGATTATTAAATAAATTGTATTTTGGTTGAATTGTTTAGTAAAATATCCTTAAGTCAACACGACGCGACATGATTGTGATCCACGATTACAAATCGTCACCCCTAGAAAAAATAAAGTAAAACTTCGCAACTATGTTTGATAATTGATTATTCTCATTTAAATAGCACTTAATTTGTTGTGTGCACAAACTCTTTAGCAATGAACAGTACTCATTCACTTATACGAGCCTTTTTAACTAGTTATTTTGTCACTCAATCATGCAGGAAGTATTTAGAGTCGAAGCAACTATGGTAGCATGGTAAAACTGACCTGGTGGTGGGTGTCAAAGATATTTAAAGTTTTTGTTTTAGGCCTCCAATTGTATCGAGTTGGTACCACATACTTTCAAATTCCAATCACATAGCCCAACTCGTTTGGTTCATCCTATTGCCTCGGCTAACCGGAAATAAAACACACACCACCACAAAAAAAATTTATTTTTATTTTAGATGACGAAAACATAACTGATTAATCTAACCTCCGGGATTTATGTACTTCTTCATAGCTCAAATTGGTTGGATTAGACTCGAGTTAATAATATTTTAAATTAAAACCAGATTGGGTGGGTGACACCCTTGGAGTCGAAATTGACATGCTTTTAAAAATTTTACAGGCCAAGATTAAGGATGATAGCCAGAACATTTTCCTAATCCTCTTTTCGACCAATCTAATGGCTTTAATTCAAACTATTGTATATGCCTGTGTGTTGAGAAGGATTGGGCCCAGTGGAAGCTCGGATGAAATATTAGACTTTGGGCTATATTCTTTTCGGTAATATTTTCGATCTATGTCCGTCCATTACTTTGTTAGAGGGCGAGCCTTGGCATAATCGTAAAGCACTCCGGACATGGAGCCTTGGAGGCCTTGCACTTACTCACTGAGGCCTTTTTGTCGGTCCATTATTTGCAGGGACTTCTTGGGTCTGGGCTGAATACAAGTATCATCATGACATGGTGCATGTCAATCATGGGCCCACTATTTATTTCTACTTTTAATCCAGTGGGTATGGTTCTAATGTCACCACTTGGGCCTGTTCTACTACGAGAATCTCTATTTAACAAAGTGTGTAATGTAGGATTTCATATCTATACTTCAGTTATCACCATGGATTTTTAAAGATGAAGTTTAAACTAAAAATTAAAATATAAGTGCACAA
Source organism: Cornus florida (assembly GCF_030987335.1). Taxonomy (NCBI): domain Eukaryota; kingdom Viridiplantae; phylum Streptophyta; class Magnoliopsida; order Cornales; family Cornaceae; genus Cornus; species Cornus florida. The sequence continues at coordinate 632,524 of NW_026775577.1, read as the reverse complement.
AAGTGGAAATTGAATTTCATTTGTCTAAAAATAAAAAATAAAAAAGTCGAATTACCACGGATAATTTTTATATTTTTCATGTTCTCAACACTAAAATGTAATTTTACAACTTGCAGCTTGATAGCAATAGTGTTGATAATAGGTGTAATCCTGATGCTACTTTGGGGGAAATTAAGAGAAATGAACAGCAGCAGCATTGCCGAGCAGTCCGACAGACCGACTGAGGAGAACATGAGGGTGTGTCTAAAGAGGTTGAGGTACGTTGCCTAGCTCCTCCGATCCACTGTTAGTACTAAACAATATTGCATTGCTTGTGTGTTTTGAAAATTTGAACGCATTGCATGTTTGTATATAAAATTTGATTGCATAGAATGTATGTATATAGAAGATTTGAATGCATTCCCTTATGTATTATATATAAAAGATTTGTACATTGTAGATAGAAGTTCAAAAATTGCAATATATATATGTATGTATGTATGTATATATATGTGTGTGTGTGTGTGTGTGTGTGTGTGTGTGTGTGTGTTGTAATCAACATCTATTTAGATTAAAGACACTTTCAGAGAGTATTTTCCTAAACCATCAAGCAGGTAAAGAACGCTGTCCTATTGTTTTCCCATTTGATAGTGTGATGAAACATTATTATAGCATTAATTAACAATTTGCATTAACAACAACTATATATACATACATATATATGTATACATACATATATACATGTACCAGCTTTGAACTCTTAGAAAGTTAGGATTTTGTACAAATTCTTGAAATTCAGAGAAAGAATACGAGAAGTAAAAATTATATTCCATTAATCATTGATGAGTATTACATCCAATTTATAGAATAAAATTAGCTAAAATAGGTAGCTAATTACCTACCTATTAGCCCTAAATTAAGGAGTAAATAATTCAATCCTACAGTTGTACTATAAGAAATAAAATCTCAACACTCCCCCTTAAGTTGGTGCATAGATGTCACACATGCCCAACTTGTCAAAAAATTTTGAAAACACTTGAATTGAGACTGCTTTAGTAAGAATGTCGGCTAGTTGATCCTCAGATTGAATCTTAGGCAACTCCACAATTTTTCCCTCCAACTTCTCCTTAATGAAGAATCTATCTATTTCAACATGCTTCATACGATCATGTTGAACTGGATTATGCGCAATATCACATGCTGCTTTATTGTCACGATATAGTCGAATCGATTGCCCAAGTAGATAACCCAAATCTCGCAAGAGATGTCTTAACCACAAAGTTTCACAAAGTCCAAACGCCATACCTCTGAATTCAGCTTTTGCACTCAAGCGAGCAACAACATTTTGTTTCTTGCTTCTCCATATAACAAGATTACCTCCTACAAAAGTGAAGTAACCAGAAGTAGATCGCCTATCATCTATAGCTCCAGCCCAGTCAGCATCAGTATATGCATCTATGTTTTGATAACCAGCATTTTTAGTGAACAAAATTCCTTTTCCAAGAGCAAATTTCAAATACCTCAAAATGCACATAACTGCATTCATATGTTGTTCTCAAGGATCATGCATAAACTGGCTCACAATGCTCAATGCATAAGCCAGATCCAGTCTCGTGTGTACCAAGTACATCAATCTCCCTACAAGTCTTTAGTATCTTCCTTTATTAGCAGGTACTTGGTTGGATTCAACACATAACTTCAGTCCTTCTTCCACTGGTGTCTCAGCTCCCCAATACGATAATGGCATATGCGCTTCTATCAATGAAGCACGAACAACCTCCAACAAGATAAAGTTGTGGTTATTTGGGAAATTGACAAAAGATTAGAATCTAAAGATGGAACAACTAAAACAGAATCTAAATGCAGATTATCAGTGAGTGTCAAAGATCCTTCCCCAATGACTGGGGTCGAAGTCCTATTAGCCATTGCAACAATTCGATGTGAAGAATGCATTTCTGCATGGTGAATTATCTGAAGAAGTCTACATGGATCTCCCACCAGGATGCATGATACCCGAAAAGTATAGTCGGAAGGTCTACAAGTTAAAGAAATCATTATATGGGTTAAAACAATCTCCAAGAGCATGGTTTGGAAGATTCACAAAGTCTATGATAGCCTTCGGTTACCGTCAGAGCAATTCAGACCACACATTATTTCTGAAGAAACAACAAGGTAAAATCACTGCACTCATTGTATATGTAGATGACATGGTGGTTACAGGGAATGATTCTGAAGAAATAAAGGCTCTCAAAAAGTACTTGTCCGAAGAATTCGAAATAAAAGATTTAGGTCCTTTGAGATATTTTCTTGGGATCGAAGTATCTCGATCTAATAAAGGAATCTTTCTCTCTCAAAGAAAATATGCCTTAGATCTATTACCAAAGACTGGCATGATAGCATGTTAACCAGCTGAAGCACTTACCTCCGCAGTATATCTCATCAATCGAGTACCTTCCAGCTCTATTGCCTTCCGGTCACCATTGCAGGCTCTCACTGACGCAGTGGTTGCCCCAACTGTCCCAAATCTACTTCCTCATGTCTTTGGTTGTGTAACATTTGTACACCTCCATAAGCATCAACACCACAAGCTAACTCCCCCTGAAGTTCAGACGCAGAGGAAAAATACATCGAGTCTTCATAGAAGACAACATCCAATGTGATAAACACTCCTCGAGCATTGCGATGGATATGCTCTTCATCAAAAGGGGTATCGCTGTTATCATCCTCCTACTCGACGAATGTTTATCACATTGGATGTTGTCTTCCATGAAGACTCGATGTATTTTTCCTCTATGTCTGAACTTCAGGGGGAGTTAGCTTGTGGCGTTGATGCTTATGGAGGTGTACAAATGTTACACAACCAAAGACATAATGAGGTAGATTTGGGACAGTTGGGGCAACCACTGCATCAGTGAGAGCCTGCAATGGTGTCCGGAAGGCAATAGAGCTGGAAGGTACTCGATTGATGAGATATGCTGCGGAGGTAAGTACTTCTCCCCAATACGATAATGGCATATGCGCTTCTATCAATGAAGCACAAACAACCTCCAACAAGTGTCGATTTTTTCACTCTGCAACCCCGTTCTGCTGGGGTGTATTGGAACAAGTGGTTTGATGAATAGTTCCACGTGCTTCCAAAAACTGTTGTAGGTCAAAACTCTGATATTCTCCACCATTGTCACTAGGGAGAACCTAAACATGTGCATTGTACTGAGTTTTAAGCATTTTATGAAACTTCTGAAACAATAAGTTCACTTCACCTTTAGACTTCATCAAGCACAACCAGGTCATCTTGGTACAGTCATCAATAAAAGTAACAAACCAACGGGATCCACCTAAAGTAGTGACTTTGGACGGGCCCCAAACATCAGAATGTATAAGCATTAAAGGAAGTGGACTTTTATGCAAACATAATGGATACGAAACACGGTGACTCTTTGCTAGTTCACAAACATCACAGCGGAAACTAGAAACATCACATTTTGCAAACAAATTAGGAAATAATATTTTTAGATAACTAAAGGAAGCATGCCCCAGATGTCGATGCCACAGCCAGATCTCAGATTTTGTTCTCCCCCCCTCAAAACCATCCACGGTCAATGCTTGTCGTAGCTTGTCGGAACTTTTGGACATCAAGTCCAAGTAATACAGTTTCCCCCGCCTAATACCACAACCAATTGTCTGCTTTGTTTGGATGTCCTTAAACACACAAGAATCAGGCCAAAAATGACAACACAAGATAAAGCTGTGGTTATTTGGGAAACTGACAAAAGATTAAAATCTAATTATAAAACAACTAAAACAGAATCTAAATACAGATTATCAGTGAGTGTCAAAGATCCTTCCCCAATGATTGGGATCGAAGTCCCATTGGCAGTAGAACAAATTTGTGTGAGAATGAATTAAGAGGTGAGACCTGTCTAGAATCAAATGTCATATGATCTGTGGCACCAGAATCAATTATCCATGCACTATTAGCAGATACCATCAAAGAAACAAAAAATTCAAAGGATACAATTCAAGAATGGCTCTGATACCATCTTGAAAAGTAAAAATCATATTCCATTAATTATTGATGAGTATTACATCCAATTTATAAAATCAAATTAGCTAAAATAGATAGCTAATTACCTACCAATTAGTCCTAAATTAAGGAGTAAATAATTCAATCCTACAACTGTGCTATAAGTGATAAAATCTCAACACAAATAATATCAATTCCCAATTAAATAATGAATTCAAACAAAAAAAGGAGCAATGCTAATGAAATTTACCTGCGAGTGGACAAAAATAAAGATAACGGCGATGATAGTTGGCCTGCTTTGGCGAATTAGATGTTGATTTAACTCCCAAATCAAATAGCACAATTGAATATATGCTCAAATAAAGTAAGAAAAACTCCTAAGCCTAGGGTTTTCAGTCTGATTTTGGGAGATCAAAGCTAGAGAGAGAGAGATGAGCGATTCAAAATGAAAAATGAATAATAAATCTTATCTCCTTCAGGCCCCGATGATGCATTTTCGTGCCGACGAACAAACCAGATTGGTCTGAATATTTCAGTGATATAAGACATTCTGTATTGGGTTTGTGAAATGGGAATGGCCCATGTTGCCGCTACAACAATCAGGTGAATAAATGAATAATGAGAGAAAGTGAGGAGCTATTTGGACAAATGAGACATGAATAATAAAAAAATAAAAAAAATTGGGCTCATGTTGGACAGCAAAAAAAAAATGTGCCCATGTTTCAAATGCTGCACTTATTAAAAATGCTATTAGAAGCATGTCAATAGCAGCAATATTTTTTGGAAAATGATATTTATGCCGGTGGGTTTGGTCGATTTCTTAGGCAAAAGGTGGCGTCTGGCAAAAAAGAATGCGGGTGTGCAATCCGTTCATCTTCCTGTTTATCTCCTCTCTCAAGCCAGACAACAGTTCCACGGTTCCACCAACATCAACATCTTTTGGGTCTTCTCCCCCCTCCCACTCTCTCTTTTTCTCTCTCCAGTTTCATCTGTACTGTAGGTGCAAGCAACAGTGTCAAACTCAATCAACCAACCATCAACCAGTGACGGACCTAGAAAATTTGGTGAGGGGGGCGAATTTTTAATTTGTGGGTACAAAATTATATGATGGGTTTATTTTTGTAATTTTAGTAGGGTTTTTTTCATAAATTTTAAAAAAATTTAAGTATAAAATGAAAAAAAAAAAAAAAATCAGTGGGGCAAATTATAATTATAGTGGGGCATCTTCATAAATTATCAAAATTTGAAGTATAAAATGCTAAAAAAAAAAGAATCCAGTGGGGGCGAATTGTAATTTTAGGGGGGGCATTTTCATAAATTTTAAAAACATTAGGGTATAAAATGAAAATATTAAAAATTCAGGGGGGGCATCTGCCCCCCCTAGTCCCCTGCTGGGTCCGTCCTTGCCATCAACCCCAAACTTCCAATTTGGATCACTACAACACAAACCTACAGAAAGCAGAACAACCCAGGATAACGGCACCGCACCCACGTCAACTCAAGACGGCCCAACAAACCGCCGGTGAAAAGACCGCTACCAGCAACAGCGACCCAACAAACCGTGGCAGAAGAAGAAACCTGACCTATGTCAATGCAAGACGGCGCATCAACCCACCGATAAAAATGCACACCCATGTCGCCACAAGATGGCGTCCATAAACCCGCCGGTGAGAAAACCCACGTCACCGGAATTTGATACCCATTCTATCAAAAAAGAAACGGCACCGGAAGAACCTTGCTGAAGAAGGAGCGCGTTCGGCACGAGTTAGATCTACTCGCAGGAACATGTCAGGCGCGTGGATGGTGATGATGAACTTGGAAGACGCCGGTGAGTTTGCCTGTTACAGTTGCAATGATGAACTTGAATGGGTTTGTTTTCTATTTTTCTGTTCAAAGCATCACTGTTTTATAGTAAAAAAAAAAAAAAAAAAAAGGGATAATTACACTTACCTTCCCTGAGGTTAGACGTAATTACAGGCGGTACCCCTTACATTTCAAAAATTACAGAAACCTCCCCTCAATGTGACCGGAGTTAAATTCCGATGGCATTCTTGTCAAATGACTAAGATACCCTTATTATATAAAATAAAAAATTATCAAACTAAAAAATTATCAAACCCCCAATTACATAATTGAACAACCAAACTTCAGCACCGGTATCCTTGCTCACCGCCATTGAGATTGTGCATCGCCGCCGCCATTTTAGTTCACTTCGTCACCGGATCAGAGCGTCGCTTCACCGCCTAGCTCATTAGTTCACCGTCGGTATCTTGCATCGCTAGGCTCGCTTTCTCTTTCTACAACTCCTGTAATCACCGACAGTAGATCCGTCATCCATCGTCATCTACAAGAGTCTATGCATGCCGTTCCGAGCTCGCCGTCCTTCATCGCCGTTCCAAGCTGCTTGCACGCCATTCAAACCTCGAACCGGCAAACACCGATAAGAGAATCACCACCGTTCAATTCAAACCCAGTCCTTGCTGTCACTGTCATCAGAATTACCACTGTGCTTATCGTAGCCGGAATCGCGACTTTTCCAGTAGCTGTTCGTCGCCACACTCTGCCGCCACAGCAGCATTACCATTCTTTCTCGCCGTCGACTGAGCACATCCTTGCTCGTCTGCCGTCCCCGAAATAGCGACTCTCGTTGTTCATCGCCACACTGCTGCCACCGTGTCACCGCCATTCTTCTTGCTCGCCGTCGATTGAGCACATCCTTACTCGTCCCTGGTAGGTTATTCATAACTTGCTGCCGCTCGACCAGTCCCTTGTGCACCTCTGTTTGGGACATCATAACACAAATATATATATGCACACACACACACACACACACACACATATATATATATATCCGAAAGACCTCTTTCATGTCCTTCTCCGTCCATCATTTGATTAAAATACTAGTCAAAATATGAAAAATTGAAAATATGAAAATTTGGGGTTTTAGAATTTTTTTTTTTTTTTTTTTTTTTTTTGGGTATATAGGTTATTTTAATACAAAAGTAAGGGCAAATGTGGTATTACAGGGCTAAAAATAGCAGATGTCGTCAAAAATCATCATTGACCGGAGTTGACTTTCATCGAAGGTGGCTAAGCGTTACGACGGAGCAAACCTTAAGGGAGGACGGTGTAATATTTGAAACGTAAGGGGTACCGCCTGTAATTACGCCTAATCTCAGGGGAGGTAAGTGAAAATATCCCTAAAAAAAAAATTAATTGTGCTTATTTTCAAGCTATAACTTTCGCTTTAGCAGGTTTTTGACTAAGTATAAAATGTCTGCACCGCTGCACCAGCCGTCGGCCACCGCTACGCCAGCCCGCCTCCATCACGGCTAAGATCATCCATAGCCAAGCCTTCCACAGTCGATTCCTCCATAATCACGACTCATCCCCATCACAAAGCCAACTCTCATTGAAAAAAAATAAAAAATTAAACCTTCTCTGCAACACCAAACCCAGATCGCTGCCGGTTGTGTTTAGTAGACACAACTCCCGTCGTCTACATCCACGCGGGTAAGTAAGTCGTCATCCTTTTGCCTCGGTAAGAAAGTTTCATCGCCAGACATAATAGCTTGGTAGTTTCCACGTGGAAAGTTGCTTATTAGAACTGCCACGTAGATTTTATTAAACTAATCGGCCAAAATCCTTGGCCTATGTATCACAATCCATTTTTTTTTATAATTGCTGTTAAAATTTTACCACCAAATAAATATTTTATTGTTGTGTAAATATTATAATTAGGTAAAATTACAAAATCATACTGTTGAAAGTCTCATTTGAATATTGTAGGACTAAATTCTAACCCGCACAAAAATATCCGCATGGATTGAATATTGGACCACACATGGTAAATGAGTAGTTAAGTTTTTATCTATTACTCGTATAAGTAATAACACGAAATTTACGTAAGCAAATTTGTAAAAGTGATCTGAACACATCCTTGGCACTTAGCTTTCGTTGGGTAAAGCTTTTGCTCATCATTTCCTTGAAATGATTTAAAATAGCTAGATGTGAATCGAAAATCCCTACAAATTCCACTACCTAACTATCAAACCATTATATCAAAGAAAATTACACCGACACCCCTAAAGTTAGGTCATATTTTAGTTAGATGAAGATTTTGGTTTTAATTTTCACTTACACTCTAATTTACTTTTTGACCTCTGACACATGCAAATTAACTATGTTACCCTCAATTTTTTTAATATAAAATATATATAATCATAAATGACAAAAAGGCCCTCAGTATATATATATACATACAAAAATAGTGGCAACGGCATGAAGAGGCAGAACAGGACCAGAATTCGCAGATCGGCACCACATTATGCCTCGCGTCGGTGATTAATGCCTCGCTAGTACTTGAACAAGCTGTTGCTGCAGACGAAACCTCAAGATCTCCGACTTCGACCTTGGTTCCTCACCATCACCAGCATCGAAGCCCTTTGCTTCTCGGCTTCTTTATCGCTATCCACGATTTTTGGCTTGGATAGCTTCAGTAGAGCCTATGTCACAAAGACCCAAGCCCTAATAAAGAGGATTGATCTTGGTAGGCGCTACGTAGCCGCTGTCGAAGATGGTGTTAGTGTTCCAGCGTTTGATTTCCGGCGGTCGAGCAGAGATCTGACGACTGCCTTCATCTCCGACATCAAAGTAATGGGTATGTGGTGATTGATGATCCTGAAACATCCCCATTTTTCACATGCTTCTATTAGTTTCTAGGATTGTGACGGAAAATCTTTAAGATCAATCAGTGGAACACCCGTGTCCATTCTTTATGGGTTTTGATGGTTTGTTATGGAAATTGGGATAATAACATATTTTTATATCTCTGACAGATTAATTAATTGAACAATCGCCTAAGATTTTGTTGGCTTGTCTCTTTTTTGGGTGGATGTGTACCGTCATCAAATTTGTCTTCACGGCGAGGCGATAGTTGACAACGACAACAACGGCAGGGACCTTGCGGCTGCAGATGGCGTTGTGGACCTTGGTTTCGGCACTAAGGTAGGTGAATCTACCACAGTGGAAGAAGACAATGACGGGAAAAAGATCCTCGAACGTGAATTGGGTATGATGCTGGTACGAGGGGGAGGAAGAAAAGGAAATTGTATGATGGGGGTTTTCTAACATCAAAGGATAGCATAGTTATTTAACATCTCATAAGTACTATGGCCTCACAAAAAATTGACATTTGTGGTGTAAGTGAAATGTTAAAGCACTCATTCAAATATAAGTGAAATCTAAAATCAAAATCAAAATCTAGCTGAAGGAGTCTGAGTGTAATTTATCCTTGTATCAATGGACAACACAACAAACAAAAAAATATAAAATATAAAAATAAAAAACAAATGTTAAAATTTATAGTATTATCTTGAGGAGAGCGTTTGATCTCTTCTCATCCTTATCTGGTTGATCATAAACCCCACAAAAAACTGTATCTCTGTTATCTGAACTTAACTTCCATGAAACACTTAGGAGTTCCTCTTATTTCTGCTGGTCTCAAGGCCTTGAATTGCAATATGTTACTTGAGAAGATCGGATCCAACATCGATCCTCTAAGTATATATTAGTGCTCATCAAATTAAATGCTTATTATTATATTCAAAATTTTAGGGGTGAACGTTGAGTTTCTTTGCTGAAGGCCTCCCAACAGCTCTCAACCCTTTAATAAAAGACTGGAAAGGGTTGCTGGTTAACCCGGCAATGAGCCAGGCATGCCACATTACGAAGGTTCTAGTCAAAGTAGTCGAACGAAGTAAGGGAGTCCACTGAAGAGCCAGAAATTGCAGAGGAGCGGGATCCCAAGTGGTGGTTGCTACAAGAATGGCCTGGATCTGAAGATCCATATTCTCGAAGCTGTCATCAGGTTTAAAGAAGAGTTTGCCATGGATAACAAAGATCGGTTCTCTTTGTTGGGTTATTAGCTGGCCCATTTCTTTAAGATAATAAAATGGATCTTTTCCAGCCAAAGAAAGCTTGTCCAAACAAGATCTGGGTGAGCCTCTTTGCGATCGAAGCGGAAGGGATCAAGAAAAGAGGTTTCCAACTTTTCCAGCTATATATCAGATAGAACTTTTTCAAAGATAGAATTTCTGTACATCTTGAATCTATATAGAGCCTAGGTGCATCGGTCGTACCTACTTTCCTCAAAGTCCGTGCGTGGCTGGGAAAGATTCTTATTGAAGCTGACTCACTTAGCTGATGGTAATGGGTAAAGCGAGTTGATACTTGGTGGTAGTGGAACACTTGACTTGACAACTCAGTTTTTTTTAATGATTTTATAATTTTTATTGCTTTTGGCCAATTTAAAGTGGTCAATGCTCTGAGCCTCTAACAGCTTTACATAAAGCTGATAGTAATGGGATAAAGCTGGTACAAGTCAGTTGTTTTAATTGTTTTTAAAAAACCAAATTGAAAAAACCGTTTTATATGCTTTCTTCTTTTTCATTGCTATTGGCCAATCAACAGTAATCTTGCAAACTTGCATGTTGAATCAACATTTGGGGAATATATTTGAGGAGATTACCGTAAAATAAATTGGTTAACTCATAATATATGAGGAATGCTATATATATATATATATTTGTTTTGCGAGGGGGGAAGGTGAGTGGGACGAGGCAAGCATAATGGTGAACACAAAAATAGGGGCCACCATGAATTTATTTTATTGACTCTTTGATCAAACCTGTTCTTCTGCTACATCTGATTTACTTACACTATCTAGGCTACTGTTAAATACTACTAAAAATCATTTCTTTTGTTACATCTAATCTAGCTACAACATCTTTTGCTTTAAAGGAAAATATTATGGCCAAAAAGTCATGAGATGCAATAATGTGCATAGTGTATTGTGAAGAGAAATGGGCCTTCTATCCCAACACCTCATTAGCTACATCGATGCTGCTGTTTCTTTCACATAACCACAACCTAAACCAATACTTGGTAGTCCTTTGAAATGAGTACACAAAAGATAGAGTGATGTGACAATACAAGACTAGATAAGTCCAGTACTTGTAGCTGTGCATGATATCCCAGGCCAGGCTGGTCCGCATCATGTGCGTCCCCTCACAAGCAATCTGATCAAATTCGGCATCATGTGCGTCCCCTCACAAGTAATCTGATCAAATTTTTTATCTACAAGTCTATGGCGTGTGTGTATATATACACATATACCAATATATATATATAACAAAGTAGACATCCTCTCTCCTATCATCTCACACAGGCCTCTTGTATATCATGCATGTATTATGAGAAGCAAAATATAACCGACAAAGCATGAAATCATGAACCCCAATTTGGGTTCTGGACCCTAATTTATGTTCTATTAGGCCTGTGCCTGTATAAGGCTTGTTGTGTTGTTCTTTTGGCTTTGCCTGTGTCTTCTAATTGTCTTCTTGATGGTTTGGGTTGTCCTCATTTTGTGGGCCTCCCTTTGTACATTGTACTTTTCCATTTTCAAATGAAACTTACTTTCCCAATATATATATATATATATATATATATATATATATATATATATAAAAGGAGAAACCTATCTCACACCTGGACTAAAAAGAGTTGAGATGGGTCAATGGCTCTGACAACTTTATATAAAACTGATGGTAATGGCTAAAGCTGGTTGATACTTGATGGTAGTGGAACACTTGACTTGGCAACTCAGTTTTTTTAATGATTTTATAATTTTTATTGCTTTTGGCCAATTTAAAGTGGTCAATGCTCTGAGCCTCTAACAGCTTTACATAAAGCTGATAGTAATAGGATTAAGCTGGTACAAGTCAGTTGTTTTAATTATTTTACAAAAATCACATTGAAAAAACCGCTTTATATGATTTCTTCTTTTTAATTGCTTTTGGTCAATCAACAGTAATCTTGCAAACTTGTATGTTGAATCAACATTTGGGGAATATATTTGGGGAAATTGTCTTAAAATAAATTGGTTAACTCATAATATATGAAGAATGCTATATATATATATATATATATATTTGTTTTGCCTTTCAAGTCGGTACCTTATGTATCATTGTTGATTAATTTAGTAAAAAATATATTTAAAAGTACATTTAAAAATTATTATAAGTAGACCATAAATTACATTTACAATTTACTAAAACTTTATTTTTAATTCGATTATATTATTCTCTTACAGTACGTGTATCAGCCTCACAACACACGCATCATTTAAGTTAGGAGTGCGATTTGAAAGCAATACCTCAAAATTTTACCTCTAAAATTTATGACACCGCCATTATATCCCTGAAAATTTTGATTATATTGTTCAAAAGTGTGTATTACTGCATTTTGAATCATGTGTATAAAATTGAAAAAAATTTACAAATGTAATAACTGATTCTGTTCCGTGGATACATTTCAGATACATTTCGATACTGTTAGCATTTTGATTTTTAATAAGTTTGATTTTTAGAGTAGCATGAGTTACTAATTTTCACATTTTTTCCTTTCTTTTACATTGGTTTTTTTCCTCTCTTTTATCTCGTCACTCTACTATGCAAATATCAATAACTTTTATGTCTCTTTCAAAAGTGATACTTATCTCTCTAGCATTAAATTTGATTTTAAAAAATCAAAAGAGAGCAAGGTAGGAATTTTTTTTACCATACGGATTTTAGTTTAGCCAAAATATATATATATATATTAATAGAATTTGCCAACTTAATCAAGCCTACGTCAATTCAGCTATCATATTAAAATAAAGGGTTAAGTGCAAAAAACCCCGCTAATATATAGGGTTTGTGCAGAACTAGTCCATACTTTTTAAAAATGTACATATTAGTTCATAAATTTCAAAAAAGGTGCAAATAAGTCCCTTTGACTACTTTTTTCCAAAAAGTAAAAATAAAAATCCTATTTTATCCTTTTTTTTATTCTTATTTTGCCCCCTAACAGAATGTCAATATTACTTTTTAATTTCAGTCAACTTCCAAAACCTGAATTCCCTTAAAAAAAAAAATAATTCCTTTCTTTAATTTGACTTCCTTCTCCTTCTTCACGCCACCCGTCGCCATAGCCGCCACTACTACCACCACCACCACAATAATCTCTATCCTTTTTAATCATATATACCTAAATTAGTTGACTTCGTTGTTTGACTACAACAATTTGTATTGAAAAAAAAATTTTATTTTAATTAAACCAAATAACCACCACTGGCAGCCAGCCAACACACATTCTCTCTCTTAAACACACGTTCTCTCTTTCTAACCAATCCTCTCTCATGGTGGCTCTGCAACAATTTTGCACAATTGCTTGGTTAAATTGATGTTGTGATTCTATGTTGGATGTGGATCGAATGCCAATTGAAGGTGTCTCGAGTTCGGGTCAAGTGATGGACCAGTCACTGAGTTGCTCCACCATTTCCCCCAAATTCTCTTGTCACTATATACAAATTTGTTAGGATCCTTGCTGCCATACAAATTGACGCACACCCTCTATCTTCTTTTTCTTTTTCTTTGCTCTCTTTGCTTACTATTTTCACTGCTTCAAAATTGTACATCTATATGCTTATAGGGTGGTGGCGATGATGGGTGGTGGCGGGTGATAGAAGTGGAGACTGGGGGAAGAAGATGAACAGTGACATATGGGCACAAGGCTTTGTTTGGGTTGAGGGAAATTAGGTTTAGGTGATGTTTGGGATAAAAAGGTCATTTTACATGGCTTATATTTGTACTTATTAATTTATTCAACTGAAGTGAGAATATTACCTATTTGCACTAAATTGATAATATAGGATTTTTTTTACGACACATGAACTGATATGCATTATATTGATAGTAGAGTGATTTTTTTGCACTTAACCCTAAAATAAAAGACTCAAGCCAAATATATACCCAAGACCGCTTTTGATCCAAGGCGGCAAAGACGGTTGCCTAAAGCCTCAAAATTTATAGGCTCATGGATGATAAATGGTTAGAGAGAAGAGGATAAGGTACTCTCAAGCGCAACAATCCAACCATTCCAATATTATTCTCAACGTTCTCTTGAGCACAATAATGCAACCACTCTAATATTATTCTTAACATAACAGTCTATTGAAATTTACTGTTAAGTAAAAGACATTTTAAGGAAATAACAAATCTCACTCAATCATGATTTTAACTTCGCAAAAGCACCATAATGGCATATAAACAATGGTAAGATTTTGGTCCAATAAGAATTGAATATTCAAGCCTCACTATTCGACTCATAACCCCATAATCAATCTTAGTTGTCCACACTAATAAAGAAAACACAATCAGACATATTTTTAACAGTTCGATTGTTCTTGAAAAGCATATGGATAGCCATTTCCAACCATTAGATGCACTTTTACTCCCCACACCTGCATGCTTTTTAGGGCAAATCATTTCAGCCTCCCCAGTCGCCTCCATCTCCATACTCGTTCTCAACTCTGAACTTACCCTCTCTCTCTCTCTCTGCAACTGCAAACTACAATATCTACAAGAATCAGAAGTTCAAAACCCATATATTTCAGTTTATCTATCTGTCTGCAAGAATCAAAAGTTCAAAACCCATATCGGCATATCATTTCAGATTGTTCAAAAAATCAAAACCCATATCTTTCAATTTCCACGCCCACTGTTCCAAATCGGGTTCGCCGTTCACAAGCTTCAGCCACTAGCCCGCTGTCTCTTAGCTCTCAAGCTTGCCCCCCCTCCCTCTTTTTGCCCCCCCCTCCCTCTTTCTGCAACTGCTAACTTGTATGTATGGGTTTTGTTTTATTTTATTTTTTCTAAATCAACTAATCAAGCTCTGTATTTCTTGTTTTGCAAACTAAATCCTATTTGGTGAAATTTTTTATGATCTTTTTTAAACATATATATATTTTTACAATATAAAGTAACAAAATTTGTTGCGAGGCAATCACCGTAATATACATTTTATTTCAGCAAAACAAATATCTTTTATTATTAGTATTATTTATTTATTTCTGTAACTTCTGCATTTTTTTTTTTTTTTTTTTTTGTCAATTATGTTTACAATAAAATTTGAATACGGGCATGAAAAAAAAAAAAAAAAAAAAAAAGAATCTGAATTGGATTAGAAATCTGTAGAGATTGAATCTGAAACAATTTTTATCAACATGCCAAACTGTAAATAATTTTTTTTTTTTTACAATATAAAGTAACAAAATTTGTTGCAAATATACATTTTGAATCTGAAACAATTTTTATCAACATGCCAAACTGTAAATAATTTTTTTTTTTTTACAATATAAAGTAACAAAATTTGTTGCAAATATACATTTTATTTCAGAAAACTAAAAAAAATATATATATTTTTTATTTCTATAACTTTTTGTTTTGTTTTGTTTTGTTATTTATTTATTTCTTTTTTGTTGTTGTCAATTATGTCTAGAAGAAAATTTGAATCTGGGCAAGAAAAAGGAAAAAAAAAAAAAAAAAAGAATCTGAATTGGATTAGAAATCTGCAGGGAGTGAATTTGAAACAATTTTTATCAACATGCCAAGCTGGAAATCTTTTTAGAACTAAAAAAAAAAAATCATAACAAGAACTTTGACAAGCAAAAGTACTTAATATAGGGTAGAGCTCTAAAGTTACTTCTTGAAAATTAAAATACTTACAAAAACCATGCTTTTTATTGAATTCCATAGTGTTGGAAGGGGCTTGCCATGAACTACCTCACATTCCATTCGCAAATAGGATTAGTAAATTGGTCAAAAGAAGAGATAGGGTACTGAGTGGTGAATTGTTCAGAAATAAATTGATAATTTTTTTTTATTAATTACCCAAATAGGATTTTCTATGTCTTAATCAGTCAATTGTCTAAAGAAATATTGTTAATTAACTAAAATTGAATTAAACAACAGTTGATTTTGGTTGATGATATATTTTGATTTAACCCACATTGAAAAATCCAGGATCCGTCCTTGGTTAGACTAAGACCTGCCCAATGAACTTTTTTCTCCTCTTGCCCTCAGTCTGTTACCTCTTTCTTACTTGAAAATACCATAACTTGAAGTTTCGATCATAGGTCCTTGATCTTGATTTTGTTTGAAACAAATATAAAAAATTAACAGATAATCGTTTCTTATTTTCTTCCACTTTTGCATGTTGGAGTGGTCCACTTTTGCATGTTGGAGTGGTCCACTTTCATAGGAAGACTTGGATCCGTGCATAGTTGCATACTTTGTTATGTTCTTTGTCCGTAATGTCCCAAAAAGTTGACTCACATTTTTTTTTTCCCCTTCTTTTTTCCATTTTTGTGTGACAAATATTGGTTATTATAACAACAACAAAACAGCAGAAACAAAGGGCAAATGAAGTTTATGTTGCTTTGTGGATCAGACAATTGAAGTCTATCAACAATTTTGTGGCAGAAAGAGTAGGTTCTGGTGCAAGAAAACTACTGTCACAGATCTTGGTTTGATTTTGTTCCGGTTCGGGTTCACCGTTCGCATGCTTCAGCCGCTGTCTCTCAACTCTCAAGCTTCCCCCCCCCCCCCGGGCCCTCCGTCTCTCTCTCTGTGACTGCTAACTTGTATGTATGGGTTTTGTTTTAATTTTTTTTCTCAATCAACTAATCAAGGTCTTGTTTTGCAAACTGAATCCTATTTGGTGAAATTTTTTATAGTCTTTATATATATATATATATATATAGACACACACACACACAATATAAAGTAACAAAATTTGTTGCATTTTGAGGTAACCATTGCATTGCATTTTGAGTCAATCCACCGTAATATACATTTTATTTCAGCAAAACAATTTTATTTTATTTTTTTGTCTACAAGAAAATTTGAATCTGGGCATGAAAAAAGAAATTAAAAAAAAAAAAAGAATCTGAATTGGATTAGAAATCTGCAGAGATTGAATCTGAAACAATTTTTATCAACATGCCAAGCTGTGTGTGTGTGTGTGTATATATATATATATATTACAATATAAAGTAACAAAATTTGTTGCATTTTGAGGTAATCACCGTAATATACATTTTATTTAAAAAAAACAAATATATATATTTTTTATTTCTAAAACTTCTTATTATTATTATTATTTTTTAAATTTTTGTTAATTTTTATTTTTATTTTTATTTTTGTTTGTCAATTATGCCTAGAAGAAAATTTGAATCTGGGCATGAAAAAAGAAAAAAAAAACAAATCTGAAATGGATTAGAAATCTACAGAGATTGAATCTGAAACATTTTTTTATCAACATGCCAAGCTAGAAATCTTTTCAGAACTAAAAAAAAAAAAAAAAAAAAAAAATCATAACAAGAACTTTGACAAGCAAAAGTACATAATATAGGGTAAAACTCTAAAGTTTTCTTGAAAATTAAAATACTTACAAAAAGCATGATTTGGAGTGAATTCCATAGTGTTGGAAGGGGCTTGCCATGGACTACCTCACACTTTGCTTCCACTTGTAGATTCTCATATAGGATTAGTAAATTGGTCAAAAGAAGAGATAGGGACCTGGATGGTGAATTGTTCAGAAATAAATTGGTAATATTTTTTTTATTAATTACTCAAATAGGATTTTCTATATGCCTTAATCAGTCAATTGTCTAAAGAAACATTGTTAGGTAACTAAAATTGAATTAAACAATAGTTGATTTTGGTTGATATATTTTGATTTAGCCCACCCCATTGAGAAATCTTAGATGTTTTGTTTCACATAGAATTACAATTTGTGCAATGCACGAAGGATATATTCAATCTTTTTGGCATATTTTTATTTTCAAATTTTGGTTTTTGAATTTCTTTCGTTATTAGAATGCTCGTTATTAGAATGCAGAATATCATGATATTGATTTGTTAATTTTGAAGATTATTCCTAAACTGATGCATTGTACTTTGTTAGTAGATTAATTTAACATAAGAGCCGAGTATAATATGTGTTAATCACACCTATCCATAATCACACCTCTCTATGGATAGGTGTCCAACACTTTGACTGAAAGCATAGTTGGGTTGGGTTGATACATGATACAGATAGTACTTAGATGGTGGTGTTTTAATTGTTATGAGTGTGATTGTGAAACCTCTTCCTCACAACTTGAGTGTTTTCTTATTTTTAGGTATTGGACCTTAACATTTAGCAAGAACAAAGTTCAAGAAACATGCTTCCTTAGTCATCAGGTAACAAACAATTACTTTTTCTAAAATTTTAATTGGTATTTTTAGCTATTGGTTACGTTCATTTATTTATGTTTTACATGCTGATTTTTTGTTTTTGTTTCCACACACACACACACACACACACACACATATATATATATATTGTTATGATGTGATGCTCGAACAATTTATTAATGGGAATTAAAGACTTTGATGTTTAGTTTTCAATTTCAGAATATATGTTTTACAAGTTTATTAACGCTTTTAAAACTTTTCTTCTTTTGTCCTAACAATATAGGTCTCTTTTTTGAAAGAAGAGAGTTGATGGGAATCGGTGGATTAGGCAAAAAGAAAATAGGTATGTTCTTTTTTTGCCTAGCTAATTGAATTATTTAAATCCCCTTACCAAAATAATGATCTTGAAGATGATATTCTTGTGCCACAAAATGCAAAACTCCATGAAGAGATTGTCCCTCGTCAACATACTGAGGGACGTCTCCGGGCAAACATTGAGTTTTGAAGCAAATTCCGTGGAATTTCAATTCCATCTGGAATATGAAACGTGTAGGTTGCCTTGGTAAAACTTGAAACACCTTATTGTCTATTTTTGAAGGAAAAACAGTATTATGTTTAAATCGGTAAATACAAAACTGTTTTTATATCTTTTAGCTTCCTGTTATTTTCAGGTTCAAGTGTTGGGATGGTGCGGATATGATATTATTAAAACGCCTTAATTGTCTATTTTTTTTATGAAAAATCAAAATTGAAAAGATGAGAATGCAAGAGATATAATATAGATTGTAGATGCTTGTTATTTTTTGTTTCATCTGTGTAGGATCATGCTCGCTCAAAATCACACACAGACTAACTAGAATCCTCTCTAGTAGAACTATAGAATTTGCCTCCAAAATATTTTAATACAAACCATTTGCTCTGTTATTATTCTTTCCTAAAATGGTAGGTGAGAGTTTAAGAGTCCAAAGGAGCAAATGAGTACCCTCCATTAAAATTATTGAGATACCCATGTTGTGTCGGTACCGATGCTTTAAGGGGAATATGAGAATCTTGGTAACACAACTGGTTACATTTGAGCTTCTGTTTGTAATATCCCAATCTTCTAAACAGTAATGACTTTCAAATTTAGCTTATGAATGCCATTTAAAACATTGTTCTTAAGTAGAATTGGCAGTTCCTTACCTATTACTGGCAGCTTATGTGTTCATAATAGGATTCATAGTTTTGCTCAGGAATTTATAATTAGTTGTTTTTGGGCCTTCCCGAACCTAACTCTGGTCAAAGGTTAGGCCTGGGCAAGGATGCAGAATTAAAGACTATTCAATATGATTAGTATCTAAAATTATTTCTAATCTACTTGAATATTTTTAATATTATTTTTTGTTGTTCCAGTAATTTAATTTTTTATTGGCTGTTTAGGTTTAAACTGGTTTTGGTTATGTTAACATAATATATTGATAAAGAGTTGGTTATAGGTAATGTTAAAATGCTTCGTTAATTTCAGATCAAGTTTGTGATGACCCAACATGAATTGGACTTGAGTTGAACTTGCTTGAACATAGGGCTGCAACTTGGTCGGGCTAACCTAGCACAACCCAAGCCCAACCCGAAATTTTGAAATTTAGGTTTTAAGTTCACAAATTGGGCTCATGTTCGGGTTGGGTTTTGTCAAAACCCAGACATATTCGGGTTGGGCTCGGGCTTAACCCAAACCCAACCCAAAACCCAAAATACATTTTTTTTTTTCTCCTCTCTCTCCTCTCTTCTTTCTCTTTCTCTCTCTATCGCCGTCCCAAAGTGGCTTGGACACTCAAATTCAAATGCCAAGTTCAATTAGAGAGAACCTGTCTCTTTCCTTTTTTCAAGGGGAATCATCTCATGGGAAAATCTTTCAGGAAAGAAGCACACCCATCGGAATGAGGAGATTCTTTTTCATATGGGAAAACAAGATTCAGGCAAATGATCCGGTCTGGGGAAAAAAATTAAAACAAAACCCATACATACAAGTTACCAGTTGCATAGAGAGAGGGGAGGCAAGCTTAAGAGTTGAGAGACAGCTGCTGAAGCTTGCGAACGGCGAACCCGAACTTAAACAGTGGACGATGGAAACTGAAAGATCTGGGTTTCGATTTTTTGGACTGGCCCAACCCAACCCGATTCGGGTTGAGGCTGGATTGGGACTGGGCTGGGTTGGGCGAACCCAACTTGCAACCCTACTTGAACATCACATATTGCTTGGATTCTTGCATAAAAAGTAATCTTTTTTATTGTTTAATGTTACACAAGATATTCTTAATTAGTGATTTCATGCGCACATTCAAAGAGGAAAAATGGAAGTTCTGATACAAAATTATGTTGTGCAATGTGCATTTGTGGGTGAATATATGCTTATGTGTTTATTCACGAGAAAATGTCTATTCATAGTTCTTTTTTAATGTAGATTTCTTAGTTTTACTGTATTTCCTTGGGTTGTATTATATCACTTGAAAGTCAAATATGGGATGTGATATTTTTATTTTATTTTATTTATTTATATATATTTTTTGTTGGGGGTGTTACATGAAAAATACCTACTGTGTTGAATGATGCCTTGTAACCAGACAAGGCAAAGAATGTTGGTCCAGATTGTGTGATGTTGAATGAAGTGTTGTAACCTAAGTTAAAGGTTTTTGGTTTATATATATTGGAGATAAGAATATTATTGTTTAATTATTTACATGTGTGTTTTTAAAAGTGTATATATAAACTTATTATGTTCATATTGTTTTTTGTGTTTATTCTTGCCGATATGGAATATTTTGTTCTTAGGTGTGTTTCGTGTGTGCACACCAAAACAGCTTACACTAATATGTGCGTAATACTTTATGCAGGTAAAGAATGTATGGAGAAGCACATTTTAAGACAATGGTGACTTCGACCCCCGATGTTCACTCCACGGATACGTTTGCTCGCTGTTTAATTCTCCAAACTAGAATTATAAATGCAATACCATATTGGGGGAGCATAGCCCTTATAAGGGTCCTAATTGATCGTAATCATGTTCTTTTACAAGAAGTTCTTGCTATTGATCAACAAATTGATGTACTGCATCAGCAGATAGAGGGACTCCAAGCAGACAACGATCATCTTCAAGGACTAAATCATAATTTGGAAGCACACAATGCAAATCTCCAAACAGAAAGAGCACAACAGTCTCCGGGAAAGCATCCACGCGCTGAAGCAAATTCTGACTAACCACGCCATTGAATTTCCACCCGATATATGAAAAGTTTAGGTAACCTAGCTAAAACTTCAAACTTCTTATTGTCTTTTTTTTTTAAAGGAAAAACAATATTATGTGTTTAAATCGGTAGAGATACAAAACAGTTTGAATTGCCTTAATTGTCTTTTTTTTTTTTTTTTCTTTGAAGGAAAATCAAAATTGAAAAGATGAGAATGCAATCTGTGTTTAAATCTATATAGAGATATATGCAATACCATATTTGGGGAGCATAGCCCTTATAAGGGTCCTGATTGATCGTAATCATGTTCCTGTACAAGAAGTTCTTGCTATTGATCAACAAATTGATGTACTGCATCAGCAAATAGAGGGACTCCAAGCAGACAATGATCATCTTGAAGGACTAAATCATAATTTGGGAGCACACAATGCAAATCTCCAAGCCCAAAGAGCACAATTCCAGCACAGAGAGGCACGTCTCCGGGAAAGCATCCAGGCGCTGAAGCAAATTCTGACTAACAACGGCATTGAATTTCCACCCGATATATGGAGGGGCACGTCTCCGGGAAAGCATCCAGGCGCTGAAGCAAATTCTGACTAACCTCGGCATTGAAATTCCACCCGATAAATAGAAAGTGTAGGTAACTTAGGTAAAACTTCAAACTTCTTATTGTCTTGTTTTTTTAAGGAAAAACAATATCATGTGTTTAAATTGGTAGATACAAAACAGTGTCTTAGTTTTTTTTTTTTTTTTTTTTTGAAGGAAAATCAAAATTGAAAAGATGAGAATGCAATCTGTGTTTAAATATATATAGAGATATAATATAGATTGTAGATGCTTGTCATTTTTTGTTTCATCTGTGCAGGATCATGCTCGCTCAATCACACACATACTGACTAAAATCCTCTCTAGTAGAAGTTGCTTGCAAAATATTTCAGTGCAAACCATTTGCTCTGTTGGTGTTCTTTGTGTTTATTTATGATAATAACCTCCCGCCATTATAAGGTTCCAAACATGGTGACCTTTTTAGTTACTGCATCAGTTGCTCGATATTGATTGCCAAAAGCATGCCTTCCTTCCAATGCATATAGGGTTTGTCCATCCTGACATGACAACAATAGCAATTAGAAAAATGCTCTTGGTTCATAAAGTAGCATCAAGAAACAATAAATACCTGGGATTAACCGGGGACGTTTTTGCAAAGAAAGGGGAAAATTAGCTTGTGATAAATCATGAGTTACACAAATGAACCGGAAAGCATATTAGTGTTCAGAAATGAACCGGAAAGCATATTATTACCTGTTTTATTGATTTTCAGAAGATTCGAGTCATTTCGTCTCCTGCATCATAAATTAAGAATGGTAAGAAAGGGAGTGAATTTTTATTTCATAGAAAAATCATCAGCGGAAATTGAGTAGTTCAATTTCAATAAATACATCAAATCTCATTCAATGACTAAATTTACGACATAAAATTCAAAAAGTTCCGGTGCTTCTCTGCAGTTCCGTTGAACTTTTTTGGCATTTTAAGCTCTCAACCAATCAATTGATTCAATTTCAGAAAAATTATGCAATTTTGCAGCTCCCTGCTTTTACCACTCTCAAAGCTGATAAAAAAGAATTCAGTAGGTCTCTTTATTTCTCTTTAACCAATACCGAGTCTATACCAATGTGTTCATCTCCATTAAAGAATACAACACCACATGGTTTTTCATCCAACCAACTGTCTAAATATCACCAATTAACACACAAATGTTTAGACGAATGTAGGGTTGGCTCAAGTCTACTCAAAATTTATTTTTTTATTTTTTATCATACTAATTCTAGCCCAACTTGAAAAAAAATTATTAATATAATTAATCCACCCAATCAAACCCAAGTCAATCCAAGCCAAATAAATCCGGCCTGACTCAAGGCAACAAAGACAGTCGCCTAAGGCCTCAAAATTTATGGGGCCATAAGATTTATAGGCCATACTAAAATTGTGGGGCCATAAAATTTATGGGGCCATACTAAATTTTTTCTCAATTCCTTTTTATTTATTTATTTAAGGTTATGGGCTTTACTTGAAACGTGATGCAGCTTAAATATTTTGACATTTTCAAAAGTTGATAATTATCTAGTATCTTCTGTGCCCTTCAGTCTTCAAAATTTCATTGATCTATGTTGTGCATCGTCGTCGATCGTGACTGCTCAAGCTCAGCTCTTAGATCACGGGAGTCCATATGATCTAGGTCATGGTACCAAAAAAAAAAATCAACATATATGCATGAGGGGAGAATATTGGGTACCCCAAGGGTACCTCGTCAGCCTGTCCACCTGGTACCCCAATCCAATAAAAACATGACAACTGGCTACCTTTCCACCTCAGCTTCCTACTCAACATGCCATTAACGGAGACGGCGTCAACTTTGTTAAAAAAAAAAATTAGCGTTGACCGGATTGAGGAATCATCTTCACCATCGCCGGTCCCACCAACCAGCAGCCATCGCCGAGCACAAAGCTCGTTCTCGGGTAGCCCAGAAATGTCCCTTATGATCTCGCCGAGTTGGCTCACCAACGAGTCTGAGCTAAAGACCCACAAGAATTAAAGATTTTGGAGCGATTGAGAGAGACCCAGATGAGAGAATTGCTTGAATCTGTAACACGGAGTTACGAGACATACGCCATAGTTTTGAAGGTCAGAGCGCCGTCGGCGCCAGAGAAGATGGCGCGTCGAGCACCGGTCGATTTGGTGATAGTATTAGATGTGAACGAAGCGTGACGATAGAGAAATTGCAGATGATGAAACACGCGATGCGATTGATCGTGTCGTCTCTTTCATCCGCCGATCGTCTCTCCATTGTGGCTTTCTCGGCGAACTCCAAGAGGTTGTTGCCACTGAAAAGAATGACGGTGAACGGCCTGTCATCGGTGCGTCGAATCGCCGATGCACTTGTGGCAGGCCAAGGCTCGAGTTTCACCGACACGCTGAAAAAAGCAGCGAAGGTGTTAGAAGACGTTCACGACGGGCCAGTCTCTACCGGTAAATCGGCGATGGAAAGGCGTCAATCCTCCGTCGTCTGTTCCACGCACTACTCACACCTCAAGATCCCTGTACACGCCTTTGGATTCAGCCAAGGTGGCGCGTACGGTGACGCCTTCGCCAAATTATGGTCGGTTTACTGAGCGTCGTGGTGCAGGATTTCCGTCTGCAGCTCGGTTTCGCCTCCGCTCTGGCGAAGATCGCAGCGGTTATTCACACACCGGTCGGCCCCGCGCTCTCGGATCCGGTTGGATCCGGCTCGGTGAGTTATATGCCGAAGAAGATAGGTTTCATAATTTTTTTTTTTTTTAACGAAGTTAACAACGTTCCGTTAGTGGCATGTTGAGTATGAAGCTGATGTGGAAAGTTAGCCAATTATCATGTTTTTATTAAATTGGGATACCAGGTGGAACAGGCTGACGGGGTACCCTTGGGGTACCCAATATTCTCTCATGCATGAGATACACTTTCTGTGCTATTCTGTGGTTGAGACACTCTTGTGTCGAGAGTTGAGATGGGTCAATGCCTCTGACAGCTTTATATAAAGCTGATGGTAATGGTAAAGCTCGTTGATACTTCATGGTAGAGACACACTTGACTTGACAGCTCAGTTTTTTAATGAATTTTTAATTTTTATTGCTTTTGGCCAATTTAAAGTGGTCAATGGTATATAAAGCTGATAGCAATGGGGAAAGCTGGTACAACTCAATTTTTTTAATTATTTAAAAAGAAAAATCAAATTGAAAAAGCCGCTCTATATGTTTTTTCTTTTTAATTGCTTTTGGCCAATCAGCAATAACATGGCAAATTTGCATGTTGAATCAATATTTGGGGAGTATATATATGGGGAGATTGCCTTAAAATAAATTGATTAATTCATAATATATGAGGAATGCTAAATATATATATTTCTTTTGCCTTTCAAATTGGTACTTTAGGTATGATTGTTGATTAATTTAGTAAAAAATGTATTTAAAAGTACGTTTAAAAATTATTATAAATAGACCATAAATTACATTTACAACTTACTAAAATTTTATTTTTAATTCGATTATATTATTCTCTTATAGTAAGTGTATCGACCTCAAAACACACCAATTATTTAAGTTAAGAGTGTGGTTCGAAAGTAAGACATTAAAAATTTACTTTCTGAATTCCTGACAATGCCATTATAATCTGAAATTTTTGATTATATTGTTCAAAAGTGTGTATTATTGCATTTTGAATCATGTATGCAAGATTGAAAAAAATTTACGAATATAATAACTGATGCTTTCGTGGATACATTTTGGATACATTCCGATACTGTTAACATTTTGATTTTTAATAAATTTGATTTTTAGAGTAGCATGAGTCACTAATTTTCACATTTTTCCTCTCTTTTACATCAGCTTTTTTCCTCTCTTTTATCTCGTGACTCTACTATGCAAATATCAACAACTTTATGTATCTTTCAAAAGTGATATATCATTATCTCTCTAGCATTAAATTTGATTTTAAGAAATCTGAAGAGAGCAGGTGGGGTATTTTTTACTATACAAATTTTAGGTCAGCCATAAAAAATAAAAATAAAAATATTAAAAGAATTAGCCCACTTAATCAAACCCAAGTCAAGTCAACCATCATATTAAAATAATATGATATACTCGGGCGGATCCTAACCCAAGGCAACAAATGGCCTCCTTGTAAATATTCTCCTTTTTGATATATATATCAGCAGCTTGAAAATTCAAAAAAAAAAAAACCAAGGCAGTCGCCTAGGGCCTCAAAATGTACAACCTATGAATGATACGTAGCTAGAGAAGAGAGGATAAGGTACTGTCAAGCACAACAATCCAACCATTATAATATTATTCTTTACGTAGCAATCTATTGTAATTTTTTGTTAAATAAAGAGCATTTTAAAGAAATAACAAATCCTACTCAATCATGATTTTAACTTCGCAAAAATACCATAATGGCATATAAACATGATAACATTTTGGACCAATAAAAATTGAACATCCAAGCCTTACGATCCGACTCATAATCCCAGAGTCAATCCTAACTGTCTACACCAGTTAAGAAAACACAACCAAACAGATTTTCAACCGTTCAATACTATTCTTGAAAAGCACACGGATAACCATTTTGAACCGTCCGATTCACTTTTACTCCCCCACTATTTTTAGGGCAAATCATTTCAGCCTCCCCAATCGCCTCCATCTCTATACTCATATATTTCAGTTTAATTCTCAACCTTGAACTTGCCCCCTCTCTCTCTAAAACTGCAAACTACAAAATCTAAAAGAATCAGAAGTTCAAAACCCATATATTTCAGTTTATCTATCTGTTTGCAAGAATTAAAACCTATATCAAAACCCATATCACCGTTCGCAAGCTTCAACCGCTCTCTCTACTCTCAAGCTTGCCCTCCTCTCTCTCTGCAACTGCTAACTTGTACGTATGGGTATTGTTATTTTTTTTTTAATTTCTATAAATTCTATTTCTGGTTTTTTTTTTTTTTTTTTTGTCATTGTTAAGATTTTTTTTTTTTTTTTTTTTTAAATCTTCTCAGAACTAAAAAAAAATAATCTTAACAAGAACTTTGACAAGCAAAATTACACTTAATATAGGGTAAAGCTCTAAAGTTACTTCTTGAAATTTAAAATACTTACAAAAAGCATGCTTTTGAGTGAATTCCAGTGTAGTCAATTGTCTAAAGAAACATTGTTAGTTAACTAAAATTCAATTATGACTAGAAGAAAATTTGAATCTGGGCATGAAAAAAAAAAAAAAAAAGTTTGGATTAGAACTCTTCAGAGATTGAATCTGAAACAATTTTCATCAACATGCCAAGCTGGAAATCTTTTCAGAACTAAAAAAAAAAATCATAACAAGAACTTTGACAAGCAAAAGTACTTACTATAGGGTAAAGTTATAAAGTTACTTCTTGAAAATTAAAATACTTACAAAAAGCATGCTTTTGAGTGAATTCCATAGTGTTACCTCACACTCTGCTTCCACTAGTAGATTCTCAAATAGGATTAGTAAATTGGTCAAAAGAAGAGATAGGGTACTGAATGGTGAATTGTTCAGTAATAAATTGGTAATTTTTTTTTTTATTAATTACCCAAATAGGATTTTCTATATGCCTTAATCAGTCAATTATCTAAAGAAACATTGTTACTTAACTAAAATTGAATTAAACTACAGTTGATTTTGGTTGATATATTTTGATTTAGCCCACCCCCCATTGAGAAATCCTGGATGTTTTGTTTTACATAGAAATACAATCTGTGCAATGCACGAAGGATATATTCTATCTTTCTGCCATATTTTTATTTTTATATTTTGGTTTTTGATTTTCTTTCGTTATTAGAATGCAGAATATCAGGATATTGATTTGTTAATTTTGAAGATTATTCCTAAATTGATGCACTATACTTTGTTATTGGATTAATTTAACATAAGGGCTGAGTATAATATGTGTTAATCACACCTATCCGTAATCACACCTCTCTCTACGGATAGGTGTCCAACATTTTGACTGAAAGCATAGTTGGGTTGGGTTGATACATGATACTGATAGTACTTAGATGGTGGTGTTTTAATGGTTATGAGTGAGATTGTGAAACCTCTTCCTCACAATTTGAGCGTTTTCTTATTTTTAGGGTTAGCATCGGGCCTTAACATTTAGCAAAAACAAGGTTCAAGAAACATGTCTCCTCAGTCATCAGGTAACAAACTCTTGCTTTTTCTAAAATTTAATTAACATTTTTTAGCTATTGGTTACGTTTATTTATTTATGTTTTATTTACTGATTTTTTGTTTTTGTTTCCACATACATATATATAATATTGTTATCATGTAATGCTCGAACAATTTATTAATGAGAATTAAAGACTTTGAAGTTTAGTTTTCAATTTCAGAATATATGTTTTACAAGTTTATTAACTCTTTTAAAAAATTTCCTCTTTTGTCCTAATAATATAGGTCTCTTTTCTGAAAGAAGAGAGTTGATGGAAATGGGTGGATTTGGCAAAAAGAAAATAGGTATTTTTTTTTTTTTTGGCCTAGCTAATTGAATTATTTAAATCCCCTTACCAAAATAATGGTCTTGAAGCACATATTGATGATATTCTTGTGCCAGAAAATGCAAATTTTCTAGCTTCAAGAGCTAACGGCGCAACTCCAGGAACAAAATGCAAATTCTCCTGGAATATGAAAAGTGTAGGTAACCTAGGTAAAACTTGAAACACCTCATTGTCTATTTTTGAAGGAAAAATAGTATTATGTTTAAATCGGTAGATACAAAACAATCTGAATCTCTTTTAGCTTCCTGTTATTTTCAGGTTCAAGTGTTGGGGTAGTGCGATATAATATTATTAAAACGCCTTAATTGTCAATTTTTTTTAAGAAATATCACAATTGAAAAGATGAGAATGCAATCTAGAGATATAATATAGATTGTAGATGCTTGTTATTTTTTGTTTCATCTGTGCAGGATCACTCAATCCACACACATACTGACTAGAATCCTCTCTAGTAGAAGTTGCTTCCAAAATATTTTAATACAAACCATTTGCTCTGTTATTATTCTTTGTGTTTATTTTTGATAATAGCATGTTAAAAATTTCCTAAAATGGTAGGTGAGAGTTTGAGAGTCCAAAGGAGCAAATGAGTACCCTCCATTCAAATTATTCCATCCAGATACCAATATCCACCGATGCTTTAAGGGGAATATGAGAATCTTGGTAACACAACTGGTTACATTTATGATCTTCTGTTTGTAATATCCCGATCTTGACTTTCAAATTTAGCTTATGAATCCCATTTAAAACATTGTTTTGCCTTTTGAGAACCCGTAGGAGGATTCTTGAACCGATAGCCAACTATTGGGTTGAAAAAGAATTCTTCACTGTCCTTTTTGAACCGGTACCACATTTGGGAACCGGTGGCCAAAGTGCGTCGAAAAGGCATTTGACCTTCTTGAACTGGTACTACAGTTGGGAACCAGTACTAGGAGTCCTGACAGCATCAGAATTTCAGACATAATTTTGGAATATCCGACTCCAAAAATTAGTTTGTGATTACGAGTTACCAACAATTGGATCTTGGGTAATGCTCAACCAAGCATTGCAAATTGCTACATCTTGATCAGACTTGAATAACTAAATAAAAATCAAATAAAAATATGGTACAACATACAAATGCTAAGTTTAACGTCGAAAGCTCGACAGCATGCTAAATTTAACATCGATAGCTCGACGAAAACCTGACCTTTTTAGTCCAAGTAAATAGGATCATGAAGTTCTACTGACTCCACTGTGCCTCTTTGCACACTACCCTCTATGTAGGGCTTCAGTCTCTGTCCATTCACTAACTTTTACTTTTTTTATTTTTTATAGGTAAATGCACCGAAAGAGACTGTATCAACTGGAATACAGCTTGGTGAACCAGTCTTTGAAGAGGTAATACATCTTCTCCATAAGATTGGCATATTTTAATACTTCTATGTAAACATGACATATTTTTCTTTTTAGTCTTCGAAAATTCTTGAGTACCCAATAAGGTTTAGGAACTCCACCTCGTTTTTCCATTGGTGATAATAGATCATTGAAATCACCAATGATAAGCCAACGATCATCCTAGAACTTCTGCCATCACTTAAGATAGGCCCACTATGCCGCACGAATGGCATCCTCAGTGCTAGCATAAATACAAGTAAGGGTCCAAGCTCCTTTCCTGGCTGAAGAAGAATTGGCAGTTCCTTACTTGTTACTTGCAGCTTATGTGTTCATAATAGGATCCATAGTTTTGCTGGGGAATTTATAATTAATTGTTTTTGGGTCTTGCTGAACCTAACTCTGGTCAAAGGTTAGGCCTGGGCAAGGATGCAGAATTAAAGAATATTGTTAGTATTTAAAATTATTTCTAATCTACTAATATTTTTAATATTATTTTTTGTTGTTCCAGTAATTTTATTTTTTACTGACTGTTTAGGTTTAAACTAGTTTTGGTTATGTTAACATAATATATTGATAAGAGTTGGTTAAAGGTAATATTAAAATGCCTTGTTAATTTAAGATCAAGTTTGTGATGACCCAACATGAATTGGACTTGAGTTGAACTTTGCTTGAACATCACATATTGCTTGGATTCCTGCTTAAAAAATAATCTTTTTTTTGTTTAATGTTTCACACAAGGTATTCTTAATTAGTGATTTCATAAGCACATTCAAAGAGAAAAAATGGAAGTTCTTATACGAGGTTACGTTGTGCAATGTGCATTAGTGGGTGAATATATGCTTATGTGTTTATTCACGAGGAAATGTCTATTCATAGTTCTTTTATAATGTAGATTTCTTAGTTTCACTTTATTTCCTTGAGTTGTATTATATCACTTGAAAGTCAAATATGGTCATGTGATATTTTTATTTATTTATTTGTTTATATATATTTTTTGTTGGGGATTTTATGTGAAAAATACCTACTGTGTTAAGTCTTAAGCGAGCTGGCCAGCATTAAGATATGAACAGGAAATAATTCTATACTATCTCTCTGTTTGCTATTGGACTCATTGCACAGCAACGTGTTTCCCTTCTCAGTACCCACATTATGGTTTGTTTAATTTCTAACAGAAATTGTAAATTGTGAATTTTTTGATTGTTTATAGCCGCCATGGTATATAAATGTACCGTTGTAACATTGAAGAACGACAAAAAATTGGTGATTACTATGACCCTGTGACATGTACCATCCAAGCACTTTCTTCAATTTTTGGACTAAACAGAAGAGTCATGATAGATATAGAGAGACCGTTTGCTTTTCCCAACTTTGGATCTATGTCGTTGTTGAATGAAGTGTTGTAACATAAGCTAAAAGTTTTTTGGTATTGGAGATAAGAATTACAATTATTTGTTTGTTTATTTATTTTATAAGTTTTTATGCATTCATTTGATTATTATTGTTTAATTATTTACATGTGTGTTTTTAAGTGTGTATATATAAACTTATCACCCCCTGGATCTTATGTTCATGGTGTTTTTTGTGTTTATTTATGGACAGGTGTCCGTTGTTCGTTCATATGAACACACAGTACGATGATTTGTGCTTCATGAGGAACTATTTTCCTCCAAATTCGGACCCTGAAAACTATAGGATCGTATTAACTAAGTACAGCGAGGCACATTTTAAAAGGTTGTTGGATTTGACCGATGATGAAGAGGAAAGGAATTTGTTCGCTGCTTGCATAATTCTTCAAGCGGCACTCATCGTTGCAATACCATTGTAGGGGAACATAGGCATTATAAGTGACCTGCTTGCAGAACTGTAAGAGGATAGAGAGGGACTCCTAGCAGAGAATGCTGCTCTTCTACAAGAAAATAATGATCTCGAAGCACATATTGCTCTTCTTTAGAATCAAAGAGGGCAACTCCAAGAACAAAATGTGACCGCACATTCCAATTCAACCCGACATGTAGGCAAATTTTGATTCTGAGGGACCGAAACATTTCTATTCTGTAATAACTAGACATATCTATTCTGTAATAACTAATAACTTACCCTGCTACAAGGTTAACTATCTATCTTTTGGACTAGAGGACAAAAATTTTAGTAATGCTTGCTAGTGTTTTATTTGATAGTATTTTAATCTTTGGCCGCCTTAAACTGGCTAAGTGGGTAAACACATTAAACAGGTTAAACAGATAAACATGTTAAACAGGTCATGTTTGTTGTGTCTAACATGACTCATTTATTAAATGGGTTACACGTGCCGTGTCGTGTCTTCATGTCGTGTTTGGATTAATATGTTTAGTGTTATATTTTTAGGTCGACATGATACGATTATGATACGCGACTATCCCTAATGCCTTTCAATGCATATAGGTTTTGTCCATCTTGACATGACAACAATACCAATTAGAAAATTGCTCTTGGCTCCTAAAGTAGCATCAAGAAACAACAAATAGCTGGGATTATCTGGGGACGTTTTAGCAAATAATTGGTTCAGTATAAAGCAAATCAAATTTGCAAAAGTTGATATCCAACTCCAGAAAGGGGAACCGGAAAGCTTGTTATTACCTTGTCTTTTACTGATTTCTAGAAGATTCGAGTCATTTCATCCCCTGCATCATAAATTAAGAACAGTAAGAAAGAGTGAATTTTGATTTCATAGAAAACTCATCAGTGGAAATTGTGTAGTTCAATTTCAATAAATACATCAAATCTCTGTCAATGACTAAATTTACGGCATAAAATTCAAAAAGTTCCTATGCATTTTTGCATCTCCCTGCTTTTACCACTCTCAAAGCTAATAAAAAATAATTCCTTTGGTCTCTTTATTTCTCTTCAACCAATATCGAGTCTATACCATTGTGTTCGTCTCCATTCTTTATTTCTCATCAACCAATATAGAGTCTATACCAATGTGTTCATCTCCATTAATGAATACAACCAATTGTCCAAATATCACCAATTAACACACAAATTTTTTGACGAATATTCGTGATTTATTCTTATAAGGTCATGAATTTTAATTCGAAAGTTAAATATATTTACAACTGTAGATAATATAAGTCAACTCAATTAACCGAAAAATCTTATAAAATTAATTCATTTTTATAAATAGTCGACTAAGCTATTTTTTCAATTCATTGTAAGTTTCAACAATATAAAACTTATGATTTATTTTCATAATTAAAGTTCTAAAAGAAAAAAAAAATACCTATAATTAAAGGAGTTTTTAAAAGTTAAAGTTAATAAAATCATATCTAACATAATTATGCCAAAAGAAAAATTAAATGAATTAACTATATTATATATTAAAAAAGATACTTTAACAAAAGGGATTATTACATATAAATGGGGTTAGAGTTTCATATTTACCAAGAGGCTGAGTCAAAGTCTCATATTTCTTAAAAATGAGGTTGACTAAATTGATGACATGGCACATGAATTATTACTGTTTAAAACTTGTGGTGCCTAAAATGCCCTTCTCACTATTCCAGCACATTTACCTTATTGCCCCCGTTTAATTTAGTCACTCAACTCTAAAGCATTGTTGCCCTAAAATACACAGTCACAAATCCAGCGAATCAAGCCCAGGCAAACACAGCATCACCGAACATGGAACCCTAACCCTCCCTCATCTCATTCGTGAAGAGCCCTTAAGAGCCCTCTCTCTCTCTCCCCCCATCTCTGTAACAGGATTGAAGCGTAGCCGTTGAGCCCTAACCCTCATTCAAGCCCTCTCTCTTTCCCCCTCTGTAACAGCAAAGCACTTCTCCACGTCTAACCGTCGTTGGTGCGCCCTCTCTGTAACCCAGCGAAGCACTTCTCCACTTCTGCTATTCATTTATTGTTGTTCTAGTAATATGGTAAGTACTCTCTCCCTCTTAACACACACACGTTTATATTTTAGATGATTATGGTCCTGATTTAGTGTTATAATTTTTTTTTTTTTTTTTTTTTTCCAATTGGATGTCTGATTTTCATGTAGGTTATGTTTATATATATTATCCTCTTATAATTTCTATTATGCAATCATATATATATAATTTCTATTCTGCAATCAAGATTGTTGTTGCTCTGTTTGTTGTATATGTTTGAAATGTGCGTAACAAAATGTTGCTCTCTTGTGCGTGACAAAATTAATTTTTAAAACT
The DNA here is from genome assembly GCF_030987335.1 of Cornus florida. NCBI lineage: Eukaryota > Viridiplantae > Streptophyta > Magnoliopsida > Cornales > Cornaceae > Cornus > Cornus florida. Next base: position 598,507 of record NW_026775577.1, on the reverse strand, counting down.
CAGTTTTATCCCACCAACAAAGGCAAAATTTTCATAAAGTAGATACTTAATTAATCAAATGTTTTTTTTTATTTTTTATTTTTTATTTTTCTTCTTCTTCTTTTGTAATTAGGTTTGCTTGTTTTTGAAGAGTTCATGCTTTCTTTATACGTTGACTGAACTGAAATCCCAAATGTTATCCTACAATCTTTCCACTAGCATGGGTTTTCATACTTAAAATACTCGGAATTTGTTGAAGAAAACATAATTAAACAGGATAAAAAACAAATTTCCATGCATGTCCTTTGTTACCTGCTGAATTTTTTTTTATAGAACATTAATCTGATCTTAAAACTTAAACATTGTACTGTTAATGCCTACCTGTGTATAGTAGAGATTCAATGTCCCTAAATCCAAATAATTCATGTTCTTTAAATTTACTAGGACCATGTGGAAGCAAGTGGCAGTACGTGTGGTGCCTACAGGCTTTTTGTTGGATTTCACTAGTTAGCTAACTAGCTTGTGCCAAGGTAACAAGCTTAAATCCTATCTTCATAAGTCATTTGCTTTGGAGACCTTATGATACAATCAATGAATGTAAACTGTAAAGAGGCATGCATGTGATAGTCTTTGGGTAGGGACACTTGTTATCAAATGTTTGTGAAATCTACATTCCCATTTGCATTTGCTTAGTAAAAGAATTGTTTAAGATTACTAGTATTGGTTCTACAATATTAAATTAAAAACAAGTTTTTCATACATACTATATTTGTTGTGGTTTAGTGGTTGAAATGTAATTAAATATAAAATTTGAGTTTGGTTCAATTAAATGAAAATGCTTTATAATAATTTCATGATTAATATCTTGGGTGTTAAGAATCACTAATAAAGATTTTAGTTCTCAATATAAAACAAAAGGGAAGAAGCTACTCTGTTTGGATCTTTGGACTGTGACTCAGAGATGAAGTAACAAATCTTCATGGTTATGCTATGATTTGTGCCTTAGCTTACAAGGTTGGAAGTCTTTGGTAAATGTTTTCACTAGGGAAACATAGCATTTTAGAGCATGTCAGTGATGGCCTTGGTGTCTGATAATTACCAACATTTAAATAAATTAGATAAATAATTCTTTTTAGTAGACTGATTGAATATGTTAACATTTTTAAACGATTAAAAAATTTAGTCTAAGATATTGCCATGCAATGACCAGAAATGGAAAAGATTTCTTCACCATCTGTTCATGAAATTTGAATGGTTTTAAACAACAAATTTCTAGATATGCTTACAAGTTCCCCCCGCGCCCCCCCCCCCCCCCCCCCAACCGGTGAAGAGTGCAAGCTGCTTTATACCTAAGCCCAAATTCAGTTGAAAATACAAGACACGAACAATAATGGGAAAACTGTTATATGACCTTTACGTCTAAATTGTATTTACGGGAAAAGAAAGAGAGAATGAAAGAAAGAAGTAAATTTCGATCAAAATTCTGTCCAAGACTGATGCTTTGGAAGTTATTTAGTTTCTAACGAGATGAAAAAGAGAAAATATAAAGCAGTAGGTAGTTATCTAAACACCAGTTATATAAATAATAATAAATAAATAAATTAAGTACTTATTCAGTTTTATCAAAAGGGATGCAGAAAAACCCAAAAAGATAAACATATTGTCATAAAACAAGACATAGCATTGGTAATACTAATACCTCTTCGGGCGTTGATTCTCTTCTTGAATAGCCGAATTGGGTCATAACCCTCCAAACACGCCGCATAAATAATTATCCTGACATTGAAATTCAAGCAATTTTCAACCCATCAAAGAACCAAAACAAATAGCCCGAACTTTCTATATATATACACACACAGAAAAACAAAATTGGTAAGAGGGGGACATAGAAGGTGATCTCTCTGGCGGCTCTGGGGCTGCAAAACCTGCCACTCTCGTCAATTCTGGGCAGCATTTCTCTGGGAGATGAGAGAGAGTTTGCCGATTTTTCAAGAACTTCCCCAACAGCCGTGAGAGCTGAAGAAGTGCGAAGAGGAGAGCTTAATAGAGAAATTAAGCTTTCTGAGAATTAGGATTTGAGTAGCATTCTCTATACCAGATCAGAATATGACACCTCTTTGCATTATTTGGAATCAAAGTAGAAATAGAAGTTAGAACTAAATTGAAGAGTAACACTACTTTTTGTATAAATTGAAGAGTAACACTACTTTTTTATCTAATATATTCTACACCCGTGCATATATATAAATATATTGTGGAACATACATATTAAATTGATGACTTAATATGAATGCCACAATTAAACACACTACCTTAGGGGGGGTATTCCCAAAGTTTCTCATTTTATCTGTTCGATTTTCTAATAATAGATAATAAATAATCTCCTATTGTGTACAGAATCACAACACTTACTCCAAAAACATATTATATATATATATATATATATATATATATATAATATTGTGAGTTGAGTTGAGAATTTCACTTGATAGAGCTTTGATGTCAAATAAATAAAGAAAGACAGGTTTCATAAATGAGGAGTGAAGAGGTTGAGGGAACACTGACAATATTTCTTTGTATTTTGCTCTGTTTTGAAAAGGCTACATGAGAGAGCTCTCTCTCTCTCTTTGAGGTGGATCTGATTTTTTTGGTCCAAAACTCTGTCATATATATGTATGTTTATACATGATTTTAACACACACACACTGGCCATAAGCCTAAATACCACACATTAACTAGTACATAATGGAACACATACACAAAACTAGTAGTAATCATGATGCAACTAATAAGCTCCATATGATCAAAGTAGTTTCACGGCTTATTTATCATTAAGCAGTAGTTGCCATGGACTGATATAGATATATATTCAAAGCATATAATTTTAAATTTTTAAGCTCATTACATCAACAAACTATCAAGACTTTCATTTTATTTTTGTCCAAATCTGAAAGCAACCTTACAAATCAACACATAATTTAATAACCACACACATGATCCAAAATCAAAGAGAGATACCATTTTAATGGAAATATCAAAATTTAGTTAAAACCATTAATACTGACCATGGTTATATCCATTTGAAATTTTAAATTCACATTGTCAGTTATAACCAATACACACCACAATATTGGTCGATAGCTATGAGTAGTATCAATTCACTCCGTTAGAAAATAATATCTATGTAAAATCAGCTATATCTGTATCTTCCTACAAAAAGAGTCAGACTAAATCAGCTATATCTGTATTCAAGCTATATATTCAAGGCTCTTTGATGACTGCAGACTAAATCCTCAGCAGAACGTAGGAATTTAGGAGTTAAAATTCAAAGCCACCAACACATAGGTAGTCCAATTAGTTTTTATGTATAATTAATTATTATAACTCAATTTAGATCAAGAATTATTCAAGATTGTTGCCTCTTTCTCAAATGGCATGTAGAGTATACCTCTGTGTAATATGTCTTTAGGCATCTACGCACATGATAGAATTGATGCAAAAGCTAGCAAACTCTATAAATGAGGCTTTTTTAATATATGTATTTAGCATTAATTTATCAAAAAAATGTATTTAGTATTAATTTATTATTCCAACATTCCCTTGTACTTGTCTCCCCCATTTTCAAGACTTACACATATAATATTTGTGTGTGAAAAATATTCAACACTCTGCTCTCTCTCTATTTAACTCTCAATTTTTTATTTTCAATCTATATTGTCCCATTTAACTCTCTATTCATCTCACAATCTCCCTCATCTTGTATATATGTTTGTTGTACACATAGTGATACAATTATCTAGTAATCAATGGCATTGATTTTGTGGTTGTATTTTGATTTGAAAAAGGTCTGTAGTGTGTGTTTAGGAAAAGTTTAATCTTGACACCGCCTATCCCTATTGAGGGAATTAGTAGTGTTTCGGTGTAAATAGATCTCTAAATTACATTATATAATTATGATATTTAATTGTTTTATATTTCATTTTTTTTTGAACTTCATATTTAGTTTTTTTTTTTAAACTAATGAGTCAATTTTCGAAGCAGTTGGACAAATGGATGAGAGACAAATTATATGCTATTGTCGATTTGATGGGAAAATTGACAAAAATGAGAATGGGGAAATTATATACATCGGCGGTGTCACAGACCCTTTTATGATAACAACAACAACAACATACGAATCATTTATAAATGAGTTACAACAACGTTCATCTTCAAACATGAGTGGTAAAGTCATATATTATACCACTGAATCTAACAAGAATGAACTTTTGAGGATGACGGGAGAATCTGGATTTAGAGTGATGCTTCTAGTGAGTGGTCCCATGCTAAATGTGTATATGGAAGATGCAGAGCCTGTAATTGCATCATGCACAATTCCTACTGATCATAGTGAGAGGTAAGACACATATATTTAAAGTAATACATTGATGTATGCGCTGCATAGGTTATGTGATTTTTAATATACCTTTTTATCCACTTGTAGACAATTTGTTGAAGCCACATCGCCAATTGGTCTTCTACAAAGTGTTGCGTCAACGTCTTCATTTCCTCCGATAAATGCGCATCGGGATTCTTTCCGACACATTGATGACATTCTTTGCGTGGATCAGCTTTTTGACAGCCCAAATGATTTCAAAGATGCACTCGTTTTGTTTGGTCTTCGTAATCATTTTCGGTTCAAGTACTTGGACAATAGCAGAAAATATTATAGAGTTGTGTGCGAGGTTAATAATTGTCCATGGAAATTATCAGCTGGTTGTGAAGGAAGTGGTGATATAGTGAGAATCAAGCGGTTTAATAATGTTCACACTCACACTGCTCAAGACATTTCAGATTATAAAGCCATTTTTTGGTCGAAGGAAATGGGTCGAGCTATTGTGAACAAGGTTAGGGACAATCCTAAATGCACCCCCAAGACTATTTCCACAGACATAAACGGTGAATTTTCTGCTAAAATGACTTACATGCAATCGTGGAGAGCTAAGGAGTGTGCACGTCATATCATTGAGGGAAATCCCAAGGATAGCTATATTTTAGTCCCGTGGTTGTGTGAACGAATAGCAGAATATATTCCTGGGACAATTACATCGTGGGAGTGCACGGATGATAGGAGATTTAAGCGAGTGTTTGTAGCTTATGGGTGCTCCATACGAGGTTTCATCAACTATTGCAGGCCCATGTTAGCAATCGATGCTTGCCACTTGAGTGGCAATTATAAAGGAACAATGCTTGGTGCAACGGGGTTCGATGCGAATGATGGCTTGTGGCCTTTGGCGTATGCTGTTGTTTCTTCTCAGAATGATGATGATTGGCATTGATTCTTGAGCAAGGTGAAAGAGATTCTAGATGGTCGTATTGTGACAATCTTAACCGACAGGCATCCGAGCCTAATAAGTTGTATTAGAGATATTTTTGGCTCCCAGTACCACTCATGGTGTCTTCGTCACCTAACGGCGAATTTTTCTACATCCATTCTTGGGAGACAAAGTTTAGGATTGAGGGCTTCGGGTAAAGAGCATGCGAAAAAATTACTCGATAAAATTGCATATGCTCGAACTGTAGATGAGTATAAGAATGCATTGGCTGCCATGCGGGTATTTCGAGTGGAGTTATGCGATTGGGTTTTGGCGAATTCACCTGAACATTGGTCAAATGCTATGTTTACTTCCAAGCGTTGGGATAAATTATACACCAATCAAGCAGAGTCCTTCAATGCATGGGTGAAAGAAGAGAGGGTTTTTTCAATCACAAGGTTGATGGATACACACATGCAAAGACTCAGCAAATTTTTATACCAAAAGAGTTTGGACGTTCAGAAGTGGACTATCCCGGTTGGGGATCGTATTGAGGAGAAAATAAAAAAAGAGCAAGAGTTAGCTCTTGGTTTTCAGTCGATGCGTGTTTCGCCTACTGAGTGTACAATATATGATCGAGACAGAAAACCATTCAGGGTGGTATTTGGCAGTGAAAATTCTTGTAGTTGTTTGAAGTGGACTATGAGTGGGATTCCTTGTTCGCATGCATGCTATGCCATCCATGAATTATCTTTAAATATTTATGAGATGGTTGATCCATGGTTTAGGGTTGAAACACAACAAAAACTATGTGAACATCTCATGTCTTCTGTCCCCATGCATGATATGCCGAATGCAGCTGCTGTTGCTGCTGCTGACGGTGAAGGTGCTTCCCATCTTAGGCCTCCTGCGGTAACACGTCCCCCTGGACGACCTCGTATTAAACGAATCGAATCACAATTTCAAAATGTAAGGTCGTTACACTGTTCGCGATGCGGCGAGAATGGTCATAATCGTCGAAAGTGCAAGGCTCCTATACCTGGATAGAATAGTTATATAATTGCTAATTCTAGTGGAGTTATTTTGTAAGGTGTTAAGGCCTTAAATATGGAATTATTTTGTAATTACTATTAATTCCTTGGAGCTCCCCTACTGCATTAGTATAACTATGTTGTGATAGTATTTCTAACTTATTTAGAAAACATTTCTAAGTATGATGTAACTTATTCTAAGTTGAATCTGTATTATTCGTCTGGTGGTTTATTTTGGTATTGAAATTATTTTCCTGGGTCCTCGTATGAGTCTCATGTGGAGTGTTATTTAAAAATCATAGGTGTGTGAGTTTTCTGGCAGCTGGAGGGTCGTGAAAGCAAGGAGGTTATGGGATTATGTGACAATGGACGGGCTTACATGTTACATGCTTACGGAAGGCTAGGAAAATAACATCATATTAAAGTCATTATGACTTGTTTCCTCACTATTAATTCCTTGGAGCTCCCCTACTGCATTATGACTGTTATTTCAACCACAATTTACCTCGTGAGTCTCTCTCTTCCTCACTTTCTTTGTGTCTCAAAAATTATATGAACATTGTGTTTACATTATCAACATTGTTTGACAGATGAGGCTGAATGGATAAATCAGTACAAAGGAAGAGTGTTCAGTTTAAACGACAAGCCTGTGGTGCATAAAATTTGGCTGCCGAATGAGGAATGCCCCAGATTGGCAATGTCTAGAGCCTTTGGGGACTACTTTATTAAGGATTTTGGACTTATATCCGTCCCTGAAGTGAGGTGTTGTCACATATAACCAGCAGAGACCAATTTGTTGTGTTGCGAACCGATGAGGTATGTATGGCACTTTTTGGTATTTATCACTTGTTCTTTTTTATACAATGACAAAGAAAAAGACTTGTTTGTTTCTCTATTAAATGTCCAAAAGATCACGTGAACGAATACGTTTCAAACTCACGAGCATAATTGACAATAATCACTTCAAATTATGTGATATCAGTTATTATTAATGAGTTTACAGGTTTTTGTTTTGGCTCAAATTGATTGGATTTTGAAATTAGTATGGATTTTTGAAGTTAATCTTAACATGCTGTGATCCTTGTTTTGTAAGCAGAATTTTTCCTATCTTTTCCTTCAAACCTTATTTAATCGGTAAGAAAATTTATTGATTTAAATTGATAGAAGAAAAATTGTGTGTTTAAGCTTCCAATGGACTTGGTTTCATGCAAATTGTTTGAGAATTTCTTTTTTATTGATTTTTCAAAGTGAAGTATGTATTTCTGGGAAAAATTGTTTCAAATAGATTTTTGGGCTTCCTTCTGATTTTTTGTTGTCCAAATTGTCCAATCATGTTTGATAGAATAAAAAAATAAATAAACAATAATAAAAAGGATTTTGCTATAATCTTAGTTGACTACTGTTACCCCATTTATTTATTTATTTTGTTTAGAGTCTTGCTTTTGGTTACTAGCGCCTAATAAAAAAGTTGTTTGCTCATATGTCCCTTATTTTTGAGTTTTTTCATTTAACCATCTCCACTTGTACAATATTTTGGTGTTATATTTTGTTTAATTGATTTGCATGTACTTCAAATGTAGTCTTCCCGCTAGGGGCTGGGAAGAGATAACAATGGGAGCGTCGATTGCATGGCTATCAAGTACATCAAATTTGTAAGTTATATGGTCTTTATGTTCGATAAAAATCTTTTATGATTGCACATTTGTAATGCTTTTTATACTCATACTCGGGGGGGTCACATGCCTTTAAGTGACCAATTTTATGGTGTATCATGAACTTTATTACCTTATTGCTACATCGGCCCATGTAGAGGCCATTTTTTTTTTTCTTGTTTTAAAATGTTGAAAGCATGGGAGTATGGGATCATCGTATGTGGAGGTTTTGATTGATTGTTGTGGAGGAGAAGTTGTTGATATGTTGTTTAATGAGTTAATGCAAGTTCTCACGTTCTTCGTACATGTTGATATGTGGAGGTTTTGCTAATTTTCTCTTAAACCCAACTCATTCATCAACGCTCTCTTGCTCTCTCTCTCTCTCTCTCTAGTCTTGTTCATCGTTTTGCTAGGATTTCTACTCTATTTTTATACAATTTTGATCCATATATATATATATATATATATATATATGCTGTTCCTAAAACATCAATTTTGGATTCAGGAATTGGACACAAAAATGTCGCGATTCCCTCTCTCCGATCAGAAACTTCGAAGGCAAAATTTGTGCGAAAAAGTATGTGTTTCCATCTGCTTGTGTGTGTTTATGTATGTTCGCCAACCAATTGATATTTTCGGCTTTCTGTTTCGTTGCAATGAATTAAAGAAAACGAGAAAAGTTTAAATTCTTTTAGCTTTTGTATCGAATTCCTTTTGATTTTCTTTCTTTTGTTTGTCTTCGTGAATTTGTTGGACTTTTGGATTTACTGTGAACTACGGTTTCTTCGTCTACTATTTGAATGTTTCTTTTTTTTAGACGATATCTAGTGTTGTTTGCAATATCTTTAGATTTTTGTGGTTGATGTTCCCATTAATTTCTTGGATTTTGATTTTTTTTCACGTAAGGGTTTCTTTAGCATATTTGGATGGTTTATTGTCTACGAATATGAGTTTTCAGGAATTTAGGGTTTATTTGTTCAACTTGTATAGATTCTGCACGACTAGAATTTTTGACATCATTAGATAATTTTTTGGATGGTTTGGATTTCCATGGGATTCAACATGAAGATTCAGGGAAAACACACTCAATATGTTTTTGTTTCTATTTATATAAATTTGGATTTACGTAGTTCTTTCTTTATTCAGAGAAATAGACCCAATAAAGTTTAAATAATCAATAGGTCCCATAATCTCTTGAGAGAGGTGCAATGAGATTGTGATCAAAGACACATCAAATAGAAGAAGTGAATTCAAATATATTTGATAATGAAGCAATAGGTATAGCCATTTTTGGGCTTTCCTTTCACAATTCCTCATTGGGGGGATCCACAACACTTCTCCCTTTTCCCCTTATAACTTCCTCCCACTAATTCGAATTAGGTCTAGCCGTCCTCCTTCATTCTCCATTTTTGTGTATGCTTAGTAGTGGGCTTAGAAGAGCAAGATTGGGTTGAATGACCAAAAGATTCACAATCTAACATCTGTGACTTCTCATATAGCTTCCTCTCTATATATACCAGTCTCGAACCTTGACCAGTGGGTTTATAATTCAAACCATAAGCCAACAGGCTATAAGGTGAACCGGTAAGCATTTTCATTTCTCCAGTTGTTAGGTTTCTAAGTGAGGAAAATAGATAATAATGTAACATTATCATATGTCCTATTGTCTTGGATTACAAAGAATTTTTACTCGAAAGGAACCAAAATAGTTGTAGAAGACAGTAACGATAGTTTCAGGTTTTGTTTTTGTGTTCCATATAAAGAAAATATTACATTTCAAAATATACTCTCTTTATTTATTTAATTTTTTTTTTAATATCTTTGCCTGCCTTCTTTTGTCATCGCAATAGGCTTCACACTAATCTTGCTCCTGGGTTTTAAACTCTATGGCTGATTTTTTCCTGTCATTTTGCCTTTTTATATATATATATATATAGGTTTTATTGGAAATTCACACTAATCTTGTTCTTTTGGGATGGCAGCTGGATAGGTTTATTCCCAACCGATCTGCAATGGATTTTGATTTTGCACATTACATGCTCAACGGTGGGATGGTAAGAAAGGAAAGCCCAACACCATGCTCTCCAGCCAAAGAAGCTTACAGGAAGAGGATCCTTGCATTTTGTGTGGAAAAAGAAATTGGGCTTCTGTCAGTTTCTCTAACTGCATTTTGTGTGGAAAAAGAAAAACTTAAAGAAAAACATGGGTTTAAATGCAACACAACATGCATTTTTATATCCCATTTAAGTTCTGATAAAGTTGGTAGTTTCTTTTACGTTTTTTTTAGTTTGGAAGAGAACAAAGTCCAGTTTAGTGGTGAAGTGCAAGGTTGAATGAGGCATGTATCATTGAAGATTTTATTATACTGATATAATGCATAAAGTGAACTACTATGAAGGATTATGGCTTGTATAGTTGGCCTATATTTTAGAAAACAAATATTAGAACTAAGAGTATTATATTCTTTATTTGGAGTGAAATGAAATGTATTTATTGCAAATTATCACATTTCTCATGATCTAGGCATTAGATTTGATTTTTTTGGTGCCACCTCTCCATCCTGTACTCTATTTTTCATGGTTTTTCTGAACAGCTGAGGACTTTGCAAGACGGGCATAGTTCAAGGGTTGGTTCTCTTGATTGGAACAATCACACACTGTATTAGAAAACTGTATTAGAAAATTAAAAGAAACCAAAAACTGGAGCTGGTATGGATGATGGCTTTAGGATACTGCTGAAGAAAATACTAAAAAAAAATAAAATAAAATAACTGTGTTGGTGTAGGAGTGATCCCAAAGTAGGGTTATTAAAGAAATTAAAGACTCAAAAGGTGATGTTTAACTGGTTAATCTTGAAATATAGTTGCAGTTTCTTTGTCCAGTTCTTTTATGATCCTGTTTTCTTACCCCTTGCTGAAAATATCCTATACTGGATCTTGGTTCCCTTTACTATTTACTCTATTACTACTTACATATCTTGTTCACTGATAATCAAGTTAAATTATACTTGTACTTGAGAATCCAATATAATTAATTGGTCTTTCTGGGTGTATACCAAAATTTACATGAAAATACAAAACCTTTGGAATTAAATTAGGCGGGTCACGGGGATTTAGACCTCCATTACCCAAATTAATTGTATGGGAAAGCAGTATTGTTTATCAGGAGTAGGCGGAATTAAGTTGCCTACTGCCCAAATTAGCACTAGGCTCTCTTATCTTGGTTTTGTTTATTTATGTATGTTATTTTGTTCGTACGTTTTGGTAGTAGTTTCTTCGCTACTTTTTGTTTGTCAATGATGATGATATCTATTTGATTCATAAATGACATTATAATAGTTTTGTTAAAATAAAGACATTAGATTAGTAAATTGTAATTACAAATAGGGATGTCAATAGTCTGCCTCATGACAACAATGGCACTATTTATAACTTTTTCAAACACTGAGGCTTTTTCTTGATGATATGACCATACCTCTTTATCTGCCATGGTGTAAGGCTGTTTTACATTATTTGGCTTTTTGTTCAATCACATGGCTAGACACAGAATGGGACTCTTACTGAATAAATCAGCTCTTGTAGATAAACAAAAGCAACCCACTTTCATATCTTATCATCACATGGCTAAAGTTAAAAATAGTGGTGGTAGGTGCATGAACTATTATGCAAAACACCCCACTTCCTGCCAAAGAGAGAGAGAGAGAGGTGTAAGTCCCTTTTGTCAAATCATCACATGGGTAAAACTCATTCACATGTCTGTGAATTGGGCTTTGTAAATAGACATATGGCATATGCACAATGCCATAACATTAGCACTAGTAAATCTCAAGGACTGAGTTTTTTTGAGCAATAACGGGGAGGTGGAATTCATACAAAATACTGCATAAAATTAATAAAAAATACATACATTTCATATACATACTGCATAAAATTTAACTCAACTACTAAGTTTTTTTTAGCAATAACGGGGAGGTGGAATTACAAAGTCATCATCCCCTGTATCTGAATAATCTGACAACTCTGAAGCAACTTATAAGTCTGGATCATTAGTAATGGCTTGAATAACTTCAATTGGATCCTTATGCATCTTCTTTGCAATGGAAATGCTCTCATTCCTGCAACATCTGACATATAGATTTTTTAATAGCTTTGATCAAATATGAGAAAAAATAAAGATACTACATAATCAAAGTGCACTTAGAAATCTATTTAAAAAATAAATTAACATTATAATAGTTTTGTTAAAATAAAAACTTTAGATTAGTAAATTGTAATTACAAATACGGATGTCAATACTCTGCCTCATGACAACAATGCCACTATTTATAACTTTTTCAGACACTAAGGCTTTTTCTTGATGATGTGACCATTCATCTTTATCTGCCATGGTGTAAGGCCACTTCAAATTATTTGGCTTTTTTTTCAATCACATGGCTAGTCACAGAATATGACTCTCACTGAAAAAATCAGCTCTTGTAGATACACAAAACCAATCCACTTTCTCATCTTATCATCACATAGGTAAAGTTAAAAATAGTGGTGTTAGGTGTATAACACGACAACTATTATGAAGACACCCCTATCATGCCAAAGAGAGAGATGTGTAAGTCCCTTTTGCCAAATCATGATATGGGTAAAATTCATTCACATGTCTGTGAATTGGGCTCTATAAATAGACATATAGCATATGCACAAAACCATAACATTAGCACTAGTAAATCTCAGTTGTTGATCTATGGATCGAAAGTATATAGAACGAAAGTACTCGTTAAGAGATGCATGGATTGAAAGTAGTTGTTTTACATTCTCAATCGTTCTCAAAACTATTCCATTTATAATTCCTCACATCGATGGTTCATTTTTTTTTGTAAAACTAACCTGGCATGTAATCGTCATCACCTCCATCGAGATTTGGTGTGTATTTATTTTTCAATGTGTTCAAGTGTGTATTTATTTTTCCCTCAATAAACGTTTCAAAAGTGTTTTTACAAATGTACCCTGTATTTATTTTGCTATTATTTGGCTTCTATTCATTATAGCATTATAAGCTATTCCATTTTTAACTCCTCATATTTGAAACTATTCCATTTTTAACTCCTCACGACATTTCGTGAGGCCATGAGACCCCTCCGACGTATAGGATTTTGCTGCTTGCCATTGTCTTCAACCATCAAATGTTCTTCCTTCATATATAAGAAAATACTAGGAAATCTCCTCAGTATATATAATAAGATACTAGGAAATTTTCGAACTCTAGTGAATTGTCTTCCATAAATTCATGCTAACCCTTGTAAAAATATTTTGTGTTATTAACCTCTCTCACTTCAACCTGCTATGATTTGCTTGCATAACTCCTAATTATAGACTTGGAAGGTAAAACTCTATCAAATTGCTTCAGGAACGCTGGTGGAAGTTGTAGTCGTTGAGAGCTCCGTTCCGGGAGAAAAACTTTGAAGAACTATGGACACAAATCAGGTAAGGAGAACTTTTTGCAAAGTACTATTTCATAATGGAACTGGCTTAAAAGCAGCTTCTTTACCTATTACGGAGAGAATAATTGTTTTTAGGATATCTTATAGAAAAAAAAAAAAAAAAAAAATTAGCTTATGTGTAATGTTTTAAGTGATGTTGGACTATATTTTGTATTACTCATTCCCTCAAGTTAGATAGATTGGAATAAAGTTCGTACTCTTTATGGCACTAATGGATTTATTTATCGATGTAATGTGCAACCTAATTAGCGGTGTGGGTTATAATACCATTTTCAATTGCAAAAATAAATCTCTTTTGCAAAGGTACCACTTTTTTTCCAAAGGTACCATATTATTGAACTAAAGGTACCACCTTTTGGAATCAAGGTACCACGTTTTCTCTAAACACTTATTCATGGCGCTAATGGAGCTATTTATGGATGTAATGTGCAACTTAATTAGAAATGCGGGGTGTAATACCATTTTCAATTGCAAAAATAAATCTCTTTTGCAAAGGTACCACTTTTTTTCCAAAGGTACCATGTTATTGAACTAAAGGTACCACCTTTTGGCATCAAGGTACCACGTTTTCTCTAAACACTTATTCATGGCGCTAATGGAGCTATTTATGGATGTAATGTGCAACTTAATTAGAAATGCGGGGTGTAATACCATTTTCAATTGCAAAAATAAATCTCTTTTGCAAAGGTACCACTTTTTTTCCAAAGGTACCATGTTATTGAACTAAAGGTACCACTTTTTGGCGTCAAGGTACCACGTTTTCTCTAAACACTTATTAATGGCACTAATGGAGCTATTTGTGGATGTAATGTGCAAGAAAATTAGCGGTGTGGGGCGCAATACCATTTTAAATTGCAAAAATAAATCTCTTTTGCAAAGGTACCACTTTTTTTCCAAAGGTACCATGTTATTGAACTAAAGGTACCACCTTTTGGCATCAAGGTACCACGTTTTCTCTAAACACTTATTCATGGCGCTAATGGAGCTATTTATGGATGTAATGTGCAACTTAATTAGAAATGCGGGGTGTAATACCATTTTCAATTGCAAAAATAAATCTCTTTTGCAAAGGTACCACTTTTTTTCCAAAGGTACCATGTTATTGAACTAAAGGTACCACTTTTTGGCGTCAAGGTACCACGTTTTCTCTAAACACTTATTCATGGCGCTAATGGAGCTATTTGTGGATGTAATGTGCAAGAAAATTAGCGGTGTGGGGTGCAATACCATTTTCAATTGCAAAAATAAATCTGTTTTGCAAAGGTACCACTTTTTTTCCAAAGGTACCATGTTATTGAACTAAAGGTTCCACCTTTTGGCATCAAGGTACCACGTTTTCTCTAAACACTTATTCATGTCGCTAATGGAGCTATTTATGGATGTAATGTGCAACTTAATTAGAAATGCGGGGTGTAATACCATTTTCAATTGCAAAAATAAATCTCTTTTGCAGAGGTACCACTTTTTTTCCAAAGGTACCATGTTATTGAACTAAAGGTACCACTTTTTGGCGTCAAGGTACCACGTTTTCTCTAAACACTTATTCATGGCGCTAATGGAGCTATTTGTGGATGTAATGTGCAAGAAAATTAGCGGTGTGGGGTGCAATACCATTTTCAATTGCAAAAATAAATCTCTTTTGCAAAGGTACCACTTTTTTTCCAAAGGTACCATGTTATTGAACTAAAGGTACCACCTTTTGGCATCAAGGTACCACGTTTTCTCTAAACACTTATTCATGGCGCTAATGGAGCTATTTATGGATGTAATGTGCAACTTAATTAGAAATGCGGGGTGTAATACCATTTTCAATTGCAAAAACAAATCTCTTTTGCAAAGGTACCACTTTTTTTCCAAAGGTACTATGTTATTGAACTAAAGGTACCACTTTTTGGCATCAAGGTACCACGTTTTCTCTAAACACTTATTCATGGCGCTAATGGAGCTATTTATGGATGTAATGTGCAACTTAATTAGAAATGCGGGGTGTAATACCATTTTCAATTGCAAAAATAAATCTCTTTTGCAAAGGTTCCACTTTTTTTCCAAAGGTACCATGTTATTGAACTAAAGGTACCACCTTTTGGCATCAAGGTACCACGTTTTCTCTAAACACTTATTCATGGCGCTAATGGAGCTATTTATGGATGTAATGTGTAACTTAATTAGAAATGCGGGGTGTAATACCATTTTCAATTGCAAAAATAAATCTCTTTTGCAAAGGTACCACTTTTTTTCCAAAGGTACCATGTTATTGAACTAAAGGTACCACTTTTTGGCATCAAGGTACCACGTTTTCTCTAAACACTTATTCATGGCGCTAATGGAGCTATTTGTTGATGTAATGTGCAAGAAAATTAGCGGTGTGAGGCGCAATACCATTTTCAATTGCAAAAATAAATCTCTTTTGCAAAGGTACCACTTTTTTTCCAAAGGTACCATGTTATTGAACTAAAGGTACCACCTTTTGGCATCAAGGTACCACGTTTTCTCTAAACACTTATTCATGGCGCTAATGGAGCTATTTATGGATGTAATGTGCAACTTAATTAGAAATGCGGGGTGTAATACCATTTTCAATTGCAAAAATAAATCTCTTTTGCAGAGGTACCACTTTTTTTCCAAAGGTACCATGTTATTGAACTAAAGGTACCACTTTTTGGCGTCAAGGTACCACGTTTTCTCTAAACACTTATTCATGGCGCTAATGGAGCTATTTGTGGATGTAATGTGCAAGAAAATTAGCGGTGTGGGGTGCAATACCATTTTCAATTGCAAAAATAAATCTCTTTTGCAAAGGTACCACTTTTTTTCCAAAGGTACCATGTTATTGAACTAAAGGTACCACCTTTTGGCATCAAGGTACCACGTTTTCTCTAAACATGGAGCTATTTATGGATGTAATGTGCAACTTAATTAGAAATGCGGGGTGTAATACCATTTTCAATTGCAAAAATAAATCTCTTTTGCAAAGGTACCACTTTTTTTCCAAAGGTACCATGTTATTGAACTAAAGGTACCACTTTTTGGCATCAAGGTACCACGTTTTCTCTAAACACTTATTCATGGTGCTAATGGAGCTATTTGTGGATGTAATGTGCAAGAAAATTAGCGGTGTGGGGTGCAATACCATTTTCAATTGCAAAAATAAATCTCTTTTGCAAAGGTACCACTTTTTTTCCAAAGGTACCATGTTATTGAACTAAAGGTACCACCTTTTGGCATCAAGGTACCACGTTTTCTCTAAACACTTATTCATGGCGCTAATGGAGCTATTTATGGATGTAATGTGCAACTTAATTAGAAATGTGGGGTGTAATACCATTTTCAATTGCAAAAATAAATCTCTTTTGCAAAGGTACCACTTTTTTTCCAAAGGTACCATGTTATTGAACTAAAGGTACCACTTTTTGGCGTCAAGGTACCACGTTTTCTCTAAACACTTATTCATGGCGCTAATGGAGCTATTTGTGGATGTAATGTGCAAGAAAATTAGCGGTGTGGGGTGCAATACCATTTTCAATTGCAAAATTAAATCTCTTTTGCAAAGGTACCACTTTTTTTCCAAAGGTACCATGTTATTGAACTAAAGGTACCACCTTTTGGCATCAAGGTACCACGTTTTCTCTAAACACTTATTCATGGCGCTAATGGAGCTATTTATGGATGTAATGTGCAACTTAATTAGAAATGCGGGGTGTAATACCATTTTCAATTGCAAAAATAAATCTCTTTTGCAAAGGTACCACTTTTTTTCCAAAAGTACCATGTTATTGAACTAAAGGTACCACTTTTTGGCATCAAGGTACCACGTTTTCTCTAAACACTTATTCATGGCGCTAATGGAGCTATTTGTGGATGTAATGTGCAACTTAATTAGAAATGCGGGGTGTAATACTATTTTAAATTGCAAAAATAAATCTCTTTTGCAAATGTACCACTTTTTTTCCAAAGGTACCATGTTATTGAACTAAAGGTACCACTTTTTGGCGTCAAGGTACCACGTTTTCTCTAAACACTTATTCATGGCGCTAATGGAGCTATTTGGGGATGTAATGTGCAAGAAAATTAGCGGTGTGGGGTGCAATACCATTTTCAATTGCAAAAATAAATCTCTTTTGCAAAGGTACCATTTTTTTTCCAAAGGTACCATGTTATTGAACTAAAGGTACCACTTTTTGGCGTCAAGGTACCACGTTTTCTCTAAACACTTATTCATGGCGCTAATGGAGCTATTTGTGGATGTAATGTGCAAGAAAATTAGCGGTGTGGGGTGCAATACCATTTTCAATTGCAAAAATAAATCTCTTTTGCAAAGGTACCACTTTTTTTCCAAAGGTACCATGTTATTGAACTAAAGGTACCACTTTTTGGCGTCAAGGTACCACGTTTTCTCTAAACACTTATTCATGGCGCTAATGGAGCTATTTGTGGATGTAATGTGCAAGAAAATTAGCGGTGTGGGGTGCAATACCATTTTCAATTGCAAAAATAAATCTCTTTTGCAAAGGTACAACTTTTTTTCCAAAGGTACCATGTTATTGAACTAAAGGTACCACCTTTTGGCATCAAGGTACCACGTTTTCTCTAAACACTTATTCATGGCGCTAATGGAGCTATTTATGGATGTAATGTGCAACTTAATTGGAAATGTGGGGTGTAATACCATTTTCAATTGCAAAAATAAATCTCTTTTGCAAAGGTACCACTTTTTTTCCAAAGGTACCATGTTATTGAACTAAAGGTACCACTTTTTGGCGTCAAGGTACCACGTTTTCTCTAAACACTTATTCATGGCGCTAATGGAGCTATTTGTGGATGTAATGTGCAAGAAAATTAGCGGTGTGGGGTGCAATACCATTTTCAATTGCAAAAATAAATCTCTTTTGCAAAGGTACCACTTTTTTTCCAAAGGTACCATGTTATTGAACTAAAGGTACCACCTTTTGGCATCAAGGTACCACGTTTTCTCTAAACACTTATTCATGGCGCTAATGGAGCTATTTATGGATGTAATGTGCAACTTAATTAGAAATGCGGGGTGTAATACCATTTTCAATTGCAAAAATAAATCTCTTTTGCAAAGGTACCACTTTTTTTCCAAAGGTACCATGTTATTGAACTAAAGGTACCACTTTTTGGCATCAAGGTACCACGTTTTCTCTAAACACTTATTCATGGCGCTAATGGAGCTATTTATGGATGTAATGTGCAACTTAATTAGAAATGCGGGGTGTAATACCATTTTCAATTGCAAAAATAAATCTCTTTTGCAAAGGTTCCACTTTTTTTCCAAAGGTACCATGTTATTGAACTAAAGGTACCACCTTTTGGCATCAAGGTACCACGTTTTCTCTAAACACTTATTCATGGCGCTAATGGAGCTATTTATGGATGTAATGTGCAACTTAATTAGAAATGCGGGGTGTAATACCATTTTCAATTGCAAAAATAAATCTCTTTTGCAAAGGTACCACTTTTTTTCCAAAGGTACCATGTTATTGAACTAAAGGTACCACTTTTTGGCATCAAGGTACCACGTTTTCTCTAAACACTTATTCATGGCGCTAATGGAGCTATTTGTTGATGTAATGTGCAAGAAAATTAGCGGTGTGGGGCGCAATACCATTTTCAATTGCAAAAATAAATCTCTTTTGCAAAGGTACCACTTTTTTTTCCAAAGGTACCATGTTATTGAACTAAAGGTACCACCTTTTGGCATCAAGGTACCACGTTTTCTCTAAACACTTATTCATGGCGCTAATGGAGCTATTTATGGATGTAATGTGCAACTTAATTAGAAATGCGGGGTGTAATACCATTTTCAATTGCAAAAATAAATCTCTTTTGCAGAGGTACCACTTTTTTTCCAAAGGTACCATGTTATTGAATTAAAGGTACCACTTTTTGGCGTCAAGGTACCACGTTTTCTCTAAACACTTATTCATGGCGCTAATGGAGCTATTTGTGGATGTAATGTGCAAGAAAATTAGCGGTGTGGGGTGCAATACCATTTTCAATTGCAAAAATAAATCTCTTTTGCAAAGGTACCACTTTTTTTCCAAAGGTACCATGTTATTGAACTAAAGGTACCACCTTTTGGCATCAAGGTACCACGTTTTCTCTAAACATGGATCTATTTATGGATGTAATGTGCAACTTAATTAGAAATGCGGGGTGTAATACCATTTTCAATTGCAAAAATAAATCTCTTTTGCAAAGGTACCACTTTTTTTCCAAAGGTACCATGTTATTGAACTAAAGGTACCACTTTTTGGCATCAAGGTACCACGTTTTCTCTAAACACTTATTCATGGCGCTAATGGAGCTATTTGTGGATGTAATGTGCAAGAAAATTAGCGGTGTGGGGTGCAATACCATTTTCAATTGCAAAAATAAATCTCTTTTGCAAAGGTACCACTTTTTTTCCAAAGGTACCATGTTATTGAACTAAAGGTACCACCTTTTGGCATCAAGGTACCACGTTTTCTCTAAACACTTATTCATGGCGCTAATGGAGCTATTTATGGATGTAATGTGCAACTTAATTAGAAATGTGGGGTGTAATACCATTTTCAATTGCAAAAATAAATCTCTTTTGCAAAGGTACCACTTTTTTTCCAAAGGTACCATGTTATTGAACTAAAGGTACCACTTTTTGGCGTCAAGGTACCACGTTTTCTCTAAACACTTATTCATGGCGCTAATGAAGCTATTTGTGGATGTAATATGCAAAAAAATTAGCGGTGTGGGGTGCAATACCATTTTCAATTGCAAAATTAAATCTCTTTTGCAAAGGTACCACTTTTTTTCCAAAGGTACCATGTTATTGAACTAAAGGTACCACCTTTTGGCATCAAGGTACCACGTTTTCTCTAAACACTTATTCATGGCGCTAATGGAGCTATTTATGGATGTAATGTGCAACTTAATTAGAAATGCGGGGTGTAATACCATTTTCAATTGCAAAAATAAATCTCTTTTGCAAAGGTACCACTTTTTTTCCAAAAGTACCATGTTATTGAACTAAAGGTACCACTTTTTGGCATCAAGGTACCACGTTTTCTCTAAACACTTATTCATGGCGCTAATGGAGCTATTTGTGGATGTAATGTGCAACTTAATTAGAAATGCGGGGTGTAATACTATTTTAAATTGCAAAAATAAATCTCTTTTGCAAAGGTACCACTTTTTTTCCAAAGGTACCATGTTATTGAACTAAAGGTACCACTTTTTGGCGTCAAGGTACCACGTTTTCTCTAAACACTTATTCATGGCGCTAATGGAGCTATTTGGGGATGTAATGTGCAAGAAAATTAGCGGTGTGGGGTGCAATACCATTTTCAATTGCAAAAATAAATCTCTTTTGCAAAGGTACCATTTTTTTTCCAAAGGTACCATGTTATTGAACTAAAGGTACCACTTTTTGGCGTCAAGGTACCACGTTTTCTCTAAACACTTATTCATGGCGCTAATGGAGCTATTTGTGGATGTAATGTGCAAGAAAATTAGCGGTGTGGGGTGCAATACCATTTTCAATTGCAAAAATAAATCTCTTTTGCAAAGGTACCACTTTTTTTCCAAAGGTACCATGTTATTGAACTAAAGGTACCACTTTTTGGCGTCAAGGTACCACGTTTTCTCTAAACACTTATTCATGGCGCTAATGGAGCTATTTGTGGATGTAATGTGCAAGAAAATTAGCGGTGTGGGGTGCAATACCATTTTCAATTGCAAAAATAATTCTCTTTTGCAAAGGTACCACTTTTTTTCCAAAGGTACCATGTTATTGAACTAAAGGTACCACTTTTTGGCGTCAAGGTACCACGTTTTCTCTAAACACTTATTCATGGCGCTAATGGAGCTATTTGTGGATGTAATGTGCAAGAAAATTAGCGGTGTGGGGTGCAATACCATTTTCAATTGCAAAAATAAATCTCTTTTGCAAAGGTACCACTTTTTTTCCAAAGGTACCATGTTATTGAACTAAAGGTACCACTTTTTGGCGTCAAGGTACCACGTTTTCTCTAAACACTTATTCATGGCGCTAATGGAGCTATTTCTGGATGTAATGTGCAAGAAAATTAGCGGTGTGGGGTGCAATACCATTTTCAATTGCAAAAATAAATCTCTTTTGCAAAGGTACCACTTTTTTTCCAAAGGTACCATGTTATTGAACTAAAGGTACCACTTTTTGGCGTCAAGGTACCACGTTTTCTCTAAACACTTATTCATGGCGCTAATGGAGCTATTTGTGGATGTAATGTGCAAGAAAATTAGCGGTGTGGGGTGCAATACCATTTTCAATTGCAAAAATAAATCTCTTTTGCAAAGGTACCACTTTTTTTCCAAAGGTACCATATTATTGAACTAAAGGTACCACTTTTTGGCGTCAAGGTACCATGTTTTCTCTAAACACTTATTCATGGTGCTAATGGAGCTATTTGTGGATGTAATGTGCAACTTAATTAGCGATGCGGGGTGTAATACCATTTTCAATTGCAAAAATAGGTACATTTTGTAAAGGTACTACTTTTTTCCCAAATGGACCACGTTTTTTGAACTGAAGGTACTTCTTTTTGGCGTCAAGGTACCACGTTTTCTCTAAACACTTATTTATGGATGTAATGTGCAACGTAATTAGCGGTGTGGGGTATAAAACCACGTTTTCAACTGCAAAAATAAATTCCTTTTGCGAAGGTACCTCTTTTTTCCAAAGGTACCACGTTTTTGAACTGAAGGTACTCATTTTTGGCGTCAAGGTACCACGTTTTCTCTAAACACTTATTCATGGCGCTAATGGAGCTGTTTGTGGATGTAATGTGCAACTTAATTAGCGATGTGGGGTGTAATACCATATTCAATTGCAAAAATAGGTACCTTTTGTAAAGGTACAATATTTTTCCCAAAGGGACCACGTTTTTTGAACTGAAGGTACTTCTTTTTGGCGTCAAGGTACCACGTTTTCTCTAAGGAAGATCCAAACCAATTTTTCATTCATTAAACTATCCATTTATCGACACCATGGAACCAAGGAAGATCCAAACCAATTTTTCATTCATTATAAACTGCTTCAGTTTTAAACTCCATCAAATTTGAAATTAGTACATTAATATAGTAGTGAAAGAAATTTCATTGAGACCCTAATATAACAAGCCATACAATACTAATTCCTGAGAACCCAAAAGAGCAACTTCATTTGATTTCATGTAAGGTAGATGCCAATATAATAAGCCATACAATAGTTGCAAAAATATACCAACCTAATCCACAATCAAAAGTTGCAAAGCTACTATTCTTTAAAACTTTAAAAATAGCTAACACCAACAGAGTGCAAAATACATGCAAAAAAAATGACACTATTCAACAATACAAATGTCCCATATCCCACATCATTTCAGGTACCACTTTTTAGAAAATTCAACGATCGTCCTATCCCACTTCCTCTAGCTTCCAACTGGGCAAATACTGGTATGTGAGGTTCCTTGAGGTAAATGGTACCTTGTTAGCTGATGGAGGTGATGTTAGAATCATAAAAATAAAAAAAAAATAAAAAAAAAATACTAACCACAAGTAAGCTGATGGAAGCTTACTTGAAATCAACATGCTTGACCAAATGGATAAAGTGCTTTGTTCTTTACAAAATCCTTCATTTTGTTATTGTCATCTGAAAGCAAATTTGAAGCAATAATTGCACGTAATCTATCAACATCCACCTGCAAATTAAACCAGGTAAAGACAAATCATGAATATAGGATAGGGAAATGGACTTCATGCGTGAATACATATAAGTGTAAATAGATAGGAATCTAGTGTTGCAGAAACTATATATTTGATAAAGAAAACTTTTTCAACAATGTTGAATTTGGCATATGCACAAAATCTCGGTGATACTAAACTTTTATATGTGAAATATTGCATAAACAGGTAGCTTCATCCTTGGGAAATATGTTAGCAATTTGGTCAGATCAGCACAGAGACAGAACATAAACAAAACCAAAACAAATCTAATAATACGAAAGATCTCGCTGTCCCAAAATAGTTATCCCTTTTTTCTGATTCCAAACACTCAATGGCACACACCTTTTTTCTGACATTCCAAAAGTAATCTTAAAGTGACTATTTATTTTGAAATTTTTTAATCATTCATTTCAATATGTCGTAGTTTCAGTATCTTTTGTGTTCGGTTCATTTTTAATGAGCACCACTAAGTACAGTGAAGTGACCATATTAACTGCAATATGTTCATTTAAAATGACAGGAGTCCAGTATTTGCGTATCTAATTGGTTAGGTGATGTAGGAAAAACAAGGTTGACTGATGATTTAAGCTACTGATCTCATACTGAATTCTTTGACAATGAAAAACTGTCTGAAAATATTTAAGAATATGCTATTCATTTAAACCTCATCTAGCAAAGCTGGTTTCTACTCGATAGGACCCATTATACAGTGGATGTCAAAAATTTTCTATATCATTCATTACATGGGAGTACTGTTGCTTACTTCATGTTAGATTAAAACTCACTAGAGCTGGATGCTTTCTCTTTCAAAAAAATGGCACACATTAAGGGTATACTGCATTAGGGGGTTCTAAGGTTGAAAATTTTGTTGCCTAAAGGGGTTGCTTACCGCTCTCTTTGTTTCAACACGTGCCATAGTCCCCTGGTCTTCCCGCTATTGACACTACGACATTGCAGCCTAGCGGGGAGAGATCGGAAAGCGAAGTACTTGCACACAAACATGGGTTTAAAAGATGCAAAAAGAAAAAAGAAAGGTATAAGCTGGAAAACGTGTAAAAACAGAATGGGGAGTGCAGTGAAGAGGAAGGAAAACGTTATAGTGGATGCATTTTGT
This sequence comes from Cornus florida, assembly GCF_030987335.1. Lineage (NCBI taxonomy): Eukaryota > Viridiplantae > Streptophyta > Magnoliopsida > Cornales > Cornaceae > Cornus > Cornus florida. The sequence goes on along the minus strand of NW_026775577.1, from coordinate 574,206 downwards.
GGTTGCATTAATTTTTTAAATTATGTTTGCATGTATTGGAATTGAAGACCCTCCAGTTTCAACCCTTGAACAAAAGTATGTAGGAATGTGGATCAGTTTTACAAATATATTTTTTGAAACCTTTAAAGGCAAGACCCATTTCTTCCTTTGAAGACTAATGACCAGTGGGTGCTTAGATTAATAATGCACCAATGGTTTAGAAGAAAACAGAGAATTAAATGATTAACGAAGAGTATCGAGGAGATTGTGTGATTTAGTAATTCGGTATTTTCTTCATTTGGGGAAAAAAATAAATAAGACCCATGTAAAAAATAGAATTGGGCTTCACCTTCTCTTTTGGGTGACTGAGTGAACCATCCCATTTCTCCATGAAGTCCAACATGAAAGCACCACAACTATCACTGAATAAAAGACTGTTTAGGTATCTGTTAATTATAATTGTGAACATAATCAGTACACCAAACTAGGAACATTAAGTGATAAAATTACCTATCGGGCTGTTGATGTACGTTGGGCACATTGTATATGAAGTTTTGTAGATCTCTTCCGGTGAATACCTCAACCAACATTACCTACAAATGCACAATATATAAATGATTAGACTAAAAAATTCAGTACCACGTTCTTCAACTTGTATACTTTACCGTCCTAATTTAACAGTAAATGAATACATAATCAAAAAAATGAGCTCATATGTAATAAGCGTTTACCAAATCTTTTGACATCTTGTCTGGAGTACGCTTATCATGCGAACAATGTTTGTTTGAATCCAACACATCCATACGACTATCGCAAATGTTAAAGACATACAAGCACCAATGTTTCTCATTTACAAGTATTGGAAAGAAAAGCTGCATATTTAACAATGTAAAAATTTAATTACTTTTAGAATCATATTTTTTTGATAAAAGTATAATAATTATTTATGTTTGCAAGCGATAAATATTACCATATTGAATTGGCAAACTTTGTTATCATCGACATTCCTTATCCTTTTATAGTTGTTCCAAACTGCTTGTATTTTACCTTTCCTATCAACCACTTTTGAAGGTATCTTGGAAAGTTCAATCTGAAAATGCACACAATTGATAACCTAATATGTGTCAAACAAACATTCACTATAGATAGAAGAATTTGTTACCCCAATCGAAGGCGGAAAGAAAAATTTGGTTCCTCTACGCTTTTGTTTCAGCTGGAGCATTTGGCAATAGACTTCAACCACCTACAATGATCACATTTAAACCATTAATGCATGCGTGTGATTGGTTTGAAAAATCAATGAACTTTAAGTGAACATACCATATTTGATATCCAATGATTGTAAGAGATTGTTCTCATCTCTTTTCTTGTGAGGAAAATATCATTTATGTTCACCAGCATTTCACTATAATTAAACAATAACATATTAAGTGTTTGAGCATAGAAAGTAAGTAAATATAGAGCAAATAAGAAATTATTTATATAATTTCTCACTCATCATTTCTGCTCTCATCCATGGCATATGAGATGACTGCCTTTGCTTCTGGACGAAGGACACGCAATCGGTTGACCTTCATTTCAACCCAAGGTGATCCCTTATGGCGCCCAGGCTTTATAACACGTAATAAAGGGATCACTGCTTCCTGCACATCACGCTCCTCTTCCATTGCTGTGGAGGTTCCCACTTCCTCCTCCATTGGTGCGGGGATTTCTCCTTCCTCCTCCATGGGATCGTGTTTTGTAAAAGATTGCCAGGGTGAGTTTGCTTGTCTTGTGGAGGTTTCGAATTCCTCCTCCACTGGTATGTGGGATTCATCTTCCTCCTCAATCGGATTGTGTTGTGCAAACAATTGCGAAGATGGGTTGGGTTGTCGTGTGGATGAACTGGGTTCTGAGGATCTCGACCCCCTGCCTTGGCCTACATTGTGCCGTTGCTTCCATTTCTTAACAACTTTAATAATTTCATATGCCAACTCCTAACAATTTTAAACAAGTTTAATAAATATATATATCAGTTAATATATAAATGTAACCGTAGAGTTCCAAGTAATTATGAATATGCAAATATAACCGTATATTTAGTACCAATTATAAAAAGCCATAATTGACGTGATTACCTTATCGGCATCTTCAGATGTATCAGTTGTAAACTTTACCTCACCGAAGCCGAAACCATTATATTTATGCTTCTCCAAATTCAACCTCTCGCCTATTAATTTGTTGGTCCATCCACGTACGCATGACATCTCAGGCTTCGGTTTTGGTCCATTGACATCCACACGGTGTAGGTAGAAAAGCTACAACATATAAGCCATTATGATAATGACATTATAGCTATTTAAAATAAAATGATAGACACATTACAAATATTATATCTTAGAATATACCATGAGAAAGAACAAGCATCCATGTATGTATGTACAACCTTCTCTTCCTTCCTTTCCTTTATAGGACGCAATTCCTTTTTTCAACCAATCTAAAACAAACTTCCCCCAATTATACGATTTAATAGCATCCACATTGTCAACCGCTGCCAATAACCTTTTGCTTGTCTCATTTTTCGATATGGGTGCTAGAAGTGATCCGCAAGCGAAAAGGACAAAAGCCCTCTTGAAGTCATCCCCAACAGGAAGAACGTCTAATTGATGCACTAAGTTTGGCACTTCTATTACACCGTCCTTTAAAAAAATGCCATTTTCTAACCAATGCACACTTTGTACAATATAATTTGGCACATCTTCTCCTCTTCCCGAGGGTAGGCCAAGTACCTCTTCAACGTCACTTGGCGTAACATGGATCCGAGCGCCAGATTCAAGGGTGAGATGAGATGTTCTAGGGTCAAAGTGTTCTACCAACCATAAGCACAGGTTGCGCTTCAAAATGGTACACTCGATGTCTAAAAGGGACCCAAACCCAATCTCTTGTACGGCAACCTTTTTGTCTTCACTTAAATTGCAAACCGTTTCCTTGAATTTATTTGGAGAACACCGGGTATTCAACATCTACAAATAAATTACCAACACAGGCACATTAGATACAAAAAGGAAGGATAGAGCACATATATGGACATAACAGTCCAACTTAAATTTACCAATTTGCACTTCTACACATTACATGTTGAAAAGATTCAATCTCAAATCTGCTAGCTTACAAAGGCACTTGGGAGTACTCATATATTCCTAATTCATTAATTCAATACACATTCTTCGGAATTAATCCAACTAAGCACGTTAATGATAGGTAAAACACACAAAAATAAGCATATATAAAGCATCACTTAACCCAATCGAATAGATAAAAGGAAAAAAAAAAAAACACTTACAGTTTTTATTTTTATTTCTTTTATTGAAATTGTTGAAAAGTTCTTTTCCTTGGATGTTAATGGTTGTATGGTTTACCTAATAAGGGAAGGAGGAAGGATCCAATGTCCTCATACCATTTGTTATAGGAATGAAGGTTCTACCTCGTATTTTTAATTAGAGAATAACTCTAGGGGGTTTCGATTACCATTGGAAATGCTCAGCTCAGAGGATAAGTAATGGACCTTTTTGTTGATGATCTTATGTTAATCGCAGCTGGGATGTTGAATCTGTTAAAATACTGACAGAATCAATAGCTCAATTTAGTTTTAACTTCTATTTCTAGCTTGATTCCAAATAATGCAAAGAGGTGTCATATTCTGATCTGGTATAGAGACTGCTACTCAAAACCTAATTCTCAGAAAGCTTAATTTCTCTATTAGGACCCTCCCAATTAGATATTTGGGAGTTTTATTATTGTCTAATAGACTGAATAAGCAGCACTGTGATCCTTTAATTGAGGAGTTTTGGACTACCAACTACTCATTTTGTGCTGAAAGGTTACAACTTATAAAGTCTATGCCATTCTCAGTGCAAGTTTATGTGGCTTCCCCCTTTGAATCTAGGACATTCAAAATTCAAACACACAATCAATTACCAATTAAGCACCCAAATTGGCCCACAAATATTAATAACATCAGTTTCTCGAGTCAAATAAATAAGTTAAGAATTATCCTTTTTCAAATAAAGTTTTATGACAACACCATGATAATGATGATTTTTATTTTTGGGAAGCACTGGAAGTGTTTTTGTTGCTTCTACAACTGAATAACTACACAAATCTTTCAACCTTCAAACACAAAAACACACACACAAAAGAAAATAAAAAAATAAAAAAATGAAAATTTTGTTGTTTATATATTAATAAATTTTGTTACTTTATATTGTACTTTGTTTCATATACAATTGGGTGCCTGTCTTAATTGACAGATTTATGCTTCATGCGGTTAACATCCAATTTATTATTAGCATGAAAAAAACTGGAATAAAAAATATATATATATATATATATATATTTAAATAATTAAAGATATGACTTACCAGTATGAAGTGATGAAAGCACTCTAAAATATGGTAAGACCGTAGGGTGCTGCAATTGTAAAAATTATAATCCACAATAAGGGCCTTCAGCTTGTTCAAGACTAAAGTTCAACCCAAATTTACCAATTAGTCTTTCAAATCCTGCAAAGGGAGATCCTGTTTCAGTCATTATCTTCACAAATATTTATATCTAAAATTCATAAATAAAAAAAAAAAGTATATAAAAAAGATCATAAAAATTTTCACCAAATAGGATTTAGTTTGCAAAACAAGAATTACAGTTACAAATCTCAGAACAAGATAACCATAAACACGAGAAGCTAGAATGAACACGAACAGTCATCTTAAGACATATACACCAACTTATTAACTATTAATAGAAAATCGAACATGACACAGATATTCAAATTTATAAGTCCAGTCTTCATTTAAGCTGAGTCTTATGCAGTAGTTATGCTACAAAATAGGAACCACATGCTTTAGCTTTTATGTTACTATAATTGTAAATTAAGGAAGGCTATTCTAAGTGTAAAGAAATAAGAAAGTGTGCATCAGAAACAAAGAAATAAAGAAAGAATTAATGAAAGAAAATAGAGTTAGCATGCTTAGGAATGCAAGGCTCTCTTCAAACTGGCAACTGTATGCTAAACTAAAAACTACTTCAACCCTTGTTTTCTTTAGATATACTCTTGTTGAAACTCAGAATTTGTAATTTGGTGGTTTGACAAATCTCACACATACATGTTACTTTCAGAAAAATATGTGTACATGAGTCCAGTTAACTGATGGGAGATATTCTGATGACGTTTTCTTGAGTCTCCGTTCAAGTTTCAAGCTTAAATAATTTATCCTATAATGAATTTATAAATAAGGTCACATCAAATCCAACTTCTAGTGGAGTTATTTTTTTGTCTTTCTTAAAGGGCAATAAGAAAATTGAAGACCCAATCAGGGTCATCTCTCCTTTCTGCATTTCGATCAGCAAAAGGAGAAAAGGTTTTGGAAGTGGAAGGGACAATCACCAGCCAGCCGGTTCTTCAAGACGTGGGAATTTCTACATGGCCTAGTATATTTTTGTGATAGTTCAACTCTTTAGTATTCAAAATGCTACTTTATATATATATATATATATATATATATATATATATATATATATATATATTGATAAAAAAAAGGGGTCAGGTGACATGGTGAAAGCTTAAACTGGCCACTATAATGAGACATATTTAAGTATGAGATCAGCCATTTCGTAGGCTGTAAACAAGCTGAGTCAAGCCAACTTTATAGAGCTTATGCTCAGCTTGGCTGGTTAGAAGCAGTGTCTGAGCTTAGTTTGAGCTTGGTTAATTTTTAAACAGTTGTGATCAAACTTGACTCACTCAAATAAACCAATTACTCAGCTCGGTTCGCATAAATGAATTGAGTTCTTAAGAAGTTCTGGAGGATGGGAAATTTGGAGCCTTGTTATCATAATTGTTAGTCAAAATAAAATACGCGCGTCATGCTTTGCAACTTCTCACTGTTGGAGCAAAAGATTGAGAAAATGTGTCTGTGTGACTGTAGATTCTTAGTTTTAATTGTTGATTAAATTTGGACCATTGACTTCTTTTTCTGTAAACAAATGAATATCAAATCTAAAAGATAGGTGAAACGCATGAAAAACTTAAATTAACAGGATAATCTGCCAAGGAATGCTCTACGATGTCTCTAAATGCTAGTTCAAAGTTTCAAATTATGTATCCACATAAGGTATAAAGGAAAAAACAATCATGAGACTTGCTACATCAACAATATTCAAACATATATACAATAATAACAACGAAATAGTAAAAAAAGGTTCAATAATTGCTGTACTACTTTCACAAGTGATTGAAATTTGCAATAAACTGTACATTATGCATAAAAAGGCTTCCTAATAACTATTGGAAAATCTGAAAATTTGGATACAAGTCCATTCAACCAATCTTTTCCTAAGTCCTTATACTTTATCCTATGTTTGGTTGCCAAGAAATTGGGAAAACAAGAAGAAATTAGGAAACATGGAATCTTGTAACAATTCTACTCCTTTATAGAAACTTGTTAATCTTAAAGTTTTTCTTCTTTCCTTATTTTCTCTGCTACCAAATAATGGACAGTTCAAAATTGTTGTGTTCTAGCCTAATTTAACCTACATCTTAACTTAAAAAGTCCAAGCAATGACTTAAACTTTTATAAAAGATTGGGATGATCAATACCAAAGTCCATGCCTTCTACCAAACAAATTTAATGACATAGCTAGCCCTTTGTCCTACATTGTTAATTCTCAACATACACAAAGAAACATCATCCACATATGCTACAAAATGAAATTTTGCATAGACACCATTATTAGTAAGACAAATCCAACAAAATGAGATTAATTAATCAACAATAATCTACTTATCCTAAATTATTTTTCAGTCAACTTGTTCATTCTATAGAGAAAAGAGTATCACCCAGTGGCCTAATTGATAGAGTGGCCAGCTTCCTGTGTTCGAGTCCTTTCTCCTTCTAGTTTGCCAAGGAAAAAAAAATAGAGAGAAAATACTATTTTCATGGCTGGGAATAACATGCACTTCTACTGTTACGTTATTAGAAATAATTGTACTTTAGCTTGATGGAATGTCTGGAACAAAATTTTAGCAACTTGAGGTATAAAATCTACAAAAGAAGTACATTATTCGCTTGGAATTCAACATTTTAATAGAAAGAAATCTTTAGTATGCATATGTTTCTGGTAAGGGGAGAAAATTGTGACATTTCAGTAATCAAATAGGCATAATATGGAATCTAATCCCTAATAATTGAGAAGTAAAGTCATAAGATTAAAGATGCAAAACTAAGACAAAGATGAAATAATTAACACATTTATTGTATAAGATAACTGCAATTGTTGGTAGAATATATCAACTACTTATTCCTATATAAGAGATTATACCTAGTTGATACTTCCATAATCATTATATTCACCTTCTCACCAAAATTAAAGCACGTATGTAAAAAGCATGCTATTAACCACCATTAAACTTAACTAGAAAACTTAAAAATAATATTTTTGGAGTAATTATCTAAAAAAACAAAAGTGACTAAACAAGATTCTTGAAATTGTACCAAATAATTGAAGAAATATAATGTTAGTATCATTATTGGAGGTAGTGCATATTATGTCCCAGGAGGTAGTTAGTAGCCAATACATATATACTCCATATCTTGTAGCAAATATTTTGTAGCCGTAGTTCCTTATTTTGTAGCAGATTAAGGTACTACTTCTTTCCGATATTCCCTATGGCAACCACTTAGTTATCGCGTATGTGTCTAACTTCTGGCTATAAAATAGCACTTTTAACTACACAGTCAGACATAGCATAGGTACGTAGTCTCTTCTATACATACCAATATTGAAGAGCTTTTTCCTTACATAACTACTACTATATTAGGAACTACTTGACTGCCTTACCCATTATACATGGATTTGTGCTATATGGTAGATTGAGTTTATAAATTTGTATATAACCTCTCATCACATGGTACTAGTCACAGTTGTGAAGTCCTTGAAGAGAGTTCAGGCTTATGGGTTTTTGGTGAAGTAGCTCTGATTGTCTTTTTGGGTTAATATAATTTATAGTGATTTCGATTATATTCTTAAGAGGATTATAGAACCTAACCTTCTAAAGTTCACAAGAACAGGAATGACATCAGTTTAAAAAATCTTAATAACAACTTCCACTTTATCTTCACTAGCTGAGAACTTATCCTGTCATTATCTACAAAAAATTGAAGTCAGTGAAGGTTTCCTGTCTCGAAACAACAGAAATTTGAGATTTACCACAACTTTATGAAATTCTGCATGATTAGTTGCAAGTGTTTCCCAATGAGAACTCATTAACATCACAGTTATTTTTCCCTTAACTTTTGGATTTGACTTATTTACTTCCTTGCATAATATATAACCAATAATTGTATTGCCATCACACCTACCATGAACAGAGGAGTTATCAATAGTAATCATAGTCATATTTACAATGAGACTACAAAGAAATTACCAGTATTACTGGTATGCAGTTATTTTGAAAAATCCTCTAATATTTTTTTATCTTTTTTTTTTAAAGTAAAAAAAATCCTCTAATCTTATCTTTGGAGAAACAAGAAAGTTTAGTTCCACTTTTTATTGCAAATTAGTATGCACCCAATTAGAGCAGTAGCACAACCAAAACCAAAAAGGATAAAACTGAATCATTCTTCTATTAAAAAAATAAATAAATAAAAGAAAATAAAAAAAAACCAGCAACTTCATAAGACAGAAAAACACAGCTTACAGCATATGAATCCTCAAATCTAGTGAATATGTAAACAACACATGAATTGAAATCATGTCAGCAGAAAGTAACAACAACTTAATTGATTAAAATTTTCAACACATAGTATCATTTACAGAGAGACTCTACAACTTTCTAGGGGAAGGCAGAGATGAAAGAGGAAATTGGAAAATAGTACCCGGGTTAGAGAGGGTTAGGGCTTATCCCTATGCTTGAAGAAATAACTTCTGCGATTGAAGAAAAAATTAGAAAATTGATGAGAGTTCAGAGAAGGAAGAAAGCAGAATAATAAAGATCAATGAATGTTTAGAAAAGGAAGAAAGGAGAACAAGGCCAGTACCTGGGCGATTTTCCTCTGAAGGTGAAACTTGCAAAAGACAAAGCTTCAAACAATCAGCCTTTGTGATTGAGGCAAAGTTATATCAGTGCTTAGAAAGGGTTAGGCTTTCATTGATGGATTCAATAGAGTGAGGGCTAGGTCTCATTTGAGAATGGGAGAGAGAAGGGTCTGCACAAATAGAAATATGAAAGAGCATTAGGGCTCTAATTAGGTCAAAGTACCTATTTCAAGAGTTATAACGTGACCGGAGGCTGAGATGACGGTAAAAAACCCCAATTGTTTGCAACCGTCCAGTTATTGCCACTACACCAGAAATTAGGAAGAGAAAGGTTAGGGTTTCAGCAAAGAGGGAAAGAGGAACCGTTGAGCCTGAGTATTTGATTTCCCTTTAGCAGATCGAAGATTGTTCGTGCCATGGCAGATTGTATCTGTATCGCAGGAAACAAGTGAGGGAGAAAGAGTCGTGAGAGAGGGTTACACCGAATGGAATATGAAAGGTATTAGGGCTTGAAATTAGGCAAGTGTAGAAAAGGGCATTTTAGGCAACACATAAAATAGGAAGAAGGGTATTTTAGGCAACAGAAATATCAAACAGTATTTTTTCATGTGCCACCTCAGCTTTTGGGTCAAACCCATTTTAAAGAAACTATGGGACTTTGACTCAATCTCTTAGTAAATATGATACCCTAAGTCCATTTATGTGTAATAATCCCTATAATTTATAACGATTTCGATTATATATCCTAAAGAGTATGATAGTGTGCAGGGGTATTTTTCAGAGGATTATACATTCTTAAGAGGATTATAGAAACTAACCTTCTGAAGTTCACAATAACAGGAATGACATCAATTTAAAAAATCTTAATAACAACTTCCACTTTATCTTCAATAGATGAGAACTTATCCTGTCATTATTTACAAAAAATTGAAGTCAGTGAAGGTTTCCTGTCTCGAAACAACAGAAATTTGAGATATATCATTTTTCATATATTGGTCAAGTCAAATGCTCAAAGAATATTCTTTCAAAAGAACAAAGAGGCTCAAGAAAGATGCTGATTGCGAGTGTTAATCATCGAACACAGACAATTATGTTATGTGAAAACCATTGTAGCAGAAAGTACATAACCAATCCAATTATTTTAGTGCATAATAGGATATAGCTTATTTTAACAAATCAACCATTTAGTGGGTACATTCAATTTAAAGCCACTGTCTAGAAAGCACTAAGTTTAAAAAGTAAGGAACACATATTGGTTAGTATTTAAAGAGTATGATACGAGCACGATAAGAGTAATTCCTTGCTTTTTAAGTGACTACTCCTCAAATTTTAACTCTTGTTTTTCAATTGCAATGTAAAACATTTTATAAGTGCCAGCGATCCAACCCGTAAAATCACGCTCTCTACATTTTTCCTATTAAATTGAGTGAAAAAAAAAAGGAGTTGCAGCCGGCTCCTTTTGTGTAGTCCCCTTCTATCTAATAGTTTCTATCTTTCTTTTTAGAAAACCCAATAGCCTACAATAGCAAGATATTGACAAGATATTTAAATATTCTATACTCAAAAAACAGATAACACATTAACAAGATATATAAAGACTACCAAAAAAGAATATGGAGCTAGAGTCCCAAAAACTTTTAGGCCAATGATTAAATTGCAACGACCGTTCAAGACTCTATTTTATAAAGCCAAACTGAATATATATATAATATTACAAGCAATAGATAATAATCAAGTTTCTATTTTGTTTTCACTTATTAGATGCATGAAATGGATCAAAAAGTTAAGACAAACACTAACTTATGAAATTAGTGTTACATTTCTGCATTTCCAAATAAACCTTTTAAATTAATAGTAAAGCTATCCAAAGATCTCCAGTTGACAAGAGCCATGAATTCTCTTTATGGATAGGACTGATATAAGATTCTCAGACTGTGTTTTTACATTCACAAATTACGATATTTTTCTCAATCCAATAGCCAGTGAAGAGAGCTTATGACTCTTTTCAAGAGAGGGTGACTTCTCCTTTAAATTGATGTCTATTTCCAGCTGAAAGTAACTTTCTTTGATAAATTATCCACCACCAACAAAAGTTACTGATCATAATGTGTGAACAAAAAATGAATTCTGAAGTTTGAATGTCCATAGTGTAACATTAATGCCAGACACCCAATATGTTAATTATTATAAATATCATACTTTATCATCATATAAATAAGCCTAAATACTACAAGAAATTTCTTGAGACACCATGTATGTTCTCACCAGGACTAAAATGTTCTCATTTCATGACATCAACTGCTTTGTACTCATATTTGAGATCTATGTTGAAAGAGGCGATAACTAATGGTCAATAATTAACAAAAAAAAAAAAATTTTAACTAAAATCAAATAAAAAATCAGGGTTTTAGAAAGTGAAACCGGCAGAAGAAATTGACTGATCAAAATTTAGAGAGCGAAAGTAGTAGAGTGAGAGAGACCTTTGAAGTTGAGAGCGATACGAACACGGCAAGAGCAAGAGCTCCCCCAGGAAGAATATAGCTTCAGCTTCATTGGCTCCTCACCATTACTCGCCTATTCACAAACAACCAATAGCTTGTTAGACAGTTAAATCAATCAGTTGAGTCTATAGTGATTGATGTGATGGTGCTCTGTGCAATTGATTGATGATGAAGTAAGAAAATTTTAGTGACAATTTCTTTTAAAAAAAAAATTAAAATTAAAATAAATTGGAAACAGAGCAACTAATTCACAACGAATTTGAGAGACACCAACCATAGTGCACGATAAGAGTAATTCCTTGCTTCTTAAGTGACAACTCCTCAAATTTGAACTCTTGTTTTTCAAGTGCTATGTAAAACATTTTATAAGTGCCAGCGATCCATGATGTAAAATCACGCTCTCTACATTTTTCCTATTAAATTGAGTGAAAAAAAAAAGGAGTTGCAGCTGGCTCCTGTTGTGTAGTTTCTATATTTATTTTTAGAAAACCCAATAGCCTACAATAGGAAGAAAACCCTAATTTTAGAAAACCCAATAGCCTACAATAGGAAGAAAACCCTAATTTTAGAAAACCCAATAGCCTACAATAAGAAGAAAACACAAAAACAAGAACCATTACAACAAAAAAGCTTAAGAAACACCAAATCATCATAACTCAATCCAAATTTACAGCTGAAAAAAGAAAACAAGAAAAATTCAACTGAAATAATGAAAATGCACTGACAAATGTATGGTTTGAAGCTCACCGAGAACCCTTGATCCCTCTTCTGAGCCCATTGTAGCTGGACTGAAAATTGAGCTGGGTTTCTCAATTCCTACAGCGATAAAGCTAGAGAGAGAGGGTGGAGGGACCGGCTTAGAAAGAGTCGTGGAGAAAGAGAGAGAGAGAGAGCAGCGAATGAGAGAATTTTATTTTTAGGGCCAAAGAAGATCGTATTTACCGAACGAATTAGGGCAATATATTAAATTATGGAGAAAGGGCATTTTAGGCAACACCAAAAAAAGTGAGAAGGACATTTTTGGCAAAACATTTCTTGAACAGTAATAATTCATGTGCTACGTCAGCAATTCATTTTAGGGAAATATGAAACTTTGACTCCGCCTCTGGGTAAATACGGAGCCCTAACCCCATTTATACGTAATTATCCCTTAACAAAATGTGAATATAATAATCTAATTAGTAACTTGAGTGTGTTTTTTAAATAAATATTATTAAATATTTTTTATATTAATTTATTATATATTAAAAGGTCAATTTTATTTTTTTCCGCCTAAACCTTCAAGTTATAACATGGAAACCATACTTATACAGTAAAACGGCAGCGTTTTTTATTTTTGTTTTTATTTTTTTTTTCTGGTTCAATGAATATAGAGGGGCACGGTTAAAAGCGTTGAAATCAATGCTGATTTTTTTATTATTTTGGGAAACTTCTTAGAGGATTTTTTGTTATTACTATTTTTATTTTGAAAAACTACTTAAAATAAAAAAAATTAATTTCAAGAAAAGGTAGCACGGTTTTCAAAAAGAAAAGATAAAAAGCTGTGTCTCATTCAGTAACGTGTCAGTTTATTGTGATTAAACCATACATCAGAGCGTCGGCGGGGTGGGTCCCTGTTGCCATAAGGGCTAATTATTATTCTTAAAACTCCTCCCTCCATCCCAATTTAACTCGCAAGAATTAAATGGTTATTCATATGTAATTATGTATGGGACACAATTGAGTGAGTATGTCTGTACGATTACGTGTTCAAGTAATTTTTCATGACATAGTGAGTGGGTTTCGTGATCTCTCCTTGATTTATTACAGTCTTCTTTGTGTCCGTAGCCAAAGTTTTTTTGTACCATGTAAAATGTTAAGTGTTGCATGTCACTCTCTCCGTTTTGGAAAAAATGTTTTTAACAGAGAACTGTATTAATTCAATTTGTGAGAGTCACACTTTTTTAAAAGTGACACTTTTAATAGGACGGATGAAGTATAATGTAGCATAGATTACGGAAATTTTTTTACACTATTAGAAAAAAATTAGGGCATGTTTGGTATGTTTTTTGTTTTTAGGGAATTAATTTTTTCGAGTATTGTAACTCATAAAACGTGTTTGGTTAAAAATATTTTGTTTTGTATAATAATAAAACGTTTCGTGAATAGAAGTCAAAATATCAATTCGATACTTTTACATATTTCTGCACCGCAAAAAAATGTTTGAAATGACCTTTTTGATTTAGCTATTATATTTTTAAAATTTGCAACACTCTTTTATCAAATTTTTTTTTTTTACTTTAATTATGTTTACAACAAATAGATATTACCAACCCAATTACCATTCAAAATACCTTATAATGAAATATTTACTTTGTTTTTTTATTAAAAAAAATGCAAAAAATAACATTTTTCCTTGACTCTTTTTTTTTTTTTTTTTTTTTTATCCTTTCCTTACAAACGCGTTCATTAAGCTGTGTTTGGTATGATGGGAAAGAAAAGAAAAGAAAGGATAATATTAATTAGGGTGAACTACATTAAACCCCTTTTTTCTATTGTGTTTTTCACTAAACCCACCTTTTCTATTTTTTTGTCAAAAAACCCCCCTAGACTATTAGAGGGGGCGATTTAACTAACCTTCGTTAACTAACTATTAGAGGAGGGTGATTTAATTCTCAAATATATATATATATATAGCAAATAAATTTTAAGAAAAAAAACCTAGATTTATATTTGCAAAAAAAAAATTAGACATTATTTCTGGTAGTATCCCTTTAATAAATCTATATAAAATTGAAAATCAATAAAAACCAAATAAATGAATGCACAATATAATTCTCAAATATATATATATATAGCAAATAAATTTCAAGAAAAAAAACCTAGATTTATATTGGAAAAAAACCATTGCAACAGCATGCACTCTTATTCTTGTTCAACTTCTTTTATTTACCCATCATTATAGTATTATATATAATTTGTATCATAATATAATGGTATATATAATATATATCATTAATATTATTTAAATATATTTTCATTTCCATCTAGCCTTCGTACCAATATAAATCTAGGTTTTTTTTTTTTTTTTTTTTAGGAAAAAATCTAGGTTTTTGTTTTTTTTTTTCTTCATTTCCATCTAGCCTTCATATATAGAGGCTTCATATATATATATATATATATAGCCTTCATATCTAGCCTTCATATATATATCTAGGTTTTTTTTTTTATTCATATATATATAGCATTCATATCTAGCCTTCATATATATATATAGCCTTCATATCTAGCCTTCATATATATATATATATCTAGGTTTTTTTTTTTCTTCATATATATATAGCCTTCATATCTAGCCTTCATGTACATATCTAGGTTTTTTTTTTCTTCATATATATATAGCCTTCATATCTAGCCTTCATATATGTAGCCATTATTTTTTTATTTAGGAAAAAAATCTAGGTTTTTTTTTTTTTTTTTCTTGAAATTTATTTACTATATATATATATATATTTGAGAATTATATTGTGCATTCATTTATTTGGTTTTATTGATTTTCATTTTATATAGATTTATTAAAGGGACACTACTAGAAATAATGCCTAATTCATACCAATATAATTCCCAAATATATATATAGCAAATAAATTTCAAGAAAAAAAAAAAAAAAACCCTAGATTGTTTTCCTAAATAAAAAAATAAAAATAAAAACCTAGATTTATATTGGTATGAAGGCTAGATGGAAATAAAAATATATTTAAATAATATTTAATGATCCATATTATATATACCATTATATTATGATACAAATTATATATAATATTATAATGATGGGTAGATAAAAGAAATTGAACAAGAAGAAGAGTACATGTTGTTGCAATGTTTTTTTTTTTTCCAATATAAATCTAGGTTTTTTTTTTCTTGAAATTTATTTGCTATATATATATTTGAGAATTATATTGTGCATTCATTTATTTAGTTTTTATTGATTTTCATTTTATATAGATTTATTAAATGGATACTACCAGAAATAATGCATTTTTTTTTTTTTTTTTTTTGCCAATATAAATCTAGGTTTTTTTTCTTGAAATTTATTTGCTAGATATATATATATTTGAAAATTAAATCATCCCCGTCTAATAATTAGTTAACGGAAGTTAGTTAAATCACCCCCTCTAATAGTCGAGGGGGGTTTAATGTAGTTCACCCTATTAATTATGAATGAAAAGAAAGGAAAGGAAATGACAGGATAATTTTAATCCCCTATCGTGTTTGGTTAATTAATGAAGAAAATAAAAGGAATGGATAATAATCATGTTTGAAAAAAAAAAAAAAAAAAAAAAAAAAAAAAAAAAAATTATTTTAATAAATTTACTATTATATAAAAGATAAATATATATTTGAGAATTAAATCACCCCCCTATAATAATTAGTTAACGGAAGTTAGTTAAATCACCCCTTCTATAGTTGGGGGGGGGGGGTGTTTAATATAGTTCACCCTATTAATTATGAATGAAAAGAAAGGAAAGAGAATGACAGGATAATTTTAATCTCCTATCGTGTTTGGTTAATTAATGAAGAAAAAAAAAAGGAATGAATAATAATCATATTTGAGAAAAAAAAAAATTTATTTTAATAAATTTACTATTATATAAAAGATAAATCTATTTGTCAGCAGATAAATCAATTTTTCAGCCTCCCAGTTGCCTATATTTAGGGCAAATCATTTCAGCCTCCCAATTGCCTATATTTAGGGCAAAGCATTTCAGCCTCCCTAATCACCTCCATCTCTATTCTCATTCTCAACTCTCTCTTTCTCTCTCTGCAACTGCAAACCACAAGATCTACATGAATCAGAAGTTCAAAACCCATATATTTCAGTTGATCTATCTGTCCACAAGAATCAAAAGTTCAAAACCTATTACCTATATCAAAACATATATCGGCGTATCATTTCAGGTTGTTCAAAAAGTCAAAACCCATATCTTTCAGTTTCCAACGCTCGTTGTTCCAGTTCGGGTTCGACGTTCGCAAGCTTCAGCCGCTGTCTCTCAACTCTCAAGTTTGGCCCCCTCTCTCTCTGCAACGCTAACTTGTAGGTATGGTTTTTTTTTTTTTTTTTTTTTTTTTAAATCAAATAAAAAAGGTCTATAATTCTTGTTTTGCAAACTAAATCCTATTTGGTGAAATTTTTTATGATTTTTTATTTTAATATAAAGTAACAAAATTTGCATTGCATTTTGAGGTAATCACCGTAATCTGTTATTTATTTATTTATTATTATTATTTTTTTGATGTTGTCAATTATGTCTACAAGAAAATTTGAATCTGGGCATGAAAAAAAAAAAAAAAAAATCTGAATTAGATTAGAAATCTGCAGAGATTGAATCTGAAACAATATCTATCAACATGCCAAGTTTTTTGAAGCTGGAAATCTTTTCAGAACTAAAAGAAAAAAAAAAATCATAACAAGCACTTTGACAAGCAAAAGTACTTAATATAGGGTAAAGCTCTAAAGTTACTTCTTGAAAATTAAAATACTTACAAAAACCATGCTTTTGAGTGAATTCCATAGTGTTGGAAGGGGCTTGCCATGAACTACCTCACACTCTGCTTCCACTAGTAGATTCTCAAATAGGATTAGTAAATTGGTCAAAAGAAGAGATAGGGTACTGAATGGTGAATTGTTCAGAAAGAAATTGGTAATTTTTTATTTATTTATTAATTACCCAAATAGGATTTTCTATATGCCTTAATCAGTTAATTGTCTAAAGAAACATTGTTAGTTAACTAAAAGCATAGTTGGATTGGGTTGATATATGATACAAATAGTACTTTGATACAAATAGTACTTTGATGGTGGTGTTCTAATTGTTATGAGTAAGATTGTGAAACCTCTTCCTCACAACTTGAATGTGTTCTTATTTTTAGGTTAGCATCGGGCCTTAACATTTAGCAAGAACAATGTTCAAGAAATATGCCTCCTCGGTCATCAGGTAACAAACTCTTACTTTTTCTAAAATTTTAATTGGCATTTTTAGCTATTGGTTATGTTTATTTATTTATGTTTTACATATTGATTTTTTGTTTTTGTTTCTACATACATATATATATATATATATATATATATATATATATATATATATAATATTGTTATGATGTGGTGCTCGAACAATTTATTAATGGGATTTAATGACTTTGAAGTTTAGTTTTCAATTTCAGAATATATGTTTTACAAGTTTAGTAACACCTTTAAAACTTTTCTTCTTTTGTCCTAATGATATAGGTCCATTTTCTGAAAGAAGAGAGTTGATGGGAATGGGTGGTTTGGGCAAAAAGATAATAGGTATGTTTTTTTTGCCTAGCTAATTGAATTATTTAAATCCCCTTACCAAAATAATGATCTTGAAGCACATATTGATGATATTCTTGCGCGACAAAATGCGAAACTCCATGAAGAGATTGTCCTTCATAATGAGGGACGTCTCCGGGCAAACATTGAGGTTCTGAAGCAAATTCCGTGGAATTTCAATTCCATCCGGAATATAAAATGTGTAGTAGTATAGGTAAAACTTGAAACACCTTATTGTCTATTTTTGAAGGAAAGACAGTATTATGTTTAAATCGGTAGATACAAAACAGTTTGAATCTCTTTTCCAGGTTCAAATGTTGGGTTGGTGCAGATATGATATTATTAAAACGCCTTAGTTGTCTATTTTTTTAAGAAAAATCAAAATTGAAAAGAAGAGAATGCAATCTAGAGATATAATATAGATTGTAGATGCTTGGTATTTTTTGTTTCATCTGTGCAGGATCATGCTTGCTCAAAATCACACACACATACTGACTAGAATCCTCTATAGTAGAAGTTGCTTTCAAAATATTTTAATACAAACCATTTGCTCTGTTATTATTCTTTGTGTTTATTTATGATAATAACACGTTAAATATTTCCTAAAATGCTAGGTGAGAGTTTAAGAGTCCAAAGGAGCAAATGAGTACCCTCCATTAAAATTATTGAGATACCCATGTTGTGTCGGTACCAATGCTTTAAGGGGAATATGAGAATCTTGGTAACACAACTGGTTACATTTGATCTTCTGTTTGTAATATCCCAATCTTCTAAACAGTAATGACTTTCAAATTTAGCTTATGAATGCCATTTAAAACATTATTCTTAAGTAGAATTGGCAGTTCCATACTTGTTACTGGCAGCTTATGTGTTCATAATAGGATCCATAGTTTTGCTCAGGAATTTATAATTAGTTGTTTTTGGGCCTTCCCAAACCTAACTCTGGTCAAAGGTTTGGCCTGGGCAAGGATGCAGAATTAAAGACTATTCAATATGATTAGTATCTAAAATTATTTCTAATCTACTTGAATATTTTTAATATTATTTTTTGTTGTTCCAGTAATTTAATTTTTTATTGGCTGTTTAGGTTTAAACTGGTTTTGGTTATGTTAACATAATATATTGATAAAGAGTTGGTTATAGGTAATGTTAAAATGCTTCGTTAATTTCAGATCAAGTTTGTGATGACCCAACATGAATTGGACTTGAGTTGAACTTGCTTGAACATAGGGCTACAATTTGGGCGGGCTAACCCAGCCCAACCCAAGCCCAACCCGAAATTTTGAAATTTGGATTTTAAGTTCACAAATTGGGCTCATGTTCGGGTTGGGTTTTGTCAAAACCCAGACATATTCGGGTTGGGCTCGGGCATAACCCAAACCCAACCCAAAACCCAAAATACATTTTTTTTTCTCCTCTCTCTCCTCTCTTCTTTCTCTTTCTCTCTCTATCGCCGTCCCAAAGTGGCTTGAACACTCAAATACAAATGCCAAGTCTAATTAGAGAGAACCTGTCTCTTTCCTTTTTTCAAGGGGAATCATCTCATGGGAAAATCTTTCACAAAAGCAGCACACCCATCGGAATGAGGAGATTCTTTTTCATATGGGAAAACAAGATTCAGGCAGATGATCCGGTCTGGGGAAAAAAAATTATAACAAAACCCATACATACAAGTTAGCAGTTGCATAGAGAGAGGGGGGGCAAGCTTAAGAGTTGAGAGACAGCTGCTGAAGCTTGCCAACAGCGAACCCGAACTTAAACAGCGGACCATGGAAACTGAAAGATCTGGGTTTTGATTTTTTGGGCTGGCCCAACCCAACCTGATTCGGGTTGAGGCTGGATTGGGACTGGGCTAGGTTGGGCCAGCCCAACTTGCAACCCTACTTGAACATCACATATTGCTTGGATTCTTGCATAAAAAGTAATCTTTTTTATTGTTTAATGTTACACAAGAAATTCTTAATTAGTGATTTCATGAGCACATTCAAAGAGGAAAAATGGAAGTTCTGATACAAAATTACGTTGTGCAATGTGCATTAGTGGGTGAATATATGCTTATGTGTTTATTCACGAGGAAATGTCTATTCATAGTTCTTTTTTAATGTAGATTTCTAAGTTTCACTTTATTTCCTTGAGTTGTATTATATCACTTGAAAGTCAAATATGGGATGTGATATTTTTATTTTATTTTATTTATTTATATATATATTTTGTTGGGGGTGTTACATGAAAAATACCTACTGTGTTGAATGATGCTTGTAACCAGACAAGGCAAAGAATGTTGGTCCAGATTGTGTGATGTTGAATGAAGTGTTGTAACCTAAGTTAAAGGTTTTTGGTTTATATATATTGGAGATAAGAATATTATTGTTTAATTATTTACATGTGTGTTTTTAAAAGTGTATATATAAACTTATTATGTTCATATTGTTTTTTGTGTTTATTCATGCCGATATGGAATATTTTGTTCATAGGTGTGTTTCGTGTGTGCACAACAAAACAGCTTGCACTAATATGTGCGTAATACTTTATGCAGGTAAAGAATGTATGGAGAAGCACATTTTAAGACAATGGTGACTTCGACCCCCGATGTTCACTCCACGGATACATCAGCAGATAGAGGGACTCCAAGTAGACAATGATCATCTTCAAGGACTAAATTATAATTTGGAAGCACACAATGCAAATCTCCAAACAGAAAGAGCACAACCGTTTCCGGGAAAGCATCCACGCGCTGAAGCAAATTCTGACTAACCACGGCATACCAAGCAGACAATGATCATCTGAATTTCCACCCGATATATGAAAAGTTTAGGTAACCTAGCTAAAACTTCAAACTCCTTATTGTCATTTTTTTTTTTTTTTTTTTTTTTTTTTTTTTTTTGAGGAAAAACAATATTATGTGTTTAAATCGGTAGAGATAACAGTTTGAATTGCCTTAATTGTCTTTTTTTATTTTTTGAAGGAAAATCAAAATTGAAAAGATGAGAATGCAATCTGTGTTTAAATTTATATAGAGATATATGCAATACCATATTAGGGAGCATAGCCTTTATAAGGGTCCTAATTGATCGTAATCATGTTCCTTTACAAAAAGTTCTTGCTATTGATCAACAAATTGATGTACTGCATCAACAAATAGAGGGACTCCAAGCAGACAATGATCATCTTGAATGACTAAATTATAATTTGGGAGCACACAATGCAAATCTCCAAGCCCAAAGAGCACAATTCCATCACAGAGAGGCTCGTCTCCGGGAAAGTATCCAGGCGCTAAAGCAAATTCTGATTAACCACGGCATTGAATTTCCACCCGATATATGGAGGGGCACGTCTCCGGGAAAGCATCCAGGCACTGAAGCAAATTCTGACTAACCTCGGCATTGAATTTCCACCCAATATATGAAAAGTGTAGGTAACTTAGGTAAAACTTCAAACTTCTTATTGTCTTTTTTTTTTAAGGAAAAACAATATTTATGTGTTTAAATCGGTAGATACAAAACAGTGTCTTTTTTTTTTTTTGAAGGAAAATCAAAATTGAAAAGATGAGAATGCAATCTGTGTTTAAATATATATTGAGATATAATATAGATTGGAGATGCTTGTCATTTTTTGTTTCATCTGTGCAGGATCATGCCCGCTCAATCACACACATACTGACTAGAATCCTCTCTAGTAGAAGTTGCTTGCAAAATATTTCAGTGCAAACCATTTGCTCTGTTAGTGTTCTTTGTGTTTATTTATGATAATAACCTCCCTCCATTATAAGGTTCCAAACATGGTGACCTTTTTAGTTACTGCATCAGTTGCTCGATATTGATCTCCAAAAGCATGCCTTCCTTCCAATGCATATAGGGTTTGTCCATCCTGACATGTCAACAATAGCAATTAGAAAAATGCTCTTGGCTCATAAAGTAGCATCAAGAAACAATAAATTCCTGGGATTAACCGGGGACGTTTTTGCAAAGAAAGGGGAAAATTAGCTTGTGATAAATCATGAGTTACACAAATGAACCGGAAAGCATATTAGTGTTCAGAAATGAACCGGAAAGCATATTATTACCTGTTTTATTGATTTTCAGAAGATTCGAGTCATTTCGTCTTCTGCATCATAAATTAAGAATGGTAAGAAAGAGAGTGAATTTTTATTTCATAGAAAAATCATCAGTGGAAATTGAGTAGTTCAATTTCAATAAATACATCAAATCTCATTCAATGACTAAATTTACGGCATAAAATTCAAAAAGTTCCGGTGCTTCTCTGCAGTTCCGTTGAACTTTTTTGGCATTTTAAGCTCTCAACCAATCAATTGATTCAATTTCAGAAAAATTATGCATTTTTGCAGCTCCCTGCTTTTACCACTGTCAAAGCTGATAAAAAAGAATTCAGTAGGTCTCTTTATTTCTCTTCAACCAATACCGAGTCTATACCAATGTGTTCATCTCCATTAAAGAATACAACACCACATGGTTTTTCATCCAACCAACCGTCTAAATATCACCAATTAACACACAAATGCAATGTGTTCATCTCCATTAAAGAATACAACACCACATGGTTATTCATCCAACCGTCTAAATATCACCAATTAACACACAAATGTTTAGACGAATGTAGGGTTGGCTCAAGTCTACTCAAAATTTATTTTTTTATTTTTTATTATACTAATTCTAGCCCAACCTAAAAAATAATTATTATTATAATTAATCCACCCAACCAAACCTAAGTCAATCAAAGCCAAATAAATCCAGAACCGACTAGGCAACAAAGACAGTCGCCTAAGGCCTCAAAATTTATGGGGCCATACTAAATTTTTTCTCAATTCCTTTTTTTTTTTTTTTAAGGTTATGGGCTTTACTTGAAACGTGATGCAGCTTAAATATTTTGACATTTTCAAAAGTTGATAATTATCTAGTATCTTCTGTGCCATTCAGTCTTCAAAATTTCATTGATCTATGTTGTGCATCGTCGTCGATCGTGACTGCTCAAGCTCAGCTCTTAGATCACGGGAGTCCATATGATCTAGGTCATAGTACCAAAAAAAAAAATCAACATATATGCATGAGATACACTTTCTGTGCGATTCTGTGGTTGAGACACTCTTGTGTCAAGAGTTGAGATGGGTCAATGCCTCTGACAGCTTTATATAAAGCTGATGGTAATGGTAAAGCTCGTTGATACTTCATGGTGGATGGTGGAGACACTTGACTTGACAGCTCAGTTTTTTAGTGAATTTTTAATTTTTATTGCTTTTGGCCAATTTAAAGTGGTCAATGGTATATAAAGCTGATAGCAATGGGGAAAGCTGGTACAACTCAATTTTTTTAATTATTTAAAAAGAAAAATCAAATTATAAAAGCCGCTCTATATGTTTTTTCTTTTTAATTGCTTTTGGCCAATCAGGAGTAACATGGCAAATTTGGATGTTGAATCAATATTTGGGGAGTATATATATGGGGAGATTGCCTTAAAATAAATTGATTAATTCATAATATACGAGGAATGCTAAATATATATATTTCTTTTGCCTTTCAAATTGGTACTTTATGTATTATTGTTGATTAATTTAGTAAACAATGTATTTAAAAGTACGTTTAAAAATTATTATAAATAGACCATAAATTACATTTACAACTTACTAAAATTTTATTTTTAATTCGATTATATTATTCTCTTATAGTATATGTATTGACCTCAAAACACACAAATTATTTAAGCTAAGAGTGTGGTTCGAAAGTAAAACATTATAAACTGAAAATTTTGATTATATTGTTCAAAAGTGTGTATTATTGCATTTTTAATCATGTGTGCAAGATTGAAAAAAAATTAGGAATATAATAACTGATGCTTTCGTGGATACATTTCGGATACATTCCGATACTGTTAACATTTTGATTTTTAATAAATTTGATTTTTAATAAATTTGATTTTTAGAGTAGCATGAGTCACTAATTTTCACATTTTTCCTCTCTTTTACATCAGCTTTTTTCCTCTCTTTTATCTCGTGACTCTACTATGCAAATATCAACAACTTTATGTATCTTTCAAAAGTGATATATCATTATCTCTCTAGCATTAAATTTGATTTTAAGAAATCTGAAGAGAGCAGGTGGGGTATTTTTTACTATACAAATTTTAGGTCAGGCAAAAAAAATAAAAAATAAAAATAAAAATATTAAAAGAATTAGCCCACTTAATCAAGCCCAAGTCAAGTCAACCATCATATTAAAATAATATGATATACTCGGGCCGATCCTAACCCAAGGCAACAAATGGCCTCCTTGTAAATATTCTCCTTTTTGATATATATATCAGCAGCTTGAAAATTCAAAAAAAAAAAAAAAAAAAAAAAAAAAACCAAGGCAGTCGCCTAGGGCCTCAAAATTTACAACCTATGAATGATACGTAGCTAGAGAAGAGAGGATAAGGTACTGTCAAGGACAACAATCCAACCATTATAATATTATTCTTTACGTAGCAATCTATTGTAATTTATTGTTAAATAAAGAGCATTTTAAAGAAATAACAAATCATACTCAATCATGATTTTAACTTTGCAAAAATACCATAATGGCATATAAACATAGTAACATTTTGGACCAATAAAAATTGAACATCGAAGCCTTACGATCTGACTCATAATCCCAGAGTCAATCCTAACTGTCTACACCATTTAAGAAAACACAACCAAACAGATTTTCAACCGTTCAATTCTATTCTTTAAAAGCACACGGATAACCATTTTGAACCATCCGATTCACTTTTACTCCCCCACTATTTTTAGGGCAAATCATTTCAGCCTCCCCAATCGCCTCCATCTCTATACTCATATATTTCAGTTTAATTCTCAACTCTGAACTTGCCCCCTCTCTCTCTGCAACTGCAAACTACAAAATCTACAAGAATCAGAAATTCAAAACCCATATATTTTAGTTTATCTATCTGTCTGCAAGAATTAAAACCTATATCAAAACCCATATCGCCGTTCACAGGCTTCAACCGCTCTCTCTACCCTCAAGCTTGCCCTCCTCTCTCTCTGCAACTGCTAACTTGTACGCATGGGTTTTGTTATTTTTTTTTTTTTAATTTCTATAAATTCTATTTCTAGTTTTTTTTTTTTTTTTTTTTGTCGTTGTTAAGATTTTTTTTTTTTTTTTTTAAATCTTTTTAGAACTAAAAAAAATAATCTTAACAAGAACTTTGACAAGCAAAAGTACACTTAATATAGGGTAAAGCTCTAAAGTTACTTCTTGAAATTTAATATACTTACAAAAAGCATGCTTTTGAGTGAATTCTAGTGTAGTCAATTGTCTAAAGAAACATTGTTAGTTAACTAAAATTCAATTATGTCTAGAAGAAAATTTGAATCTGGGCATGAACAAAAAAAAAAAAAAAAAAAACAAGAAGAATCTGAATTGGATTAGAACTCTTCAGAGATTGAACCTGAAACAATTTTCATCAACATGCCAAGCTGGAAATCTTTTCAGAACTAAAAAAAAAAATCATAACAAGAACTTTGACAAGCAAAAGTACTTAATATAGGGTAAAGTTCTAAAGTTACTTCTTGAAAATTAAAATACTTACAAAAAGCATGCTTTTGAGTGAATTCCATAGTGTTGCCTCACACTCTGCTTCCACTAGTAGATTCTCAAATAGGATTAGTAAATCGGTCAAAAGAAGAGATAGGGTACTGAATGGTGAATTGTTCAGTAACAATTTGGTATTTTTTTTTTATTAATTACCCAAATAGGATTTTCTATATGCCTTAATCAGTCAATTATCTAAAGAAACATTGTTACTTAACAAAAATTGAATTAAACAACAGTTGATTTTGGTTGATATATTTTGATTTAGCCCACCCCCCATTGAGAAATCCTGGATATTTTGTTTTACATAGAAATACAATCTGTGCAATGCACGAAGGATATATTCAATCTTTCTGCCATATTTTTATTTTTAAATTTTGGTTTTTGATTTTCTTTCGTTATTAGAATGCAGAATATCAGGATATTGATTTGTTAATTTTGAAAATTATTCCTAAATTGATGCACTGTACTTTGTTATTGGATGAATTTAACATAAGGGCTGAGTATAATATGTGTTAATCACACATATCCGTAATCACACCTCTCTCTACGAATAGGCGTCCAACATTTTGACTGAAAGCATAATTGGGTTGGGTTGATACATGATACTTATAGTACTTAGATGGTGGTGTTTTAATGGTTATGAATGAGATTGCGAAACCTCTTCCTCACAATTTGAGCGTTTTCTTATTTTTAGGGTTAGCATCGGGCCTTAACATTTAGCAAAAACAAGGTTCAAGAAACATGTCTCCTCAGTCATCAGGTAACAAACTCTTGTTTTTTCTAAAATTTAATTGGCATTTTTTAGCTATTGGTTACGTTTATTTATTTATGTTTTATTTACTGATTTTTTGTTTTTGTTTCCACATACATATATATAATATTGTTATGATGTAATGCTCGAACAATTTATTAATGAGAATTAAAGATTTTGAAGTTTAGTTTTCAATTTCAGAATATATGTTTTACAAGTTTACTAACGCTTTTAAAATTTTTCCTCTTTTGTCCTAATAATATAGGTCTCTTTTCTGAAAGATTAGAGTTGATGGAAATGGGTGGATTTGGCAAAAAATAAATAGGTATTTTTTTTCGCCTAGCTAATTGAATTATTTAAATCCCCTCACCAAAATAATGATCTTGAAGCACATATTGATGATATTCTTGTGCCATAAAATTCAAATTTTCTAACTTCAAGCACTAACGGCACAACTCCAAGAACAAAATGCGAATTCTCTTGGAATATGAAAAGTGTAGGTAACCTAGGTAAAACTTGAAACAACTCATTGTCTATTTTTGAAGGAAAAATACTATTATGTTTAAATCGGTAGATACAAAACAATTTGAATCTCTTTTAGCTTCCTGTTATTTTCAGGTTCAAGTGTTGGGGTAGTGCGATATAATATTATTAAAACGCCTTAATTGTCAATTTTTTTTAAGAAATATCAAAATTGAAAAGATGAGAATGCAATCTAGAGATATAATATAGATTGAAGATGCTTGTTATTTTCTGTTTCATCTGTGCAGGATCACTCAATCCACACACATACTGACTAGAATCCTCTCTAGTAGAAGTTGCTTCCAAAATATTTTAATACAAACCATTTGCTCTGTTATTATTCTTTGTGTTTATTTTTTATAATAGCATGTTAAAAAATTCCTTAAATGGTAGGTGAGAGTTTGAGAGTCCAAAGGAGCAAATGAGTACCCTCCATTAAAATTATTCCATCCAGATACCAATATCCATCGATGCTTTAAGGGGAATATGAGAATCTTGGTAACACAACTGGTTACATTTGTGATCTTCTGTTTGTAATATCCCGATCTTGACTTTCAAATTTAGCTTATGAATGCCATTTAAAACATTGTTTTGCCTTTTGAGAACCCGTAGGAGGATTCTTGAACCGATAGCCAACTATTGGGTTGAAAAAGAATTCTTCACTGCCCTTTTTGAACCGATACCACATCTGGGAACCGGTGGCCAAAGTGCGTCGGAAAGGCTTCTGACCTTTTTGAACTGGTACTACAGTTGGGAACCGGTACTAGGAGTCCTGACAGCATTAGAATTTCAGAGATAATTTTGGAATATCCGACTCCAAAAATTAGTTTGTGATTATGAGTTACCAACAATTGGATCTTGGGTAATGCTCAACCAAGCATTGCAAATTGCAACATCTTGATCAGATGTGAATAACTAAATAAAAATCAAATAAAAATATGGTACAACATACAAATGCTAAGTTTAACGTCGAAAGCTCGACAGCATGCTAAATTTAACGTCAATAGCTCAACGAAAACCTGATCTCTTTAGTCCAACTAAATAGGATCATGAAGTTCTACTGACTCCACTGTGCCTCTTTGCACACTACCCTCTATGTAGGGCTTCAGTCTCTGTCCATTCACTAACTTTTACTTTTTTTATTTTTTATAGGTAAATGCACCGAAAGAGACTGTATCAACTAGAATACAGCTTGGTAAACTAGTCTTTGAAGAGGTAATACATCTTCTCCATAAAATTGGCATATTTTAATACTTCTATGTAAACATGACATATTTTTCTTTTTTAGAATAGTTTAGTCTTTGAAAATTCTTGAGTACCCAATAAGGTTTAGGAACTCCACCTCGTTTTTCCATTGGTGATAACAGATCATTGAAATCACCAATGATAAGCCAACAATCATCCCAGAACTTCTGCCATCTCTTAAGATAGGCCCACTGTGCCGCACGAATGACATCCTCAGTGCTGGCATAAATAAAAGTAAGGGTCCAAGCTCATTCCCTGGCTGAAGTAGAATTGGCAGTTCCTTACTTGTAACTTGCAGCTTATGTGTTCATAATAGGATCCAAAGTTTTGCTGGGGAATTTATAATTAATTATTTTTGGGTCTTCCCGAACCTAACTCTGGTCAAAGGTTGGGCCTGGGCAAGGATGCAGAATTAAAGAATATTGTTAGTATTTAAAATTATTTCTAATCTACTAATATTTTTAATATTATTTTTTGTTGTTCCAGTAATTTTATTTTTTACTGACTGTTTAGGTTTAAACTGGTTTTGGTTATGTTAACATAATATATTGATAAGAGTTGGTTAAAGGTAATGTTAAAATGCCTTGTTAATTTAAGATCAAGTTTGTGATGACCCAACATGAATTGGACTT
Organism: Cornus florida; assembly: GCF_030987335.1. Lineage (NCBI taxonomy): Eukaryota > Viridiplantae > Streptophyta > Magnoliopsida > Cornales > Cornaceae > Cornus > Cornus florida. Next base: position 545,584 of record NW_026775577.1, on the reverse strand, counting down.
GAGTTGAACTTGCTTGAACATCACATATTGCTTGGATTCCTGCTTAAAAAATAATCTTTTTATTGTTTAATGTTTCACACAAGGTATTCTTAATTAGTGATTTCATGAGCACATTCAAAGAGAAAAAATGGAAGTTCTTATACGAGGTTACGTTGTGCAATGTGCATTAGTGGGTGAATATATGCTTATGTGTTTATTCACGAGGAAATGTCTATTCATAGTTCTTTTATAATGTAGATTTCTTAGTTTCACTTTATTTCCTTGAGTTGTATTATATCACTTGAAAGTCAAATATGGTCATGTGATATTTTTATTTATTTGTTTGTTTATATATATTTTTTGTTGGGGATTTTATGTGAAAAATACCTACTGTGTTAAGTCTTAAGCGAGCTGGCCAGCATTAAGATATGAACAGGAAATAATTCTATACTACCTCTCTGTTTGCTATTGGACTCATTGCACGGCAATGTGTTTCCCTTCTCAGTACCCACATCATGGTTTGTTTAATTTCTAACAGAAGTTGTAAATTGTGAATTTTTTTATTGTTTATAGCTGCCATGGTATATAAATGTACCATTGTACCATTGAAGAATGACAAAAAAATTGGTGATTACTATGACCCTGTGACATGTACCATCCGAGCACTTTCTTCAATTTTTGGACTAAACAGAAGAGTCATGATAGATATAGAAAGATCGTTTGCTTTTCCCAACTTTGGATCTCTATCATTGTTGAATGAAGTGTTGTAACCTAAGCTAAAAGTTTTTGGTATTGGAGATAAGAATTACCATTATTTGTTTGTTTATTTATTTTATAAGGTTTTTATGCATTCATTTGATTATTATTGTTTAATTATTTACATGTGTGTTTTTAAGTGTGTATATATAAACTTATCACCACCTGGATCTTATGTTCATAGTGTTTTTTGTGTTTATTTATGGACAGGTGTCCGTTGTTCGTTCATATGAACACACAGTGCGATGATTTGTGCTTCATGAGGAACTATTTTCCTCCAAATTCAGACCCTGAAAACTATAGGATCGTATTAACTGGGTACGGCGATGCACATTTTAAAAGGTTGTTGGATTTGACCGATAATGAAGAGGAAAGGAATTTGTTCGCTGCTTGCGTAATTCTTCAAGCGGCACTCATCGTTGCAATACCATTGTAGGGGAACATAGGCATTATAAGTGACCTGCTTGCAAAACTGTAAGAGGATAGAGAGGGACTCCTAGCAGAGAATGCTGCTCTTCTACAAGAAAATAATGATCTCAAAGCACATATTGCTCTTCTTTAGAATCAAATAGGGCAACTCTAAGAACAAAATGTGACCGCAACATTCCAATTCAACCCGACATGTAGGCAAATTCTGATTCTGAGGGACCGAAACATTTCTATTTTGTAAAAACTAGACATTTTTATTCTGTAATAACTAATAACTTACCTGCTACAAGGTTAACTATCTATCTTTTGGACTAGAGGACAAACTTTTTAGTAATGCTTGCTAGTGTTTTATTTGCTAGTATTTTAATCTTTAGCCGCCTTAAACTGGCTAAGTGGGTAAACACATTAAACAGGTTAAGCGGGTAAACATATTAAACAGGTCGTGTTTGTTGTGTCTAACATGACTCGTTTATTAAATAGATTACACGTGTCGTGTCGTGTCTTCATGTCATGTTTGGGTTAACATGTTTAGTGTTATATTTGTAGGTCGACTATTATGACATGCGACTACCCCTAATGCCTTTCAATGCATATAGGTTTTGTGCATCTTGACATGACAACAATACCAATTAGAAAAATGCTCTTGGCTCGTAAAGTAGCATCAAGAAACAATAAATAGCTGGGATTATCTGGGGACGTTTTGGCAAATAATTGGTTCTGTATAAAGCAAATCAAATTTGGAAAAGTTGATATCCAACTCCAGAAAAGGGAACCGGAAAGCTTGTTATTACCTTGTCTTTTACTGATTTCTAGAAGATTGGAGTCATTTCATCCCCTGCATCATAAATTAAGAACAGTAAGAAAGAGTGAATTTTGATTTCATAGAAAACTCATCAGTGAAAATTGTGTAGTTCAATTTCAATAAATACATCAAATCTCATTCAATGACTAAATTTACGACATAAAATTCAAAAAGTTCCTATGCATTTTTGCAGCTCCCTGCTTTTACCACTCTCAAAGCTGATAAAAAATAATTCCTTTGGTCTCTTTATTTCTCTTCAACCAATATCGAGACCATACCAATGTGTTCATCTCCATTCTTTATTTCTCTTCAACCAATATCGAGTCTATACCAATGTGTTCATCTCCATTAATGAATACAACCAATTGTCCAAATATCATCAATTAACACACAAATTTTTTGACGAATATTCGTGATTTATTCTTATAAGGTCGTGAATTTTAATTCGAAAGTTAAATATATTTGCAACTGTAGATAATATAAGTTAACTCAATCAACCAAAAAATCTCGTAAAATTAATTCATTTTTATAAATAGTCGACTAAGCTATTTTTTCAATTCATTGTAAGTTTCAACAATATAAAACATATGATTTATTTTCATAATTAAAGTTCTAAAAGAAAAAATATATATATATACCTATAATTAAAGGAGTTTTTAAAAGTTTGATAAAATCATATTTAACAGAATTATGTCAAAAGAAAAATTAAATGAATTGACGATATTATATATTAAAAAAGATACTTTAACAAAATGTGAATATAATAATCTAATTAGTAACATGAGTGTGTTTTTTAAATAAATACTATTAAATATTTTTTATATTAATTTATTATACATTAAAAGGTCAATTTTTTTTTTCCGCCTAAAACTTCAAATTACAACATGGAAACCATGCTTATACAGTAAAACGGCAGCGTTTTTTATTTCTGTTTTTATTTTTTTTTCTGGTTCAATGAATACAGAGGGGCACGGTTAAAAGCGTTGAAATGAATGCTGATTTTTTTTATTATTTTGGGACACTACTTAGAGGATTTTTTGTTATTATTATTTTTATTTTGAAAAACTACTTAAAATAAAAAAAATTAATTTCAAGAAAAGGTAGCACGGTTTTCAAAAAGAAAAGATAAAAAGCTGTTCTCATTCATTAACATGTCAGTTTATTGTGATTAAACCATACATCAGAGCATCGGTGGGGTGGGTCCCAATTGCCATAAGGGCTAATTATTACTCTTAAAACTCCTCCGTCCATCCCAATTTAACTCGCAAGAATTAAATGGTTATTCATATGTAATTTATGTATGGGACACAATTGAGCGAGTCTGTCTGTACGGTTACGTGTTCAAGCAATTTTTCATGACATAGTGAGTGGGTTTCATGATCTCTTCTTGATTTATTACAGTGAAATTTCATCTTTTTCTGTCGGTAGCCAAAGTTTTTTGTACCATGTAAAATGTTAAGTGTTGCATGTCACTATTTCTGAAAAATGTTTTTAATGAGAAATCATGTCAATTCAATTTATGAGAGTCATAATTTTTTAAAAGTGACACTTTTTATAAGATGGAGGAAGTATTATGTAGCATAGATTACAGAAATTTTTTTAAACTGTTAGAAAAAAATTAGGGCATGTTTGACACGTTTTTTGTTTTTAGGGAATTAATTTTTTCGGGTATTGTAACCCTGAAAACGCGTTTGGTTAAAAATATTTTTTTTTGTATGATAATAAAACGTTTCGTGAATAGAAGTCAAAATATCATCGATACTTTTACATATTTCTGCACCGTAAAAAAATGTTTGAAATGACCTTTTTGATTTAGCTATTATATTTTTAAAATTTACAACACTCTTTTATCATTTTTTTTATTTTTTTATTTATTTATTTATTTTTTTTTTTATTACGTTTACAACAAATAGATATTACCAACCCAATTACCATTCAAAATACCTTATAATGAAATATTTACTTTGTTTTTTATTAAAAAAAAAAATGCAAAAGACAACATTTTTCCTTGACTTTTTTTTTTTTTTTATCCTTTCCTTACAAACGCGTTCATTAAGCTATGTTTGGTACGGTGGGAAAGAAAAGAAAAGAAATGATAATATTAATTAGGGTGAACTACATTAAACCCATTTTTTTAACTGTGTTTTTCACTAAACCCACCTTTTCTATTTTTTCGTCAAAAAAACCCCCCCTCGACTATTAGAGGGGGTGATTTAACTAACCTCCGTTAATAAACTATTAGAGGTGTGTGGTTTAATTCTCAAATATATATATATATATATAGCAAATAAATTTAAAGAAAAAAAACTTAGATTTATATTGGCAAAAAAAAAATTAGGCATTATTTCTGGTAGTGTTCCTTTAATAAATCTATATAAAATGAAAATCAATAAAAACCAAATAAATGAATGCACAATATAATTCTCAAATATATATATATATATATATATATATAGCAAATAAATTTCAAGAAAAAAAAACTTAGATTTATATTGGAAAAAAATCATTGCAACAACATGCATTCTTATTCTTGTTCAACTTCTTTTATTTACCCATCATTATAGTATTATATATAATTTGTATCATAATATAATGGTATATATAATATACATCATTAAATATTATTTAAATATATTTTCATTTTCATCTAGCCTTCGTACCAATACAAATCTAGGGTTTTTTTTTTTTTTTTTCATCTAGCCTTCATATATATAGGCTTCATATATATAGCCTTCATATCTAGCCTTCATATATATATCTAGGTTTTTTTTTTATTTCATATATATATAGCCTTCATATCTAGCCTTCATATATATAGGCTTTATTAATCTAGGTTTTTTTTTTGTTTTTTTTTTCTTGAAATTTATTTACTATATATATATATATATATATATATATATATATATATATATTTGAAAATTATATTGTGCATTCATTTATTTGGTTTTATTAATTTTCATTTTATATAGATTTATTAAAGGGACGCTACTAGAAATAATGCCTAATTCATACCAATATAATTCCCAAATATATATATAGCAAATAAATTTTAAGAAAAAAAAAAAAAAAAAAAAAAAAAAAAAAAAAAAACCTAGATTTATATTGGTATGAAGGCTAGATGGAAATGAAAATATATTTAAATAATATTTAATGATACAAATTATATATACCATTATATTATGATACAAATTATATATAATATTATAATGATGGGTAAATAAAAGAAGTTGAACAAGAAGAAGAGTACATGTTGTTGCAATGGTTTTTTTTTTCCAATATAAATCTAGGTTTTTGTTCTTGAAATTTATTTGCTATATATATATATTTGAGAATTATATTGTGCATTCATTTATTTAATTTTTATTGATTTTCATTTTATATAGATTTATTAAATGGGTACTACCAGAAATAATGCCTATTTTTTTTTTTTCTTGCCAATATAAATCTAGGTTTTTTTTTTCTTAAAATTTATTTGCTAGATATACATATACATATATATATATATATATATATATATATATATATATATATATATTTGAGAATTAAATCACCCCCTCTAATAATTAGTTAACGAAAGTTAGTTAAATCACCACCTCTAATAGTCGAGGGGGGTTTAATGTAGTTCACCCTATTAATTACGAATGAAAAGAAAGGAAATGGAATGATAAGATAATTTTAATCCCCTATCGTATTTGGTTAAATAATGAAAAAAATGAAAGAAATGGATAATAATCATGTTTAAGAAAAAAAAAAAAATTATTTTAATAAATTTACTATTATATAAAAGATAAATATATATTTGAGAATTAAATCACCCCCTCTAATAATTAGTTAACGGAAGTTAATTAAATCACCCCCTTTAATAGTTGAGGGGAGTTTAATATAGTTCACCCTATTAATTATGAATGAAAAGAAAGAAAAGTGAATGATAGGATAATTTTAATTTCTTATCATCTTTGGTTAATTAATGAAGAAAAAAAAAGAATGGATAATAATTATATTTGAGAAAAATATATATATATATATTTTAAATAAATTTACTATTATATAAAAGATAAATCTATTTTTCTTGAAGGTCTAATATTGTTTTTTTCTCTCACAATCCTTCAAATCCTGGATCCAAACACCCTTAATGTTCCCGGTACCTACGGCCTACTCTAGAGTCACTCTCAATCGCAACAAAATGCAGCAGATGTGAGTTGTAACAGTACTGCTTTATAAAGCAGACTAGCTGTAAAGTGCTGTATACGTACAGTCAAAGATTTGAAACCAATTTTGAAATCAGCAAAAGCTGAGACATTATTGCATGCGTCACAGATTCCCACGCTTATTTGTATTACAGCACTATTTTATCAATTAATTAGGGCAAATCATTTCAGCCTCCCCAATTGCCTATTTTTAGGGCAAAGCATTTCAGCCTCCCTAATCACCTCCATCTCTATTCTCGTTCTCAACTCTCTCTCTCTCTCTGCAACTGCAAACCACAAGATCTACATGAATCAAAAGTTCAAAACCCATATATTTCAGTTGATCTATCCGCAAGATTCAAAAGTTCAAAACCTATTACCTATATCAAAACATATATAGGCGTATCATTTCAGGTTGTTCAAAAAGTCAAAACCCTTATCTTTCAGTTTCCAACGCCCGCTATTCCAGTTCAGGTTCGACGTTCGCAAGCTTCAGCCGCTGTCTCTCAACCAATCAAGGTCTGTAATTCTTGTTTTACAAACTAAATCCTATTTTGTGAAATTTTTTATGATCTTTTTTATAGATTTTTTTTATTTTTTTATTTATTTATTTTTTTAATATAAAGTAACAAAATTTGCATTGCATTTTGAGGTAATCACGGTAATCTGTTATTTATTTATTTATTATTATTATTTTTTGATGTTGTCAACTATGTCTACAAGAAAATTTGAATCTGGGCATGAAAAAAGAAAAAAGAAAAAAAAGAATCTGAATTGGATTAGAAATCTTCAAAGATTGAATCTGAAACAATATATATCAACATGCCAAGTTTTTTGAAGATGGAAGTCTTTTCAGAACTAAAAAAAATAAAATCATAACAAGCACTTTGACAAGCAAAAGTACTTAATATAGGGTAAAGCTCTAAAGTTACTTCTTGAAAATTAAAATACTTACAAAATGCATGCTTTTGAGTGAATTCCATAGTGTTGGATGGGACTTGCCATGAACTACCTCACACTCTACTTCCACTAGTAGATTCTCAAATAGGATTTGTAAATTGGTCAAAAGAAGAGAAAGGGTACTGAGTGGTGAATTGTTTAGAAATAAATTGGTATTTTTTTTTTATTAATTACCCAAATAGGATTTTCTATGCCTTAATCAGTCAATTGTCTAAAGAAACATTGTTAGTTAACTAAAATTGAATTAAACAGCAGTTGATTTTGGTTGATATATTTTGATTTAGCCCACCCCATTGAGAAATCCTAGATGTATTGTTTCACATAGAAATACAATCTGTGTAATGCACGAAAGATATATTCAATCTTTCTGTCATATTTAAATTTTCAAATTTTGATTTTTGATTTTTGATTTTCTTTTATCATTAGAATGCAGAATATCATGATATTGATTTGTTAATTTTGAAAATTATTCCTAAACTGATGCTTTGTACTTTGTTATTGGATTAATTTAACATAAGAGCTGAGTATAATATGTGCTAATCACACCTATCCATAATCACACCTCTCTCTACGAATAGGTGTCCAACATTTTGACTGAAAGCATAGTTGGGCTGGGTTGATACATGATTACGTAGATGGTGGTGTTTAAATTGTTATGAGTGAGATTGTGAGATCTCTTCCTCATAACTTCAGTGTTTTCTTATTTTTAGGGTTAGCATCGGGCCTTAACATTTAGCACGAATAAGGTTCAAGAAACATGCCTCCTCAGTCAGCAGGTAACAAATTCTTACTTTTTCTAAAATTTTAATTGGCATTTTTAGCTATTGGTTAGGTTTATTTATTTATGTTTTACATACTATTTTTTGTTTTTGTTGTAAATACATATATATAATATTGTTATGATGTGATGCTCGAATAATTTATTAATGGGAATTAAAGACTTGGAAGTTTAGTTTTCAATTTTAGAATATATGTTTTACAAGTTTATTAACGCTTTAAAAACTTTTCCTTTTTTGTGCTTGATAATATAGGTCTCTTTTATGGAAGAAGAGAGTTGATTGGTATGGGAGGAATTGGAAAAAAGGAAATAGGTATGTTTTTCTTTGCCTAGCTAATTGAATTATATAAATCCCCTTACCCTGTGACATGTACCATCCGAGCACTCTTTCTTTCTTCAATTTTTGAACTAAACAGAAGAGTCATGATAGATATAGAGAGATCACTTGCTTTTCCCAACTTTGGATCTCTGTTGTTCTTGAATGAAGTGTTGTAACCTAAGCTAAAAGTTTTTGGTATTGGAGATAAGAATTACCATTATTTGTTTGTTTATATATATTATAAGGTTTTTGTGCATTCATTTGATTACTATTGTTTAATTATTTACATGTGTGTTTTTAAGTGTTTATATATAATCTTATCACCACCTGGATCTTATGTTCATAGTGTTTTTTGTGTTTATTCTTGTAGATATGGACAGGTGTCGGTCGTGTATTCATAACCGAACACGGTGTGATAGTTGTACTTCCTCCAGATTCAGACCCTGCTAACCATTTGAACGTATTAACCGTGTACGGCGAGGGACATTTTAGAATGTTGTTGGGTTTGACCGATGATGAAGCGAAAAGGCATTTGCTTCTTGCCTAATTCTTCAAGCCGCACTCATCGTTGCAGTAGCATTGTGGGGCTCATCGTTGCAGTACCATTGTGGGGAGCATAGGCGTTATAAGATAGCTGATTGATGAGAATTTGGCTACTATGGAGCAAATAGGTGTACGTAATCAACAAATTGCAATACTGTAAGAGGAAAGAGACTGACTCCTAGCAAACACAATTTCATTCTTGAGAATGAAATATGACAACTTCAGAATGAAAGACGGCAACTACGGGAAGAAAATGCAAACATTGTGCGTCTCAAGCAAATTATGAGGCGGTACAACGCTCCGATTCCCCGTGACGTGTAGGCAAATTCTGAGGTCCTTTTTAGCCATCACATTTGAGATTTTCTTATGAATGTCATTTAAAACATTGTTCTTACTTCAATGTTTTTAATATTATTATTTTTTTGTTCCAGTAATTTAATTTTTTACTGACTGTTTAGGTTTAAACTGGTTTTGGTTATGTTAACATAACCTCGTCAATTTAAGATGATGACCCAACATGAATTGGACTTGAGTTGAACTTGCTTGAACATCACATGTTGCTTGGATTCCTGCTTAAAGAATAATCATTTTTATTGTCTATTGTTTCACACGAGATATTCTTAATTAGTGATTTCATGATCACATTCAAAGAGGAAAATGGAAGTTCTGATACGATGTTACGTTGTGCAATGTATGCTTATGTGTTTATTCATGAGGAAATGCCTATTCATAGTTCTTTTTTAATGTAGATTTCTTAGTTTCACTTTATTTCCTTGAAGTTGTATTATATCAAAATATGGTCGTGTGATATTTTTATTTTATTTATTTATATATATATTTTGTTGGGGGTGTCGCGTGCAAAATACCTTCTTAGTTTCACTTTATTTCCTTGAAGTTGTATTATATCAAAATATGGTCATGTGATATTTTTATTTTATTTTATTTATTTATTTATATATTTTGTTGGGGGTGTCACGTGCAAAATACCTACTGTGTTGAATGATGCCTTGTAACCAGACGAGGCAAAGAATGTTGGTCCGGAGTGTGCAATGTTGAATGAAGTGTTGTAACCTAAGTTAAAGGTTTTTGGTTTATACATATTGGAGATAAGAATATTCTTGGTCCAGAGTGTGCGATGTTGATTGAAGTGTTGTAACCCAAGTTAAAGGTTTTTGGTTTATATATATTGGAGATAAGAATATTATTGTTTAATTATTTAATTGTGTGTTTTTAAGTGTGTGTATATAAACTTATTATGTTCATAGTGTTTTTTGTATGTGCACAACAAAACAGTGTGCACCAGTATGTGCGTAATGAGGAGATAATTTTCCTCTTGGTTCTAACCCTCTATACTTTATGTAAGTAAAGAATGTGTACAGAAGCACATTTTAAGACAATGGTGACTTCAGCCCCTGGAGTGATACATTTGCTCGCTGTTTAATTCTCCAATCTAGAATTATAACCCCAATACCATATTGGGGGAGCACAGACACCCCAATACCATATTGGGGGAGCATAGACCTTATAAGGGTCCTGATTGATTGTAATCATGTTCTTTTACAAGAAGTTCTTGCTATTGATCAACAAATTGATGTACTACATCAGCAGATAAAGGGACTCCAAGCAAACAATGATCATCTTCAAGGACAAAATCATAATTTGGGAGCAAACAATGCAAGTAGCACAATTACAGCAGAGAGTCACGTCATGTAATCATGTTCTTTTACAAGATGTACTGTATCAGCAGATAAAGGGACTACAGACAATGATCATCTTCAAGAATTAAATCATAATTTTGGGAGTACACAATGTAAATGTCCAAGCCCAAATAGCACAATTCCTGCAGAGAGAAGCACATCCGATTTATGAAAAGTGTAGGTAACCTATGTAAAACTTCAAACTTCTTATTGTCTATGTTTTTTGAAGGAAAAACAATATTATGTGTTTAAATCCGTAGATACAAAACAGTTTGAATTGCCTTAATTGTCTATTTTTTTTTTTGAAGGAAAATCAAAATTGAAAAGATGAGAATGCAATCTGTGTTCAAATCTATATAGAGCTATAATATAGATTGTAGATGCTTGTCATTTTTGTTTCATCTGTGCAGGATCATACTCGCTCAATCGCACACACACACTGACTAGAATCCTCTCTAGTAGAAGTTGCTTGCAAAATATTTCAGTGCAAACCATTTGCTTTGTTAGTGTTCTTTGTGTTTGTTTATGATAATAACATATTAAAAATTTCCTAAAATTGGTAGGTGAGAGTTTAAGAGTCCAAAGGAGCAAATGAGTACCCTCCCTCCATTATAAGGTTCCAAACATGGTGACCTTTTAGTGTTACTGCATCAGTTGCTCGATATTGATCACCAAAAGCATGTCTTCCTTCCAATGCATATAGGGTTTGTCCATCCTGACATGACAACAATAGCGATTAGAAATTTATGGCGACCTGACCCAAGGCAACAAAGACAGTCCCCTAGGGCCTCAAAATTTATGGCGCCATCAGACTTATAGGCCATAACAAAATTGTGGGGCCATACTAAAATTGTTCTCAATCCTTTTTTTTTTTTAAAGGTCATGGGCTTTACTTGAAACGTGATGCAGCTTAAATATTTTGACATTTTCAAAAGTTGATAATTTTTTTTTATTTATCATTGCTAAACATAAGCTGAACTTACAACAAGAAAACCAGGAAAACGACCCAACAAGAGACAACATTGGTGACCACACAAAACAAACCATGCATCACACTAGGAAGCGACACATGCCCCACCAACTGACACCAAACGTGGCCCATGCGAAGCGAAAAAAAGCAAGCTGCAGCAACAGCCACACACAAGCATAACTGGTTGGGATTGACGTGGCATGAATTCAGCGCTACAACCAGCAAACCCAACACCGGCCGGTGACCTCGCCGGAATCAGAAGCAGAAAGTGCAGCCAAAGGGGCAGCAAAACTGCAGCAAGACGAGCAAATCCAGGGACACAAACGGGGGAAATCTTGAGTCTTCAAATTTTCATTGATCTATGCTGTGCATTGTCGTCGATCGTGACTGCTCAAGCTCAGCTCTTAGATCACGGGAGTCCATATGATCTAGGTCATGGTACCAAAAAAAAATCAGCCTATATGCATGAGATACACATTCTGTGGTATTCTGTGGTTGAGACACTCTTGTGTCAAGAGTTGAGATGGGTCAATGCCTCTGACAGCTTTATATAAAGCTGAAGGTAATGGTAAAGTTTCGTTGATACTTGATGGTAGAGACACTTGACTTGACAGCTCAGTTTTTTAATGAATTTTTAATTTTTATTGCTTTTGGCCAATTTAAAGTGGTCAATGGTATATAAAGCTGATAGCAATGGGGTAAAGCTGGTACAACTCAATTTTTTTACTTATTTAAAATAATTTTAAAAAAATCAAATTGAGAAAATAGCTCTATATGTTTTTTCTTTTTAATTGCTTTTGGCCAATCACAAGTAATATTGCAAACTTGCATGTTGAATCAATATTTGGGGAGTATATTTGGAGAGATTGCCTTAAAATAAATTGATTAATTCATAATATATGAGGAATGCTAAATATATATATTTCTTTTGCCTTTCAAATTGGTACCTTGTGTATCATTGTTGATTAATTTAGTTAAAAATATATTTAAAAGTACGTTTAAAAATTATTATAAATAGACCATAAATTACATTTACAAGTTACTAAAATTTTATTTTTAATTCGATTATATTATTCTCTTATAGTACGTGTATCGACCTCATAACACACAAATTATTTAAGTTAGGAATGCGGTTCGAAAGTAAGACATTAAAAACTTATCCCTGAATTCCTGACAATGTCGTTATATCCCTGAAAATTTTGATTATATTCTTGAAAAGTGTGTATTATTGCATTTTGAATCATGTGTGCAAGATTGAAAAAAATTCACAAATATAATAACTGATGCTTCCGTGGATACATTTCGGATACATTCCGATACCGTTAACATTTTGATTTTTAATAAATTTGAATTTTAGAGTAGCATGAGTCACTAATTTTCACATTTTTTTCCTCTCTTTTACATCAGCTTTTTTCCTCTCTTTTATCTATGCAAATATCAACAACTTTATGTATCTTTCAAAAGTGATACATCATTATCTCTCCAGCATTAAATTTGATTTTAAAAAATCTAAAGAGAGCTGGTGGGGTATTTTATAATACATTAATTTTAGGTCAGCCAAAAAAATAATAATAATAATAAAAAATAATAAAATTATTAAGAGAATTAGCCAACTTAATCAAGCCCAAGTCAAGTGTCATATTAAAATAAAAGGCTCAAGCCAAATATACTCAGGGCTGGTCCTAACCCAAGGCAACAAACCGGTCGCCTAGGGCCTCAAAATTTACACCTATGAATGATAAGTAGCTAGAGAAGTGAGAATAAGGTACTGTCAAGCACAACAATCTAACCACTATAATATTATTCTTTACCTGGCAATCTATTGTAATTTATTGCTAAGTAAAAAGCATTATAAGGAAATAACAAATCTTACTCAATCATAGTTTTAACTTTGCAAAAACACCATAATGGCATATAAACATGGTAACATTTTGGACCAATAAGAATTGAACATTCAAGTCTCACGATCCGACTAATAATCCCAGAGTCAATCCTAGCCGTCCACACCAGTTAAGAAAACACAACCAAATAGATTTTTAACCGTTCGATACTATTCTTGAAAAGCACACGGATAACCCCCCTCCCCCTCCACATTCACCTCCATCTCTATACTCGTTCTCAACTCTGAACTTGCCCTCTCTCTCTCTCTGCAACTGCAAACTACAAAATCTACAAGAATCAGAAGTTCAAAACCCATATATTTCAGTTTATCTATCTGTCTGCAAGAATTAAAACCTATATCAAAACCCATATCGGCATATCATTTCAGATTTTTCAAAAAATTCAAACCCATATCTTTCAATTTTCATCGCCCGCTGTTCCAGTTCGGGTTCGCCGTTCGCAAGCTTCAACCGCTGTCTCTCAACTCTCAAGCTTGCCCTCCTCCTCTCTCTCTCTGCAACTGCTAACTTGTACGTATGGGTTTTGTTATTTTTTTTTATTATTTCTATAAATTCTATTTCTGGTGGTGTTTTTTTTTTTTTTTATTTCTGGAAATCTTTTCAGAACTAAAAAAAATAATCTTAACAAGAACTTTGACAAGCAAAAGTACACTTAATATAGGGTAAAGCTCTAAAGTTACTCCTTCAAATTTAAAATACTTACAAAAAGGATGCTTTTGAGTGAATTCCAGTGTAGTCAATTGTCTAAAGAAACATTTTTAGTTAACTAAAATTCAATTATGTCTAGAAGAAAATTTGAATCTGGGCATGAAAAAATAAAAAAAAAAATCTGAATTGGATTAGAAATCTGCAGAAATTGAATCTGAAACAATTTTCATCAACATGCCAAGCCGGAAATCTTTTCAGAACTAAAAAAAAATCATAACAAGAACTTTGACAAGCAAAAGTACTTAATATAGGGTAAAGCTCTAAAGTTTCTTCTTGAAAATTAAAATACTTACAAAAAGCATGCTTTTGAGTGAATTCCATAGTGTTGGAAAGGGCTTGCCATGAGCTACCTCACACTCTGCTTCCACTAGTAGATTCTCAAGTAGGATTAGTAAATTGGTCAAAAGAAGAGATAGGGTACTGAATGGTGAATTGTTCAGCAATAAATTGGTAATTTTTTTTTTTTATTATTAATTACCCAAATAGGATTTTCTATATGCCTTAATCAGTTAATTGTCTAAAGAAACATTCTTAGTTAACTAAAATTGAATTAAAAAACAGTTGATTTTGGTTGATATATTTTGATTTAGCTCACCCCATTGAGAAATCCTAGATGTTTTGTTTCACATAGAAATACAATATGTGCAATGCACGAAGGATATATTCAATCTTTCCCATATTTTTATTTTTAAAATTTGGTTTTTGATTTTCTTTCGTTATTAGAATGCAGAATATCAAGATATTGATTTGTTAATTTTGAAGATTATTCCTAAACTGATGCATTGTACTTTGTTATTGGATTAATTTAATATAAGAGCTGAGTATAATATGTGTTAATCACACCTATCCGTAATCACACCTCTCTCTACAGATAGGTGTCCAACATTTTGATTGAAAGCATAGTTGGGTTGGGTTGATACATGGTACTGATAGTACTTAGATGGTGGTGTTTTAATGGTTATGAGTGAGATTGTGAAATCTCTTCCTCACAATTTGAGTGTTTTCTTATTTTTAGGGTTAGCATCGGGCCTTAACATTTAGCAAGAACAAGGTTCAAGAAACATGTCTCCTCAGTGATCAAGTAACAAACTCTTACTTTTTCTAAAATTTTAATTGGCATTTTTTAGCTATTGGTTACGATTATTTATTTATGTTTTACATATGATTTTTTGTTTTTGTTTCCACATACATATATATAATATTGTTATGATGTGATGCTCGAACAATTTATTAATGGGAATTAAAGACTTTGAAATTTAGTTTTCAATTTCAGAATATATGTTTTACAAGTTTATTAACGCTTTTAAAATTTTTCCTCTTTTGTCCTAATAATATAGGTCTCTTTTCTGAAAAAAGAGAGTTGATGGGAATGGGTGGATTTGGCAAAAAGAAAATAGGTATGTTTTTTTTGCCTAACTAATTGAATTATTTAAATCCCCTTACCAAAATAATGATCTTGAAGCACATATTGATGATATTCTTGTGCCACAAAATGCAAATTTTCTAGCTTCAAGAGCTAACAGCACAACTCCAGGAACAAAATGCGAATTCTTAAGCAAATTCCTCCTGGAATATGAAAAGTGTAGGTAACCTAGGTAAAACTTGAAACACCTCATTGTCTATTTTTGAAGGAAAAACAGTATTATGTTTAAATTGGTAGATACAAAACAATTTGAATCTCTTTTAGGTTATTGTTATTTTCAAGTTCAAGTGTTAAGGTAGTGCGATATAATATTATTAAAACGCCTTAATTGTCAATTTTTTTTAAGAAATATCAAAATTGAAAAGATGAGAATGCAATCTAGAGATATAATATAGATTGTAGACGCTTGTTATATTTTGTTTCATCTGTGCAGGATCATGCTCACTCAATCCACACACACATACTAACTAGAATCCCCTCTAGTAGAAGTTGGTTCCAAAATATTTTAATCCAAACCATTTGCTCTGTTATTATTCTTTGTGTTTATTTATGATAATAGCATGTTAAAAATTTCCTAAAATGGTAGGTGAGAGTTTGAGAGTACAAAGGAGCAAATAAGTACCCTCCACTAAAATTATTCCATCCAGATACCCATGTCGTGTCGGCACCAATGCTTTAAGGGGAATATGAGAATCTTGGTAACATAACTGGTTACATTTGTGATCTTCTGTTTGTAATATCCCGATCTTGACTTTCAAATTTAGCTTATGAATGCCATTTAAAACATTGTTTTGCCTTTTGAGAACCCGTAGGAGGATTCTTGAACCGATAGCCAACTATTGGGTTGAAAAAGAATTCTTCACTGCCCTTTTTGAACCGGTACCACATTTGGGAACCGATGGCCAAAGTGCGTCGGAAAGGCTTCTGACCTTCTTGAACTGGTACTACAATTGGAACCGGTATTAGGAGTCCTGACAGCATCAGAATTTCAGAGATAATTTTGGAATATCCGACTCCAAAAATTTGTTTGTGATTACGAGTTACCAATAATTGGATCTTGGGTAATGCTCAACCAAGCATTGCAAATTGCTACATCTTGATCAGACTTGAATAACTAAATAAAAATCAAATAAAAATATTGTACAACATACAAATATTAAGTTTAACATCGATAGCTCGACAAAAACCTGACCTCTTTAGTCGAAGTAAATAGGATCAGGAAATTCTACTGACTCCTCTGTGCCTCTCTGCACACTACTCTCTATGTAGGGCTTCAGTCTCTGTCAATTCACTAATTTTACTTTTTTTATTTTTTATAGGTAAACGCACCAAAAGAGACTGTATCAACTGGAATACAGCTTGGTCAACCAATCTTTGAAGAGGTAATACATCTTCTCTATAAAATTGGCATATTTTAATATTTCACCGTAAACATGACATATTTTTCTTTTTTAGAATAGTTTAGTCTTCGAAAATTCTTGAGTACCCAATAAGGTTTAGGAACTCCACCTCATTTTTCCATTGGTGATAACTGATCATTGAAATCACCAATGATAAGCCAACGATCATCCCAGAACTTCTGCCATCTCTTAAGATAGTCCCACTGTGCTGCGCGAATGACATCCTCAGTGCTAGCATAAATAAAAGTAAGGGTCCAATCTCCTTTCCTGGCTGAAGTAGAATTGGCAGTTCCTTACTTGTTACTTGCAGCTTATGTGTTCATAATAGGATCCATAGTTTTGCTGGGGAATTTATAATTAATTGTTTTTGGGTCTTCCTGAACCTAACTCTGGTCAAAGGTTGGGCCTGGGCAAGGATGTAGAATTAAAGACTATTCAATATGGTTAGTATTTAAAATTATTTCTAATCTACTAATATTTTTAATATTATTTTTTGTTGTTCCAGTAATTTAATTTTTTGAAAACCACAGATCAAGATACTGGTTCTAAAGTAAAGACTAAGGCTTATAGCCAACCAGCTAATCTTCCAAACAGTGATAAAGAAACCAGCTTTATTATAAAGGACGGGAATTTGGAATCAACTTTTCTCCCACACCATCAGAATTAGGTGTTGAAGATAAGACTGAAGAGAAAAGTGATGAAAGAGAAGAATATTAGTTTTAATGGATTTTACACCTGATAGAAAAGCCATTAATGCTGAATTTCAACAGGAAAAATATCAAAAGTTTAGAAATTGGTATTTTAAAACTTTTGATGATGAAAAGTTACAGTTTTATAAAACACAATTTTATAATTATCTTCAAGAAAATAAATTGGTTATACCTTTTGTTTCTTCAAGACGACATTATATAGTGGTGGACCATCCGACTGCATTATCCCAGCACACGCCATCCAGCCACTGGAAGATTGTTAAGTTTCTTCTTAGTTCTGGCATAGTGGCCTATCCGTCCACATTTCCATGGATATGTCATCCGTAACTGTGGACGGAGAAGAACCAAATGTATCAACAAATTTAGTCTTGGGTCTTCCCGAACCTAACTCTGGTCAAAGGTTGGGCCTGGGCAAGGATGCAGAATTAAAGACTATTCAATATGGGTAGTATTTAAAATTATTTCTAATCTACTAATATTTTTAATATTATTTTTTGTTGTTCCAGTAATTTAATTTTTTACTGACTGTTTAGGTTTAAACTGGTTTTGGTTATGTTAACATAATATATTGATAAGAGTTGGTTAAAGGTAATGTTAAAATGCCTCGTTAATTTAAGATCAAGTTTGTGATGACCCAACATGAATTGGACTTGAGTTGAACTTGCTTGAACATCACATATTGCTTGGATTCCTGCTTAAAAAATAATCTTTTTATTGTTTAATGTTTCACACAAGGTATTCTTAATTAGTGATTTCATGAGCACATTCAAAGAGAAAAAATGGAAGTTCTTATACGAGGTTACGTTGTGCAATGTGCATTAGTGGGTGAATAGATGCTTATGTGTTTATTCACGAGGAAATCTCTATTCATAGTTCTTTTATAATGTAGATTTCTTAGTTTCACTTTATTTCCTTGAGTTGTATTATATCACTTGAAAGTCAAATATGGTCATGTGATATTTTTATTTTATTTATTTGTTTATATATATATTTTGTTGGGGATGTTATGTGAAAAATACCTACTGTGTTAGCTCTTAAGCGAGCTGGGTAGCATTAAGATATGAACAGGAAATAATTCTATACTATCTCTCTGTTTGCTATTGGACTCATTGCATGGCAATGTGTTTCCTTTCTCAGTACCCACATTATGGTTTGTTTAATTTCTAACATAAGTTGAAAATTGTGAATTTTTTGATTGTTTATAGCTGCCATGGTATATAAATGTACCGTTGTACCATTGAAGAACGACGAAAAATTGGTGATTAGTATGACCCTGTGACATTTACCATCCGAGCACTTTCTTCAATTTTTGAACTAAACAGAAGAGTCATGATAGATATAGAGAGATCATTTGCTTTTCCCAACTTTTGGATCTCTGTCGTTGTTGAATGAAGTGTTGTAACCTAAGCTAAAAGTTTTTGGTATTGGAGATAAGTATTACCAATATTTGTTTGTTTGTTTATTTTATAAGATTTTTGTGCATTCATTTGATTATTATTATTTAATTATTTACATTTGTGTTTTTAAGTGTGTATATATAAACTTATTACCACCTGGATCTTATGTTCATAGAGTTTTTTGTGTTTATTTATTGACAGGTGTCGGCCGTGTGTTCATATGAACACACGGTGCGATGATTTGTGCTTCATGAGGAACTATTTTCTTCCAAATTCGGACCCTGATAACCATATGATTGTATTAACTATGTACAGCGAGGCACATTTTAAAAGGTTGTTGGGTTTGACCGCTGATGAAGAGGAAATGAATTTGTTCGCTCCTTTCCTAATTCGTCAAGCGGCACTCATCGTTGCAATACCATTGTAGGGGAACATGGGCATTATAAGAGAGTTGCTTGAAGACAATGCAGCTATTATGGAGGAAATAGGTGAACGTAATCAACTAATTGCAGAACTGTAAGAGGATAGAGAGGGACTCCTATCAGAGAATGCTGCTCTTCTATAAGAAAATAATGATCTCGAAGCATATATTGCTGTTCTTTAGAATCAAAGAGGGCAACTCTAAGAACAAAATGCGACCGTAACATTCCAATTCCACCCGACATGTAGGCAAATTCTGATTCTGAGGGACCGAAACATTTCTATTCTGTAATAACTAATAACTTACCTTGCTACAAGGTTAACTATCTATCTTTTGGACTAGAGGACAAAATATTTAGTAATGTTTGCTAGTATTTTAATCTTTGGCCGCCTTAAATTGGCTAAGTGGGTAAACACATTAAACAGGTTAAGTGGGTAAACATGTTAAACAGGTCGTGTTTGTTGTGTTTAACATGACTCGTTTATTAAATAGGTTACACGTGTCGTGTTGTGTCATCATGTCGTGTTCGGATTAACATGTTTAGTGTTATATTTCTAGGTCGACATGACACGATTATGACACGCAACTACCCCTAATGCCTTTCAATGCATATAGGCTTTGTCCATCTTGACATGACAATAATTACAATTAGAAAGATGCTCTTGGGACGTTTTATTAAGAAACACTAAATTGCTGGGATTATCTGAGGACGTTTTAGCAAGTTATTGGTTTTGTATAAAGCAAATCAAATTTGCAAAAGTTGAGTCTTTTATTGATTTCTAGAAGAATTGAGTCATTTTATCCCCTGCATCATAAATTAAGAACAGTAAGAAAGAGAGTGAATTTTGATTTCATAGAAAACTCAATCAGTGGAAATTGTGTAGTTCAATTTCAATAAATACATCTGTTGATAATCGCGCCACGCTAGCTGTCCAAGTGGCGCCACCTCTGAAAATAGGCAAACCCGGCCATTACTTATTTGGCATGCCTCTGCCCCTGAAGGGACTAAGCACCGAGCGCTCGTCCGGTAATCATCAGTGCTGAAGCACTCGTCCGAAGCACCGAGCCTTCGTCCAACAATCATCAGTGCCGAGCGCTTTTTTGGCAATCATCAGTGCCGAAGCGCTCATCCGACAATCATCAGTGCCGAAGCACTCATCTGAAGCACCGAACGCTCGTCCGGCAATCATCAGTGTCAAGCGCTCGTCCGAAGCACCGAGTGCTCGTCCGGCAATCATCAGTGCCGAGCGCTAGTCCGAAGTAACCATCCTTCCTGCTCTTCCGAGGTCGCTTCTTGCTGGAGCTACCTCAAGCTTTTTGCTTTGTGAGCTCCCCTTTTTTTTTTGGATAGAAGGACCTCGAAATATAGACTTGGGATGTGGCCTCGCGAGGTCAAGAAGGCAAAACCTCGGAGTAGGCTCATTCCTATGTTAGGTTCAGGAATTTGAGGACATGTGGACAGGTGGCTGAGATCCAAGGTACCGCCTCAGTCCGAGGCCGATGCAAGGGGGAAAGGACATTCGGTATCCGAGCTCGAGCTATGAGTGATAAAACGTGCATTAATTACGAAAGACATTTGACAAGATCTGTATTAATTAAGGAGCGCCGTTACCTCTTTGGACCAGGGGGCAAAATGCCGTGGTCCATCCGTCAATGTCCCATCTGTCGGGAGGGGAGTCCCTCAAACCCTTGGGCAAGAGCGAGCTCACCCAAGGACTGAGAGACAATAACAGAGGGAATGAGCACTATAAATAGGCGCATTAATTAGCCTTTTAAAGGGAGAACAACCACCTAACCATCAGACATTACTGAGCTCAAGTTCATTGGGTACCGAGGTCGGCCTTCCCTTTCTTAATCTTTACTGTGCAAAGAGTCCCTTGTATCGCTTGGATCTCCACTTGGATCTTGATCTCAAATTTCTTAACTTACGTGGAACGATCTCCTCATCCTATTCACGAACCACCTTCAACAACATCAAATCTCATTCAATGACTAAATTTACGGCATAAAATTCAAAAAGTTCTTATGCATTTTTGCAGCTCCCTGCTTTTACCACTCTCAAAGCTGATAAAAAATAATTCCGTAGGTCTCTTTATTTCTCTTCAACCAATACCGAGTCTATTCCAATGTGTTCATCTCCATTAAAGAATACAACACCACATGGTTTTTCATCCAACCAATTGTCCAAATATCACCAATTAACACACACAAATTTTTAGACGAATATTCGTGATATATTCTTATAAGGTCGTGAATTTTACTTAGAAAGTTAAATATATTTGCAACTGTAGATAATATAAGCCAACTCAATCAACTGAAAAATCTTATAGAATCAATTCATTTTTATAAATAGTCGACCAAGTTATTTCTTCAATTCATTGTAGGTTTGAACAATTTAAAACATATGATTTATTTTCATAATTAAAGTTCTAAAAGAAAAAAAAAATACCTATAATTAAAGGAGTTTTTAAAAGTTAAAGTTGATAAAATCATATCTAACAGAACCATGCCACAAGAAAAATTAAATGAATTGACTATATTATCCATTAAAAAAGATACTTTAACAAAATGTGAATACAATAATCTAATTAGTAACTTGAGTGTGTTTTTTAAATAAATATTATTAAATATTTTTTATATTAATATATTACATATTAAAAGGCCAATTTTATTTTTTTCACTTAAAACCTCAAATTATATTGAGCCGGCCCTTACCATAATAATGATTGAAAAGAAATATGAGAGTAAAGAAAAACTATGAAAAATGTCTCTCTTAATATAAAATTTCCCACCAAAAGACTTTAACTTCTTTTTGGCTAAATAAAAAGAAAAGGTATAGGTAAAGACCTTGAATTTGAGCTTATTTCTATTATGATATTTAGAGAACCAACAGATACATACAAATATATCCATATACATATACATATAAATATTAGTGGGTGTGTGGCCTTGATACTTTTGGATGGGTCTAGGCTTTGGAGTCTCTCCTTAGCGGAGTAATCCTTGGCAATCTTTGGCGGTGATATGGCAAAATGGTTGGTGGAGGCATTGCCACCTAATGCCATGTCAATTAATGATCAATGCCACATTATACTGTATTTTTATATTTTTTACTTATACCTATACTAAATAATATATAACTATTATCTACTACTTAATTTTCTCTTTTGAACCAGAGATTTCCATTTTGAATCATAACCAAAATCTAGATAAAAAAATAGGTCTTCGTCTTTCTCTCGTCTTCATCTAATTTTTCTGGTATTTCTTCACAATAATAATTTTCCTAGTTTATGAATCTATTAATATTATAGTTAACCTACAATATCGCATTTAAATTTTGCACAACCCTAAAAGTAAAAAATCACAACTTTTTTTTTCAACATTTTCTCATTACCCCACAAAATCAGAGTTAGCATTATTGAAAGAAATCCTTGAATCATGTCTTGTCTTTCATCGTCATCAAGATATACAATCTTCTCCTTCAGAAAATCACCAACATCTTTCATCTCGATCTTGCTGCATGTAACAACCTGAATTCGGAGTATCCAAATCATTAATGGGCAATGAAGATGAATTCGAGTCCGTCATACTAGGGGTAAAACGGCCATTTCAAGCAATGGAGACGGATAATTCGACTCTAAGCAAGTCCAATGAGATAAATTCAATTCATTCTATTACATTCCAAGAGGTTCTAAAGGCCATAGACTTAGTTTCGCACAAAGACGCACTCCTAGTTTAAACGATTTCCCGATATTGTCTCACTAAAATATGAATATCTCGATGAAAATTTGAGAATAGGGTTAGTACAATTGGAAAGTTGACGAAAAATTCTTCAATTTAGGCTCAATGACCCATTTGGATTAAAAACGAGGAAGATTGAAACGAATTCTTCCACTTATAATAATAATAATAATGTAGACTTGCCCTTTTCCTTTAACAGGAGGTTCATCAAATGTGAAAACTTCATTCTTATATAACTTATCTACTTTTATAAAAATAGAATATCACATCAACTTTATTTAATAAAAAATATTGATGTGGCACTTTATATTTCTTTTTTTCAAGAATGTATAATGATGTGGTACATTTACCTCATTATCTACTTTTTATTTTATTATTTTTTATTTGAGCTATGTATTAGTATAGTTGGGGGAACACAAAAGTGACCAAAAAACATTAAAATACTATCTAAAATAGATAGAAAGCATGAAATAAAGGAAAAATAATAATAGCCAATTCTCCAAGTCATTCTCTGTCTGCAGACAATCCCATAAACAACTCATTGTGGAGACCACAAAAAATGCAGTCAATAATTGAGATACCCCTCGGATCCGAGACACGGGTTGATCAGGCCCAGGCCCAAACCCGAGGGAATATCAAACAATTAATATTTTATAATGAACACGGAATACAAAATAAATTAAGAAATGAAATTAAAGCTAGAAGGAACTAAAAATAGAATCCGCAAAATATTATAGTTATTAAATCCATCAAACCCAAACTCCAAAACTCCATCAGTTTACAACTTGGGAATCCATCTCTAGTGGACCCCTATTAAACATCCAAACGGAAGATAGAACAAATGTAATAAACGTCCAGAAATAAAACTATAGAGAGAGCCCTACATCGTCGGAAGAGTGAATAGAGACCTCTGCTCAGCACGAACACGTCTAAGCCTGGAACTGTCGTGTACCTGAAAAATAGAAGTGGGTCAGGCCCACGCGCAAGTTCTATATTACTACAATCCAAACAGAGGCCCGATACGTATGTACATCCTAAAAATTCAACAATAGCTAATAGTCCGTAAATATATATATAGTCACACTAAAGGACTCTCACTGGACTATAGGCCGGTCTCAACCTGAATAGAGGTAACATGCTAAAACGCACACGAAGTGGGCATATGTACCTATACCTAAACAGGGTACACCTCCAACCATCGTAGCCAGCTACACATCCCGATGCATATACGCTCCCTAGCCATCGGTCCTGAGGCTCAAGCTCATACCGAGGCACCATAACAGTACATATATAAAATCCATCCAAAATCCCTAGTATTGCCGCTCAACAAGTAGTTGCCATGACAATACAAATCCACGGGACTTAACTTTTAGTTAATCCCATCCTTATTCCAAGTAGGTGGGTAATGGTATTGTTTTAAAAACCAAACCCATCCTTAGTATGCCACCGTCCCATACCGGTGCCTACTTTCCAATCCTCCAGTAGTCAATAATACCAATAAATCAAGTGTATATCAACTAAATTCCAACATCCAACATTCAATTTAGCAGTGATAAAATAAGCATTGATAAACAAGGTCACAACAACAACATATACATGCCCAATTTAAGTTGTTCCCTTTAGTCTGATATAAAGACAGAATTAATTAAAACTTCCATTTAACACTTTATAAATGACATACAGATATGTAGGGTATGTATCACAAAATCCTAACCTCCACAGTTGATACCAATTGTGATAATGTAAGTATCAAAACAATATTCACAGTATGTATGTAGACATGTTCAAATTATAGTGTTCCACAAAATCGATCTAGTGTTAAACTCAAATCCTCCTAGTATTTAAGTTCCAACAGTTGCTATTACAGAAGTTAAGATAGCTATCATCTAGACCCATCCTTCCAATAATTTATACTAGTAGTGGTAAGAAAAAACGTGAACCACAGAACCACAATACATCCACAAACATGCTTAGTCTAGGTTGAACAAGCATACAACACCAGTTTCATAGCAAAACAGATATCATTTTAGTTTGGTTTAATCTTCATTAATCCTGAAATCATTTAAGAGTGCAAAGAGTATGAAGCCTAAGGGAAAGAGTAAGGATAAAATCTTGCCTCAGAAACTTTTGTTCAAAGTTTCAACGTCGTCTTCTTAAAAAAAATCCCGGCGAGTTCCAAAACCCGGTTAATGTTCACGGGTACGAAATACTATTCCCGAACTCAAAATCTGATCTCCACCATTCATATTGTGCGACACTGAGTCATGAACCTATCCTCCAAATTTTAGCTCGATCGGACCACGGACGAAGCGGGATCGGATGTTTGATGAAATCTGGGCAGAATGGAAAAAACCTGTGCGACCCAGTTACTGTTCACGAGTACGAATCACTGTTCCCGAGGTCAAACTCTGATCTCCACCATTCAGATTGTGCGTCACTGAGTCGTGAACCTCTCTTCCAAAATTCAGCTCGATCGGACCACAGATGAAGCGGAATCGGAGCTTTGATCAAACCTTGGCAGAAAGCGTTTTTCCTTCTCCACTTCCACAAAACGTGTGCTTTGTTTAAAAAAACCCTACACAGACATCTACCTTATACTTATAGAGTTTTCCTAAACCCTAGGTTCATTTAAGTCCAACTCACAATCCTAACCGGCCCATCCAATTAACGTAGAAACCTACGACGGCTATAATATAAAACCCTAATTTATACTGTAATTAAAACCCTAGTTAGATGTATTTACCTAATTACCCTATTCACCATTAAATACTTAACAAATAATCTAATTGAACAAAATAATAATTAGTAAACCCAATTAAACCAAATAAGACACACATAAAATAAGACACACATAAAATAATTAAACCAATTACACTTAAATCATTAATGCCAATTAAATAATTAAAACACTAACAAGTAATTCCAATCAAATAACTAAACCAATTACACTTAAACCATTAATGCCAATTAAATAATTAAAACACTAACAAGTAATTCCAATCAAATAACTAAAAATAAATATCATTAAAATAAATTAAATCACCACAAAAGAAATAAATTAAATCACCACAAAAGAAAACAATTAAGCACCTAACAAAAAAATAATGACACATAATCAAATAAAATGCACTTAAATAATAAATTAAATACCATTAAATACCAGAAATATCCTTTTTAAAATTAGGGGTATTACAATAATCAATGCGTACCCCCCCAATCTACAGTGACATACTCTCTCTCTACAATTGGTAACGTCTTATAGCTACATTGATGCTGCTGTTTCTCTCACATAACCACAACCTGAACCAAAAATACTTGGTAGTCCTTTGAAATGAGTACACAAAAGATAGAGTGATGTGACAATACAAGACTAGATTGGTCCAGTACCTGCAACAGCACAAGATATCCCAGGCCAGGCTGGTCCGCATCATGTGCGCCCCCTTAGAAGCAATCTGATCAAATTTTTTATCTACAAGTCTATGGCGTGTGTATGTGTGTGTGTATATATATATGACAAAGTAGACATCCTCTCTCAAATCATCTCACACAGGCCACTTGTATATTATGCATGTATTATGAGAAGCAAAATATAAACGACAAAGCATGAAATCATGAACCCCAATTAGCGTTCTGAACCCTAATTTATGTTCTATTAGGTCTGGGCCTGGGCATGTATAAGGCTTGTTGTCTTGTTCTTTGGGCTTTGCCTGTGTCTTCTAATTGTCTTCTTGATGGTTTGGGGCTTTGAGCTGTTCACATTTTGTGGGCCTCCCTTTGTACATTGTACTTTCTTATTTTCAAATGAAACTTACTTTTCCAAAAAATATATATATATATATATATATATATATAAAAGGAGAAACCTATCTCACACCTGGACTGAAAAGAGTTGAGATGGGTCAATGCCTTTGACAGCTTTATATAAAGCTGATGGTAATGGGTAAAGTTGGTTGATACTGGATGGTAGTGGGACACTTGACTTGACAACTCAGTTTTTTTAATGATTTATAATTTTTATTGCTTTTGGCCAATTTAAAGTGGTCAATGCTCTGAGCTTCTAACAGCTTTACATAAAGCTTGATACTAATGGGATAAAGCTGGTACAAGTCAGTTGTTTTAATTAAATTGTTACAGCGACCACATCTTTTCGCGTTGCTTGTTTTTATTAAAAGTAGGGTTTTCTTTCTTCGCCACTGTCGAGGGTTCTTTGTGATCAGAGCTTTGCTCGTTCAATCGAGCTTTGTGTTCATTGATCCTCTATTTGGGGCTGCTTTTGTAGCTGTTGTTGGTGATTGGATCTCCTCCTCCAATTTGATCAGCCGGCTGTTTGTTCCTCGCTACCGTCGAGGTTTCTTTGTGATATGTGATTTGCTCATGTTATCGAGTGTGGTGTCCACTGATCTATATAATATGTTTTTTTCCTCGCTTGGGTCGAGGTTCCTGGCTTGAGTCGGGGTCCCTGGGTTGTTTTGGCTAGAGAGCTTTGTGCTCCTTCTTGTTACTTCTCTATTGTGTGGTTTTGGGTCTCTTCTGTGTGGTGGATTGAGTGTCGTTCTGGTTTTTTTGAGGTGTTGGTTTTTCGGTTTTGTTAGCTGCTGGTCGATTTCACTTCGACCTTGATTTTTTGGTTTCTCCTCGTTGTTGGACTGGTTTCTTATGCTTTTAGGGGTAGCGTGAGCGGTGGATGTGGTTTTTCCGGTGGCCGGCGTTTATGTGGTCTGGGTTGCTGCACTAATCCCTAGGTAAGGCTTCTGTAATACTCTTCTTCTCTTGGCGGGCCGGGCCGGGTTCGTTTGCCAACCGGGTTTGCACTTCAATTGGAGTGGTGTATGGACCATATTATTTCAGGCCCACGAGATGAGATTTTCAGCCCACCGGGTGCTGCGACTTTTTGTTTGGGCGAGACTTCAGTTCCTCGGTCTGCGGCGGTGGGATTTTGTCCGTTACCGTATGCTTGCTCTTCTTCTCCAGTTTGGCCTTCTGATTATTCATCTTCTTTGCCTTCTTCGTCCACTGTTGCAAGGAATTTGGTGCAGTTGGATACGCTTCAGGATGTCGGTCCATCATCTCACTTTACTAAGTCTCCAAATATTTTAGTTTGGAATTGTCAAGGCTTGGGCTCCCTTTCAACGATTAAACAACTTCAACGTCTACAAGATAAGTTTTTGCCTAAAATTGTTGGTCTTATTGAAACAAAAAATTATCGAAATCGTATTGTTTCTGTACAAAAATTGTTGGATTTTTCTAATGGTTATGTTGTGGATCCTGTTGGTTTGGCTAGGGGTTTGGTTCTTTGGTGGAAGGCTCATGTTAATTTGCATATTTTGGAACATACGGAGTTCTTTATTACCGCTGTTATTTCTTCCCCTAGTGGGGATCCTTGGGTTTTGTCTCTTATTTATGCGAGCACTATAGATAGGTTGCGAGCATCTCAATGGGATTATTTAGTGCACCGCGCTTAGTCTTGGCCTGGGAATTGGGTGCTAATTGGGGATTTTAATGATATTCTTTATGATTCTGAAAAATTTGGTGGCCGACTTTAACAGGGATATGGCAACTTAAATCATTCCGATCACTGCTGGATCGTTGTGCTTTTATGGACATTGGTTTTGTGGGTTTTCTTTTCACTTGGTCTAATCAACGGGATGGCCAAGCTCATATTCAAGAGCGGCTTGACCGGGCGGTGACGACAAAGGATTGGCCTTTGGCTTTCCCTAAAGCTCAATTATGTCATCTCATAGTGTTGGGCTCTGATCATGCTGCTTTACTGTTGGAACTTCAACCTGTGATGCAGCCATGAAAACGGCAGTTCAATTTTGATGCTCATTGGACGTTACAGGATGATTGTGCTCATATTATTGACGATGCTTAGTCTACTCCATTTTCAGGTTCCGCACAATTTTGGTGGGTTCAAAAATTGCGCCAGTGTAAATCTGATCTCATATACTAGGCTAAATTGAAAATTTTTCATTCCTGTGACCGAATTGCTAGTGCAGAGCGCCATCTTCGGGAAGTTAAAAATCGAGTTGTGGATTATCATCATTCTGAAGTTGTTAGGGCGGAACACTTATTAAGTTCTTGCTGGTTGGAGGAGGAACTATTTTGGAAACATAAATCTAGGATTTAGTGGTTACAAGAAGGAGATCAGAATACCAAATTTTTCCATGCAACCACACGGCGGAGACGAGCCCGGAATATGATCTCGGGAGTTTATGATGATTGGCAGCGGTGGGTGGTTGAGGAAGCTGAGGTTCATGTGATGTTTCTTAGTTCTTTTCAGAAATCATTTCAATCTCAACATCCCACTAATATTAAGTAATTTTTGCGCTATGTTCCGGTTCGGATTTCGGACGAAATGAATTTTACTTTGTCAGCAGAACCTTCAGAATTGGAAGTGAGACGGGCGGTATTTTCTATGGCACCAATGAAGGCCCCGGGTCCAGATGGTATGACACCCCTATTCTATCAAAAATATTGGGAGGTATTTAAGGTTGATATTTTACGTGCTATATCTAGTTTTTTTGCTATTGGGAATTTGTTATCCGCTCTTAATCATACTAATATTATGTTAATTCCTAAAATACAGTCTCCAACACTTGTTTCTCATTATAGGCCTATTTCTTTGTGTAATGTTTCCTATAGAATTATTGCTAAGGTTATAACTAACCATTTGAAAGGGATCATTGGATCTCTTATCAGCGAGTCCCAGAGTACTTTTGTTGCAGGTTGACATATTACGGATAATATTCTCGTTACTCATGAGATATTGCACTATCTTAAGAATAAGCGGAAAGGGAAAAAAGCTTTTATGGCGCTCAAACTTGACATGAGTAAGGCCTATGATCGGGTTGAATGGTCGTTTCTTTTTCAAATGTTACATAGATTGGTTTGCACTCTTATTGGATTAAGTTGATTTCAGCTTGTATCTCTACAGTGTCGTATTCTTTGAAAATTAATGGGCAGTCTGGGTTTTTTTCGTTCGTCTCAAGGTCTGCGACAGGGTGACCCGCTCTCCCCGTGTTTGTTTATTATTTGTGCTAAAGCCCTGTCTCTAGCATTTCTTCATGCCCAGCAAGCCTAACTGTTGTCTGGTATCAAAATTTGTCGGGATGCTCCATCCGTCTCTCATCTTTTCTTCGCGGATGATTTTATTATTTTTTATGCAGCTGTGGAATCGGAGGTGCGTCTTGTGAAAAGAATTTTGGTTGATTATTAGCGGGCATCGGGGCGACAAGTCAATTTTACTAAATCCTCAATTTTTTTCTCCAACAATTCTTCAGTTTCCTTGCGACGTTCTATTGGGCATTTTTTGGGGCTGCGGCTGGATGGGTTACATAACAGGTATCTTGGTGTGCCAGCCATTGTGGGTAGCTCTAAGCGTGATGTGTTTCAGTTCTTATTAGCTCGGGTGAAAGACCGTTTGTCTTCGTGGAAGGCTTGCACTTTATCTACTGGGGGGAAAGATGTGCTTATTAAGTTAGTACTGAGTGCTTTGCCCACGTATGTTATGTCTTCCTTCAAGCTCCCTCGTACTTTGTGTCTTGACATAATTCAGTCCATTCGTTCTTTCTGGTGGTGTAATAAAAGCAAACCTCGTTCCATTCATTGGGTTTCCTAGGATTTTTTATGTCGGAGGAAGCAAAAGGGTGGTCTTGGGTTTCGGGATTTGGAGGCGTTTAATCTGGCTCTTTTGGCAAAACATGCATGGAATTTCCAGGTTTGCCAGAATGGTTTGGCTTTTGTTCTACTTAAAGCTAAATATTTTCCTTCATGTTCGTTTTTGGATGCTCATTTGGGCTCTGATCCCTTTTGGGGCTGGCGTAGTATTTGGTCTTCTCAACCTCTTTTGCGTCAGGGCCTGCACAGGCTTGTGGGTAATGGGAAATCAATTCATATTTGGAATGATCGTTGGGTTCCTGCTCTTCCTTTCAAGCTCCATCGTCTACAGTTTGATGTGTCTTATCGCTTTATGGCGGATTTGATTCATCCGCAGTCCCAGACATGGAATGTGAGTGTTTTGCGCCATCTTTTTTCTCCTTTGGTGGTCCAGAAAATTTTGCGGTTGCATATTAGTCGTTGGGATAAACCGGACTCTAAAATCTGGGCGCCTAAGCGTACGGGTATTTTCTCTGTTCGATCGGCATATTTTCTTGCTATGTCTCTCTCTGATTCTTCTCCAGTTATTTAATGACCTTCTTGCTGGAATTCGATTTGGCACTGCCTTTTTCTCTCTAAGGTGAAGCATTTTCTTTGGCGGTGTTGTCATGAGGAGGAATCTATTGTGCACCTTTTGTTTTTTTGTTCTCATTCTCTGTAGGTTTGGAAGCTATCCCCGTTTCGTTTTGATTTTTCTTCGTCTTCCTTTCGGACCTCTGTCGATGGTTGGCGGTTTTTACTACATAGGGTGGGTTTGGCAACGGATCCTCCAGTAGCTATTGGCTTGATTTCCTTTTATGCATGGTATATTTGGAAAACCAAGAATCATTTGGTCTTTGAGGGTATTTTATGGCGGCCAGAGAAGGTGGTGGAACGTGCTTTTGCTAGCTTTTGGGAATTTCGGGAGGCGAAGTCCCCATCCCATAAATTATCTATTTCTGGTCCATCCTTTTCTTTTGCTTCTTGGTTTCCGCCTGATCGGGGAGTGATTAAATATAATTTTGATGTTTGTTTCTCTTTAAAGCTGCTTCGTGGGAATAGGGGTGCAGTGTTTCGTGATTATCAAGGCTCTATCTTTAAAGCTATGGTGTTTCACCCGTTTTTTGCTTCGTCTGTGATGATGGCTGAGGCGATTGTTTGTCTTCGTGCTTTGTTTTGGGCCTCTTTCTCTGGGTTCCTTTGTTTAAGTTTTGAATCGGATGCTAAGGTTGTTGTTGCAGCTGTGGAGGATGCTTCTGTTAGCCCCACTGAGATTGCATCTATTTGTTTTGATGTTCAAATGGCGCTTCGGTCCTTCTCTGTAGTGTTTTTGTCTTTTGTTCGACGTTCTACTAATCGGGTGGCTTATGCTTTGGCTGTGTTGTCATGATCTGATGTGGCGATGGATCGTGTTTTAGATCCTTGTCCGTCTCAGATTGTTGATCTGGCGCGGCTGGATATGTTGGGTGCTCCGACTAATGTCATTGGTTGTGTTTCTTAGTAGTCTTGTTTGCTTCTTCTTCTTCTTCTTTTTTTTTTTTTTTTTTTTTTTGTTGTTTGCCTTTGCAAGGGAAAAAAAAAGTCGTTTTAATTATTTTTTAAAAATCAAATTGAAAAAACTATTTTATATGCTTTATTCTTTTTAATTGCTTTTGGCCAATCAATAGTAATCTTGCAAACTTGCATGTTGAATCAACATTTAAGGAATATATTTGGGGAGATTGCCATAAAATAAATTGGTTAACTCATAATATATGAGGAATGCTAAATATATATATATATATATATATATATATATATATATATATATCTTTTGCCTTTTAAATCAGTACCTTGTGTATCATTGTTGATTAATTTAGTAAAAAATATATTTAAAAGTACATTTAAAAATTATTATAAATAGACCATAAATTACATGTACAATTTACTAAAACTTTATTTTTAATTCAATTATATTATTCTCTTATAGTACGTGTATCGACCTCATAACACACGCATCGTTTAAGTTAGGAGTACGGTTCGAAAGCAATACCTCTAAATTTTACCTCTAAAATTTCTGACAACACTGTTATATCCCTAAAAATTTTGATTATATTGTTCAAAAGTGTGTATTACTGCAATTTGAATCATGTGTGTAAGATTGAAAAAAATTTACGAACGTGGTTGTCGGACACCGTAGGGTGTGCCGGGTGTGTCTGAGAGTTGGTTGGGGCATTTCATTTAGTTCAAGACCTTTTGAAATGCAATGGTTGCCATTTCGGCATTTTTTCATTTTTCGGGCCGGACGGTCCCGGGTGGGACTCTCTACCGGAAATTGTTGTGCGCAGGGTCTGTGTTACGGGTTCATTACATGACATGTATTTTTTTTTTTTTTTTGTGTATGTTTACATTGATGTGGCTTATTATTGTGTGGTTGTAAATTAAATGGTGTGTGTATATATATATATATTGTGGTAGAAATTAAAAATGGTGGGATTTTTTCTTAGTGGTGGGACCTACCACTAAGCTTTTAGTTACCATTAGGCCATCAATTGGCCTAATTTCTTCTCTCTCCCCGGCTGACTCTATGTCCCTCTCATTTCATTTTTCTTTTTCTTTTATTCATGGCTTCAAGCTTTGATCTCTCTATCATCTTTGGGAATTTGATAGTGTTTCCTTCGGCAAAGTTGTAGAGCTCGCCGAGACCGTCAATTTGATAGGAGCCAAGCACA
Source organism: Cornus florida (assembly GCF_030987335.1). Classification (NCBI taxonomy): domain Eukaryota; kingdom Viridiplantae; phylum Streptophyta; class Magnoliopsida; order Cornales; family Cornaceae; genus Cornus; species Cornus florida. The sequence continues at coordinate 512,117 of NW_026775577.1, read as the reverse complement.
ATTTTAGCCAACCTTGAGATTTCAAATTAGGGCTTGGAATTTGGGGATTTTGGGGGTTTTCATCTTCATTGAGGTAGGGATCTCTAATACACAATATCTTATACTTTTGTGAGTTTTTCCCTCTATAATTGTGTTGTATAGCATGCTTAATTGGTCAAATTATTGCAAATTGCTTAAAATGTTGTATATGATATAGGTGGCTATGTGTTGGTTGTTATGTTGTGATTAAGCATGCCTATGTGAAATAGAATTTGTGTTTTGTATGCGTAATATGCTAGAACAATGTAGAATGAAAGCATGAGATTTGTAATTTAGAAATTTATTTTGAAAAGCATGTGTAAACTTCCATAATTGAATTGATGATTTGAAGCATAAAGTATTCATGCATCCATTGGGAAAGAAAAAAGGGAAAAGTATTTTAAAAGCAAAGGAAATTGATTTTGGGGAAAATGTATTCGAAAAGTGTTGTGAAAATCAAACGCCTAGGAGGCGCCTAGTGGTCCGTGGTGTTAATGTGATCTAAAGGGAGGTTAAACTACCTAGGCCGAGATGACGCCATAGAGGTGCCATGTGGTCAGGGAAAGCTAGCCAATCCTTCCTCGTGGGGGCCATAGAGGTGCTATAGGCGGGATTGCGTTAACGGATTGGAATGGCAAAAAAAAAAAGGAATCGTTTTTTATGACATTATTATATGCTTGTTGTTGTGGTTATTAATGTGTACCCCGTATAGCATAATCCCGCCTACTGTTTACCTATTCATTATATGGATTCACGGGGCTATAAAAGGTGTGTCTTAGGCACCACCTACTGAGCTTGTGCTCACCCCATTATTTTTAATATTTTTTCTGGTTTTGGAAAAGAAGTGGCAGACGATGCACCACCACAGGCCTAGCTTGATTTAAGAGATCATTTTGCTAATTTGTATCTAAGTTTCATGAAACTATTGAATCTCAATTCATTGAAGTTAGGAATGAGACTTATGGATTTTGTAAATTGTATTTTGTTTTATGGATTGTAAACTTGATGTAACTATGGTACAATTCATATAGATGACTTTTGGGACTACGTAAAAGTTATGTAAATCAATATTTGAATGAATGGGATGTAGTTCTTCATTTTTTATGTATTTGGAAAAAAAATCATTCAGTTTTAAGGTCCCAAAGAAACCCTTTGATATAATTTTATGTCCATAGCAGTTTTCTGCAGAATTTCTAGCTCGCAGGACCATTTCAGTCGACCGATCATTCTAGTAGCTTCAGTTACTGTTTGGATCATAACCGGCCAACCGAAATGGCCATTTCGGTCGACCGGTACAGGAGCTATTTCGGTCGACCGAAGCTCTATTTCGGTCAACCGGTTTGGCTATTGTTTGTGCATCTTGTCTCCTTCTTTTGGCTAAACCAATCATGAGTCTTAGGAAGTTGTTTAAAGTTTTGATGAATCATATCTAAGATGTATTAATGATGTAATATCATTGGACTTAATGGCGTTGACATAGGTAATTTTGGGTTCGGGTAAGAACCCGGTTAATGGTTCGGACCTACGGGTGCGGTCGTTACAGATCCATAAAGATGAATGTAAAAAAATATATTGAGAGAGAGAATTCTTGAAGATGATAATTAGTATTTATAGAGAAATAATATAGTCGTTTTATTACCGTTTGAATGTAATTGAGCCGTTGAAGGTGCCTATTTTTTTTTTTTTTTCCTTTCTATGAGATTCTTTATGAATCACACCATCCAAGACTGAGTAGCTTAAACAAAGGAAAAATAATAATAGCCAATTCTCCAAGCAATTCTCCGTTTGCAGACAATCCTATGGATAACCCACTATGGGGACCACAAAAAGTGCAGTCAATAATCAATGCATACCACCCCTTTCTCTCACTACGCAGATACTCTTTCTCTCTCTACAATTGGTAGCGCCCCGGATGCTCTAAATGTGTAAGGAAGAAAAAAATGGTAGATTATAAAATAGCATTTTACGTAAAACAAAACAAATTTAGAACAAAATGAAATCGTAAAATATATTTTAACATTCAAAATTTAGAACTTTTGGGAACACTACAAATTGGATTTGTTTCTCAAGGCTGTTATATACGAAAATTAGTCCTATTTTTACATTCTAGATAAACAAGTCATAAAAACAGTTTTGTTTAGAACAATGAAGTCCTACATTTTATAAAAATTTCCAATTAAGTTACATAACTAATATAATTCTTCTTTTACCGTTTTCATATCAATGTATGTTGCTTAATTAATTTTTTCCAAATAATTTTCCTAAAAATTTCATTGAAAACAAATAACTGAAGAGAAAAATATTTTTTTAATAAAGAAAGATGAAGTAAAAAATGCAAAAATAATTAAATTAATTCATAAATGTAACACATGATAAGTATTTCATTGTATTTGAACTTGTGAATATTTACAGAAAATGAATTTGAAACAATTTGTTAAATGTTTTAAGATTAAATTGGCATTAGTTACAAATATGAAATAGAGAGAAAATTTGTACTTTAATTCTAAGGGTTCAGGTGGGGTAAATCACTTGACTGTACCTAAAAAATGGATTAGGGTTCGACTTTTCTTGATGCAATTCTTTTGAAAGACTGTGTAAGTAATAACTAAAAGGAAATTGTATTGTAGTGAAAAAAAAAATCACTAACGGTAATTTAGTAACAAAGGACAATACTGAAATAGGGAGTATTTTATAGGACTCAAGTCTGAAAGCATCTGTTGAAAAAAAAAAAAAAAACAGGTCTGAAAGCATCCAATGTGTATGATGATGAATGTTATGTCAGATCCCAGTCAAAACAGAAATGAAGAGGATATCGAAGATACAGAGGCCAGGCTGGACAGCATTTACTTTTTTTGCGTGTGGTTCGAGGTAAATTTTTTAGCCCCAGGATGCAGATCTTAAGTTTACATCATATTGTTCAATGTGATTTACTCATTTACCATAAATGATGAATTAATTATCATTTATTTATTTATTTATTATTATTTTTTAAGGGTTAGAAATTAGATTAGTAGATACAGAGAGTCGAAATTTGACACTCCAAAATTCATCGAAACTACTAACTTACTGGACTATCGAGACATTCGCTGAATTGTCCAAATCCTTAGTGTGAACTAAATATTGTCAAAGAAAATATTGAGAGAGTAACTAACTTAAAAAAGATAAAAGAGTGATTTTGATGAAGAAATTTGTGATACAATTTTGAATTTTTTTTGTGAAGCTTAGCAATGTTCTTTTTTATGGGAAAATGATATCACAAAATTAGTCATGGATAGCTTCTGGGGACTTGGTAGAGTTGGTAAGGCAACGGCCTGGGGTGCTATATGTTTTAGGTTCGAGCCCGTCCATCCCTATTATATTCCCTGACTAAAATTGGTGCTGAAGTGTCGGACCGTTGACAGCATCTCCAAGTTTGTAGTCTAGGGTGGGTTCCGAAGGACCTTGTCTAGGTGAGTTTCTGGTGCCAATCAATAAAAAAAAAAAAAATAGTCATGGATAATTATTTGATACATTGTAGAGGAGGATTACTTTCCATTTATTATTAGTCCACGATTAGAATTGTCCAAATCCTCGTTGAGAACTAAACATTGTTAAAGAAAATATTAAGAGAGTATACGATATGGTATTTATCATTTACTTTTCTCTACCCTCTGTTCCATTTTTCAAGTAATAAAGTGAGAGTTCTATCTCTTTCTTTCTAAAATTAGTTTTCTTTTCTTTTTAGTTTTATTTCTGAAAACTCATATGTAATAATAATAAAGAGAATATCACAGATTATTTCCTATATGTTTTGTATTGTATAATATAACCCAATAATAAAATTAGATTTTAAGATTTTTTAAAGAAATGTAATTAGCACATTTTTCATTTTAAAATTATCAAATCGTCTTTCTAAATTTGAATATGCATGTTACTAGGTTTTGAGATTTTTAAAATTTTAAAAGATAATTATAAAGATATTATATAGTCTTACTTGTTTTGCTTTGATTTTTCAAATAGGACAACTAATATTGAATACAAAATAATTAATTTATAAAATATATATATATATATATATATATATATAAATATATATACAAGCGTCCCATTATTTAATTTTTATTTTTGCAAAGTAAAAAGGCCCTTTTTCACGCGCACAGCACCCTTACACCAATTTGTGTGTGTTACTTGCCAGTTGTAGCGCAGCCCGCTATTAAACATATACAACTACGCCCTTACACCAATTTGGAGCCTTTTTACTCCTGCGTTGTTTCACTGTGCAGTGTGCACTGTCTGTATATGTAGTCTATGTAGTTTTTCAATCGTTCTCGGACAAAAATAAAAAATAAAAAAATGGTTTACTGACGCAATTCAAAGTTCTATAAAAATAATCTGGTCGACACTGTCGCAAGACCAATCAAATTGAAGGAATCCAATGTTATAAGATACTCCGCGCGTGTGTATATATATCCTCTATTTGTCCCTTTTCCTCCGTATAAAAAAGAGCAAGTGGTGTGAGCACAAAAGCTTATCTATCTACTTTTGAAAGAGTAGAGTGGATAAAGCTAGTACAACTCAAAAAATTTAATTATTTAAAAAAAAAAAATCAAATTGAAAAAACCACTTTATATGCTTTCTTCTTTTTATTTGCTTTCGGCCAATCAACAGTAATCTTGCATGTTGAATCAATATTTGGGGAATATATTTGGGGGGAGATTGCCTTAAAATAAATTGGTTAATTCATAATATACAAGGAATGCTATATATATATATATATTTCTTTTGCCTTTCAATTCGTCGTCGTCGTCGTCGTTTTTTTTTTTTTTTTTTGTCAAGGCAAGAAGGGTTAGGAGTGCGGTTCAAAAGTAATACTTCAAAATTTTACTTTTAAAATTCTTGACAACGCCGTTATATCCCTAAATTTTTTGATTAGATTGTTCAAAAGGGCGTATTATTGCATTTTGAATCATGTGTGCAAGATTGAAAAAAAATTACGAATGTAATAACTCATTATGTTCCGTGGATACATTTCAGATACATTCCCATACTGTTAACATTTTGATTTTTAATAAGTTTGATTTTTAGAGTAGCATGAGTTACTAATTTTCACATTTTTTCCTCTTTTACATCAGCTTTTTTCCTCTCTTTTATCTCGTCACTCTACTATGCAAATACCAGCAACTTCTATGTCTCTTTCAAAAGTGATACTTATCTCTCTGGCATTAAATTTGATTTTAAAAAATCGAAAGAGAGCAGGTTGGGTATTTTTTTTTTACTACACTAATTTTAGTTCAGCCAAAAAAATTAATAAATTAATAGAATTAGCCTACCTAATTAAGCCCAAGTCAATTCAGCAATTATATTAAAATAAAAGACTTAAGTCAAATATACCCAGGGCCGTTCTTGACCCAAGGCGGCAAAGATGATTGCCTAAAGCCTCAGAATTTATAGGCCCATGGATGATAAGTTGTTAAAGAGGAGAGGATAAGATACTCTTGAGCATAACAATCTAATCACTTTATTATTATTCTTAACGTACTCTCAAATACAACAATTCAACCATTTTAATATTATTCTTAATGTAATATTCTATTGTAATTTATTGCTAAGTAAAAGATATTTTAAGGAAATAACAAATGCTACTCAATCATAATTTTAATTTTCTAAAAGCACCATAATGGCATATAAATAGTGATAAGATTCTGGACCAATAAGAATTTAACATTCAAGTCTCACGATCCGATTCATAACCTTATAATCAATCCTAACCGTTCACACTCATTAAAAAAACACAACCAAACGTATCTTCAACCGTTCGATATTGTTCTTGCAAGGCACGCGGATAGCCATTTTCAACCGTTGGATACACTTTTACTCCATACACCTGCATGTTTTTTAGGGCAAATCATTTCAGCCTCCCCAATCGCCTCCATCTCCATACGCGTTCTCAACTCTGAACTTACCCTCTCTCTCTCTCTGCAACAGCAAACTACAAAATCTACAAGAATCAGAAGTTCGAAACCCATATATTTCAGTTTATCTATCTGTCTGCATTTGCAAGAATCAAAAGTTCAAAACCCGTATCGGCATATCATTTCAGATTGTTCAAAAAATCAAAACCCGGCATATCATTTCAGATTGTTCAAAAAATCAAAACCCATATCTTTCAGTTTCCATCGCCCGCTGTTCCAGATCGGGTTTGCCGTTCACAATTTATTGCTAAGTAAAAGATATTTTAAGGAAATAACAAATGCTACTCAATCATAATTTTAATTTCCCAAAAGCACCATAATGGCATATAAATAGTGATAAGATTCTGGACCAATAAGAATTTAACATTCAAGTCTCACGATCCGATTCATAACCTTATAATCAATCCTAACCGTTCACACTCATTAAAAAAACACAACCAAACGTATCTTCAACCGTTCGATATTGTTCTTGGAAGGCACGCGGATAGCCATTTTCAACCGTTGGATACACTTTTACTCCATACACCTGCATGCTTTTTAGGGCAAATCATTTCAGCCTCCCCAATCGCCTCCATCTCCATACGCGTTCTCAACTCTGAACTTACCCTCTCTCTCTCTCTCTGCAACAGCAAACTACAAAATCTACAAGAATCAGAAGTTCGAAACCCATATATTTCAGTTTATCTATCTGTCTGCATTTGCAAGAATCAAAAGTTCAAAACCCGTATCGGCATATCATTTCAGATTGTTCAAAAAATCAAAACCCATATCTTTCAGTTTCCATCGCCCGCTGTTCCAGATCGGGTTCGCCGTTCGCAAGCTTCAGCCGCTGTCTCGCAGCTCTCAAGCTTGCCCCCCCCTCTCTCTCTCTCTCTGCAACTGCTAACTTGTATGTATGGGTTTTGTTTTATTTTTTTTCTTTCTAAATCAACTAATCAAGGTCTGTAATTCTTGTTTTGCAGACTAAATCCTATATGGTGAAATTTTTTATGCTCTTTTTTATAGAATATTTTTTTTTTTTTTTTTTTTTTACAATATAAAGTAACAAAATTTGCATGGCATTTTTGAGGTAATCACCGTAATCTATATTTTATTTCAGCAAAACAAATATATATATATATATATATATATATATATAATTTATTTCTATAACTTCTATTTCTGTTTTTTTTTTTTTTTTGGTCAATTATGTCTACAAGAAAATTTGAATCTGGGCATGAAAAAAGAAAAAAAAAAAAGAAATCTGAATTGGATTAGAAAACTGGAGAGATTGAATCTGAAACAATTTTTATCAATATGCCAAGCTTTTTGAAGATGGAAATCTTTTCAGAACTAAAAGAAATCGTAACAAGAACTTTGACAAGCAAAAGTACTTAATATAGGGTAAAGCTCTATAGTTACTTCTTGAAATTTAAAATACTTACAAAAAGCATGCTTTTGAGTGAATTCCATAGTGTTGGAAGGGGCTTGCCATGAATTACCTCACATTCTATTCTCAAATAGGATTAGTAAATTGGTCAAAAGAAGAGATAGGGTACTGCGTGGTGAATTGTTCAGAAATATATTGGTAATTTTTTTATTAATTACCCAAATAGGATTTTCTATGCCTTAATCAGTCAATTGTCTAAAGAAACATTGTTAATTAACTAAAATTGAATTAAACAACAGTTGATTTTGGTAGATATAAATTTGATTTAGCCCGCCCCATTGAAAAATCCTGGTTCCGTCCTTGGTTAGACTTAGACCTACGCAATGAACTTTTTTCTCCTCAGTCTGTTACCTCTTTCTTACTTGAAAATACCATAACTTGAAGTTTCGATCATAGGTCCTAGATCTTGATTTTGTTTGAAACAAATATAAAAAATTAACAGATATTCGTTTCTTATTTTCTTCCACTTTTGCTTGTTGGAGTGGTCCTCTTTCATAGGAAGACTTGGATCCGTGCATAGTTGCATACTTTGTTATGTTCTTTGTCCGTAATGTCCCAAAAAGTTGGCTCACATTCTTTTTTTTCCCCTTGTTTTTTCCATTTTTGTGTGCCAAATATTGGTTATTATAACAACAAAAAGCAGAAAAAAATGGCAAATGAAGTTTATGTTGCTTTGTGGATCAGACAAATGAAGTCTATCAACAATTTTGTGGCAGGAAGAGTAGGTTCTGGTGCAAGAAAACTACTGTCACAGATCTTGGTTGGATTTTGTTCCAGTTCGGGTTTGCCGTTCGCATGCTTCAGCCGCTGTCTCTCAACTCTCAAGCTTGCCCCCTCTCTCTCTCTCTGCAACTGCTAACTTGTATGTATGGGTTTTGTTTTAATTTTTTTTTTTAAATCAACTAATCAAGGTCTATAACTGTTGTTTTGCAAACTGAATCCTATTTGGTGAAATTTTTTATAATCTTTTATATATATATATATTTACAATATAAAGTAACAAAATTTGTTGCATTTTGAGGTAACCATTGCATTGCATTTTGAGGCAATCACCGTAATATACATTTTATTTCAGCAAAACCAATATATATTTTGTTGTCAATTATGTCTACATGAAAATTTGAATTTGGGCATGAAAAAAGAACTAAAAAAGAATCTGAATTGGATAATGCCAAGCTGTAAATATATATATATATATATATATATATATATATATATATATATATATATATTTACAATATAAAGTAACAAAATTTGTTGCATTTTGAGGTAATCACCGGAATATACATTTTATTTCAGAAAAACAAATATATATATTTTTATTTCTATAACTTATATTTCTGTTTTTTTTTTTTTTTTTTTTTGTTGTTGTTGTTGTCGTCAATTATGTCCAGAAGAAAATTTGAATTTGGGCATGAAAGAACAAAAAAAAGGAATCTGAAATGGATTAGAAATCTGCAGAGATTGAATCTGAAACAATTTTTATCAACATGCCAAGCTAGAAATCTTTTTAGAACTAAAAAAAAGAAAAAAATCATGACAAGAACTTTGACAAGTAAAAGTACCTAATATAGGGTAAACCTCTAAAGTTTTCTTGAAAATTAAAATACTTACAAAAAGCATGCTTTTGAGTGAATTCCATAGTGTTGGAAGGGGCTTGCCATGAACTACCTCACACTCTGCTTCCACTAGTAGATTCTCATATAGGATTAGTAAATTGGTCAAAAGAAGAGATAGGGTACTGAATGGTGAATTGTTCAGAAATAAATTGGTAATATTTTTTTATATTAATTACCCAAAGAGGATTTTCTATATGCCTTAATTAGTCAATTGTCTAAAGAAACATTGTTAGTTAACTAAAATTGAATTAAATAACAATTGATTTTGGTTGATATATTTTGATTTAGCCCACCCCATTGAGAAATCCTGTATATTTTGTTTCACATAGAAATACAATCTGTGCAATGCACGAAGGATATATTCAATCTTTTTGCCTTATTTTTATTTTCAAATTTTGGTTTTAGAATTTCTTTAGTTATTAGGATGCAGAATATCATGATATTAATTTGTTAATTTTGAAGATTATTCCTAAATTGATGCATTGTATTTTGTTATTGGATTAATTTAACATAAGAGCTGAGTATAATATGTTGTGCTAATCACACCTATTCGTAATCACACCTCTTTACGGATAGGTGTCCAACATTTTGACTGAAGCATAGTTGGGTTGGGTTGATACATGATACAGATGGGAGTGTTTTAATTGTTACGAGTGAGATTTTGAAACCTCTTCCTCACAACTTCAGTGTTTTCTTATTTTTAGGGTTAGCATCAGGCCTTAACATTTAGCAAGAATAAGGTTCAAGAAACATGCCTCCTCAGTCATCAGGTAACAAACTCTTACTTTTCTAAAATTTTAATTGGCATTTTTAGCTATTGGTTACGTTTATTTATTTATGTTTTTGTTTCTACATATATATATATATATATATATATATATATATATAGATAATATTGTTATGATGTGATGCTCGAACAATTTATTAATGGGAATTAAAGACTTTGAAGTTTAGTTTTCAATTTCAGAATATATGTTTTACAAGTTTATTGACACTTTTAAAACTTTTCTTCTTTTGTCCTAATAATATAGGTCTCTTTTCTGAAAGAAGAGAGTTGATGGGAATGAGTGGATTTGGAAAAAGATAATAGGTATGTTTTTTTTGCCTAACTAATTGAATTATTTAAATCCCCTTACCAAAATAATGATCTTGAAGCACATATTGATGATATTCTTGTGCCACAAAATGCGAAACTCCATGAAGAGATTGTCCCTCGTCAACATACTGAGGGATGTCTCCGGGCAAACATTGAGGTTCTGAAGCAAATTCCATGGAATTTCAATTCCATCCGGAATATGAAAAGTGTAGGTAACCTAGGTAAAACTTGAAACGCCTTATTGTCTATTTTTGAAGGAAAAACAGTATTATGTTTAAATTGGTAGATACAAACAGTTTGAATCTCTTTTAGCTTCCTGTTATTTTCAGGTTCAAGTGTTGGGATGGTGCACATATGATATTATTAAAACGCCTTAATTGTCTATTTTTTTAAGAAAAATCAAAATTGAAAAGATGAGAATGCAATCTAGAGATATAATATGGATTGTAGATGCTTGTTATTTTTTGTTTCATCTGTGCAGGATCATGCTCGCTCAAAATCACACACACATACTGACTAGAATCCTCTCTAGTAGAAGTTGCTTCCAAAATATTTTAATACAAACCATTTGCTCTGTAATTATTCTGTGTGTTTATTTATGATAATAGCATGTTAAAAATTTCCTAAAATGTTAGGTGAGAGTTTAAGAGTCCAAAGGAGCAAATGAGTACCCTCCTTTAAAATTATTTAGATACCCATGTTGTGTCAGTACCGATGCTTTAAGGGGAATATGAGAATCTTGGTAACACAATTGGTTACATTTGATCCTCTGTTTGTAATATCCCAATCTTCTAAACAGTAATGACTTTCAAATTTAGCTTATGAATGCCATTTAAAACATTGTTCTTAAGTAGAATTGGCAGTTCCTTACCTGTTACCGGCAGCTTATGTGTTCATAATAGGATCCATAGTTTTGCTCGGGAATTTATAATGACTTTCAAATTTAGCTTATGAATGCCATTTAAAACATTGTTCTTAAGTAGAATTGGCAGTTCCTTACCTGTTACCGGCAGCTTATGTGTTCATAATAGGATCCATAGTTTTGCTCGGGAATTTATAATTAGTTGTTTTTGGGTCTTCCCGAACCCAACTCTGGTCAAAGGTTGGGGCTGGGCAAGGATGCAGAATTAAAGACTATTCAATATGATTAGTATCTAAAATTATTTCTAATCTACTTAATATTTTTAATATTATTTTTTGTTGTTTCAGTAATTTAATTTTTTACTGGCTGTTTAGGTTTAAACTGGTTTTGGTTATGTTAACAAAATATATTGATAAGAGTTTTTTAAAGGTAATGTTAAAATGCCTCGTTAATTTAAGATCAAGTTTGTGATGACCCAACATGAATTGGACTTGAGTTGAACTTGCTCGAACATCACATATTGCTCAGATTCCTGCTTAAAAAATAATCTTTTTATTGTTTAATGTTACACAATATATTCTTAATTAGTGATTTCATGCGCACATTCAAAGAGGGAAAATGGAAGTTCTGATACAAGGTTACGTTGTGCATTAGTGGGTGAATATATGCTTATGTGTTTATTCATAGTTCTTTTTTAATGTAGATTTCTTAGTTTTGTTGTATTATATCACTTGAAAGTAATGGTCATGTGATATTTTTATTTTATTTATTTATTTATATATATATATTTTGTTGGGGGTGTTACGTGAAAAATACCTACTACCTACTGTGTTGAATGATGCCTTGTAACCAGACAAGGCAAAGAATGTTGGTCCAGATTGTGTGATGTTGAATGAAGTGTTGTAAACTAAGTTAAAGGTTTTTGGTTTATATATATTGGAGATAAGAATATTATTGTTTAATTATTTACATGTGTGTTTTAAAGTGTGTGTATATATAAACTTATTATGTTCATGTTTTTTGTGATTATTCTTGCCGATATGGAATATGTTTTTCATAGGTGTGTTTCGTGTGTGCACGACAAAACGTGCACTAATATGTGCGTTTTGTTCCTAAAGATTGGATCATGGAAAGGTATGGATCAATCAATATATTTTTCTTTCATTTTTTATTTTTATTTTTTTATATTCATCGCATGACTATTCTTCCTTTTCTATAATATCTCATTTTTCTCTGTTTCTCAGCATCTTCTTCCCTAGTTGCAGGAATGAGGAGATTTTTTCGTGTGTGCACAACAGAACAATGTGCGCTAATCTGTACGTAATGAGGAGATATTTTCTTCCGGATTTGAACCCTCAAGACTTTCATGAGGTAAAGAAAGTTTACGGCGAAGCACACTTTAAGACAATGGTGACTTCGGCCCCCGATGTTCAGTCCAGGGATACGTTTGCTCATTGTATAATTCTCCAAGCTAGAATTATAACTGCAATACCATATTGGGGAACATAGCCCCTATAAGGATCCGAATTGAATGTAATCATGTTCTTTTACAAGAAGTTCTTCCTCTTGATCAACAAATTGATGAACTGCATCAACAGATACAGGGACTCGAAGCAAACAAAGATCATCTCCAAGTACTAAATCATAATTTGGTAGCACACAACGCAAATCTTCAATCCCAAAGAGCACATTTTGAGACACTGGTGATTTCGGCCCCCGATGTTCAGTACAGGGATACGTTTAAAGCTAGAATTATAACTGTAATACCATATTAGGGGAACATAGCCCCTGTAAGGATCCGGAATGAATTGATCAACAAATTGATGAACTGCATCAGCAAATAAGAGGGACTCGAAGCAGACAACGATCTTCAAGGACTAAATCATAATTTGGTAGCACACAATGCAAAACTCCAAGCCAAAGAACGTCTCTGGGAAAGCATCCAGGCGCTGAAGGAAGGGAAACTAGGTAAAACTTAAACTTCTTGTTGTCTATTTTTGTAAGGAAAAACAATATTGTGTGTTTAAATCGGTAGATACAAAACAGTTTGAATTGCCTTAATTGTCTATTTTTTTTTTTGAAGGAAAATCAAAATTGAAAAGATGAGAATGCAATCTGTGTTTAAATCTGTATAGAGATACAATATAGATTGTAGATGCTTGTCATTTTTTGTTTCATCTGTGCAGGATCATGCTCGCTCAATCACACACATACCGACTAGAATCCTCTCTAGTAGAAGTTGCTTGCAAAATATTTCAGTGCAAACCATTTGCTCTGTTAGTGTTCTTTGTGTTTTATTTATGATAATAACATATTAAAAATTTCCTAAAATGGTTGGTGAGGAGCAAATGAGTACACTCCCTCCATTATAAGTTTCCAAACATGGTGACCTTTTTAGTTCCTGCATCAGTTGCTCGATATTGATCACCAAAGGCACGCCTGCCTTCCAATGCATATAGGCTTTGTCCATCCTGACATGACAACAATAGCATTTAGAAAAATGCTCTTGGCTGATAAAGTAGCATCAAGAAACAATAAATACCTGGGATTAACCAGGGACGTTTTTGCAAAGAAAGGGGAAAATTTCTTGTGATAAATCATGAGTTACAAATGAACCGGAAAGCATATTATTACCTTGTCTTCAATTGATTTCCAGAAGATTCGAGTCATTTCATCTCCTGCATCATAAATTATAAATTAAAAAGGGTAAGAAAGAGAGTGAATTTTTATTTCATAGAAAAATCATCAGCGGAAATTGAGTAGTTCAATTTCAATAAATACATCAAATCTCATTCAATGACTAAATTTACGGCATAAAATTCAGAAAGTCTGCAGTTTTTAAGCTCTCAACCAATCAATTGATTCAATTTCAGAAAAATTATGCATTTTTGCAGCTCCCTGCTTTTATCACTCTCAAAGCTGATAAAAAAGAATTCGGTAGGTCTCTTTATTTCTCTTCAACCAATACTCAGTCTATACCAATGTGTTCATATCCATTAAAGAATACAGCACCCCATGGTTTTTCATCCAACCAATTGTCTAAATATCACCAATTAACACACAAATTTTTAAACGTGATTTATATTCTTAAAAGGTCATGAATTTTAATTCGAAAGTTAAGTATATTTGCAACTGTAGATAATATAAGTCAACTCAATCATCCGAAAAATCTTGTAAAATCAATTCATTTTTATAAATAGTCGACCAAGCTATTTCTTCAATTCATTATAGGTTTGAACAATTAAAAACATATGATTTATTTTCATAATTAAAAGTTCTAAAAAAAAAAAAAAAAAACCTATAATTTAAGGAGTTTTTAAAATTTAAAGTTGATAAAATCATATCTAACATAACTATGCCACAAGAAAAATTAAATGAATTGACTATATTATCTATTAAAAAAGATACTTTAACAAAATGTGAATACAATAATCTAATTATTAACTTGAACGTGTTTTTTAAATAAATATTATTAAATATTATTTATATTAATCTATCACATACTAAAAGACCAATTTTATTTTTTTCGCTCAAGATCTCAAATTATATTGAGCCGGCCCTGACCGTAATAATGATTGAAAAGAAAGATGAAAGTAAAGAAAAACTATGACAAGTGTCTCTCTTAATACAAAATTTCCGACCAAAAGACTTTAACTTCTTTTTGGCTAAATAAAAAGAAAAAGTATAGGTAAAGACCTTGAATTTGAGCTTATTTCTATTATGATATTTAAGGCACCAACAGATACATACATATATATACATATACATACATATATAAATACTAGTGGGTGGGTGGCCTTAGCTACTTTTGGATGGGTCTGGACTTTGGAGTCTCTCTTGGCGGATTAAGAGTATCTCCAACCGTTGTGTATATTTTTTTGTGTAAATTTGATGTGTTACAATAGATTTACACAAAAAAATTTAGATTAATTATTTTTAGCTCCAATGGTTATTTTATACCTTTTGTGTAAAAATATATTCTTCAATAATAACTAAAGTGTCATGTCTGGACCCCACATAATTTTTACAAACTTACTTAATATAAGGTTGATTTGTTAGAGCATCTCTAACGGTTTGTTAAAAAACCCTTTTTGTGTAAAATATACACTGCTACATGATTTGTAAATTTTTTTCATTTTCTGTAGTTTGTTAAGATACACTGCCACATCATCAATGTGTAAAAAAGTTGTGTATTTTACACAGCTATGTAAGCATATTTTCTCTCTCTTTCTCCTTTCCCGCTTGGGTTCTCTTTTTTCACTCTCATTCCTTTATGCCTCTTTGTTTCCCACTTTTCTAAAGCGCCATAGAGAAGAATATGTAACTGGCGGCAAGGTAAGAATTGTTCGACTATCTTTTATTTATTTATTTAATAAACATAATTTAATTCATCACTTTTGTTTGATCTTATATTCTACAATCATTGCCATAGATTCTAGGGGTTTTTTAGATTTTTTATCCTTTTACATTCTTTTCTAATAAGATAAATATGTATTACATTCTATTTTAATGAAATAAATATGCACTAGCCATAGATTAGATATACATGTTAATCAAGTAGTTTTTGCATACTTGAATCTTATTTTATTATTTGTTATTAAGTTAGAATTCTGGTGGTTGCCGGAAAGGTGAGAAAGTGAAATACAGGAAGAAATTATTATTTTTTCCTATTCGAAAGAATCCGATCAGGAAGTCTGCAGTTACTCTGTTTGTTGAGCCCTCGAGGGCAAATTTTTTGTCATAATGTTTCGTTATCTAATAAATAGGCAACAAAGAATGTATTGAGTTTAATTGATTACTTCTCTATTTAATATTGAGTAGAATCCACATTTTCTTGTTGAATTAAAAATCTCTATCTTTAAAAGTCAAGTAATTTGAAAGAAATGATAACACAAGCAAACAAAACCCTTTTTTTTTTTTTTTTTTTCATCAAACTAATTTTGATTTTGTGTTGTGAGAGAAAAAAAGATGCCAAGACTAATAAAAAAAAAAAAAAGGGGAGTAGTGTATGCCACATCCCACTGCATATTAAATGTCCACTTTAAAAATTTTGACTCACTATCACTTTTTATTTTTTGATTCATTTATGATCATTTTTATTCATATATCTTTTATATACTTATATATTACCTTAATCCTATATTAAATGTCCACTTCGAGAACTTTGACTCACAAAAATTTTTGTGATTCAAAGTTTTCGAAGTTAACAACTTATATGAGATGCAAGTAGTACATGTTATCCCAATAGTATTTCATGAAATAGATCCGAAAGAGTGAGTATTGGCAAGAACACGATGATGGTATTGAGCATATGCATTCCAATTTAATGAAATCTTTATGACTTTCTATTGCAATTTTGTATTCTAATTCTTAGTTAAAGCTTATAATAATAATAATAAGGGCTAAATCATAAAACTACCGTCTTATTTACAAAAAATTATCATCTAACCCTTCGATTAAAGAAACTATTAGATTACCTCTTAACCTTTTTTTAAAACTATCACATTACCACATTCCGTTAATTGGCCATCTAAAACTAACCGGAGAAAAGCAAGTGAAAATCACGTGCAGGCACAAACCCAAGAATTTTTTTATATTTTCACGCTCCCACTAAAATTATAATTTGCCCCTACTGGATTATTATTATTATTTTTTTTTTTGCATTTTAAATTTCAAATTTTTTAGAATTTTGAAGATGCCCCCATTAAAATTATAATTCGCACCCACCAAGTTTTTTGTTATTTTTTTATTATTATTATTTATTTTTTTTTTGCATTTTATACTTTAAATTTTTAAAAATTTATGAAGAAAACCCTATTGAAATTATAAAAATAAACCCACTATATAAGTTCGCCCCCACAAATTAAAAATTTGCCCCCCTTAAAAAAATTTCTGGATCCGATGACGTGCATACTATTCAAATCGCTCTTGTAAAACACCTTTAGTTTGCACGTGCCCCAATCTAAAGAAAATGTTGCAGCCATCAACATCCACCAAATCCATCTATATTCTTGTCCATCGTCGTCCTCTTCCTTTACTCTCATGGCACACAACACCAAACAACTTCATTGCTTGGTCATTAATCTACATAAATATGCTAGTGTTTGATCATTAATTCACATAAATATATATAGATTGAGTATCTATATATATAAACAACAACTTTCCTTTTATATATATATATATATATATTAATTATATACCCACTCGGTATATAGCTTTAAACAATTTAAAAAAGAAAGAAAAGAATCCATAATAAAAAATTAGGTAAAATGCAAAAAACCCTCCAGAACTATTGGCCAATATGCAACAAACCCCTCCTTAACTACAAAAGTTGCAAGAAAACCCCTAAACTATACATTTTTGTGGCAGGTAGCCGCATCCAGCCAAAAACCCGTTCAATCTCACCGTTAAAATTTCAGGTGACACACAATATACTATTTAATCACTATAATACCCTTATGAAGACGAAAAGACTCTATTACCCCCACCACAACACTCAAACCTCTACTTAACTTCTATTACATCCGAACACAACCTTATCCGTCCGTCTACATAGAGAGAGAGGGAGATATAAAAACGCTGTTCATCATCTTCCTGATAAAAAAAAAATCTTGCGACAGTCGAATTTAACCTTGTTGGACAAACTGAACCAATATATATATACATATATCACTCAGCTCTCCCAGGATCCCTATGTCTATATATATATATATATATAGGACATACTTGTGATTGCTGAGGAATAATCAATCAATCGAAGAGAGAGAACGGAGAGATCGAGCAATGGTAAAAGTCCCTTTCCTGATTACTCTAATTGAGTCCAATTAGAGGGCATTCAAGTTTTGGGTTGCCAGGATAGGAGATCTTGTGGCCGCGCGAATTGATTGACTGAAAGGGACGATGGAGCGATGATGAAGCAGAGGAATCTGTTGCTGGGATCGGAGTGGTGAATGTCGTCTGAAGAGTGGAATTCCCTAATGGGTATATACTACACAATTTACCCATCTGCAATCCTTGATTTTCAAAATTCTTGATGCTGATCAATCCAAACACATTATAACCTGCCCGCACACCCAAACACCACGTCTCTCACACTCTCACTATCTATCTATATATTCACATTTATATATATCGTATCTCCTCAGTCCTCACTGAACCTCCCTCTCACTATTTGTATATATATTTATATATATATATATATACACACACACACATCCATCTCTGCAACTTTTTCGACCAAAAAAAAATAATAATAAATAAAAATAAAAATAATAATAATAATCTATCAAACTTAGCTTAACCCAATTTCCGCCACTCTATATCATCCATCATCTTCATGCCCCACGTTCAAATCAAGCATGTAACTGTGTAAGAAGAATACGTTGTTCAATGCCAAAATCAATTTTTGTGATTAAATTTATATTCTGGTTACATCCTTCTCAAAACACAAAAATCCTTTTTGTTATAAGAAAACAGAACAAAAAGGTTAGGACGAATTGCTCAGGTGAATATAGGAACTGAATGATCAGTTTCATTGTTGGGTTTTGAGAGGGATTGTGGTTGTCCAGTGATGGTGGCTTTTGAGAACTCTGCCTATCATCCATTAACTTCAGAGAAAAAAATAAAAAAATCGTTGTGTGTATAATGTATGTATATATATAGAGAGAGACAACCTTATCTCTACTACTGAGTTGTCACGATTTTATTGGCCTTTGAGATTTTACTTTACAAATCAGCAAGTTTAGTATATAAACCCTTGAAACTGTGTCCTTTTTTATAAGGGCACTATGGTCTTTTGAATTTTCTGCTACCGAAAGGTGAGCTGGCCGGGTAAAATGCAAAAAAAAAATATAATTCAACTTTTTAAGAGTTTTTTTTTTTTTTTTTTTTTTTTTTACCTTAAAAAAATAATAATAAAAAAAAGATAAAAAAAAATAATCATAATTGATTATGAGAATATTATTGATATATATAAACACACGTGTTTATATATAGGTACACGAATCAACGTAGCAATTAGCAGTCCTCATTATGGCAAATATGATGAACCAATCCTAAGGACTTGAGGGCTTGCTTGTGTCGGACAGAGTAGGTATGGAGAATTTATGATTAGAAAAGGGAATTCGTGTAATGTTGTCCTCAGTATTAGCAGCAAATGGGGGTGAGAGATTAATTAAGTGGGTGGTTCACATGTAGGAGAATATTTTTGAAGGCGAGGATTATGGACTATTAACAGTTTCGAGTTTTGGAATAGATGGATGTGACACGAAAGCATAAAACTATTATGTTGCACAGTGAATTTAATAGGAGCCAATTGTCAAATCATAACGTCTTATCGCAAATTGGATATGAGAATTTACATTCGTATTTAGACTTGTGAACCATAAGATACAATACATCCTTACTTAACCACTCATAACCAAATGTGCCTCAAGCAAGTAGCTCTGTTCCATTCCAGGTTGGGGGAAGACCAACAAATCTTCCATTATTCCTTGGTGAGCAAATGATTGAGAGACCAAGGACTCCTCACTTCCTGAAATCAGCTATAGACCAAAAAGGGTGCCGAAGAGCAAAGGCTATAGCAAGGAGTCTCTTAAATTTGGCCAATATGTTGATAAATTTAAGGATAGTAATTTTCAAAATGTATTTTAATAAGATATTTGGTCAAATTTAAGGGAGTCTCAGTTTAATTAGCCCTAAATTTAAAAAGAAGTGGCATTGGGCATATAGCTGGGTCTACAGTCCAACAGATAGAGCAGTCCTATATATAGAGAGAAGTTTGATATGTAATATGACCCACTAACGGAAGAAATGAATTGGGTGTTTCTTAAGTCAACCGAAATCGAAAGAAACCCGCGCGCCAATGTGATTAGCTAACCCCGAAACCCTCGTTGCATCTCTCATTTTCAGAATTTCATAGCTAACTAAACTAAACTAAGTCCAAACAAACAATTCATATCAATCAATGCCAAGTCTTGTATCTTTTTTTCTTCTCCATTTCGATAATCTTTTTCTCTCCCTCCCTCTCTCTGTCTCTCTCCATCTCTCTCTCTCTCTATGTTCCTCCTCCTTGAATGGGTTGCGGCATTTCAACATTCAGACTAGAAGAGGATGGCGGTGTCCACCCTGCCCGACGCAGAATTGGCAATACGCGCATCATTACATCTAATCATCATCATCATCACAATAATAACAAGGCTGCTAATACTACCACAAATACAGACACCAACACCGCCACCAACGACAATGACGGCCGTAAAAGTGCTTGTTCTTACACTACGGCCTACAACGATGCTTGGTCTGTTAGGAATTCGGTGGCACAGGAAGACGAGATCGATATTAATTGTGATGGCGCAACGAAGAAATTGGGTGAGGAAGGGATAAAGAGAGGGATAGTAATAGTGGAGGAGGTGGGAAGAGAGGTTGAAAGAAAAACAGAGGCGGCTGTGGAGGGAGAGCACAGCCACCATGAATTTGCAGTTGAAGGAGGTCATGAGGAACACAATAATGGAAGATTCTCAGATTATTCGGATGGTCCGACTTTTATGCGATCTCCGAGCTTTAGGGACTATTGCATTGTTTATGACATAGATGACGATAAGGATGATGATGGTATGTATGTATTTCCATTTCAGTATTTTCTTGGAGAAACACACACATCAGTTTAAAGGATTACTATTATTCAAAAGAAAATAAAATTCAATGAAATCGTAACAATAAAAACATAGTAGCGCCATATGGAGTACTCAACTCACCCCTATCTGATTGTGCAGCTAATTTTGTTGGAGAAAACGAAGTGAAGGGCACACAGATGAAGGCAGGCATTCCACCTCTGGGCTCAAATCGGGTATATATTTACATATATGTTTTTTTATTCTTCTTGTTGCTTTAATTCTTGTTTATGTACTTGCACATTTAGTTTATCTAACACTTGATCAATTCATGTTCTTTATTTATTGTTGATCATGCTAAGTAGTTTTGTGTCTAGCAGGGTTCAACAACGCAATTGGTGAAAAAAGGGAGGAAAGGAAGAAGATTGAAGGTCTTCCCGGCGGGCAAGTCAGCCGCTGTGAAAAATCTTTTGAATGTCACAACTTGCTACAGTCCCAGTAATTCCTCGGCGTATAACACGCCTGGAAAACCAGTTGAGAAATCCGCATGAAACTATTGGTGTTCAAAAGAGAGAAGACAATATATTTTCCTCCTTTCCTACTTGTTTCAGAAAATGCCTCTTCTTCTCTCAAAGGAAAGGAATGTGTATGATATCATCTAGATTTAGATTTTTAAGACATCATCTAGATGTTCTCTCAATTTTGCTGATATTTTTGTTGTCTATGATGTTGGGATCTGATATGCAAAAATACAATTTTGCTAAATTTTTCAGATCCCCACTACAATGAAAATTGACAAAACATTATTTTTTTCTTGTCTTCGTAGAGCCATGCTTAAAAAGATTGACATTTAGCGATTACCAAAAATGAAAGTTTTACATCACCTTCACATAAATTTGTATGGACTTTGGTTCTTTACAAAAGTATGGAACATACCACATACAACTGTTTGGGAAATGGTAGAACTAGTCTCACTATTGGCTGATCATAGACAGTCTAGCTCACTAAAAACAGAGGCTTCTGTAAATGATAGCTCTTTTCGTACGTTCTTCGAAACACGCTTCTTGTGACCAATTAAGAAATTCTACATTCCAACAATATGTCTCCATTTTCTCTATTATCTCGATCTCTATTTATTGTAGTCCATTTTCTTTATTATCTCAATTTTTATGAGGAGATGTAGGGACTCACCTTTGATGGGGCAAATAATTAAAGTTCAAATGTAGGGACTTCAGAATCGAACCCATGCGTGGCCTGGTAAATTAACCGGGGAAATATATTCCTATATGGATCCTTCTCTCGTTTCTCCTTCAAATACGCAATGCATTTCTCAACTTCAGACTGGACTTCTAAATATAGTTCATGTGCTTTTTCCCTGCTCCTTAATTCCTGCTTCCTCCCTTAACCACAAAATAAAAGCTGAATTAAAATTGAAGAAGATGCCAAACACTAAAAATAAAAAATAATAAAATGGATATATATATAAGTATATATGCATATATGTACAGCATACAAATCCAACTGGATGGTGTTATTCAAGCAGGATCTTAAAGTTGCTTTCTAGGCTACTCTAGACCCTCTATGTGACTGTTAACCACCATCTACTAACAGAAGGTGTAACTTAAGTATATATATTCTCTCTCTAATAGTGACCAACAATTTAAAAGGCATCATCAAATTCCCTGCTGAGAGTGGATTTAAAATTTATTGTATACATAGAAAATTACCAGCCAGGTTTATTAAATTAATGTTGCTCTGCAGCAAACTGCGAGTGGAAACACACTGACTGGTATTGATAATAAATGTGGCATTATACTTGCGTATAGAAAACTAAGAGGACAACCTGGTTTGGGTTGGTTTGGACTAGTCCAACCTAGAAGCAAACCAACAAATCTCGATTGTTAAAAGTTTGACATGCCAAAATAATAATGAAGAAGAAAAAGAGCTGTTCGACACAACAGAATGATAAGTGAGAATCATACCAAACCAACCTGGGAGAAGTACCATTGAACCAACTCAGTTTTCAGTTGAATGGACAATATGCTGTTATCGGGGAGGGGGAAGCAAGAATACAGGACTAAAATGTAGAAATTCCATCTCTGATCGAAAGATATAATTACAAAAGGAACTTGACACAATTATAAATACAATAACAAGTATTAGTCTACCAGTTGGTTTGTGTGGTAGAGTCAGTTTACATGTCAGGTAACTAAGAGCAAAGACTTACCTTGCTCCATTGTCCACTTATAAACCCAGTACTGGATTTGTAAACTTTGAAAATCGAAACAAACTAACCTGGAGAGGGTAGATTGATTCAATTCCCAGGTTAAATGGGACAGAATTGTACCCCCACCCACCCACACCCTCACACACACAATAGCAATACATGGGTAGTTTTTCATTCTAAATCACAATATTAATTTATTTTAGCACATAGCTTTGAGAATATCCTAAGATGGGGCAAGCATTATTCTAAAACATATTTATGATGCTAGATAGACAAAAATAATATCAGGTCAGTTAATAAACTACCTTCTGTTTCAATTGGCTTTCCGAAGTAGAAATAAAAGCGGCCTGGAGGTTTTGGTAGAATTATTGGAAGATGTACATCTTGGTTCGCGACCTCTCCACCAATGTCAGTCCTTCAAACCCAAGTTGTGATGAAATATAAATAAGAACCCAGCAAGTGAATATGAAACATTAAGAACAAAAATGAATATAAGCATAGTAACATGAAACCCATACAGTATAATTTAATTTGATGTGAAAATAGAGTATTTATCATTCAGGCAATATGTGACTGGAATAACGAAATGACTCGATCAATAGCAATAAGCTAAATATACGTAACAGTTGATTTAGTAACATCATAATCGCTTCATTCTCCATCACTCCAATTTACTACTAAATAGATAGATTTGGTAGTCAAGATCAATCATGATAAAGCATGACGACATGAGAAAAGATGAGGAGAGGCTAGAACTTAAAAGAGTATGATGCCATAAACAATGAGCTACTTTTTAAGCATGTGTTGTTATTTATTGTCATATGTGGTCCCCATTGTGGCCATGTGACCAGAATAGATGCTAGATGCAAGAATTAAGAACTAGTAGCTCTAATTAAAGAAATATTTGAATACCAAAGACGGTGTAGCCTAATGGTACTTCCTTGTCTTCCAAAAGAGAAGGGCAAGGGTTCAAGTCCCCGTAGGGGCATTGTAGCTGTGTTAGTAATAAATAATAAAAATAACAGTTCCGGTTAATTATGTTTATTGATGGGCAAATTTTTTTTTTTCCCCTCAGAAATTCAAGCTATTTGTATAGGTAGTAAATATTTACAGTGTTGGGCATGTGAATATGCTCAGCAGGCCAAATAACAAGCCCGGTGGCTTAAGACGATGGACAAATATTTGATAGTGTGTATTTAGTAAGCATATGGATTGAATCACTTTTGAGATTCATTATTACCTTTTTGGTGATTTAGGACATCATGCAAATAACAACAATTGTCTAGAATGGTTTTAAAATTTCTGTTGTTTGAAGAGCAACAAGGAAAACAGGTGTAGAACTTGAGCCACCATGTCCGTTTAAAATGACCTTACTTCCACACATTTCTCCCAATTTTTCTTTCTCATCTATATTTCCTAATTTACGACCGATTATTTCAGCATAAATACAACCTTAATTCACTACCAGCACATAGTTTAGTATTACCTGTGATTTATAATCACAATCTTTCCCCTTTAGATACTCTGTCAACATAAATGAGTTTTCCTTTAATTCTATTTATTTATTTGTTGTAAATTTCAGCAGAGATGCATAGCAGTGCAAGCTATTAGAAAAGCTTTGAATCAAAAGAGTAAGGAGAAATGCAAGTATAATCTATAACTACTGTTACAAAATCTCATACACCAAAAACCAACCAAAAAGAAAGCAATATGAAATTGTCAAGATACCTCAATTTCACACTTTCTTCTGTTAGGTCATTTATTTCGGCCTTAAAATAAGGGATCTTCATTAGATCATCATAATCCAAAAATAACTGATCAATAAAGGAAAACACAATCAATGATTCATTAGAATCAAATACCAGTAACAGAAAATGTAATATGGAAACAAGTAAGCCACAGACGGTACCTACTCCTTCAATCGGAATTTAAGATGACATAAATTCTGAGAAATATATAATAAAGAATGAAAATACATGCACACAGTAATTCAATCCAAAAGTTCCTCAAGAATAATAACTAGAAAAAAAATATATGCACACTGTAGTAAAAAAATCAAACAGTGCAACAACTAAGATTTAATTGGATGAAAATGATACTGAGATTGAAGAAGACAAAGAAGCAAGCAAGGCAAAAGTGGAGAAGCCTAAGGAAATAATCAGCACCTCGTCTGAAGTTGAAGAAGCTATCACCATTCAACATGGGTATCATGGATTTGAGAATTAAAAATAACGAATCTGAATCATTCTTGTCTTGGGAAAAATTAATGGTGCTTTGGAAAGTGTCTTGGGAAAAAGTCGGAGCCATTCTTGTTTTTGGGTACTTAGGGAAGTAGTACAATGTTATCAATGCTGTGTGGGTAGCTTAAAAGTCAGTCTAGTGAAGTGAAGTGGCATTAATAGTTGTATTATAAAAGGGTCAGCCCTCATTATGTGCTGGGACCAAGTTTCTATCAATATACTTTGAGATATTATCATATTCAAAACTTTTCTCCAGGCTTTCCCAAATTTTCCTTTAGAAATCTAGGCTCCAACGGTGATTGGAGTAACCCTAGTCTTTCTGACTGCAGTAAGAAGACTGCTGTGTTTTTTTCTGCTTGCTTCACTTGGTCAGACCAATCCAACCGGCAATTTCCAACTAGTCTTTCTTATTTTTTTGGAGCAACAAGCAAAATTACAAGAAAGCTATGCTCTTGTTTGTGGCCTTCCTTCTCTTCGGGCTTACTAGATTAGTCACAATAGTCCTTATAAGTAAACTACAGCCTCGTTATTAATTGACTCCCTACTTCAACTAAAGCTCACCCCACACCGCACCAATCTACAGCAGGAGCTTATGGATAAGTAGCTTCCCCTTTCTATTCGGAAAAAGAACTTAACTTCAGATTGAAGAGAAGGAAAAAAGAAGCAGCTTTGGCTTCCTTCAATTAAAGATATATGCTTTCAATTCAGCCTTTTCATTGCATCCTTAACTTGAGTGAACTCATAACTAGAATACCAGTAAACATTACTTTCATTTGATAAAGAAAATGGTAGCAACACCCACAGGCCAGTGGCCTAGTGGTATTAGGCCCCTACTTCCCAAAGGGAGGTCAGGGGTTCAAGCCTCAGTGGAGGCATGCGTGTGTGAGTACCAACTAAGAAAAAAAAATTGGTAGCAAGCCACACGGAGAAGAAAAAAGCTTCCATGGTGTCTCCATATAGACATTGATTGCGTCTGGAAGTAGAACTTTTTACCTTGTAAGTAAATAGGCATGTTTCAATGCAAGCTTTTATGAGTCCGTATTACTTTGACCGTTCCAATTCAGATACCATCACCATCCAAACCCAGTTTCAGACTTCCAGCATTCAATTTCAGATTTTATAACTCAATTTTCAATGGTTCATAATGTGGGTACAAGTGTGATGTGTATGACTTTACATTCATGTGACTACCTCTCATTAACTAAAATGATCGGATGAAATTTCTGGTTCTCTATTACTAGTAAAGGAATCTTCTCTCAAAAGTTACATGTCCTCTGCAAGAATCACACTTCTTTTAGTTTCTCACTTTTTCACATTCCAAGACCAAACTGCTTAAGTACCCAATTGCATGCTGTCCCTAAAACAAGAGATTAAGGATCCCTTTTGGAATGATTCAAGTCATTCATGGTATCAAAATTAGAATTAGATTTAAATGAAATTAAAAGAGATCATGCCCCCTAAGGACATTAATGATTGTATGCAGTGAAATTAACAATTGAAAAGGAAGGCAGCAATTGAGGAAATTGAAATCTTCAGGCTTACTTCACCAACATCATCTTCTCCAACAGCACCAAAAGGTATAATTTTGGCTCCAAACCTAGCAGCCATCCTGACAAACTCAGATTGCTCTGGCCAGAATAACTTGTATTCTTCCCCCTGGAAATAAAGAGGTGAATATTTCAAAACCACTCCAAAATTTTAAGTTCAAAGAGCTGAAATGTGTATGAGAGTAAACATATAAATAACTAAAGAAGTGATAGAAGAAATGCATATGACTATACCTGCTTAAAGAAAAAGCAAATTGTCTCCAATAACAATTTTTTTTTTTTACAAGTTCTCACAATAACACTCTTGTTGCATTTGGGATCACCGAATCGGCACTCCCAAACATAGCATCAAGTTAAAGAATTTTGGGAAAATTTTGTAAAATTAAAGTCGTAAAGGGGAATTCATCATAAATCAGAAGTCTGCCATTAGTTAGTCCAAAGATTTTCCCCATATAGTTTGGGAAAAAGTAAGGTGACGATCACTTCATTACTTTTTGGTCTTCCAAATGATCTACGAGGCAAGCAGATGAGCACTAGCATGAAAGAGTCGCATAGTAATATAAATCAGTAATTATTACCTTGCGATGAAGAGCCTCACGCATGCCCCCTGGATATAGTAGGACATGGGACTTTGAAGAAAGAAGTTTAAAAATATTAGTTCCTGATACAGGAACTGCACCCATAATTCTGTATGCATCATATGTTGATAAATCAGGTAATTTTCCATCTCTCAATTTTGTGAACATCATTGGATGAGCTATCCCTCTTACAACAATATTCTTTTCAATCCAAAAACGGGATACCAAAGGAACCAATTCCCACCCTAGCAGCATGTGATAGCCAACAAATAACACAGGTCCTTCAGAAGGAATCCCTGCAAGGCCCCGCACGATCTTCTCATTCTCTAAAGTAGAGAGCATCACAGGACCAGTAGCCACATCAAGCCATCTGAATTTCATCAGAATTGTGAGCCCATATTAAACTATCTGTTGGTAATTTTCTTTACAATGCAATTGATCAAAGAAACTCGTGTAAAGAAAATGGCTGGAAACTATCAAGAAGCAACGGACATTGTCTACCACTGACATAGTGCATCACTCTAATTATTTTCCTTTATCATTTGTACAAATAAAACTTTTGATTGCATGACAAGTATTATATAACTGAGATGATAAAGTTTGATTGACCACCATATATCATGTTTCACATATGTGCATGTTCAGTGTGATAGGCACTGATAGACAAACGAAGCACCAAAAGATCTTCATTGTTAATAGAATATATTGCAAAAAACTCCCTTTATAAAAAATTTGCAAAAAGCTTCGAACTAATAACCTTGAATTAACTCAAATTATTGCAATTACCCACTGCCAGTACTTTACTGTTTAAAAACTAACAGAAACCAAGTCATCTGTGACAGGAGGCCTATTTTCTTCTATGACTATTTTTCCCTTCTCTCATTTTTATGACCATTTTTCACTCATTTTCCTTCTTATACTACTTATGATTTAAATCAAAAGTAATTGGGAAAAGGTTTGGTTGTGGTTGTTGTGTTGTATCAAAAGTAAAACTCTCTCTCCCTCCCTCTCTCTCTCTCTCTCTCTAAGAAAAACTGATACTAAAAAATGGATCTAAGTTTCCAACAGCTCTCTCTCTCTCTCTAATACTAATTCTGATAGTAAAAGAAAGGATATAAGTTTCTATCACCTCTGGTGCATGCATACAAACATAAACAATATTGAAACAAACACAAACACACAAATATAATACATAAATCTTTGCTTCTCATGATTAACTCAATTTCTAGCCTAACTAAACCTCTCTCTCTCTCTCTCTGTGGGTTTGGGAAAACAACTTTGATATTTTAGGTATTGGTGAGCATTAAAAGTTTCTAACACTGATTTAGAGGTTCAGATTTGTTGAAGTATTTTTGGCACATTTAGCTGATGATATGATGGATTATATACGATGAGGTAAGAAACTAAGAGCGTGGATTTGAAGTGGTTTCAGTGGTCGTAAAGGCCCCATGTTTTTCCAGTTAATTTTATCTCATGTTATGGTTGTTAGAGATGGAAAATTAAAAAGAAAGTACCGACTCTGCTGGCATAGGGAGGAAATCGAATATCATAAAGCATGAACAAGCATGTGAATTTATTTTCAGATAATTTGAATTGGGAAAAAGTTAAACATTTCTCTCTGTTAATCACATATGAGTCCCAAAAGTTGCAGAAAAAACCTCACCTTTAAAATGGAGAAAAGTTTTGCAACTCAAGCAGCTGGTGATGACCATGGTAGATCATGTCAGCTATATTGTTAACTTTTAGAATTAGAGAATGCATCACAATATATATATATATATATATATATACACACATTTTTATTTCACCTTTGTTAAAAACACATTCGCCCACTTTTGCCCCTATGGGGGACTTGAACCCTCGACCTTCTACTTTGGAAGGTGAGGAAGTACCACTAGGCTACACAACCCTTCTTATATATACACACATATTTACCGTTAGTTTTCAGATGTAAATGGAGTGAAGAAGAAAAGAAGTGGAAACTGGATTTCTTCTTTTCAAATATACTTGGCAAGTGGCATAGTTTTATTGGCTAAAATCAACTATAAAAATAAATAAATAAACTTAACAAAACGATGTCGCTTTACTGTGAGCAAACAAGAATTTCCATCACATGTAATGGCGATCTAACGGCCATCTTATGTGAAGGACTCATTTGCAAGTTTTTTATGGTTTGGGGGTTTCTTGCAATGTCAAGGGGTGTTTGCAAAACTTTTATAATAGAGGATTTTACTATTATAGCAAAAGAATTTATTTGATCCATGAGTGCCACAAAATATCATTTATTTTCTGTTGGCTTATGTGAATATTAGTTACCTATAAGGTTCATATATTTGCTTGAATTCAGAAGGGCCAGGTGGGACGTAATCTGAGACATAGTCAAGATATCTTGCATGACGATAGAAGCCAGCACCCTTTATTGTAGTCACCAAATCAAAACCATCTTCCTGTTACATAAGTGAAAGAAATACCATACATATCAAAAACAGATTTTGTTAAATGATCTCAAGTGAAATATATATTATTCATAACTCAAAAAAATAATCCAATGACGGGGAATTGATTTATAAATTGATAGCAAGTCAACATTAGCAATCAACTACTATGTAAGAGACAAATGGTAATGAGGACCATTATTTTATAAATTTAACAAAATACTGAATAACATATAAATATATATATATATATAAACTAACACATGCTAATTAATGACCATTAACATAGATAACACTAGAAATGTTCCAAGTGAAATACCAACCAACATAATTGAGCATATTGTTGTAATAGTATAAATAAATTTGTGGTGATGAATGTTTTAGTAATTGTACAAGAGCATTCCATTTGCTCACTACATGGCTTATTTCCATTTTCAGACATAAGGTTGCAAGCATGAAAGAAAGGACTCAAGCAGTTAGATGTTTACCATCAGTTAGATAAAGTATATCGGAAGCAACAAAGAGATCCTCACTAGATGTGAAAACATAGTTAACTGTTTCTTAACACAATAGTACATTTTAATCTATTTCCTCCTTAGATGAGGATTTAATCTTTTTTCCCTTTGCTGCTACAATAAGGCCTTAAAACTGGCATTAACCTGGTAAACAGGATTTTTTTTGTTTTTTTTTTATATGCATAGGCTTTTTTTCCTACTCAATTCTCGATTAGTGTTTTTCCCTAGGGCCTTTATGTTTTACATTTAGTTGTCAAATTCAAGACCAAATTTGAAAACAAGAAGAAAATGATTTTAAGTTATTTTTCAGATTTCCACTTAGGCCTCAGTAAGTGCAGTATCTTTACCAAGTTGGTTCCTAGGCAGGTAGAATGGGAGAAGGGAAGGTGGGGGGATTCATCTTACCAAGAAGAGGAAATGACCACTGTTATTAAACTTACGAATCTGACAATTTGGCAGCAGTTGACGAAGTCTCTCACCTTCCTCCAGACTTGGTAGCAACTGATCCCTCCCACTATAAAGACAAAACAGAATTACAACCCATCAATATGGAAAGCAATATAAATAAATAAATCATAACAAACATGGCATTGATGTTGATTATAAAAGTTCAAGCATAAAAAAGGAAGGGGGGAACACTAGATATGTTATAAAACTCCTTTGGCATCTCACCATTTATAAACAAAAAGCAATACATTTTACAACGGAAACTGATAAGAGATCATCATTTCATCAAAAAGAATTTGACAAAAGGATATGACACCACTGTAGAAACATATATAGAGGTGAACAGAAGGTGTATTTCCTGCCTATGCAAGCTGCTAGCAGACTGGAGACAAACCTAACGATTGGCACAACTTTACACAAAGTTGCTGCTCTGAGACTCAAACCAGCGACAGCAACAATCAATTTACAACAATGGTGGTGATGAAAAAGATTGTATAAAAATTGCTGCCATAGTAATATTGTTGTGAAAGGGAGTGGCTCAAGAATTAATAAGCTCTTCAAGAGAATAAGTTTTCTCACTAGCAGTCATGGATTGGGTTGGCTCTGTTCTCTTACATAAACCCTTCGGTTTTCATCAGAATTTCCCAGTAACACAGAGTAATCACATATTGCATGCTTATGAGAATTCCCCGCATTCTCCTCTGTTGAACTCAACAGTGACACCAATAAGATTGACTTCATTCTAAAAAGCTGCCAGTTAAGAGGAAGATGCTAATTGAGCTGTAAATCATTCACAATATTCAAAAAGCAGATTCCTGAGTTATTTTTTGAATTGCATCTACTCTGATCAATTTTATAAACCCTGATAGTTGTTGAGTTTGAACTTTTCCACAATTAGTTCCTTAGAATATTCATTTTACACAAATAATCAGAACAGGATGGGCAGGATGTGCAGGAGAGACGGGACCTGGAAAGTATCAGCGTCTGAGCTTTGACGGCATGGAGACGTGAATTGACAAATGCTGAAGCTGATTTAAGCATCTGCAGCTTCCAGAGAAGCGTCTCTCTAGGTAAAATATCATCCAGAACCTGCAACCTTAATCATCAATTATTTTCACAAAAATGACAACATAGACAAAGAATATAAAATTCAAGTATCAGATGAAAGAACATGAACCAAAATTGTTAAATAACATAGAATGATAAGTCATATTCATGTTGAGGACAATGGAAATTAAATTCTGATTATTTAGAGATGGGACAAGTCTTTTGCATCTGTAAACATGAAGAAACTATCAAAAAGAAAAAAAGAAAAAGAAATTCCAAGAACAGAGTACTTGATCTTTCGGAGGATAAAAAACTTTTCATAATTCACTTATCTACTCAAGTTCAAGAATTGAATCTTACAGAAACGTAAGACGACATTGCTAACACACCCTGTGATAGCTCTCCAAATGTTTGTTGCGGAGCCAGTCCTTTCTCCATGGTCGCCCTCACCATCTTTAAAGGATCGCCTGAATATAGATATAACAATTGCTGGTATCATTTGGAAACAACTAAATGCATTGCAAATATGCAACAACAAATGCATGTTTAGTTTAGATTTATCCACACACACACACACACAAGAAAGTTAATTTAACTCAACAAATCCCTCTTTTCTAACTACCTCGAGTCGGCTACATGAATCCTATTTTTCCATTCTCTATCCAATGCCATAGTCTTAGTTAAACCACATGCTATCATATCCTTCCTTACTCTATCTACATTGACTTTGTTCTTACCCTTTCCTTAGTATTACCTTGAATGTGAACCATGCCACTCTTCTTAACTGGCACACTTAGTAGTCTTCTTTACACACGACTAAACCATCTTAATCAATTCTCTCTCATTTTATCTCCAATTGGTGTTACTCCAACTATCTCACAAATGTTCATTTCTAGTTCAATCATTTCTTATCTTCCCGCAAATCCATCTTAGTATTCGCATTTCCGCCACACGTGTTGTTTCTTAGTTGCCCAACATTTTGTCCCATAAAGAACAATTGATCAAATAAATGTTTTATAAAAAAAATCCTCCAATCTTAAGAGGGGTACGCTGATCATACAAAAATAATAGATGCACTCCCCCATTTTACCAACCCTGTCTGGATTTTATGATTAATATCATCTCCAATTTCTCTCATGACCCTCAAATCTCAATCTTCAATGCATCTCCCAACATTTTGTCCCATAAAGATCAATTGATCAAATAACTGTTTTATAAAAAATTTCTTCCAATCTTAAGAGGGGTACACTGATCGTACAAAATAATAGATGCACTCCCCCATTTTACCCACCCTGTCTGGAATTTATGATTAATTTCATGTCCAATTGCTCTCATGACCCTCAATCCCCAATGCATCTCTATTTGTAGTTTTATTCCTACTTATTTTAAAACCTTTTCATTCTATTAATTCTAGAGTTTCCCATCAAACCTCCAATTCAGCACTTAGTTCTTCTCTAGTTTCATCAATTAAAACAATATCGTCAGCAGATAGCATACATCGTGAAATCTCATCCAGAATGTGTGATTTAGGACAGAATTCTGAACAGTTCGATAAGTCCGTTTTTTACCCGAATGGAGTGTTTTTTGGGTGGAAACTACGTTTTGATAAAAACCCACTAGCTTTAGCTTGTTAGCCATGTTGTTTTTCAGCTGAAAATCTTCGTTTAGGACTCTGAAATCGCGTTTTATTGTCTTATAGGAAGCCTGCTAATTATTTCGGGATTTTTTGTTCAAGGCCTTAATGAAGTCGGAATGCTCCTAAGATTTTATATCTACAAGTTTTTATTGATTATGTTTTGTTTTCTATTTTTTTCAGAATTTTTAGAAAGAGAATTTATATTTAGGGGTATTTCTAGGATTAGTTTCCTTCTTGTGTTAGGTTTTCTCTATTATAAATA
This sequence comes from Cornus florida, assembly GCF_030987335.1. Lineage (NCBI taxonomy): Eukaryota > Viridiplantae > Streptophyta > Magnoliopsida > Cornales > Cornaceae > Cornus > Cornus florida. The sequence goes on along the minus strand of NW_026775577.1, from coordinate 478,594 downwards.
TACATGTACTGCAAGAGCAGAATTTAACCTTTGATTAATAATATTTCAATTGCTTTGTAATTTTTCTACTTTGTGGATTCAAGGTAACCCATGTTCCTTGTGAACGATTTTATTGCTACCGCTTACGTCAGTTGGTATCAGAGCCATGAGTTGCCCTAGGCTGATGACGATTGCTCATTTTAGTAGCACCCACTTTGCTGACGATGATTGCAGAATGAAGGCCCCTTGGGCAACCATACATACTCAAGAACGGTTCATAGCAACTGGTTTTGGGATTGGTAGCAACCAAATTCGCAGTTCAGTTCGAGTTCGCGCTGAGACATGGGTTATGTTCCTGTATATCCACGTAGACCTCCAGCCTATGCGGATTATCCTGATGATTCTTTCGATGATGGGGAGTTCGGGTTCAGTGATCGAGGTAGACACAACAGTCGTGAATTTCAGGTAAAACTTAATCTACTTACTTTCTATTGAAGTTTCATTATTGAAGATGTCTTGGACTGGCTTGAAGAAGTTGAAGAATTTTTTGAGTATTTTGATGTACCTGAAAACAAGCAAGTTCCACTTGTTGCCTTCAAGCTTAAAGGATGTGCTTCAATTTGATGGGAACAAATACAATTTTATTGAAAAAGGCAAGGATCACAACCTATTCGGTCGTAATATAAGATGAAAATAATGTTCATAGCTAAACTTCTACCAAATTATGAGGAAATAATGTATCAAAAATATCGGAATTGTTGAAAAGTCAAAAAGTCTACAGAGAAAATTTACAAGAAAGATAGTGGCATCAAGAATAATAACAATTTTGTTGAAGTAACGACTATTATTGAGGTTAATCAAGAGCAAAATTATGTTGGTTCACCTATTGTAGTCGAAGAAAACGAAGTCAATGATGTGAAAACATTACTTCCTTTGCACAAGTTGGTAGATCTTTAGCACGACAAAAGAAGAATATGGTGACAAGAAGTTCGATGCAAAAATTGAGCAACAAGAATTAATTGATGATCAGCGGGTTAATGTTTTTTCCAAATCAGATGTCCAAGATGGTATGGAAGAAATCGGGCTTCAAATTGGTGAAGTGTCATTATTTGAGGAGATTGTTAATGAAGAATTATTTATTCCGGAAGGTGCCAATGAAAATATTGTGGTGTTGTGCTTTGGAGGTTCTCAAGAAAATGAACAGTATGATTTTGTGCTAGGTGAGACTTCACGTTATCTGCAGCGAAACTCGAGGACGAGTTTTTTTTAAGTGGAGGGGATTGATATAGGACAGAATTCTAAACAGTTCGATAAGTCCATTTTTTACCCGAATGGAGTGTTTTTTGGGTGGAAACTACGCATTTAGAAAAACCCACTAGCTTTAACTTGTGGGCCATATTGGTTTTTGGCTGAAAATATTCGTTTATGGCTTTGAAATCGCGTTTTATTGTCTTATAGGAGGCTATTATTTTAAGATTTTTGTTCGAGGCCTTAACGAAGTCGGAATGCTCTAAGATTTTATATTTACTAGTTTTTATTGATTACGTTTCGTTTTCTATATTTTTTCAGAATTTTTAGAAAGAAGTTATTTTTAGGCTTATTTCTAGGATTAGTTTCCATATATTTTTAGTTTCCTTCTAGTGTTATAAATATACATGTACTGCAAGAGCAAAATTTAACCTTTGATTAATAATATTTCAATTACTTTGCAATTTTTCTACTTTGTGGATTCAAAGTACCCTACTTTGTGGATTCAAAGTAACCCATGTTCCTTGTGAACGATTTTATCGCTTCCAATACGTCAAAGTGTCTTGTCAGTCCATCCATAACTAAGGCAAAAATACACGAGCTTAATGATGACCCTTAATGTAGGCCTACAATAATTGAAAAACCACTTGTTTCTCTCACAGTCATCCTAACTATAGTCACATATTCATCATACATGTCCTTTATTGCATCGATGCATCACTTTGTGGCTCCTTTTATTAGCCATCCATTTTCAATCTTTAGGTACCCTGTTATAGGCTTCTCTAAATCGATAAAACCATATGATCTTTCTTCTTCTCTCTGTATCTTTTCTTTAGTCTCCACAACAAATAAATAGCCTCCATCATAGACATCCCTGGCATGAATCCAAATTTATTTTCCAATACAACAGTTTCCTGTCTTAATTGTTGTTTAATCACTCTCTTCCAAAGTTTCATAGTATGACCAATTAATTTAATACCATGATAATTATTACAAGTATGTATGTCCAGTTTAGTTTTATAGATGGTTATTAAAACACTATTGTGCCACTTATAAGTCATTCTCTTAGTTGTGATTATCTTATTACTTGAAACCAAAACAAAGAAACATGCTCTTAGATGTAATATGATAATGGTCTCACCTACAAAAATAAATAAATAAATAATGGTCTCTTCAAAAGGTTATTTATGCAAGTGTGATGGTAAAACTCATCTTTAAGTGTTTGGACAACAGAACCACATAAACATAGAGATCCAATAAATCACAAATAATAAGAGATTGCACATATATACAAGACTTAATGTGGTTCGGCACATCGGTCTATGTCCACAAATGAGAAGAGATTCCACTCCCATCAAGTAGAGAAAATTGCAAAGGTAAAGTATACACAAACTACTGCCCCAGGTATGGTGACTGATAACTCAGCCTTTCACATGTGCCATTCCACGAGACTCCCTCTCACCATTGGTCTTCTATCCACTCTACTAACCCATACACCACATCTCTACAGCCAAGTGAGGTAGAGGAACAGAGAACCTCAATTACCCAACTACTCTCATGATGTTACATCTCCTTCACTCTCATAAGTCTTAAACCAAAACCTACGCATCTATTTATACAATCCTAAAACCAATTCCTTGTTGGATGAGAATTACAATTCAAGTTGCCCAAGTATACCCCCAACAAGAATTTTCAAAAATAAAATGCAACTCTAATAGAAAACTAATTGCAATAGGAATTTCAATACAGAATACCCAACACAAATGAAATTAACTTCAAAAGCTTCAAAAATAATTATCATAACTGTAAGCCCAAAAAAAAAAATCAATAATAAACAGCTACCAAAGTACTGTTTACTGCTTTCCTACATTAATTTTGGTAGTAAAGCCTGTAAGAGAGGGTTTTTTTCACTTGTCTTGCATAATCAGTTGGACACTTTAGGACGGCCCAGGCTAGATGTATTGCCATTTTCCAGTTGTAACAGTAGGTAATAATATATTGAAGCAAATAGCAAAAGCAGGTCGAAATTATGGAGACCAAGGAAATCAAACCTGCCATTAAACTCAGCATATAACGCAGGCTAACTTGGGGCTGCAGCTGCTCAGGCATGATTGTAAATAAAGGTATTAGAGGTTGTATCTGAGACTTGTCGAAGCACGAAGCTGCAAAAAACATATTGTGCAAAAGGATCATGAAAGTTAAGAAATCATTCAATGTCTAAACTCCCATCAAAATGATATTTGATAAAAATAATTAAATAAATAAAAACTTTTCACCTGGGTTAGCCAAAATTAGTATAAGATCTATATCAGGGTTACATGCAGCAACAGCTAGTGCCATGCAGCCCCCTAAAGATTCTCCAACAAGATATATGGGTCTGTTAGGTGAGCGGTAATTCTCTGACTTTACTGTTCTTTCGACCAGCTTCACCAGGTCTTAACCATAAGAAGTTGAAAGATAGATTAGCATTATTTATCCCAGTTAACACCAAAAAGTAACAGATACAAACCTGGCTATCATGCATGTTCAAAGAATTATTTGAGGTGCATTTGGATGTCCCTAGTATTTTAAATGGGCCCCTCCCCATTTTCCAAATAAATTGACTATATAGAATGGAGAAATTAGAGAAAATGCAAGACTTCCATCCAACTGTGTGGATCATTTTTAGGTTTTTTGTTTTTTTCTTGAAATGGCAGTGTTTCAAAAGTTTTTCGTAGTTAGATGGTTTCCATATTCCCTGTTGGCTCTTTTCTATTCCATGTGATGGATTTCTATTAATGCTATGCAGTTGGGTGATTCAATTTCCGTGGGATGTCCAAATGCAACAGAAGTTTCTCAATTGTTAATGAAGTCGTCTTTTTTATTGCACCAGGTAACATATCATTTTTAGTGCTCGCTACAGTACGAAATGAGGGAGAGAGAGAGACCTGCAAATGTCGTTCGATCCAACACCGGAATATGCAAGCACCATATATCAAAGATCCTTCATTTAAGAGAAAATTTATGATTTAGTCAGCATAATGAATTATATTAAAGAACAATGTTTACACATAACAAGAGCCTAGAGGCAGATAGTATCCATAAGCTTGAAACTAGAGGCGGAGTATACGGAAAGGGATTTGAGAGAATGTAAATCAGCTAATGCTTACTCTCCTAGTCTTTGATGATGTGAAATAAGTCCAAGTCCAACACCATCAATTCCTGCAACATTAAAAATGAATAAAAGTAAGTATTGAACTTAATGTGCAAGATTAGTAATTGAAAAGAACAAGAAGCTAAAGAATATATGAAATCCAGTGATATTTCACAATCCAATTGTTTTGAGTATGTAAGTATATAAATTACACACATGATTCGTGTATATATGTGTACTTTAGAAATCATATAATAAACTTGTAGAAACATTGGTTCATCCGAGCAATTTTAATTTTTTCCATTTGGTAAACAACACTAGCTTTTTACTAATAGAAACCAAAGACCTTTTTCCGTTACCAACCAAAAAAAACAAAGAAACTTTTTTGTTAAATGATTGCTTATATATATCGATGCGGAAATAAAAGCTCAACCATTTCAAGTAGTAAAAGGGTACTCGGACTCACTTTAAAAAAGAAAGAATGAAAAAATAAATAAATAAAAAACCATTTAGCTTGTTTTCTCTTTAATAGTTTCCATTTACTGATTGGTTTGACGAAATAGTGAAAAGAAAATATTGTGGATCGAGAAAAAGGAAAAAATTGAGCTGACCGGGAAGAAATAGGAGGAGAGGAGAGTTGTTTAGACGAGAGGCGCAGTCCAAGGGCGAAAACCAACGAGGAGGTCCACCGTCCGATCTGATCAAATCCTTTGATTGTTCAAAGTAATCATTCAAACTCAAGCGTTGATCAACCTCCAACTCATCCTCGCGTTTCTTCTCCAAGCTTCCGTTCTCTGAAACACTCCTGGTGGTCGGTGGTTTTTCGGTCGACACATCAAGTGATGGCCGAGTGTTGAGCGATGTCGATACCGAAAGATTTGTTTTCTTTGTCGATATTCCGGCGACTGGCAATGAAATGTGGCGGCGAAATATCGGGGATGAAGCGGCGGCGACGAAAACTGTTCCGGTGGCCGCCATCATATCATATGAACGAAGGCCTATTTTTCTGGCACTACTCTTTACCTTGTGTGCTCACTGGTGGTGATGGACCTTCTCGTTCTCTCTCCATGTGAAAATATACTATATAAATTAATACTATAATTAACGGTATATTTTTTTCAAAAGAATGAATGATTCCGTGCGTTGACCAAATAAGGAGATGGTTTAGTTTGGTGATGAGTGATTTGTTTGATTCAAAGTTTTATTTATAAAAATTGAAAGGGGATTTTCTCAAAATTATGATTCAAAAAGTTGTCTTTTTTTTATCTTCTGTTATATACATATTTTTTGCAAAAATAAATTGCATGGCCTAATAGAATTGGTTTTCCAAGTTAGGGTTGTTCAAACATTGTTGTAAAAATTTGATGTGTTCTTTATGCAGTAGTTCTGATAATTCAATGATAATGGTATGCAGCTCCGAATTGAAATTGATGATATGTCCTAGGCTCTTACCATAGCCCTTATTGGTTACTACTTTTCTTGTCCATTTGTGTGGTTAGGTTTGTCTGAGCTTTGGATTTGAAAGAGGCACTGGGACCCACCCCCGACGACAAAGTGAGAGTGAGTACAAAAGGTCGTATTCTTTGATGGAAACTGAAAAATATTTTCATTTTCAATTCTTCAGCTTTGGAGTTCCTTGATCAATATAGAGTGGTTTACTTTTATAATCTTACTTTACAAAAATAAAAATAGCAGATTTCTACATTAATTTCATGTTAGTAAATGTTATGTTTGGGAGGATTTTTTAATTTAAAATTGAAAAAATTTTATTTTAAAATTTGTACTAAATTTTTTTTAATAACAAATCTAAAACAACTACCAAACATTACATACTGTAATAACAAAATATATATATATATATATATATATATATATATAGTCTTACTTAGAGAGTGAAAATTAAAAAATAAATATTTAGTAAAATGTTTTCGCTCGAATCTCATATTTATCATAAAATGTTGAATAGACTATTGATGGAATTGGTCAACAAACCCAACATTTAAAATGATATAATAGAAACTAGGGCTCGAATTGTTTAATGCATTAGCAACTATCGTGCAATTATATTTTTGTTGAATCGTATCAACTTTGAAATGGCAAATGAGGATGGACTTATCGCGTTAGAGGCCTAAAGCGTAATTAAAAGAGGCCTTCTCACATTAATTATATTACTATAATTCTATTAATTTTTATTTGAAAAGTATTTTTTTGGGTTAAATTGCAATAAGTTCAAGAAAATATAAAAATATTATTTAGTAGTGATTTAATCGTGGAGGTAATTGACATGTAAGAAATATGTTATTTGATAATGTAATTTGGCACTCAATTCTGTACAAATTAAACACTGAATATGATTTTTTTTTTTTTTACAAGGCAAGAAAGGTTAGAAGTTAGATTAGTAAGTATAAAGAGTCGAAACCTGACACTCCCAAAATTTACTGGAGGCACTAACCACTGGGCTATCGAGGCATCTGCAAATTGAATATGATTAAAATCGGTAAACACTATTATTTTATTTTATTTTTTTCTGCTTCTTTTGACCCAGCAGCCAGCAAGAAAAGTTAGTAGTTAATAGAATTAGGCTGAAGGGGACTTGAATCTATGATGATAGAGTGGGGGGTACTACTTAAAATGGGATAAAATTTTAAGTGATAGAGACATAACTTATGCTTAAAATTAAAAAAAAAATACAAATAACAATAATAATAATAATAATATTTAATTAGCATTTAAAAACTTTAGCACTTAAATTCTAACTCTAAAAATTTTTGGTACTTAATTTTTTTATTTTATCAAACAACACCAAAGTCAATAGAAAGAAATAAATATAATATTAGAACAAGAAAGTCAATAAAAGCACAGATGTATTTACTTGGTTATTAATACAATAAATAAAATATGATCAATACATTAAAAGAAATATACAATTAATACAACAAAATCACTTATATGGTGGCGCATCTTCGGTCATTGGGGACTTAGGTGATTGCTTTAATTGCCTTATAGTTTAACCAATTCTGGCTCTCAACTTTCTCCTCCCATTTTCAAGATTTATGCACGATTTGGTAGGAAAGAAAAAAATTTGATGAAAGGGAGAAAAGAAGAGATAAATGAGATATCAGCCATCCTTAGGGAGCATTAGGATTTCATGGAGAGAGAAGAAAGTTTTAGCATTCAGGGTGTGTACGTGTGTCTAGGAGAGAGATAATTGATCTTCAGAAAAAGAAAGTTGTGAGTTGGAGTTTTAGGTTAAAGGGTAAAATTGTAATTTTACATATATTTTAATTATATCAGCATTGAGGTTAGTGATATTATTTTATTAAAATTGAGGGCAATATCAAACTTTCACCATGGATGTTAATGTGATGAGAGTAATTTTTCTTAACAAATATGGAATGCAAAGATGTTTCAAATATTATATTCCCATTTACTTAATGAGCCTTATCTCTCTAAATGGAGTGTATGGATAGGGTGATTTCATTTTTAGTACAAATATGGAATGTGAAAGTGCTTTTAAGAGTCAGAGAGAATCATTTTGACTTAAAAAAATAGAAAAGAATGGTAGGTGGGGTGAAAATAAATTTATTGATAAGGAATATTAATATCATTTTTGTATTTAATTGGAAACCAAATTATTTTCCTAACAAATTTGGAGTTGTGCTAGCTCATATTTCGACTCTAGTTACATAGTAAGTCAGTAACTTCCCTCTTATATAAGAGCTATTCTCCAACTTAGTTTTCATGCATTCTGGTGTGTGAGTATTGATATTGTTAAAACTATTTGTATTGTTCTCCAGCTTTGTCGAAAAGATCCATTAATGGAGTGCGAAATGACAAGAGGGAAGACTGACTCTATGGTGGTTCTACAGACACAGAGACGGGGGTGTTTCTTCTTTGCCGCCCAACTCTTGTTTAGAATTTCAGCCATTGTATGTACATTGGGAGCAATTGGTAGGATGGTCACCAGCGACCAAACTGTAATAGCGTTTGGGATTGCTCTAGAAGTCCGCTATAGCTACTCAACCGCGTTGAAGTAAGACGAGTAGCTTAATATTAAGTAGGCTAACCTAGAGTTCTGATATAAAGTTGGAAAGTCATCCTCACTTACAAAAAAAAAAAAAAAAAAAAATTGTCTGATGAGTCCGACTTTATAACTTTATAATAATTATGATAATATATATAAATATAACCCCTTGTTCTCATTTTTTGTTTTGTTCTCTTTTGCAGGTCATTACTTGTGGTAAATGCTATTGTTAGCGCTTTCTCTCTGCTGTCATTGATTGTGGTTGTGATTATGAATAGATATCCAAAATCAAACTACTTTTATCTATTTCTACATGATATGGTAAGCAAATTTCATATATTGGTTTTGTTGGTATAAAATTTGATTGGATTTAATTTGTTTAACAGAAATAAACAGTTGGAATAAAGATTTGTTTAGATAAGTGCAGTGCTTTCCAGAAATTAAAGTGCTTCATATATGAAATGTTGTAAGCATATTTGTGATGGGGATGAAGTAGTAAGTGTGTGAGTGTGTGTCAGGTTATAATGGCGCTGTTGATATCGGGATGTGCGGCAGCGAGTGCAGTCGGATACGTGAGTCATTTCGGAGCAAATGAGATGGGTTGGATGCCGGTTTGTGATCGGGTGGGGAAGTACTGTGACAAAGTGACGCTAGCCGTTGCATTATCTTACGTCGCTTGGTTTTGCTTCTTCACACTCACTATCTTGTCTGCCTACAGAGCACGTCATTACTAATTCTTCTCAACGGCTCGCTCGCAAATAAATGCTCTTCCCATTTTAATTCTCTCGACCTTCTGTAATCTCGAATTAGCAGCTGTGCATGATCTCTCTGTCTCCTCCTTCAAGTACAGAATGGAAGATGTTGTGTAACTTATCACGTTTCTATTCCATGCTTTTATTGCAATTTCAATGCCAAAATCATAAACTTTAATTTTTATATATCTCACAATCTTGTTCATTTCTTTTTTCGGTTACTACGGAATGTTCATTTCCCAGAAAGGAATAAATAAAAAATTAAAATAAAAGATTTCTACAATGTTTGACAGACAACTTTGGCATATCACCAATGAGAAACAAGTTGTTCACATAGTGTGCAAACCACCAACCAACACATCACATCACACGCTACCTCCCACAGAGTCAATCCCAAGTCCATTGACTCTGTTTATGGAAACTTGTAAGAATACAGAGTATCAACCATTCAACCACCCAATGCCTACTCTAACATATATTAGGAAAATAATATGTCAATCATTATCTATATATGGACCGTCAAATGAAGAAATATGAAGAACTATAGTATAGTTGTTGAAGAAATCAAAATACGGAATTTAAGCATCCCTTGATTTTAATAATTAATATTGACAGGGCTGTGCAGTAAGGACATCACTTTGAACAGAAAATCTCAAGATATAAAATTTAGAGACTGGAAAATACAAAATGCAAAATACCAACTGCTTCTTCATCTTGTACTAGTAATACATTTTAGCTTGTATTGTGAAAGTTCAGTCAGCTCAACCAGGTGAAATTTTAGAGTTCGTCTGGGGCGGGAGAGCTAGAAAAGAGTGAGGCCATATTGTTTGTCATTCATTTTCCATCTCATCTTCGCAATCTTTAAGGTGCTCTTTGAGGGGTTGTCCTGGGATTTCCCATTTTTCGCTATCCCATGCTGAATCCATCTCAGGCAATTCATAGTCATCAGGTCTCAAGGACAGCTGGAATTCTGGAAGATCGGGCAAGTCTTGGAGACCCCTGCATCATATCCCAAGTAAAGAAATTCAAACCCCATCTTTCACCATAGAGAATGATTGTGAAAATAGAAACAAAAAGGTCTCTTACTTCTCTTGGTCCAAAAGGTAGCCATACATTTGAGATTTCCTAGATGCAACTTCAGGAATTTTCTTTTTTAAATACTTCATAGCACCCCAGGGTGGAGGAGCCCTTGACAAAAGAAATCAGGTAAATAAATAAAACAATATTTTCAAATTTAATGGTGCTGCGATAAAAATAAAATTAAATAAAATAAATGTTTCAGTGCACTGCACAAAAACAAATTCAAAACCAACCTGGTCACAGGAACTGCAACACAAAAGTTTAAACAGGTCTTCTTGCTCTCCGAGAGAAGTTCTTCTGCGGCAAGAAAACAACAAACAGCACTGACGTGACAGGACGGTTCAGTACCCTTGTCAAGGATCAGACCGTGATAGTAGTAAGCTGCAGCCTGGTAATATCTTATATGATTAGAATCTGAATATTATAATTTATTGAGTGCGGAATACGTTTTTTAAAGCCAATGTTGAAGATTCAGCAATTAAAACCTTTGCTTCAAGGTACTTCCACTTGATGAACAACAGATGCTTCTTTACATATCCGTTATCGTTGTTGCATCCGGACAAGCCGTAATGAGCCTGATTGATTAAATAAAGGAGTAAATAATTTCATTGTTAGAGGTATGGATGCTTTTGAAGGTTATAATTAATACGCAAGGCAAAATTCTCATCTGCTAACTACATTATCAAGCAAAAAATTGAAGGACATTTACATTGACAAACCCATGTCAAAAGTCAATCCAAAAGAAAAAAAGAAGTAAACAAGAAACAAGCAGAAAGATATGTACAAATGCCAGAGTGCAGCCTATAACAGGAGACCTACAATATTTTCTGTCCTTCTAATATACGGTACAAATAACTAATCAAAATAGTCTAGCATCCAAGCATCACCTATAAATCGACTACACTTGGACAGTGAATATGAAAGATGAAAAAAAGAAGAGATTCATTGCTTAGATGGTTAAGATTATCAACTCAGGTTAGTTTTGCGTGAAGAAGTTTTGAAAATAAGTGACATGTCAAGAAAGACAGAATTGTCGTATCCAAGGATAATTAACACTTGGTAACTCTTTTGAGACAATCTACATAATTCTAAGAAGGAAGTTTATGTTTTGAAGTATGATGCCCTTTAATCTGAAACATAGTCCCTCAAAAAAGTTTCAGATTCTTGGTTAGCCAACTCCCTAGCCTATGAAACTTTTCACAGATAAACTAATTTCAGTGATAGAGGAATAGTAAAGGAAGTATAGTACCTTGATTATTTACAATCATATCTGAGAAAAGATCCCCATTTCATGCAACTCCAATGTCTATCTAATTGTCTTCTTACTATTTTTTTATAACAGAATAACTAATATGAAAAAATTATTTCATTTTGCAGTTGGACCCCTGAATGCTGAATGAATCCTGCATATTAATTCACTCACCCTCCTTAATGTTTTTACAAAATCCACACGAGTGACACTTCTTTTCTGCAGATAGACCCCCTATTCTAATTGAAACTTTTCTTAGCTCATGTCGAAACCCCATCATTCCCTTCTAAATATTATTTTATTTAAGCAACACCTTGTGGCTTGTTCACACATCATAAAGAGATATATATAGATGCAGGAACATAGGAAACCATTCTCTATCAGGCAAAATATTACATTCCGGAGAAAGTAATAGTAGACTGTTATAAGCTACAAAAAATCCTAAACTTTATAAAAATATAGCTTTCTCTACGAAACGCACTTGAAAATTATCTCAAAGCTATCAGCTGTATTGCTTAGTTGGTAAATCCTGTATTTACCAGGTTTATCAAAACGAGATACATCAGATATAGAGGGAAAGAATTTCAGTAGATGGAGCACAGAAATACAGCAAGATGCCGATGATAATTGTGTTTTTAAAGTCTTTAGTTCTTAAAAAAACTGGTTATGTACCTTCCCAAAATAGCTCAGTTGTTCACATGCCAGCCTCCTCTTCACAGATAAATTAACATTTTGACTCCCAACAGCTAAGCTAAGCTGCATTTCAGTTCCCTGAATTGTCATATGCCACCGTGTTAACAAGTATTTACCACTTACATCAGCCTAGCCCATCATGCAGCATTTACGGTGCAGAATAGAGAGAGAGAGAGAGAGAGAGAGAGTAGTTTGTAAATAAACCAAAGATCAAATGAAAAAAACAAACATATTAATTAATATGTTTATATTAAACTAGTCAAAAAACATATTTGATGGGTCAAATAAAATAAGTAGATGAAGACAAGAGCTTAGCTCTTATGGTATCTCCTCTACTTACCAAGTGAAAGGTCCGGGGTGAGTTAGTCCCCATAAGGGGCAGGCTGGATTAAATCTTAGCCTTTGATACCTATTATACCAAGTGGATAACTTCATATTTGAGCACCGTTTTCATGCTTGGCAGCAAATGACCCAATATGGGGATAAGATTTGATAGGAAAGAGAGACAATAAAAGCTCGAGTATTATATGGAGATTGTATCATTCAACGATCTAGTAAAAAATTGTCTCCCTATCTTTCATATTCTTTCAATTTTCTATCATTTCCACTATGACATGCATGAGGGTTTCTCACTTGGAAATTACCATCTTCTTTTTGTTTAGGTAAAGATGGGAAACTACCATCTTGTTGCTTCTTTTTTCACTTTTCCTTTTGCTACCCCAGATTAGGTTCATAGTTGTCTTATAATCTTGGGAGGTAGGTAATCCAAGCAGCTCTCAACAAAATTTGTGTAATATGTACCTGGCCTAATGCTTGAATAGAAATAGCTTCCAATACACCTTCATGCAAATCTTTTGGCAACCTCCCCCTGGAAGTACAAACATGTTCCAGGATAATGGCAGGCCGATACGAAAGCAAATAAAAAAATTTAATAGTACTGAAAAATATGTTTACATACTTGATATCAGATGGTAAGCGAACAAGAACATGCCGAATACAGAATTCCAAGTACCCGGATGCCTTCAGCAATAAATCAACAGCATCCCTCATGCAATCTAGTGAAAGATGAAAGCTAAAAGTCAAAGCTTGTGACATCAAATTAGGATTTGGTGCAATATATAAGGCATCCCTGCTAGGTATTTTAGACGAGCATTACAAACCCGCAGATACTACCCTTTCACAAGAATCAGGGTGATCCTTTGGAATAAGCATTGAATTTGCCTCGGTCAATGTCAACATAGCCATCAAGTGGATAACAGATAGTAATTCAAACCAGGAGTTTGCTACACAGATTTCCTGCTTGTCAAATTACCGATCTAATTACTAAATTACATCTAACCAAAAAAAAAACGTAAAAAGAACAAACAAGTATAACTCTGTGAGATTCTTACTTGTTGTCCATCCAAAGTTTTCCATTTGAATTCTACCAAATTCTGGAGACCATGTTCTGTACATAAGTAAATCATTTGCATTTAGATACAAATAAACACATATACATCTCTATCAATATAAAATATATAAAAGTTGGTATGTATGATAAACAAACAAACCTTTCTTAGTGAGGCCAAGTAGAAGAGACAAATACTCTTCTAGTGCTCGTATTAATTCGGTAACAGCGGATCCATCTGCAAAATTAGTCCACAAATGAAATGATTATTCATCAAAAGAGAAAGCTTTATTAGCGTAGTGATAAAATTTTAAAAGCATTTTTTATAAGAGCTTACCAGTGTCCTGTGCGACTAATACAATCTGATTGCGAAGTGATATGATTCGATCAGCCAGATGTCTGGGAATGAGACCTCTGAGTGTGGTTTGAAGATCAGATTGTGCGGGAAGACGCATTGGTGTGACAAAAACAGCGACTTGGGGGACAGTCTTCTTTTTCTTGCTTCCAACTATGTGTATGGAAGATACACACCCCATTGTTGTTGCAGGGGACTAGTTTCCTATATAACATCCTACATATAATAAATTCATCATCACAGAAATTCTACATTTTACACCAATGCGAAACTGTGGAAATTGAAAAGGAGGAAAAAAAAAAAAAAAAAATCCCAAAACTATTTGGGCAGTAACAGCTAATTAAAAGGAGAACGAAAAAATAAATAAATAAATAAAATGAAAAGCAGTTGATTGAAATTAATAAGAAGCTAAAAGTAGAATAATATGAATATGGAGAGTTAAAGCAGGCATGTTCTTGAAATTGGCAAGCAGACCAACACACATGTACAAGTATAATACTACTGTAGATAGATATATGGAAATAGTAAAATAATAATATATAAATGAGCAGAATAATAGGAGAGAGATATATAAATGTTACTGGCTTGTGATAGGAGAGAGAGTTGTGAAGCTTCCAGGATGGAGTAGGGATGCTGATATCGCCATTGGATTTAGAATTTAGAGAGAGAGAGAGGAATCTGGGAGTTGGTGGCTAACTAGGGATGGGATGGAGCTCAGAAACCGAGAAAAGAGTCACATGGCAAATGGCGTAGGATTGAAGAGAACCCAATTAATTTCAGCGACGTTGACGGAAACCCATAGAAATCAATTTCCATCTTCTCCGTATTATTATTTCTTTGTTTAATGCGATTGAACTCACTGAGTCACTGTATCATAATAAATACTGTAGTACTACTACTACTATATTTTATACTACTAGCTGCCAAACCAAACTAAATCCGCCAAACTTCTTTTTAACTACTGTATATTGTATAAACAAATGGGATAGAAACTGAAAACAATTTTCTAAGTTCCTATAACAACCTAAATGCTAATATTGGATGTCTCCAATTTTATCTAAATCCTTTTTTTTTTTTTTTTTTGAATAATCAGATAAATTTCATGATGAATCGGATAATGTCAAAACTTTGATATTATTTTTTTTATGATTAAAAAATTTTTATTGTGACTTTTAGTGATTTGTATTAAAAAAATAAAATATCTAGTTGAAAGAAAAGAAAGGGAAATGTGACAATGAAGAGTGGACATAGAGAGGGATATGTTGAGGAAGAGAAATGGAATTGTTCAACCGTCTCTTTCTAGTTTTTCCATTTGTTTAGATTTTGTAATATATATGGTGGGATACTCAAATTCACATTATATATTTAGATTTTAGAGTAAAGAAAAATACAAATTGGAGGGAAGAATATTAGTCCATTATTTGGTTCAAGTATATAACAATAATTCAGCAAGAGAGAACATAAAACAAACAAGTTATTATCCACTTTATAATAGTAATA
Source organism: Cornus florida (assembly GCF_030987335.1). Taxonomy (NCBI): domain Eukaryota; kingdom Viridiplantae; phylum Streptophyta; class Magnoliopsida; order Cornales; family Cornaceae; genus Cornus; species Cornus florida. The sequence continues at coordinate 463,194 of NW_026775577.1, read as the reverse complement.
AATATTTTGACTTATGCTATTCATGTATTCCTCCTTATTTCACATAATTTTCTTACATTTTCAGACTTAGAGTTGCAGAAGAATTTAATTAATTCTATGTTGTTTAAGAATCATTAGGGATAATTTTTTTTTATAGGTATTATTACAAGAAAAAATGAGGTTATAATATATTACTCTCTCAATTTCAAATTAAAATTTTGAAAAATATAATTCAGAATTTTTTTAAAAAAATTTTTGTAAGTTACAATTATCAAACTTAATTAGAAAAAAGAGGAGTACCACTATTGACCATTGTGAATTTGTGAGAAAGTGAACAACAGTACTTGCCCATTGATTGAGTAGTGTTGTTGACTGATGAGTGATGACCAGGTGCTGTGTAATAACTTATAGTCTTGTACTAGAGAGATTTAAAGCGACTTGAGGGACCCCACCACTTGACAAGTTCCAGTGTCCATTTTCTACGAAATTGAAAGAGCTCTTTCTTCGCTGTCTCATACATGAAATATCTCTCATCCCCTAAAAATCTGTATCATTTCACTTTCCAGATTACACTCTTTAGTCTTTCTTTACCCTAACATCAAGATTCCACTTTTTTCATTCTTATTTTATTTTATTTTTTCGGTGAGTACCATCAAGATTGCACTCTTCACTCATACCTTTTACAACATCATTGAAAGGAAAATACATAACTATTACAAAATCAGACAAATATTGGAACATTCTGGGAAAATTGTTCGCACGTTTTTACCATCACAAAGAAATACCATTGAATGAAATATACGTAGTAGCAGTACATTATTGAGTGCATAATGCTGATAACATGCATGTATACTTAGACAACAGAGATGAGTGAGTAACAAATTTTTTGAACCATTTAGCAGCTGTCTTCAACGTTATAAATTCCACCGGCCTTCACAAATCGCCCCTTCACTCGCTTTCTAGTATCAGCTCTGGTCTTCCTTGACTCATAGCGAATGTGCTTGTCAAATCTGTCCACAGTTAACAAAAAAAATGTCTTAAATGGATGCAATGAGATGGCTCGAGAAAGGAAAGGAAATGACAAGATAATCATGCCTTCGAGTTTTCTTCTTCTCCTTGTAGCGCAACATGGCATTGCCTCTGTTCCGTGCCAGCACTTCCATGTCAACCTTTGAAGTTGCCGATTTAATAGTGTCACTTCTAGTTAGAAAAGGCTGTTTACCAAACTGTACATTGGTGGCGCTACTGCACGTTATGGGTTCAACCAACATGGATGCCGATGATATATGTACATTGTTATTTTCTGACATAGCGGGACTGTGGCTTGAAAATGATTGCGTCGAGTGATTCTGCAATTATTCCAACCAAGCTTATCAATACACAGTTGTCCCAAAAGCAAACTAGCAAAGAAGGAATCAGATAATGAAAAAGTTGTTATGATATGACAACAATAGTTACACTACATTTTAAACTCAGCAGTTGACATCAGCTCACCTTTCTACTGCTTCTTTCATCCACATTTGAAGGGATGGGTGGGCAGCAGTTGCACGATAAGAACAAGCATAAGAAAATCAGATGTAAAAGTTTCCAATCAAACCATCTTTCAATCACAGGGATTCCACTCAAGTCAATATTGTGGTGCTCTCCACACTCCCAAAGTGTTTTATGTGCAAACTCTGAGCATGCAACTTGATAATTGATCACCACTACATACAGAATTTTGGAAAATTTAACTTTTTCACATTGCTGTAAACCATAGTTGTCAATATCACATGATTCTGGATCTTAATCATATGATGCAAGTAGACTAACCATTCAATCAATTGGAACTGGTTCATTAAATAGACCATGCTCAAAAATCGACCAGAGTAGAGGGGAATCTACCTGGATCATGCGATTCTGGGTGATACAGTCTATTCCCATCCACTTGGCTGCCAATGCATCCGGATCAGATGATGTCGCATCTGAACTGCCAAAATCCTATTTTTCATATGATAACATGTGGTTTGACTAAAATTATGACCTTAGAGCGGAATGACAAAACAAGAGTTATGTACATGACCTCAAATAGTTGGGAAATGCTATGTGGAGTTGAATTATTTTACGATTCGCAATAAGAGTCACTATTTGACTATCATACTGTAGACAAGCAGGAGTCCCAATATTTTTGGTAAGCAAGCCAACAATGGATGTATGTGTATATGTAAATGCATATAAACATCCCACTAGAAATAAATTCAACAAATATCCACCTTTTCTCTTTCAACCCAAATTCATATGTCTTCATCCCACATAAAAGTAATGCTTTTTATAACTCAAACTAACTGAATAGATGTACTCCAAATTTTGAACTTCTACATTCGAAGATGAGCTCAAAAGAATCTTAATGGTGAATCATGGTTTCCAACTAGCTGCACATCTAAGAGATTTACTTAAAGAAACAAAAAAAGCAGTACTCTCCTATATTATTTTTCTTCTCACCTGTAAATAAAGGATTGAACCTTCAGAGCCTCAAATTGGTTTCTCAATGAATTTTTCAAGTTTTAACCAAATTGTCATCACAATTGAAAAATCTCTAAGTCAGTAGGCTAAGAAATTCAGGTCGAAGAATTGAAATTCCTGTAATCAACCACCTTCGTTAATATCCTTATATATTAATTTACGCAACTCACAAGTTTTATCTTGGGCTTCAGTCCTCAATCAAACACTGAAAAGCAAATCCATATGCTTTTCTGTCTATAGTGAAGAATATGTTCCAGTTCAATCCAGGAAATAAATTTTGGAGCCCTAATATCAAAGCACCTAGATGAAATGAAACACTTTTCTTTATTTCCCCTGTTGAAAAGGAATACTAGAGGATGTACTCCACTTTACACTTCCTTGCCTCAGATAACTAAATGTGAAATGTGCATACACGAAAAAAATCATAAAAGACAATTTCATCAATACGGGCAGAGATTTTCATTTATCTACTCTAAAACCGAACGTAATGTGACTTCTTATGTAGAATCCTCTGTGAATTTGAACAAACTTTCTTCCATAATTGCTAAACGCGATAACTAAATCTCAAAATGCCACAATTCAGATTATCATTCTATGTCCTATCTGATACACAGAGCCCTAAGTCATAATTCTCAAAAAAGGATCATATAATTTAGTAGGAGTATCATTTATGTCAGCTAAAGAACATTGTATATTCGTACTTTTAGCTATCTTTTGTTTGTTTGTGCTTTTAAATACTGTCAAATGTAATATGTATAATTACTTATCAAAAAATATATATATGTAACACTTATTATCTTTACAATAGACTCTTAAAACATCCTTGAAAAGAAGTAAGGGTTTTCCTTTTTCTTTTGCAACTAAACCATAAAGGACAGAATATTACTTGTGCAACACATGAGTGCTTTCAAGTCAAAGTAATAGAAAAATGACGGTTAAAATTAGCATTATTTGAAATTTCCACCACTACAAGTCAAAACTTTCTTATAAAAATAACTATAACTTTCAGATTCAACTCCAAAGTTAGGATGACTAGAATGAAAAACTCATTCATTGGTTTCAAAGTAAATTGAAGTGCACGATGTTCATAACCATACGTTCACAGGCACACATAATAAATATCACAAAGGCAAAAGATAGCTTCCTTTGTATCTCCAATATTGATTCACAAACTGAGACTCTCTCAAAATATATGAAGCCCGGCTTAACTAAAAGCAAGCTAAAGGATACTAGTTGAAACCCATAAATAGTTTAGATGTCACTTGGCAATAAACTTAAATAATAGATAGCAATCAAAAAGGCTTACCTTTTGCACTGGTATGCCGTTATATGTTGTGAAGCACTTCATCTCATTCATGTTTTGCAACACTTCCGCTGTGGTCAAGGAAGCTTCCCTTCCAATGTCATTATAGTACTTGATCGTGAAACCAGGATTCTCTGCACCATATCCTACTTCTTGTTGACTATCTTCTTCACAATCCCTCGATTTTCCTAAATGAAAATCCCAAATCTGCAAGAGCATCCGTGAAAAGACTTAACAACTACCATGCCAGTCATCACATGCCAAATTTTTTTAACCAAATATACTGGAGTGCTATGTTTGGGAGCACCGATTCAATGCTCCCAAACGCAACATAAAGGAAAATAACATCCTAAATGAAACTATACAAGATATACTGCTAAGTTACCATAAAAAGCAAAAAGATCATGTAACATGTACTTTTCTGTTCAGTTGTGTGGACGTATCTAGCAAAACGAAAAAGCAAAAAGCAAGAGGCGAGTAAAGGATAGGTCAAACACTTAAACATAGAAGTTTAACATTACCACCTTCTGTTTGGACAAAAATTAAAGCAAAATATCCATGAAGACCAAAAAAACAAGACTTTGGAAATCCAATAACTAGAGTGCATTGAATAGCTAAGCGGGCATTCAATCTAGACACCAAGGAAGTAAAGTTAAACACACACCCTACCATAGTCCTCAGAGGCCACATGAGTAGACAGTTGCCACTGTCCTGTGTATAAATTGGGATTCAGCTGTATAATCAGTTATTAGCAGCTGCTTACACAAATAAATTAAAAAGATGAAAATTTGTAGGTTTTTACTAAAAGGTGAAAGTTAGAATAAAATGAATTGCAGAAGAATGAAGGAAGGTGATTCAAACCTGAGGTGCCTGATATGTTGGGTTACAATTCCACATATTATCAACTTCATTCACGCAATCATTTTCCCTTGAGTCTACAGTCGTTGGCAACATAAGCAGAGACGTAAAGGGTGTTTGCTGATGCAATAATTCCTCATCATCTCCGTTATCAAATTCAATCCCAGACCCCAATTCAGATCCATCTCCGTTTACTCTCACTGTTTCCCTCTTGGCCAACTCCATCAGCTGCTTATACATCACAGTCTTGTACTTCCCACAGCTTGAATTCCGCAAATTCGAGACAGTTGGGAATTCAAGACTCGGAACCCCATCAGGCAAGGGATCCTCCTCATTTATCACCATCAGATCTTGAAAATTCCCAACATCGGACTTGTACAAGCGCGTATAATTGTTGGAATTGATAGAATTTCGAGGCTGTAAATGGAACCCCCAAACTAATGCGAGCTCAATCGCCGAAGGACAACCGGAGAAGTCTTGGACGGGCTCGCGTCGATGGAGGGACGAGACGGAGCAGTTGTCATGAGTGTCGGAGTCGCAGTCACCGCAGAGCACGAGATTGTCGGTGTAGCAGCGTACCGAAACCGGTTCGGACCTGCAGTTGTCGCAGATCTGTGAGCGGAGGTGCTTGAGAGAGAGAGCATTGGCGGAGTGTACGTGTTGGTCGCAGAACAAACAGAGCCTCGCCGAGTCGGCTCTACAGTACAAAACCGCCGTTCTTTCGTTGCAGAAATCGCAGGGTATGAACATCCCCGAAGTTCCAGATTTGGAATGCTTCTCCATTTTACCGGGGGGGGTTCCGTACACATACAATCGAACACACAAAGTTAGTTGACTTGATGATATACTACTAAATGGGAAAAGGAGTTGTAAAACCCTAACCCTAAGAAAGTTGAATGGAAAAAGTTTGAATACTACAGCAAGAGCTTAATTTAATTTTGACAGAGATAGAGATAGAGATAGAGATAGCATATGCATAGCAAGCGACGATGAAGAAGGGAGAGTCAGAGTCACTCTTTTTGGTGAGTGCAGTGGGCGCATAACATAATACAATTATATACTTCACATGTGCAGTTGTGCACATGAATATGATATTTATGTATGGGGAAGTTGCAAAGGCAGTGGGGTCCTTGCTTGTAAAATATCGGCACTTTTTGCCATGCTGGCGTAGAGTGATGTCGTCTTGCGTCTTTTGAACTTGACTCTCTGCCGTGCTAGCTTTTCTCAGGAAATGACCCCTCACCGATAAAATCAGGGGGCATATCTAATCTATATGTTGTGAAAAAAAAAAAAAAAAAAATCTATATGCTGCACATAAATATAAAGTGATATTCTCTGAGGTGTGTAATGAGAAAATTCGATAAATTGATTTAGAGTAATTTGATGATAAAATATTTTTGGAATTTTATATCTGAAATTATTTTATTAGTAAGGGAAACTTTAAAATGAGATATATGTAGTCTAACGTGGACATTAAAATAAATGTTATTTTATTATTAACATTGACATTGTTTTTTAGACTTTCGTTGACTAATATAAAACATCTAAGCTCGTTTGTTTGGATATAAGAAAATATTTTTATTTTTATTTTTTGGTGTTTGGTTGTCTTAAAATATTTAAGAAGAAAATAAATATTAAAATTTAATAAAAATAATTTATTCATAAATTTTCGGTGAGTTATTTTACATATCCCGTTCGATGGACTTGACCTCAACTCGATGTAGACCTTTGCCAAGTGCTGACAAAGTAAAAATAAAATAATGTTTTACCTGAAAAAGAAATATATTTTCCTAAAATAATATTTTACGTCGAAACAAATGGAGCCCTAATGTTTTTTTAAAATGGAATTGATGTCAAAATTTATACAAAATTATGGAACTTAAGTTTTAAAAAATCCCAAAAATTTATTGCAAATTCTCAAGTTTACAAAATTAAACGTATATATTATATATATAATGAATAAGTATCTTTACTTTAATTTTTTTTAATTATATATTTAATGAAAAATTATAGTTATATTAAATTTTAATTGTGAATAAGTTTTTTTTATATATAATTATAGAAAGAACGAAGGTTTTCATTACTTGTGATATACTGTACATTAATTTGACAACTGTGAGAACGAATATTTATTATTATTTTTTAAAAAATATTTATTATTATTTTTTTATCTAAAGTCCGAAAATGAAAACAGTAAACTCAAAGAGAGATATTACATAGATATATATATTTTTTAAAGGTGACAAAAAAATTTAAAAAGTAGGTTAAATATAATTAAAGTGCACATAACATCATTCTAGTATCATATTATTAGCACACACCCCTTCGACATTTTCGGAATAGTAAGAGGATAAAACAAACATTACAACCTTACTTTATATCAAATTAGAAAAAGTAATTTGAGAGGTATTTCCTCTCAATTTTCAAAAAGAATAAGGGGTTAAGAGTTAATAGCATACTTTTAAAATATGGGATGTAAGTGCTATGGGAATTATAATTTAGAGGTATTTTTTTGAACTTAAACCTTACAATTTACTCTAGTCTCTACGGTCAAGATATGCAACTCACATGACCGAGTGTTAACCTTAATTTTCAGAATACCCTTAGAGTGCATACATATATATATATATATATATATATAAAGAGAAAAAACTGCAAAAAAGTATCCCTCCGTGTTTTATGCAGTGCATACCCTCGGAATTAATGAGCTGAACTTTTAGGAACATAAGTAGAAAAAAAATTTTAGGGAACATAAAAATAGTTTTTTTTTTTGTACATTTTATTTTGAATTTTTTGACTTTACTATTTTTTATTTTAATCTTTTCTTTTTTTCTTTTTCTTTTTTTATTTTTATTTTTATTTTTTTATATGTTATTCCCAACATGATGGCTAGGCAACATATTGCTTCTTCCAAAGTCCCATACAATCCACTCGCATCTCTTTATATTGATATTACACCTTTTTTTTTTTTTGACAATGAATATCACTTTTATCTATTTGTTAGTTCCTGCAATTGCTACCAAGAAGGCAAGTAGTATTTATTTATTTTGCTTCTTCTTTTCAGGCATCGCAATTTGAACAACGTGTAGCCCTTTGCATTTGACGGGCATTAGCTTGGAAGTCATGATGAGTAATTTATTTCAGTTCAAGATTGAAATTCAATTTTTTAGATAGGTAAACTACATTTCTTGTCATTTTGTCTAAATTTTGAAACTTGAACTCTCAATTATTTATTGATTTATTTTTGTCCAAAACTACTGTACAGTGAAAGATTTGGTTTCATAAATAGAAGTAATTTCTTTTATTTATTGAAGAAAAAGTCATTTATGTTTGCATGAAGTTAATAATTATGATATAAAACCAAATGGCCAAACCTATTGGTTTTTTTCTTTTTCTTTTTTTTTTTTTTTGCCATTTGGTGAATGTTTGTAACTTACCTGGGTCCCACACATGTACCAAAAACATATTTCATTTGGTGTTTTCACCTGTCTAGTGGCTTTAAAAATCTTTTTATAATCTGAAATGATAAGAACTTAATCTCCAACTAGACTCAATTTATGTATGAAATTCTTAACATAAAATGAAATAAATTCATGATTTTGGAGAAATTGAAATGTACACGAGTTGTAAATTGTAATGTCCCTTAATGCTGGAAATGCTCTTTATCAAGAAAGTAGTGACCATTTTGGTGTGTTTATGTTAGAGGACTTGTAATAGTTCGACAATTAATTTTCAGCTTTATTTAGTCATAGACATGATAGCACATGACATGACTAGTTTTGTCCGATTAAACTATGAAGTTAAGTAGCTCACTAGCAGTAATCAAATATAAGTAGTATTATGGTAGAGCTATAATAGATAGGTGAAATATTTTGACCAAAATTTAGGTGGTCATTTTGTCTTGTGTGGACGGAAGAGGATATCCTGAGGTGCATAGATCTTGGTCTTGGTTTTTTCCGCTTATTGTTCTATTGCATGTAATTGAAGTTTTCAATTAAAATTTGTAGAATTTGAAAAAAATAATTAAAAAAATTAAACTAATTTTTTTTAAAATTCGATTAATTTTAAATTTCAATACTCTAATTTCATACGACTTGAATACACCCTCAATATATATATATTTTAATTTTATAATTAGGGAAGATCTATCATTCATTATTAATCCACATGATTGAGTACTTCTTTTCTAATGAGGACCGAGATATGTGATGCACAATGGAGAGGGGCGTTAATGATGAGATCATTGACCTCATTCTGCTTCCTTCTGTAAGGTTGGGCCGGGCTACATTAAGACCCAACTGTTTATAGGTCATTGTTTACGGGATTCAAGAGCCAGACTTGTAGGTAACAGAACGACATCGTTTTGCTAATTAAAAATTAAAACGGCGTTGTTCACGATGGACTTTTCATTTACATTACTTTTTCATGGTTGTGTGAGCCCTTGCGTCTCCCTGTCCATACCCATTTCTCTACCTGAAGCTGAAGGAAGAAGTATCACGGGCCATTCAACGATGGGGAATCCAATAGCCAAATTTCTGATATTTGCAGTGATAGCGTTCTTGGTCTCGTCGTCGTCGACGATCGCTAGCTCAGACGTACCGTTTATTGTGGCTCATAAGAAGGCCACTCCCTCCAGGCTCAAGTCCGGCGCCGAACGAGTCTCCGTCTCCATCGATATCTACAACCAAGGATCTGCGTATGTTCTCTTCAATTCCTCCTTTTCAATCTCTGTTATCAGATCTATCTTTCATGTTTCCGCTCTTTTGATCCAATCGCCCATTCTGCATGCGTTCTCTTACTGATCTCTCTCTCACACACACACACACACACACTATATATATATGCGCGATTGATTTCTGCTGTTGATTATATTTTCTGCAATTTTATCTTGTGATGATACTCATTTCAACCGGGTTAGGTTCATATAAGGATTCATTTCTTGCATAACCGATTGTTGACTTTATATGAATGCGCTTGATAGTTAATAGTACTCGATTAAGCCGATTTTCCAGCTGTGGATGTTAATTTTTTCATGCCTATTGACTTAAATATATTACTCCCTGTAATTTATTGTGGAATTGTTGTTGTATCTCTACTACCGGTTGATTAGCATTTTCTAAGTTCTTTTCTTTCTTCTGGAAAAAAATTCGTATTTTGGTCAAGAAAATTGGATGCATATTCTTTTAAAAGGCAAACCAACCAGTGCCTAAATTCTTACCATAATTTATTTTTATTGTGTTGTAGAAATATTTGGTGTTATTGATTCATTACTGGCAATGACTTTGGACTGTATCAAATCCGAGTCCATTAGAAGGATCCGATTTCAGTTCTGTTTGTTGCATTTGCATATGAACATATAATCGGCAGTAGTTGACTTTGGGACAAAGATACAGTTGTTGATTTATTTTATTTTATTATTATTATTATTATTTTGTATGAGAAACAATTTTAGAACAGTCAAACTATGTTTACAGAATGAAATCATTAGTTGGATATCCTGAGATTTGTTCATTGCTTGCTTCATGCACCAGGGCTAAATGGAGATGGAGGTGAATAACTGAAGGAAAATTTTGGAAATAAGTAACTGAAATATAGAAACCCAATATCTGTTATTGAGCTAATGATTCTCTGTTTCTACATTACACATTCGTCCCTTACTTCAACGTCTCGATTATCTAATATTGAAAGGATTGAATCTGGGTAGTTTTATCATCACTGAATTCTGGAAGTTCGTCTTCTTAAAGCTTAGATCTCTCTTAACAATGGCAATCTATTTTCCACCATCAATTGTCATCTTTTGAGTTGGTGCTGGATTTATGCAACAATCTTTCCATGAATCATGATAGATTGTATAGTTAAATTTACAGCATGAAATCATCTCATTCTAGTGTACTAACATTAGTTGATCTTTTCTGAAGCTAGAATCTTTCTGTTGCGTTCACTTCATATTATAATACTCCACTGTCTATGATCATCGTTAAGTGATTTTAGGGGCATATTAGCAAAGAAAATGCTGATTAACGTATAGGCAATGATATGGGAATCTTTTGGTAGATGTAAATCCTCCATCTAATATAACAATTAGAAAATGCTCTGGTCAAATTTGGCTATTAGAGACCCCACACTTTTTTTTCTTTTTTTTTTCCCCGCTATGTTCCATTCAAATTTTAATAAATGTATATTTATAGAGAAAAAATTAAATAAATGTAAGGAGCTGAATCAAATAAATTATCTTTTCTTAGGAAGCCTGGTCTTAGAAACTTGTAAGTAATTAATTTGGTTGGAAAGGTTGTAGAGGGATGGACAGAAGTTGATTGTCGGGTAATTTTCAGAAGATGTGAATTATGAATTATTTTTTTCTAACACTTGAAGTTACACAACTTTATTTAAGTCCCAATAAGATCAAAGTCAACCAGAAACCGGTCTGTGAAATGAGATTGTGATTTTCTGGTCTAATAGTTGAGGCGACAGAAGTAAAATATTAAATCAGTGAGACATAAAAAATAAATATATGAATTGGGGAGAGATTTTCCTGACTTAAGACCTTTCCTTCGAACCAACCAACTCCATTTTTATAAAAGGGAATGAATTTCTCTTGATAAAAAAAAGTGATATCTGTATTTTGTGGTAATTAATTATTCAGGTAATAGCCTCTTTGGGTTAAAAATCGAGGGCATCGAACCAAAAGCCAATTGATCCAGTTTTAGTTATAAAATTTTGAACTCATAACCAGACCGAGGGGCACTAGAACCAAACCAAGCAAAAAATATAAGGGTTGGTCCTGTTCGGTTTTGGTTCTTAAATATATTCAGACAATAGCATAGTTTTTCTGACTAAATTTTGGGCTTTTTATTGAGGCTTAAGTAGTGATGCTCATTGGTCTGTTTGGTTCGGGTTGATATCGAACCAAAACCAAATTGATCCACTCTTAGTTCAAAATTTTGAACTTATAACCAGACCGAGGCTCACTAGAACCAAACCAGCAAAAAATGTAAGGGTTGGTACTGTTCGGTTTTGGTTCTTAAATGTATTCAGACAATAGCAAATTTTTTCTGACAAAATTTTGGGCCCTTAGTCTCATCCCACCCTTTTATTTTTTTGGGCATCATCTAACAGCGGATAGCACATGGTGCTGAGAAAAAGAGTGGGGAACCTTAAATTGTTCTTTTATGGTGAAATGGTCACATTCCTAGTCAATCAGGGACATTATATTTCAAGTACGATGCCCTTCGTGTATTGATATAAATTATGGAGGTGGCTTGATTTTCCTTGTTGTCAATTGCTAGAAGAGTTTGATGAACTTGCTTGCAAAACTAGTAGATTTTTTGAAAGTTTTTTGGCCAATGATATCTACAGCTGTTGTGGAAAACATCTCTTTATTTGGAGGATCGAAAATCTTTGATTTATTGCTTATCGATTCAGCTTTTTACTTGGACACCTTTGACTTTTGATTCTTGTATAGCCTCCATTCAAGCACCTTGAAGTCATTTCAACTACCATCAATTCATAATATGCAAAGTAAACCATTGATTATGCTGACAGTCTTGTAACCAGCCCCACTAAAACTAGGAGAGAAATTTGAGGTGGATTCTGTTGTGCTTCTAAGTTTTGTGGTTAAAGCTCATGTGAGTGAAAATGAACTAATTTTGGTGGGGCTGGTGAATGATCTGTATCATTTGGGCAATTCTGGGGTTCTGGGGTCACGTAGCTTCCTACTCCCTACTTTGACCTTTCATAGGATATAGCTTGGGGGGGAGGTACGTGCATCCATTTGGAATTCAATAGTTGAGTTCTCAAAAGGAAGTTGGATCACCCTTATTAAGAGTACCTTTTCTAGTCTCTGTACGTACTTCATATTTCTTTTTTCCATTTCAGTCCCAGTTAAGAAAATGATAGAGAAGTCGCTAGGGATTTCTATGGGATAGTGGGGGATGAATTTAGATGCCATATGGTAACATTTGACATGGTTTGCTTCCTAGTAAGTTAGGGGGGCTAGGTATTATGATATTGAGGTTCTGTATCAATATTTGTTCCGTGGACATATGCTGAAGAGAGGAACAGCCTTTGGAGGAGAGTAGTATAGGGAAAGCTTAGAAGGAGGCATTAGAGGCTTTCTTTGGTTGGTTGTATTATTCCATTTCAGAAGAGGATCTGATAACTCCTTGAACTAATTTGGTTTGATAGTGGAGAAATAGGATTCCTGTAACCAACCCCAAGTAAATGGGAAAAAGGCTTTGTTTGTTGTTGTTGTAGTAGTAGTAGTGGAGAAATCTCGGGTGTGATTTTCCCAATGGATTTTGAGGTGAGGGGGGATCTTTTGGTTTCCTTGGGAAGCTATATGGCGCAGCCCTTCCCAAGATAGCATTATTGGTGTGACAGCAGTGTTTCAGAAGAGTGTAGTTATAGATAATCTCTTAAGGAGGGGAAAACCTGTAGAACTGGTGTTGTATGTGCAGGATGACAGTGAATCACAGCCATTTGTTACTTGATTTTCCAGTGGAAGTGTCGGTGTTGTGTGATTTTCCTTTTTCACTATGTGACACTTGACGATCATGCCTTGTTCGAATCTAGAGGTGTCACTTCTGATAAATTTTTCCAATTTCTTTTTCTTGGTGAATGGTGATATTGAAGCTTTTTTTTACCCCACTGTCTATAGATCATGTCAATTAATTTTTTTTCGTTTATGCTCTTTGTATATACCATGTGTCCATGGGTTGCACACCCTTGGTGCTCTCTAGTGTTCTTTATATATATATATATATATGAACTTATAGTTGGCTTGATATTTAAATAATATGCATTTGATAGTAGGGTCTTACCAACTCCATCACTATATCTGTGTGTAATTTGGTCCATTTGACAGCTGTTGGACATGAAATAGATTTCTTATTGTTTTAGTTTGTGGATCTCTTGCAGTTAAAGCTTGTTGATGTATGCCTGTATGGTGCTGTTAGATTCTAATTTCTCTTTTTGGGTATAATTGATGATTATTGTGGTTTAATTTTATGCATTTTTTTTTATTGATATCTGCACTTGTATAATTTAATTTATTTTATAAATTGTTGGGTCTTCAGGACTGCTTATGATGTAAGTCTTACTGATGATAGCTGGTCCAAAGATATATTTGATATTGTCAGTGGTAACACTTCAATGTCATGGGAGAGACTTGACGCGTAAGTTCCACATTCCAGTGACACCAACCAGCCACAATGTTTTTTTAATAAATTTCTTATTCCTATTTTTCAAATTAACATCTTTACCATGCAAACTTGTATAATTGGCAGTGGGGCTCTTCTATCACACTCTTTTGATTTGGAGTCCAAAGTACAAACACTATTTTATGGTGCACCAGCAGTTATCACATTCCGTGTCCCCACAAAGGCTGCTCTACAGGTTTGGCATTGTGATCATTTTCATATATATAATATATGTAGATATATATATATATATGTAGCAAAGATAAGTATATATTTGTTTAATGTAATAATTTTATGATATTTGGTCTGTTTACATTTTTAGGAAGCATACACAACTCCGATTCTGCCCTTAGATCTCCTTGCAGATAGGCCTCCTGAGAAGAAGTTAGAGTGGGTAAGTCTATCACTGGTAATAAATGCATCAATAAATTTCTTTTTAGTTATGTTATCTCCACTAAAAACCATGCTTTTGTTTTTTCATGGAATCATCTTTTAACGGCGGGCAAATTTTCTCAGGCTAAGGTAAGAGGAGTTATTGTTATAATAAATTATAGTCTCATAAGACTGCAGAATGAATTTCATTTTTGTAACTTCAAGTAGATGGGTTGGAAGTGACTCACATGACAATGATTAGTGGATTAGGGACTATGCATGTGACAGGGTTAGAAAGGGCATATCAGTGATCTTCTGTCCTCTGCTTCTGGTGTGATCTTTTACTCTTAATTAAGGGCAATAAGATTGGTTGTGACTTGTAAAAAACGAAAGCAACAAAATTGGTTGTGAGAATACAATGTTTTGGAATATTTCTTTTTGCCTGTTGGGTTTTTAAATGGTAACCAGTTGAATGTTTCCTGCTCAACATCCGTCTGTGTGATTGTCCTGCAGAGTGATTGTAATGCCTTTTGATTCATCTCTTCCTTACATTACTTTTGATTTATTGCTTTAATTAATTATAGGACTAACCGATCCTCGCGTGTGTATTTATATATGTGGGTCTTGCAGATCCACTGTACTCTTCTCTGACTCCCAATTTTGTCTTTTTAACAGAGGTTGTTGGCAAAGTACGGGTCCTTGATTTCGGTGATCTCAATCGTGGTATTGTTTGTGTACCTGGTTGCAACCCCATCAAAATCTAGTAGCAAGAAGAAGCGCTAATCGTCAGAAACTGAAACAAACTTCCGTAGCTGATTCCATAGGCTGGTCTCCAATTGGGTCTCTTCTGAGACAACGTTGCTTGCTGAACCTCCGTTCAGTTTAGGTTGTCATATGTTAGAACTTTGAAATAGATAACTGTCTGATTATATATGTGAGATGAACACACTTTGTCAATCTGCCATGCTGATCTTTGGGCAGGTGTGACTCAGTCGGAAGAAAATGTTTGACTTAGTTTTTTTTCTTTTCAATTTGTACATTTCTTGATGAGCGAGCTTCATCAGTTCTAAACTGTATTAATTCTGTGTTTGTTGTTAGGGAATTTTGCATGTATGGCACTGAATGATGAGTGAGTCCTCTTTTAATTTGATCTGATACAGAGAACCAGTTCTTTCTTAATGTAGTGACGAACTTTGCGGTTCGACATATATAATTGGGAAGTTTGAGATCTCAAAAACAAACGAGTACTTGTAAGCAAAGGAGTGTCTGAAATAATTATATGGAGTGAATTACAGGGAACAGTTTGAATTTTTACAGTAACTTAATGTTTTGGGCATGGTGAAACTCCATTTCCATATACTTAAAATGTTTTACTTTCATTGAATGGGTACTTAGACCTCGTTTTGTGCTGCCCGGCGTTGCTCTCTAGAGTTGGGTAATGGATTGATTGATCGACGCTTGCATATTAGGAAAATAGAGTTGGGTATGGCTGGATTATTGAGAAAATGACAAGTAGTTGGAGGGTCAGATATATTTAATTTTTTATTTTTCTTTAACTTTATTTTGTTATGTCAGTCACGTGTCATACGATTTGGACTCTGTATTACAACTTTATGGCTTTGATTATGGGCATTTGCTCATCTTTTCACTCGCCCGAAGTCTAATTCACATTGGAGGAGCACATTATTAGACAAAAAAATTGATGAGTGGAATAAATGATGGCCCATTTTAGGCAGCCTGTATCAAAACGTTGAAATGATGTGGTCAATGATGATAAAACACAACTAAAGCAAGCTACTTGAATAGAATAGACGCGGTGTATATTTTGGCTGTTAGAAAAACAGAAAGAGCGAGAAGAAAAAAAAAAAACAAAAACACCAAAGCCAGCCTGGACGAATTATAGTACGTCACGTTATTGCTGAATATATTAAGATTAATAACCCACCACTTGATGGTGATGTGTCATTATGCAATTCGTTAAACATTGGCAATTGCAAAGAGCGTAGTCGTATAATATAATGAATGATGTACCAACCAAATTACCAATACCTATCACTGATCGCCAATTCGCCATCCCTTGGTTGATCCGATACATACAGATACATATATAGATATAGGAGAAACAGCATCAGCTTCATTGATTGGTGTTTTGGGATTTTCGGTATACATACACACACAGAACAAACAATGAGTTACCAGCAAGTCCCTCCTCCTCCGCAAGACCCTTACCCCCCACCAGGTAGGTATCCTCTTCCTTCCTCTCATCCGATGCCTATGACCAATCCATTATTAATTAATTAATTTATTTGTTTCTCTTCTCCTTTTAATTTATCTCTATTGGAGTATTGGACTCCTCTTACATTTTTATACAATTATCATCCGTTCCTTGTTTCTTCTTGCCTATGTGATTTAGTTAGGTTTTTCAATTTCAATCTAATATGGGTATTTTTACCCTTTTTTATTTATTTTCTCATAGGGTATGGGTCTGTGTATCCTCCACCACCAGGATACCCTTCAGCACCGCCGCCACCAGGATACCCATCAGCACCGCCGCCACCAGCACAGTATGAAGGGTACCCACCACCTGCTGGGTATCCTTATCCACCACCACCACCACCACCCCAGCATACAGGAGGATATCAAGCCTACTTCAGTCAAGGCTACCCTCAACCACCACCTCCACCACCTCAACCTGCTTACCAGGTCTACCACTGCCAGCATTATCAATACAATGACCAAACTGGTTGCACTTCATTCCTACAAGGCTGGTATGTCATCTCTCTCTCAATTACCACTTCTCTCTTTGGTGCTTATACATATACATCCACACATATAGCAAGCTTCCTTTTCTGGGTCCTATATCAGTAAATTAATATGGCTTCTTTTTTGTTATACTGGTGTATTGCTTCTGATGATGCAATGTTTTAAACTTCATTTTAGGGACACTGAGCATGAAATACTCTCTGACATGAATTTTATATTCTGAAATGATTGCATGTTAGAAATTTTCAGTTTTGATTTCTTTGATTTGAATTCGTCAAAATTCAGGGTCTTGTCTAGTTTTTCATCACTTGAAATGTTCTACTTATATTGATTGCTTCATCACTCTCATGGGAAAGGTAGTTTGGTTCCATAAAAAACACTTTCCCCCAATAAAATTGTTAAATTTTTAACACTTTGATTGTCATTTCTTTATTGAAAATGTTCTGATATCTTAGACATCCTTGATTTATCCGTTATACAAGTCCAACATGCTTAGCTTAAGTTCATTTTTCCTTTCTTTCTTATATTTGTAGTCACAATCTAGAGCTGCCAAAGATTGTTAAGAAATTATACACTTTTTTTTTTTTTAACTGTTATATTCTCTTTTGAAAGTATACGTTGTAGAATCATAATATTAAAGAAAACTAATCAAGAAATTATTTTTTTTATTTTTTATTTTTAATTTTTTATATAATCATAATATTATAGAAAACTAATCAAGAATTATTGTTATTTTTTTTTTTTTTTCATATTTAAAAGGGCTTTAGATGAGCCGGAATAATACTTATCATATCGAGTGTAACTTTAGTAAATCTAGAAAGTCAAATGAGGATATGGTAAGGATTGAGAATCAAGAGCAAAAAAGTGAACATTTTCGTTATTGAGGCTCAATTATTCGTAATGAGGGAGAAATTGGAGATAACTTTAATAGTAGAATCAAGGCAAGATGGGTTAAATGGAGGACTGCATCTAGTATATTGTGATAGGCCTATCTCCTTATCATTGAAAAGAGAGTTCTATCGAAGAACTATTAGACTAGCCATACTTTATGGTACCTAATGTTGGGCAACTAGGAGACAACACTTGCATAAAGTGAGTGTGGCAGAAATGCGAATTCTGAGATGGATGTGCGGTACGACTAGAAATTATAGAATTAGAATTGATCACATTCGGGAGATGATTGGACCAGCACCAATTGGAGATAAAATGGGAGGAAATCGGTTAAGATGGTTTAGACATGTGCAAAGAAAACCTTTAAGTGCGCCAGTTAGGAAAAGTGACATAGTCCACATTGAGGGTAATACTAAGGGGAAGAGGAAGACCAAAATTAACGTAGATAAAGTTAATAAAGAAAGATATGATAGCATGTGGATTGACTGAGATTATGGCTGGCCTTAAATATAATAGAATGGAAACATAAGATTCATGTAGCTGAACCCAAGTAAATGGAAAAAGGCTTGGTGGTGGTTGTTGTATGTAAAAATATATTAGTGTAACCGTGAAACTTTTGTCTTGTTCATTATGAACATGAATCCTATGTAAAAATATATCATATCCATATCTTGTTTTTTCAAAGAAACAACCCTTTGCATTCGGAGTTAAGGTTGCTTAATCTAACCTCCCCATACCTGCAATGGCGGGAACCTCGTAAGCCGGATTTTCCCTTTATCCATATCTTCTTCTTCTTTTTTCTTTCTGAGATTTTCTTTTTCACTGTATCCATGTCATGTCGTATCCATATAAGTGCTTCCTAGAGTGCCAAGGATTTTGTCAAGGGTTTTATTATAAGCAATACCATTTCAGGGATCAACTGAACGTCTATGGGTTATCCAATAATCAGGAATCATGATGGATCAGGAGTTTGCATTATGTAGTCATTATTACTTTATCCTCGTGATCTTATTTTTTCCCCTCCTTTTGTGGTAATTTTTATCTTCATGATCTTCATTCAGTAGAGGCGAATAAATAATATGCACATAAGAATGTCTGTAGAGATAAAATTGGTGGATAGTACAACATAATGGAGGGACAAACAACTATATTGACATTAGCAGGGACCAAAGAATGAGAAGATGTCAAGTAATATGCCCTTTTCTGTAGTATTGGATGAGTTAACCATCTATGCACGAAATAACTGTGAATGGAAATTGGCAGCTCATCCAAAAACCTTCCCTACTTTTATTGGCACGGATCTGGTTGGGAGTAATTGAGGTTCAACCGTTCAAGACAAAAGGTTCAAACCCTAGTTGGATCAGGGTTAGAGACGACACAATAGTATACACATACTTTTAAGATGCATATTGAGGTGTGCTTGCACGTGCGTGTATATATAGATGCATACATATGTCTTTACGTACATACATTTAGTTAGAAGCATGCTTGAGATAAATTCTTAAAACTAGGGGAGGCTCGTGGCAGGGTGATGGTATGGATACTTTTTACAGCATTAATTTGCACACCTCAAACTTGCGTTTGGGATTACATAGTCTGTGATGTTTGTGTGTTTTATGGATGGTGGAAGATCTTGCTAGTTTGGCTGGTAAGTGCATATTGGTAGCAAAATCACAATGTTTCGTATCTCCTTGGCTGCTTGAATACCATCTTCGTCCCTGTGCCCTTTTGCCTATCAAAAAACAAGGAAGATTCATTGATAAACAATTTCAATCCTATTATTTGAGATGGCTAAGTTTGGTTGATGAAGACAAGGTTTTTTAATGGAAATACCAAGCACAACTAAATATATATTTTAATTGAAATAGCTTATTCATCAGAAGAAAAGCCTATAGCAACAATAGCTTGCTCTATTGTGTAGCTTGAAGGTTTTTTTAGAAATAGCTTGGTCAATGAAAAGGTTATGAGGAATAGTATATTTATGATATACAGAATTTGACCTAATTCTCATTTTGCAAAGTGTGTGAAATAAATCAGATTATCAGCATCATTTTTCATTGTTGCTGGTATTTTCTAACCGCATGTGTAAAGTTAATGGCATTTGACATCTGACTGTAGTTTGCGTTATGTGGTAGCTAAGCAATGAGACTGGTACTACATTTTTGCAAGTCAGTGCAATAAATTAGTTGAAATGTTTGGTTTTTAATACGAAGAATAATGAGAGAGGGATCTCTTCACTCCCCTCGTGTGTGTGAAACACATTCTGTTTCTTCTTGTATTTGCTTCATCACTGGATTTTTGTTGGTTTCAACTTTTTGTAATTGAACGTTGTTTAATTAAATATTGTCAAAAATTTAGTGTCATTCACACACACACACACACACACACACACACACATATATCCCAATACCTCGTGATTTTGTCTCAGCTTGTCCAATATAAGATCCCGGCACCAATAGACATTTGTACAAATGGTATGATACAATCCACTTCAAAGATGACTTTGGCTTTGCTTGTGAGTCACTGTTAGATTCTATCATGTTGAAATGGCTAACACTCATATATATATATATATTTGACTACATAAGCTACTGTTATATGATGAGGGCACTACTTAAGTATTTGTTTATAACTGCAGTTTGGCTGCGCTTTGTTGCTGCTGTGTGCTAGAGGAGTGCTGTTTCTAAGATGATGAATAAATAGACATGATGTACATGAGTGCCTAATAATTTTTTATGTGGGTTTCTTGTAATTTTTTTTTCTCTACACTTGTTATCTTTTCGTCTTTGCTTGGACCGGGACTTCTTTATGCGGCTGCTAAAATGTTCTATTGTGCAAGTGGAACCTATCTCACTTGATCTGCTATGGGTCTTTCATTGTTTTTGAAATCTGTAATTATGAGCCACTGATATTATTAGCACTGAAAAATAGTATTTGGTTGAAAAATGACTTATTTCACAAGCGCTGGTAAGCATTGATTGCTGAAGATGTTTGTCTATCTATAAAAATGTTTTTGTTTTCAACCTCGAGTGGCTACGCACGGAGTACCGTCTTGGTTAAACTCACTGAGGAAGTTTTTATCAGAGTGATCATGTGGGGGGGAACTGCTGCCTGAATTTTCATTCAGATGCCTCTTGTTACATGAGCTTGCAGCCTTAATTAGATGAGTTTGCCTGAATTATCATCCGCCGGACTGAGGTCCGGTCTTGGATCATTCCCGGCTCACCTAATATTTACTCCTCATAGTGTCATTCCCAGACAACAAGCCTATTCTAAGACTTCCACTCCAACCCATAGAGCTAAAGAAGCCAAGATAGGTTAGTTCTTGCCTCAGACACACTTCCTTTCGGGAATGCAGTGAGAACAAAAAACTAAAGAAGCCGAGATATATATATATATATATATCTCTTTTGATTACCATAAAACTAGAGGGAAAGGGGGAAATATAAGGGTTAACAAGAAAGTTGTAATTTTAATATGTCATTTTCCGAGACTAACTTTTGAATTGGAGATGATCTAAAATTGAGAAATGGCACAAATATCGACAACATACATTATTAGACAGCATACCAACGCCAAAGACATTGTTGTAGAAGGTGGATGGTTCAAGTCCCAAAGGACAAAGTGAGTGTTTCTTGCCGATGAAAAAGAAAAAGAAAAAGAAAAAAATGGGCATACCAACAAAACAGTGAATGATCTTAGTAACCTAACAAGTACATCCAGATGCACATATATGTTGGTGACTTGTTGCCTATATTGATTACCAATGTCACGTTAGTTAAATAGCCATTAGATAGCCAAAAAATTTCTATTTCAATCAATGAGTAGGGTCACGCTAGAGAGAGGAGAGAGTATGACGAGGATGCCGCCTCTTGTAATATATTACAGAGCCATTCTGCAGCATCTCTTCTAGGCCCCTACCATGCAATGACAGAAATAAAGTTTAGGACCATTCTAGAATTATACTCTGACATGAAAGAATTCATAATTTTTAACTTAAAGAAAGCAACCATAGGTTGTTTCAACAGTAAAATTATTTAAGGATGATATTCTAAAGAGGAAAAAAAAGGGAGTTGGATGTTGGGCTTGACAAAGAAGGATGAACTACATCTTGGCAGGAATTGATGAATCTACTTCTAACACATTTACATTAGTTTCAAAAAGTTGCAAAATACGTACACCGCTCAAATTATGAAAAATAAACTCAGTGTTGTACCATACGCGTAAAAGCCATCTTTTCTAATGAACTTGCAAGCCAAAAGCCCATTCAAGACCCAACCCCTAGTCCATAACATTGAACTGCACTGAACCAGATAAAGACACAATTTCCTGCAATACTTTGTTAAGAACTTCAACAATATCAATTAACTAGACTTGTCACTAAATCCTAGTTCAAAACTTTTTTTTATTAAAAGAAAAAAGAAGTTCCAAACCACTTGGTAACAGTATCTACAGCGACAATAATGATTATGTTATATAACCTAGTAATTAACCCACCCCAACTTACAACATTATTAGGGCCATCACTGTTAATTCTATTAACCCACCCCAAGTTGCAACATTATTAGGGCCATCACTGTTATTATATTACAAATTCCATTGGATGAATAAGACCCGATTAAGAAGGTCCCCACCATTACAAAAGGCATAACTCATAAATAGGTTATGATTTGCCTTCTTTTTTCTTTGTTATAACATCAGCTCAGTATGAGATGCATCTAAATTTTCCTTATGCAGAAGTCAACATTCCCATCAGAAAACAGAAGTTAAGCAGCATAACTCACAGAAGTACAGAAGTTCAAATAATGGCAACAAAAGAAAGGTGCATGCTAGAAGAGTTCTTTTTAATTTTTTATGAGACTTTTCACTGACCAAAAACAGAATTGACCTTGCATGACCTGACCAGCATAACAGTGGAACCAAAGTAGAGCAAACAATATAAATAAAAGCTCATTCGATTTCTGTAATCACCAAATGGAATACAAATCTTTGACCAGGGTGAACTCTAGTGGTGCAAGTTTGTGGACTTGCAATTACCAAGACAAATTTGCAGCTGGACATCTGCATACTACCTTTTCCAAGCTACACAAACATGTCAGTATCAAGAGGTAACAATGACGATTAAAAATCTGCAGCTAGACATTTGCACACTAACTCTATCAAGCTCTACATCTTCAAGCACCAATAGGTAATAGTGACATTTAGACTTTGTACTGCACCACTAACAGTTTGACTATCGAAACAGTTTTGACTATTGAAACAGCTTGACTATAGAATTTCCTCAGATCAGACAACCATAAAACTTAAGAAAGATTTAGGATGATCAATGCCCCCACCCCCCCAACCCTTTTTTTTTCCTGCAACCCAGCACATATTCAGACAAACAGCCCAATAATTGCCCACTATTAAATAGTTATTGAAGTAACTACTACAGCAACTTCAATACGTAAAATCCCTTGCATAAGGGAGTTTTGTAAGCATTACAGCAAGTATAAGGAATAAAGTTATGTTAATCAAAGCTATAAAAGCTTATAAAGACACTTTAGGGCTTACAAATACTAAATAGACCTCAACCTAGTTAATATGGATGGTTTCAGTCGGTCCCATAGTTCAGGGTCATGTCAATATAAGTGTGCAATAAATTAGAACTAGTGCACTACAAGCTAAAACACATCAACATAATCAAAAGACATATACCAAAGTATTAACAAGAAAATATGTAGTGGACTGAAAGACAGAACAGCATGCTATACCAGCATGTGTGCATGACAGGAGCCATGAAACCGAGAAACATCTGTTCTGACATCTGAAAGCCAGTGAAGAGAGAAGCGTTCTAAAGTATATTGAAGAAAACAGACTATCACAACACATCACATCTTTCTTATGTGCGGCAAGTCTCATCCAGTAAGCAGAACTTTGCATGAAATATCCAATTAAATCATTAGTCATTGCATGCTTCCTACACGGTGATGACCTAAAGACCAACCGTTCAATGCTCTGTTCTAATAACCAACATAACCGTCCATAAATTAGCAGTTTGAATGGATTAACAACTAACAAAGGTGAATTCCACACACACATAATGAAATTCCATTTGTGCAACTTGCACCTCCTTACATTCTCTTAAAACATTTTAGTGTTATTGTCTGAGTCTTTAGAGACATAACTAGTGCATGAAAATTAACTAGCACTTAACTTAAAAACCACCCATGATGACTATAAACAATCTTTTAAGGTAATATTCAGGCAATACAATCTTCAGTCCAAAAATACCCATTATTTGTTCCAACAAAAAAATTCAACAATTTCTTCATTTTGTTCAGTTTTGAGTTCATTTAAAAGAGTTAACGACATATGGTCAAAATTGGAATAGCATTTTGAATATGATTTAAGTAGAAAAAATTGGAAAACTAAGGAAATTTGTAGAAACAAGCATGGCAATAATAGAGAGGAACCCTAGATTAATCAAGATAGACAGCATTAATAAATTGTGGTAGAAGTGTCGAACCGAAAACAAGGAATCAGCTTTGCTTTTATCTCATCAAAGAGTACTACTACTACCTCCGGATTGAAATAGAAATTACAAATTTCGTTTAGTTTTTACCCGTCTCATTCAATTAAGCGTCTTTGTTGTTGTTGTTGTTGTGAGCATCATTAGAAAGATAGACACCAGGCCGAACGGCCCGCCTCCGAGTTCTGGAAGGGAGAATGTTATCCAAATCGACCTCGGCAAGCGGATCGTCGGAGAGGTCACTATCGGCGTCGCCATCGGATTCACTCCCAGCATCACTAGAATCATCGGTTTCTTCGATCAATTTCCCTTTACCCTTGTCTTCCCTCAAAATCCCTTTGCCCTTGCTATCAATTTGAGCCTTGCCATCCGAATTCTCGTCATCGTCTTCCTCCTCCTCCTCCTCCTCATCATCATCTTCATCGCCGTAATCCTCTTCTTCGTCGTCGTCTTCATCATTATCTCCGTCAGAAGAAGTTTCCAACTTCTGCTTCTTCTTTAGATCTTCGCCTTCGTCTTGGTCTTTGTCTACTGAGCAGATATCAGATTTTCGCTTTGTAGGCAATGCGTGTTCTTCTTCTTCGTCGTTCTTGAACTCTGCCATGCTTCTTTTATTGCTTCAAAATAACTAGGGTTTCGAATATCGAAGCAGAGTGAAGAAGATCTCACTAGTCACGGATAGATGGCAACTCCGTACCGCTTTGTGACCGACGAGACTAGCTAATTAGCTACAACCCTTTGTGTGTGTCTATATATATATATATATATATATATATATATCAGCTTAGTTGCTGCTCGTCTTGGGTTCTACACCAAAGTCCCGGCCCAACCTTCTGGCAGGCTGGTTGACCCAATATCATCATCCACAAAAATGCTCTTTTTATCAAGGGAAAACAAATTTGACTCTTAACAACTAATATTCTAAAGACTATTTGTGCCTCTTCATTTGTTAAAATTATACATGTCATAGTGATAGTAGTAGTTGTGTGAAGTGCACTTCTCATGTCAATAGTAAAAATGTTAGTAGTATTTTTAGTTTTAAAAAAATTGAAAATTTGATCTTATTTGGGAAAAAAAATATTTGAAGAGAAAAGAAATGTGAATAATGTTTTGCTATGCCATTAAAAATGAGAAATGAAATTACACCATTGTTATGTTTTGGAACACCAATTCAGTATTTTGGTTTTGAAAAATTAGTTCAAAGTTTAAATTGAATTTCTTTTAATTCCAATTCTAAAGAACAGCGCCTAAATCTAATTGTAGGCTTCAGAGTTTATCTAGCCCTAGTATACTTTGATATTTATTGTCTATACTTTTCTTGTTCAAATAAACTTTTGTTTATTTTACCACAAAAATAAGTGGTCGTATAAGTATAAGTATAAGTATAAATATATATATTCAATAAAGTAACAAATTACAGTCAATATAGCTCATGGTGCACACAACAGCACTTGGTAATGGAACCATGATAAACAGCATACAATGACCACAATTCTAATATATAGTACAAAAGGCCATAACCTTTGATGTCAAATGCAATATACAAATGTAGAAGAATTTAAAAGAGTTTATTAGACATGTGGAGCAAAAAAATTTAATAGATACAAAAAATCCTAACTTTTCTATCAGTGAGAGTCAATAAATTAAGGGACCATAACAAATAGAGCTTCCATTACTCAAAATTGAGACATTACAACAAGATAATGAACTAGGATGTTGAGAGTGCTAGGGGCACTCATGAGACTCATGACAGCTATAATTAATATGTTTTCTCTATTTTTAAAAAAAAAAATCTTTAAAAACATATATTTTTTTGAACAAAACTATCATTTAATTTCATTAGCCTTTTTTCTTCTCCTCTCTCTATCAATATAAATTCAATACATACATCTATATATATATATACACACACACACTGTGTATACAGCTAACCTTTTTTGGATTACATCCTTTTCAAATTTTTTTCAATTTGTCTTTCTATATATATCACTTGATATGATTACCTCTCACTTAACAAACCATCCTTATCTCTAAACTATGATTATTCATCACTACCCCATCTCTCTCTCTCTCTCTCTCTCTCTCTCTCTCTACTAAGCCATAAAATTTAAAATATAAAAATCCTTCACATAAGGTAAGCTCTGTGTGTGTGGGTGTTAGAGAGAGAGAGAGATGGAGAAGGAAAGGCCAATCAAATAGAGAAGATATTAACGGTAGTTTTGTTCCCAAAAAATAAAAAATGGTTTTTAGCTTTCATACAAATAGGAAACTCATTAACCGCCCACACTTTATAAGAGTAAATGGATGTACGAGTTTTTTACTAATAATTTTTTTTCTTTTTATTTGTCTAACAAAAATAATTATAAAATCATTCTTTCATGTTTTGAAGGTATCCAAATGCGCCCTTACCGTTATGTGTGTCTACAATATTATAATTGTGTCCAATCAAAAAGAAAAATATTTAAATTTCAGAGTACTTATAATCATTTTTAACAACCGTCTGAACCGTATTCTACATGAGTTGCATACTAAAAAGTATGGGTATGAATGTAAGATACGAATACGACAAATCTCAAATAAGCAGCATACGAGTACAAGTAGGATACGATAATAAAAAAAATATATTTATATATATATATATATAAAATTAACTTTTAATCAAAATTTTAAAATATTATGAATCTAAATGTAATTACTAATATAACATAAGAGTTCATTTCACAAAACATAAAACAAGTATCGTCATATATTTTTAACTTTTCTTAATAATTATATTATAATATTATTATTGAAAAAGTTATATTTTAAGTTCAAGACTTGTTAAAAATGTGTTTTGAAGTATTTGAGAAGTATTTGATACGTGATCAAAGTATCTGAAAAGTATCAGATACGGGGTCGAAGTATTTGAAATGTATCGGATATGTGCTAATTTTTTTAAAATATAATTAAAAATTATGAATACGTTTAAAAAGTGTTGGACATGTATCTGTAAATCTTCGAGGAGTGTTGGTATTCGATACGGACACAATACTGATATGTTGACCTTGTAAAATTATCTGTGTTTCAAAGGTTGCATATCTAAATGTCAATTACATATTGGATGTCTAAATGTCAAATACATCCAAGACACCGTTTAGGCTACAGTTGGTGTCCAATGAGAAGTAAAATATTTAAATTTTAATGTACTTCTAATCGGTTCTAATATGTGTCTGAACCTTGTTCCACATGTGGATTACATATCTAAGAGTGCGTTTGGATGTGATAGGAAAAGAAAAGAAAAGATAGGATATGGCATGTTTGGGTGGTTTAAAATGAGAGAAAATAAAGAATAGGAAGAGATAGTTGGGGATAGCTATCCTTTTTTATCCCTCATTTCTTATCTCTCCAAAAATGAGAATAGGTAGAGAAATAATAGTGCTTAAATGGTAATTTCATAATCTCGAAAATGCCCTCAACAATTAAAAAGAGAAAATTATTATTCCACTCATATCCCTTCTATTTAAAAGAATATGAATGTAATTTGGTTGTTATCATTTCTCTTCTATTCTCTCTTCTATCATATCCAAACAAGAATACTATCATTTCTTTTTCTTTTCTCTTCTATTTATCCAAATATAAATAGAGATTATTACTATCTCTTTTTTTTTTTTTTTTTTCATAGCTAATACTATCATTTATTTTATTTTCTCTCCTATGTATCCGAATCTTTTCTCTCCTATGTATCCAAACAAAGCCTAAATGTCACACCATTAAGGCTATTGTTGGTGCGCATGAATGGAATGGAATAGCCTTTTCTTTAAATCGGTGTACAATGTTAAAGGTGAAATATTTATTCCCTTGCAATTAATGTTCATTCCATTCAAAAGCTAAAATGAGGCTAGTGGCCTAATATACCAGGATCATACTTTCCAAAGGGATTGAGGTTAGAGGTTCAAACCTCGGTGGAGGCATGTATATGAGTACCAACTAAGAAAAAAAAAAATATTTTTCTTATTGGCCTAAGAATGCTCATTCTATTCTCACCTAAAATTTAAATAAAATTACTTAAGACCGAAAAAAATAAAAAAATAAAAATCCATTTCTCTCTATATTAGCTTAGATGCAGGGTTATTGTTCAATTCATAAGCCAGTAAAGCCCATTTTCTCACACCACCGTCTGCGCTGTCATCACCACCACTTCCCATCACTGCTTTCCAACATCCCCATCAAAACCATTATTGTCACCACCACTATTGTCACTATTGTCACCACCACCGCCATCACCCCCACCATTATTGTCACCACCACTATTGTCACTATTGTCACCACCACTGCCATCACCCTTTCCCGCCTCCTTCCACTGCTGCCACTTCCACCATTATTGTTACCCATCGCTTTCGGGTACTACAATATTTTACAAATGGATTTGCTAAAAGTTTTTTTTTTTTTCTGATGATTTTTTTCTAGCAAAATTCATTTTATGTTGTCTTATCAACGAAGGACTTATGATATGAGAAAGCACTCCCAAAAGGTTTTTTAGGAAAAAAATAAAATTATAGAAAATTTTATTTTGTTAGTTTAATTTATTTTTCACTCAAAGAGATATTTTGAATAATTTAATTTAAAATTTAATCTATTCTAGGTTTTAAATTGGTTTTAGAATGGTGATGACCATTATATTCTTACATCATTTCATATTTGTAATTAACTAATAATGAAAAATTATACATTCTCCAAATACGAAAAATATCAATACATAAGTGAGGATGTGAAACTCACTACATGACAACATTATAATATTATATGGATATACATTCACATTCTAATTTACATATACATTTTTAAATTCGAAAAATATATCATTGTTTAATAAGCTAGTAAAATAAGAATAACCATTCCATTTTTTATTTATTTTTATTTTTGGCGTGAAAGGTAAAGAAGAATTAAGACCCTTCCATTTGTTTTGCTCTCACCTGCATTACATTCCCATTTCAGTGTATTATCATAAACCAAACGTTTTATTTCTTTGGAAAAAGGTTAGTACTCTATAACGTTCGAAGGAAGGAGTAGAGTGGAGTGAGGGTGAGTTGTAGAGTGAAGAAGTCTAACAATCTTCCTATATCACCGCCATGGGGAAGTGGAATTGTCCAGGTGTCTTGTTTATGGGGCTTGCTTTGCATGTTTAGAGACCCCACCACATGATGCTGAGGTGTAAAAAGCGCGAAAGACAAGGCCCATGGACTGACTAATAAGAGCTGTTAAAGTACTTTCAAATTCAAAACACACTTGTCTTTCTTTTCATATATAGATATATACATACATATAAATTACATACACACGTATATAAATACATACACACGGAGGAAGAGAAAAATCTAGAGAGAGAGATAGAGAGGTAGAGATGGTGTGTGTGATCTGTCTCGTTTTGCTGGAAAGACGGAAACTCCAATACACACCAAAGAAAAAAACACTCGCCATTGAAATGAGTCCGCAAAAATCAGAGTATTTGCAACACCTGGACCTCCTTCCCTGCCCCCAACTCAACCCCATTCACCTTCCATCAGTCAATCAGTTCTTGGCCATACCCTAACCACTACCACTACCTCTTAATTTCTCAAACGGAGTAGTGGTAAAACAAACCACAGATGGGATCAAATTCTAACCCTGGTTGGATTAAGATTAATGGTGTTGTTGTGTTGTGATTCATTACCATTACATTATAGTCAGTGGCATTCACATGCATTACAGCTTTTTACCTGCATAAAACAAAATGATCGTCAATGAGCGTTACACAAATGGCATTTCTCCTTCGTCAAATGGGACTACTGTAAATACTACCACCACCCAACCCATCCCCTTGCCAAAAATAGGAAAAAAAAAAAAAAAAAGAGTGAGAGAGAAAGGAAGCCCACTACCCTCTTCTCTTTTTTATCACCCCCATTAAGCGATTGCCGAGCGGAGACAGAGAGTGTGTGTGTGTGAAAGAGAAGAGAGAAAACCCTAAGAGCCAGTTGTTCAGTGATGGCTCACGAAATCGAGGCCTATGGTATGATGGCAGGTGGTGCCGGATTTGTTAATGTGCAGGGCGACAGCAATAGCAGCAGCAGCAGCAGCAGCAACAACAACAACAACAACAACAACAACGGTGGTGGTCACGAGGAGATGATGACCCGTGGTGTTAGAGAGTTGAATCGGCCGAGTGATCAGCTGAGCCGTGACCTTGTTACCCAGTCAAGCTTAGGCTTAGGATGCTTCCAGATCAGGAACAGGAAGAAAAGGATGACCAGACTCAGGCGTTCTTCCTTAAACGCCCTTCTGCCTACCACTTTCCAATCCTCCAGCTCCAGTTCCAGCTCCTCCTCCTCGCACGTGCCACAGCCACAGCCCCAGCCCCAGCCCCAGCCCATCCCTCTCCCTCCCGCACGTGTAATTCTCTCCTTTTCTTTTCCCTTGTTCTTGTGCTGCTTTTCCCCTCCCTTCCTCCCTCATTCTCTCCTCCTTTTATATATATATATATATATGCCAAAATTCTACTACTCGCTATCGTTTTAATTGTTTTTATTTTTATTTTTACTTTTAACTGACTCGGTCGGTCCTCATGAGTTGGCCAGGTGATTTAATCTCGGGATTTATTTTCTGGAAGCACCTCCGTTCTGTAATAGTTTCTTCATGCTATTTATTCCGTCTTTTCTTTTCCTTTTTCTTATTCCCGTGAACACTCAACACAGAAATTAATACAAAATTTTAATTAATTTTATACCATTTCTTATTATAGATATTTTCTGGCACCTGCAAATGTCAAGTTGTACTTGAAACTGTTCCACTTATATATATATATATTTATTCCTGGATATATGTATATGTGTATTATATATATATATATATATATAATATCTATAAGTGTATATAAATTTTTGCGTGGTCGGTTGGGAATTAAGCTTTTTGTGTTTTCCTGATATAGAATTTTGATTTGTTTTTTATTTTTGATTATAACATAACTTTAATCTTACAGCGTTTTTCAGAGAAAGTAAGCAGAAACATTAGTATTATAAAGAAATTATATCTTGATTGCATATGTAATTATTCATGATCATCACCATCTATTTTTCATCAGACTATATATATATATATATATATATATATATGTCTGTATGTATGTATTACACACACATACACGCATCAGTCAGTTAAAAGGATAATAAATTAAGTAGGAAACAGTCAATTGGTGGCAGCGGTGCGTTTGTTTGTTTGTTAGCTATAAATTAATGAAAGTCTTGGTTGTTAGGTACTAAATTAATTAAAAGAGTGCATGAAATCGGTCGGTGGTCTCTGTCTTTACTTGTTTCCAGATACATAACACAACAATACATATCCTTGCTTCTATAGTTCTATGGCTGTTTATGTTGAGTCAGTCTACATACTGCTGAGGCGGAATGTATATATACATGGAACATAGTATGTATACATTTATGTATGTGATAGAGTCACTGTTAGTACATGATTTATACTTGGATTAAGGCTACTAATGCTGATTTTTTAATAAGATTACAAATATGGAAGACTGTAAAAATTAAAGTCTTAATATAAAACATACTCCGTAATTAGCAATTCTAACGGATTAAGAAACTTTTGACAGAAATTAAGAATCAGGAGACTGGCTGGTCAGGATAATAGTATAGGAGAGTGAGGAATGGTAGCACCAGGACTTTAATATGGCTCATTTATTATTATTATTATTATTATTATTTCAATTTTTTTCTTCCTTTTTTGACAATCTGAAGAAAGTCAGAAACTATTACCCTGCTGTATAAAATCATGTTATTTGGTAAATATTTGTTCACAGAAAACAAAGTTTCTTAGTTATGTTTATACTTGTGCCTACACTTGCTTGCCCTTTGCAAAACATACTTGTATAGGAAGTGTTACATGCTACTACGTAATTTTTTAGTGCTAAAACTTGGACATGTCTGTCATGACAATTATTATTTGTTATAGATAAAGGTTTATCACATAATTTAGTTTTTCTTCTCATATTGAAACATGTTTTAATAATTTTCAATTTTCAAAACATGTTCAATCCCAGCATCTCTTGATTTAGAAAATTAAAAGTGATTGAATTGTATATTTTTAGGTTCTCACTTTCATTCACTTACAAAGTCAAATAAATGACTAGTGCCAAAATATTTTTTCTTTCACATATGGTTTTTTACATGGAAAATCACATGATCGTGTGGAAAATCACATAATTGCTCCTAGGAAACCTGTATGCAGTTAACAGTTGGTTTGGTCTTTTTCCTATTCAACAATGAGCTGTGTGGCATCTATGCTTTGTACAATTGTGTCTTGATTTCTTGTTTAGATAACTTTTATGTTACCTGTTATGTAATTTAGTTGATTTTCTGTCTTTATCATCATAGTCATATGTTTAGAAAATATTTTATGTTCCGATTGTGATATTGGGAATAAGACAAACTTAGAATCAAATTTAATTAGTATATAATTTGTTTTTATAATTGCAGGAATGTCTGAAGGTCCCCCAAAAGTATATATAACCTTCAGACAATTTATTTATTTATTTATTTATTTTTTCCGAATGGTTAATCAAATGTCTGAAGGTCATTGAAGTTTATACACTTTTGGGTTCATATATTCTGCTTACGTGTCATCTCTACATACAAGTAATGTCATTTTGGTGGCAAATCTTTACCATTTGCCCTTTGAGCTAGATAATTATTGCCTGTGGGCAGCATGTAACACACTAAACAATTTTTTAGCAGCAGTCTACAAAAATTATCACTCGACTTTTAGCGGCGGTCTATAACAAATGCTACCAACTCTAGGACCATTAGCAACCGCCGCCGCCCATGCAGTGGCATTTTCATGTTCTCGTAGCGTATATTCTCTCTCATGCATAATACACACTACAAAAAATATTTGTCAGTGCCATAACTTTACTTGTTGCCCTTTTAGTGGCATATTTCTATCTACAGCAAGCATATTAATCAGCGGTAAAACAACTTTGGCGGCGGTCACCAAGAAACGCCTCTATAATTTTGTCGGTGGTGCGGTAAAACAACTTTAGAGGCGGTCACCAAGAACTGCCTCTACAACTCTCGCGGCGGTCACCAAGAACCGCCTCTATAATTTTGTCGGTGGTGCAAAACAACCATTGCATACACCAAAACAACATGCTTCAATAGAAAAAATTCACCCCTAATTTAGTCGTCGTGATTAGAATTTTTTACTAATATTCATGTTAGACATATGGACATGTATATACTTAAACAATGAACCTCTAGAAGTTTAAGCTATTAGAAATTTGTGTGACTTACCACCATTGACTTGTTAAATCATTAGCGGCGGCTTGAAAAAACCGTTGCTTCTTTTAGACTAAACAAATTACTATTATTTGCTATTTCTCTCACGTCGAGTAGATTATAAAAATATTTTATATTGTGAAAGCTGTTAGAGTATGGTTTAATTTATTTATTATTTGATCAACATACTCCCTCATGTGTGGCATCCTCCCCATTATGAACAAATTACATGTTATCCGTAGTTGATAGTATGGTACACATGATCTTGTTGTTATGATAGGATGTTACCAACTATAATAGATGCTTAAGCCATTATGAGGCATGTGTATCTTCTATATTTATTTCAATAATGCAAGGGAATTTAGCAGTGCTTGGAATGGCTGCCTATTTTGTAAATGTTTATGCTGTACTATTTGTTGGACATCTTGATATTTGACACTTCTTGTACTGCAGTTCATTTTGTTTGAGGTCATTAATGTGTAAGGCATTGTAATTAGCCCAGTGAGTGTCGTCGTTATTATTATGTTCTTTCATTTAGTCTGTTGGTTAAGTAGTTAGATTCAACCATGCCATATATGAGGCTCAGCCAGATGTTTCTCAATGGTTAGTTAGGTGTCTTGACTGACAACTCCTCAATGGCTTTATGTTTTAGGCAATTGATCCAGCAAGGTTGAGGTTTCTTTTCCAGAAACAGCTTCAACATAGTGATGTAGGCTCCCTCAGGAGAATGGTTCTCCCAAAGGTTTGCGTCGAACTACTTCAAAAAACATATATCTTATCGCCATTCTATAATTGAAAGCATCACCCGAACTAAAATTCACATGGGATACATGTAGCCGACCTCAAGTAATTGGGAAAGGGCTTGGTTGTTGTTGTTGGTAACTCTGAAACCTACAACCATGCAATTTGTCCTATAAATATATGGTGAACATGTTTGGTACAGCTAGTTTCTTCTATTAAGGGAACCTAACTTATGGTATTATTGGACAATTAAATTTCAGAAAGCAGCTGAAACTCACCTCCCGGTCCTGGAGTCCAAGGAAGGGTTCCCTATATACATGGATGATATGGATGGTCGGCATGTGTGGAGTTTCAAGTACAGGTTTGACTGTATATGATTCTTTGATCACTGGAAGATGGCATTCCTTTGTCTCCAAATATGAAATTTTGGAGTTTATTTTGGAAAAAAGCTAGCACTACAACAACCTACCTCATTTTTATTTATACCAAGTGTTGCAAA
Organism: Cornus florida; assembly: GCF_030987335.1. Lineage (NCBI taxonomy): Eukaryota > Viridiplantae > Streptophyta > Magnoliopsida > Cornales > Cornaceae > Cornus > Cornus florida. The sequence goes on along the minus strand of NW_026775577.1, from coordinate 428,282 downwards.
ACAAAACATAGATTCGGAAAAAAATCAGATGAGTTTTCTTTTTCTTATGACTAAAGGTATTCACTACCAAGGTGCTATACTGTAAAATGCCATTTGGATGGAAAATTTAGGGGACAAGCAAGCAGCTCATGACTTATCTTTGAATTCATCTTCTCTCCAGACATGTCATGCTTGATTTTTCATTTTCCTCTTTTATGCAGGTTTTGGCCAAATAACTCCAGCCGAATGTATGTACTAGAAAATACTGGTATGATCTTCGTAGCATTCTTTATCCTTTTTTGGTCTGCTATTTACTTTCTTTCTCGGACAAACTTCAAATGATAAATTTCCTTTGTTTTCTTAGGGGAATTTGTTAATACACATGGCTTGCACCAGGGAGACTTCATTGTTTTGTACAAAGATTATCTAAACCATAATTATGTACGCTGCCCTGTTCTAATGTTTTTTTTTTTTTTTTTTTTCTATAATTTTGGAAAATCCTTTCCTTCAACAGTCTTCTGACAATTCTTGATTACTAGCACTTAGAATTGTTAATGAATATTCTCAGGTCATTCAATAGAATTGTTAATGAATATTCTCAGGTCATTCAAGCCAGGAAAGGTTCTGAGCCAGACCCGCATGGACCGCATGCTGAATATTATGAGAGTCATATCGTGAACGAGGCTATTCAAGCGATGCAAGCTTCTACTGATGCATATGGTGGTTCTGGATGGAATGCTTCCAATGAGCTGTTTCTTTATGATTTTGAGTTAAATAGATCTAATAACTTTCCTATGAGTTTCCCCATAACAGATGACAGGGACTCCTCGTCGTTCATATATGAAACCACCTCCTCGAATGACGCTCGGCTTGATTTCTTGGAGCCATCAATGACCAACTATCCGAGGGGTAACAGAGTGGAAAGCTTCGGATCCATTGAGAACCTGTCTATTGATGACTTCTACTTATAAGCTTCCAGTAGAAGTGGCACTAGTATTGAATAATAAGGTAATACATACTACCTGTAACAGTATGGGGGGCAAGGAATGTACTTAATGAAAAAGTTATTAGCATATAAGAAGTATGTAACAATAAGAAGCACCAAGAATAACTTGTGGAACATCATAATTATGTTGTATTTTAGTGTATTCCAACACCTGATCTATAAAGTTGTCGTATGGTATATATTAATTAATTTGCCAATAATATTGGATTTTAATGATTTTACCTGGTAGTATCTTTTATGGTATACAAGCTTAATTCATCATGATCCAGGGCAATTAATACCTTGAAGGTGAGATGAAGCTGACAGTTTTTCTCATGGGTTCCCTTTTTTTGTTACAGTTATTAAAAATTCCTACTTGCAGGGCATCTGTGCATTGGTCTTGAATCTTGATAGGGGGCTAAGAGCTCCTTTCCAGTTTGGGCAAAACTTGTGCCTCAATTTTCATACAAAAAAGAATAGTGTTTTTCCTGCCACCAAGCCTTTGTAGAAAGCATATATTGATTCCATCCTTCAGTTTTTGAGAATCAACTTGTCATATCCTCTTTCTCTTAAGTAAAGTTGAATGCCTAGTACCCTGACGGGTGTAGCGTAGTTGGATTGTATGACAGATCATGAGTCACATCCAATATACTAAATATGAGTTTGAACCTTCCACTAAACACTGTGGGTTCAAATCTTCCACTAAAATCTCACTTGTGTCATGAAGCTGATACAGGTAGCATGTTTTTTTCGTTAACAAACCTTTCAAGTTTCAACTCTCATATTCCTTTTCAATTCGTGTTTTTTATTATTATTATTATTTTTTCTCACTTCATTGGATAGAATGAATCACAAAAGGAAAAGGAAAAAAACAAATGTGTTTGGGGTGCCATTCTTCTTATGGAAAAAGAGCCACCCAGCATAACCACTAGTGGTTTTCATTGATTGTGGTCCCGCGCTTTACACACCAACAGTGAAACGATGAGCAAATTTTTTTTTTAGGGGAAATGGAGTGTAACCTGCAAACTCTGAAGCCAAGGTAAGCTAATTCCTTTTTAGAAAAAATGGAAGAAAGGATGATCCAAATCCAGGGATTTGGGGCCTTCCACAGTAAAATATTCAGTGAACTTGGCAATAGTATGTTTCTAGAGAGACTTGGAGCCCACTTGATCCTATAAAATAATTTCCTATTTTGCCGCTCTTTGATCACCACCATCACTAATCAAGTAAAATAGCTAATCAATTAGCCAGCCACTGCCTGCCAATCTTGCTGCAGACCACCGTCCGTCAATATAGATGGCCGGCATCTCATACAACGTACACCATCAAATTGAATATATATAGCACCTACCGCATATATTAGCCACTGCCTCGCTGTGGCAACCAGGTTGTGGTTCTGCACCACTAATACATCCATCATACATGCAAGAAACATTTATTCATAATGCCAACAGACTCACTGTCACTCACATCGAAGCTGATAAATAATTCTGGTTAAATGAGTTAAAAACCTTGATCTTGCTAATGGATGCTTGGCATGCACATGGACAGCATAAATTGGGAAACACAAGTGATAAACAAAAACAAGACATAAATGATTTAAGAGAGGATCAAAGGCAAGAGGAGAAAACCATTCCCCAAGATATTAAAGTTAGTGGAAGACAAAAATTGGGATAGAGTCCTCCTTAAGCAAAGGAATACTCCCTCACTATAAAGGGCCAGCCAAGCAATATCAGTTATCCTATGTTTATTAATTCCAATTAGATCCTGCTGTCTAAAGTTCCAAAAAGAGGAAAAACTCGGTTCTACACCTTTGCAAGCTCAGTAGCAGCAGGAACAGCAGCGGGAGCAACACCACCAGTGGTTGGCCTGGACACCACAGAAAACACAATTCAAATTTTGATTTTATTACTGAAGAAACCTAATCAGCTATGAGAAAAAATAAAATAAAATTACAAAGCACTCCCCTCGACCCAAATGCTGGGGCGGAGGCATCATAATGCTCATCAAATGTAAGAAAAAAACAAAAAACTTACAGCCCCACAAAAACTTTGAAGGCATCATAGATTCCCCACTGGGCACCAGTGAGAGTTCCAATCATGACAATACGAAGAGGAAGCCCTCGGGTAAAGAGACCCCACAACCCAAGCTTCTTCACCACCTGTTCAACCAGAAAATAATAAAAAAAAATGTCAAAACAAAGTATACATGAGGTACTGAAGGGAACATCATAAAGGTTTAGCAAATAATGCTAAGCTAGAGCACTTACATCACCAACAGTTGCTCCCTTGGCATTGTTGAGGAAAGAAACAAGATTGTCCGCAGGATGAGACACAATAGCACAGAAAACACCAGCCACATATCCACCAGCAAAGCTCACACCAAGCTGCAGAGGTTTGCTGCACTCATTTTTCGGTGTAGGGATGGCATACTTGTAGAGCATTTCCACTATGGTCTCAAAAGAAGCAAACTTCATCATTGTATCTGCAAATTTGCCATTTTGGTTTTCAAAGATCTAGAAACCACTGTTACAGATGTGGCTACAGGAAGCGATAACAAGACATAAACCACAGATATTGGACAGAGAAACCATGATCATATTTCATAACCATTATTTTCTGACAATCTTCTCAATGTTTATTATGCAACCATCCCTTCTAGCTTCTACCAAGAGCACCATGGAAAGTTCCAGTAATGTCTGTCAGAAATTCTGACCACTGAAAAAGTGAACTTTATACATAACAGAAATCGAAAGAGTAGGAGGCAAGGATTCAGACGTTCTTGTTCTAGATGCCACTAGTTACTGTGAGTCTATGACCTTTGCCCATTTTGTACTTAATCATAGACTGCATGATGCATATTTTACCCTTCGGACATCAATATAAAAAGACAGATTCATCGGAAGAAACAATATCATACAGTATCACTCATCTCTATATGATTGCTTTTCATATTTAAAAGGGTAAACCAAGTAGGCAGGCTTGTCATATTATAGCTGCTGATCTATATAACACTATAACAGTTATCTTTAATCATTTTCTTTGATCATTAGATGTTCATTAATACAAGAAAGAGCAAGGACAACAAACGTAAAAGGTGTAACACTATAAGAGTATGGTTTTTAATTCAAACATGATCAAAACGTCATTTAAAAGAAAATAATTAAAATTCTTATGCAGGAGAAGGAGGGAGGGGGGAGGAACGATGTTGTATGCTTCAACTTACATGGAATCTGACGCCCCCAAAGAGGAACAAGGCCTTTGTACAACCTGTACAGATTCGTTGGAATTTAGAATGATATTTTCTAACTTAAAATTCAAACTACTTTATTACTGTAACAAAAGATAAATTTGCATACCCAAGAATGCCTTCAGATTTGACAAACTTTGGAAATCCATCTGCCATTCCTACAGCAAAACCAGGCTGAGTTTGAACCCGAACCTTCACTGCCTCAAAGGGGCAAAGAGCAGCATCCGCAATCACCTCTGCAGATGCAGAGCCAGCCAGATAGATCAAAGTTTTGTATTTGGATGCATACTCCGGTCCAGCGATGTCAGAGTAGTACTTTTTAAAATATTCATAGAATCCAAACTTGCAGGCACCCTGAGCACTGTAACCAAGCAGAGTAGGAACCCATCCCCTGAAGAAGCCCCTGAATCCCTGCTCCTTAAGCAATACTCCAAAACCAGAGGAGATGCTCTTGTACTTTGAAGGGTCAATCTAATGAATTTCATGAAGTCGAGAGTTAATTACAGAATCTCTAGTAAGAATATATGAACTGGCAAAATAGGTATTAAAGATCTATTGATCTTAATACTGGAAAATGTACAAACTTGGAAACATCACATATGTTTATCAGATACCATACAGAAGTTTTCAGGAATAAGAAAGTGGAACAGAAATAAACTCCAAATATGAAGAACTCACATCTGTATCAGATACTGGAAATATATGAACCTTAAGTGCAACATGTAACATATGTCATCGGATAGCATTTCTCAAAGTCAATGAAGTCACGTCCAACTATTACGGTTGACAACATGAATTATGTTTTTCGTTTCAGCTGTATTTAAGCTCAAAATTCCAATTAAACCGCATGCCATCATATCTTTCCTTGCCATCCAGTCCAAGTTAGTTTTGATCTCTCATTCCCCCAGCATTATTCTCAATGTGGATCATGTTACTCTTTCTCACTAATGTAATTGTTGGTCTTACTTCATCATCAAAACAACCAAGTCACTCTTTTTTTACCCATTTTATCACGTGTTGCTTCCAACATCTCATGAACATATTTATGTTTATGCTTCTATATTTACTAGTTTGTGTGTCTTCTTTTATATTTACTTGTTTTACCGTACATCCATCTCAATCTTTAGTTTTTGGCCACTCTTATTTTAGGAACATATTGTTTTTAAGTGCCTAATTTCCTATTCTATAAAGTATGATTGATCTGAAGTCTATATATTGTTGTATGAATTTTGCTTCCAATTTTAGAGTTATAAATGAACCACACAATATGTCAGATACAAATTTTCAGGTAATACAGGATGCTTTATTTCTACAAGCAAGATCACATTCAATCTTTTCCACGGTGAATAATCAAACTTCCCGTTACAAAATTAAAATAATACTCACCTTTTGATAGCTCTTGACCATCAATCTTGGTGACGTCTCCACTTGATATATGGGTTTTACCAAAATTACATTCCAAACATTCAGTTCTAGTTCTACTTATATTAAAGCTTGAGTTCAAAAATTTATTTCAAGAGTCAACAAATTATTTTGAGGCTGATTTAATGTACTGTTGACTCTCGAAATAAGTTATTGAATCCTCAAAACAATGTGTTGGCATCAACAATTTATTTGGGGAGTCGATACTCATAAAACTATAAAATCAAAAAGCTGCCAAATCAAATTGAAGGAAAACAAAACAAGGAGAAATGGATGTAGTTACGGTGTAAATTTATTTGGCGAGATTAAAAAACACATATAACGATATATATATATATATATAAATATATATATATATATATATATATATATATATTTAGTCACGATATTTGAAATAGGAAAATAGATTAAAAAAATAAAAGTAGAGTGATGAAATAAAATGCAGAGCTGGAGAGGTGGACCTGCATATTACACTTGACGAGGTCAAGAGGAGTGACGGCCATGTGAGTGAGGCCACAGCTGAGGATTCCACCGACCGTACAGGCAGCATAGTAGGCCGGCGAGTACAACTTGACCTTGGCGGGCTGAGGCTCGGCGGGAGCTGGAATGAGGAAGTTATTCCCATTTCTTGAAGATGATAGCCCTCTTCCTCCACTTGCATTTGCATTTGCAGGTAGTAGTGTGAAGGACGATGACAGGAGGCTAGGGTTTGAATTGTTGGTCATTTTGTTTAGAAATGTGGTTTTGGATAGTGAGGAAGAAGAGTAAATGAAGCTTGGGATGAGAGATTCTCGAGAGCTATCAGAGAACGCCATGAGAGAGAGAGAGAGAGAGAGGACAAGACTCACTACTGAGTTTTGAGACAAAGAAAAGGAGAGAAGGCTGCTTTAACCACCCTCCCGACCCAATTTCTCTATTCTCCTGTACTGAGTTCTGTCCCAAGAAAAAGCGATTCTCCGTTGTCACCCTTTGCGTTGCGTTATTTATACGGGCTGTCATGTCCTGTAATTAAACTGCTCCTATGTTTGGGGGTCTACTGCTACTTTTATTTATTTACTTGAACGGCAGTATAGTAGTAATTGTTGAGACTTGAGATATGAAAAAAATAAAATAAAAAAAAACCGTAGGAAGGAAAAATAAAGAAAATCAGTATGTATTTTAAATGAATAGAAAATTTGAAAATACACAAACAAGTATTTTTTTTTTTATTTACCAAAAAGAGGAAAAAAAAAAATTTCATTTATGGTATAAAAGGGGAATTTTTTTTTTCCTTTCTCTGCTTACATTCTTTTTAATTAATTTATATTTAATTAGATAAATACTCACACATTCTGCCCCATAGAAGGCTCTAATAATTCCCTAACACTTTTCCATTATTTATTTTATTTTATTATTCCTTGATTAATTTACATGACCTATGAAGAGTCATAAAATAAAGATTGGACGACTTCATGCAAAAAATGTGAAATCATATTAAGTTTTTCTCCGTCTCACTCTAACACCATGTATAATAGGTTGAGGAAAACAACAAAAGATAACAGCCTGTAGTAATTGCAAATGCATCAAACAAAACTCCATTCAGAATTACAAGTATACCTATATAATATAATATGTAGTTATATTTAGGAATTAGAATATGCATAACATTTTATTATTATTATTATTATTTTTTTTTTCTTTTTTTTTTTATCAAAACCCCAATACGTAGTATTTAAGAATCCAACCTAAAATGTCAATAATCTTTTTTATCATACTTGCAAGAGTTATAATTCCATTTTACAACTTATTATGTATTAATGTAATGTGATCCATATATAGAATGAATTTTACAATAACACGATTGTAATAAGAATTGTGCCCGGCGTATTCCTTTCCTCCTCACGCTGTCTAAAGAAGAAGAGTAAAGGAAGAAAGAAACAAGAAAAGTGCAACTTTAATGATTCTGCAAATGCATGGCATTACTTCACAAATGTTAGAAATATTAAACTTTAATGATTGTCCAACTTTAATTTATTTACTTGGTTGCTTCTTGGCATCATTCTGTTTTTATTTTTTTACAGGAAGCGAAAAACAATTGAATTGAAATTGTCCCAGATGGTCGCTCAAAAGTTGATTAGGGTAAACCAGTGCTATAGTATTAATAACAACAACTTTTGCTTGCTCATAATTTAATTATGAAATTATAAAAGGCATCATTCATGAATTTGCAGATTTTTTTTTTTTCTTTTTTTTTTTCATATATGGGTAAGTTGAGTTCCTAATTTAACATTTGAGTTGAGTAGCATGTTCTATCTTCAACCATCCAATCATTTATATTGAAACAAAAGGATGAAGTAAAAATTGAGTTTTCAGAGTACCTACATACATATATACATATATAACAAAGGCAATGTTCCAAGTCATGATCAGATTCATATTAGCATATACAGGGAAACTGGAATAGATTCATCAGAACCATCCATTCATATAGAGGCAATCAAAGCTACAAGCCTCCCCTTCACCATATAATTAATAATATTCAATACTACAATTTCTAATAAACAGTGACTTATCACTTTTGTAACATAAACACGAAATACAGGACCAGACCAAACATAGCAACGCCACTGTCAAACTTAACTGAATTAGATGAAATCTTCCCCACAAACTCACCCGAACTCGGAATCATAGCAAAGGCCTCCAACCTCAGAGAAGCTGCCATTCTTGGAGGCTGTTGGCTAGTCGGGGAGGGGGAAAACATGGAGGATATGTTGGGTGTAGTTACAAATGGTAAAACTGCTGGAGAAGCCGCAGAGATTGTAGGCTCATTTGCTGAGAATAGGGAATTCAGATTACCGAAGAAAACGAGTACGAATAAGATAGCGGTAGTAGCCATGGAGAATTGACATATTTGAGTTGGGAGTGATGGATAAATATATATGGTGAAGACTGAAGATGAATTAATTAATAAAAGGGGAGATAAAGTAGTGCAATTGACTGTTTGTTAGTCTTGTGTCACGAGATGGACAGTAGTAGTTTTACTACCATTGATTTGATGTACCTTGTAACTATGCTATGCAAAGATTCTAACACTGACTGTGTTTTGTGAGAGAAATCGTTTATGTGGAGAGGAATGCGTCGAGACTCTACCGACGTGTAGACATGACACATCTGTTTTTGTTGTCATTGTTGCGGCCAAAACGAGTAAGATCGACCACATGACATTTTATCACCATCCTAAAGTACTGTCTGGTTTCACCCTTTCAGTAATCCATCAAGAGAAGAAAAAGAAAAGAGAGGAACAGTGTGTCAAAACTTAATTACCCGCGCATCAGCTGAAATCTACAATTTCTGTATAGATGGCTGGGTGCTGGTTTCGAGTACTGCTCCCTAGCTGGCTGGGGCTGCAGTGTAGGAAGTGCCAGAAGTTCCTCGGCCGTTTTTGCTCATCAAAAAGAATTCCTGTGTGTCAAAGACGATAAAGTTAGCCTACATTACATTATATAAGCATATGGTTTTCATTTACACCCTGACATATAAAGGATAAATACAGCCTGACATTTGAAATATCCTGTAAGCTTTCTATATTCCAATTGTACATAAAAATAGCAGACCTGACAAGGACAGAGCTTCCTTCTCATTGTATTACAAAAAATCACATTACTGTAATGCAAAACAGCTTATTATCCCCCCAAGTCAGGAAGTTTATGTCTCACTCTATAGCAACAACACTTGTTAATGCCAATAATCAAAAGAATCAGTGACACCAAGATCACAACTCCAACATCAGATTCTTTTTTCTTCGGAGTTGGTAACTTGGAAATAAATATAGTAATGTTACAAGAAGCAAAACCATCAACAGAACAGCATGTGAAACCTTCAGTTGCAGGCACAATTTCAATCCACGGGTTGTTATAATAAGCCAGTTTCAGTCAACCATCAACTATTCATTTTCCACCAATATTTTCAAAAGGTGGTACTCATATTTCCTGACTAGAGAAGTCTAAGATGTGCAGTATCATTCAATCTCTTAATCTGCCATCCCAATTTCCATGAATGTCGCAACACTGATACTGAAGAATCTTCTATGCATATCTTTTGTGACATTATAGGACTGCATCCAAGGAGGCCGGTGAGAAGACACTTAATCGGTACCGAGTGAGTGAAAACACAAATAGAAGAAGAGTTGAGAGAGGAGGAGCTCCTAACATTTATATCACGAAAAGAGCTTTCATTGTTGAATTCTTGAGGGGACATCTCATCTTCAGCTTCATGATCTCCACTTGTAGTTGTCACGAACTGTAGCCTGCTCTTTCCAGATTTCTTCCTTTGAATCCCTTGCCGGTTCCTATGAAGCAAATCCCAATGTGGAGCTGGGAGGGAAGGCCCATCTCGATCAAGAAATGAGTTCGAAAGAGAGTGAGAATTGTGGTGTGAAAATCCTTGAATCTCATTTTGAGGCGAGGAGAAATCTGATCTCAACTTCTCAGGCAGTCCCAAAACTATTCCATTCAAGAACTGGACCATTCGGAATTCTACCTGCCTAAATGATTCCCCAGACGGTGCAAAAAAATCAGGCTGCAGTCTGTCCATAAAGCTCAACATTTCAGGTGTGTATATTTTGGACCGGTGGCAGCCCTCCCAATGTCCCATACTCATATCCACAAGTGCATCTGAGGATTGTATATGCTCCGCTGCAAAATTTGTCTCCTGCATGGTTTATGCGGCATTTTGTTAGATTGAAGTTAAGGTGAAAAAAAGAAAAAGAAAAGATTAGAATTAGTAATATATACCATATGTCAATTAGCATTCTTGTATTTGTACCCTCTATATCATTATTTAAACTCCGATTAAAAGTAAAACTAAAATAGGTAACAACTCAAAATCATTAGATTATCTGTGGAAATAAAAATAAATTGTTATCATATCGTACAAATGGTCATATGGTGTCCACCAACAGATACAAAAGCATTATTACCCTCATTGTGCATAACATCTATAGAAATAAAAAAATGCCCACAAATTAGAAACCAAATCAATTATCATATTATTTACATTAGATGCTGAGGCCAAAATCCTGAGGTGAAACTCAAAGCTCACAGTAGATAGTATATAGATCCCCGATATACAGTCTAAAATTTACCGGCCTGTGCGCATTTTGACGTCAATGTGAAGTCTGTGTACATAATTGTGTGTGTGTGGTGTGTGATTTAAATGAAAAAGAAAAAGAGAAAAGAAATATAAAATAAAGTGGGACCCACATCACTTTTTAAGTGATTTGTGAGACCAAAATTGGTCTCTGCTGCTCTCTCTCTCTCTCCCGACTGCTCTCGGCTTCTCCTTTTTTCTTTTTTCTTTTCTTTTCACTTCAACTTCCATTGTTGATTGCTCCTTCATCTTTTGTCGGATTGAGGTACCGTTTGAGGCGAAACGAAGCTTGTAGCGAGCTCTACGCATCCATACTATCAATTTCCAGATTTGAGTCTTCCTTGGAGCTCGAATTTGGAGGACCTATTCTAGGGATTTCGGCTTGGATTGTGAGGTAGGGACATCTTAAGCCATGGAATCTTGCTCTATAATGAATCATGCTCCTCTATGTGTGTTATAGCATGTTTAATTGTTGTTGATTTTGATTAAAATGATTTAATTGACAACATGCTAGTTATGAAAATGTGTATAACATGGTTGAATGAAAAGTATGTCTATGTGATGGTTGTTTACATTTTTTTTTTGACGTTACTAACATGCTTATTTATTATTGTGCTACGTTCCCATTTGTCATTATATTGAGATCATGACATGAGCCTACATCTCATTGGATTGCATGAAAAAGGGAAGTGGTTGTCTTGAAATGAAAATGGGGATTTGGGAATGAATGTTTTGGAAAAAAATTGGTTTTGACAAACCCGGTCGCTGCGGGGTTACCAACGGGCCGGAGGTTAATGTAGCCTAGGGAGGACTAGGGAGAGTACCCTAGCGTGGTTGAGCTATTCGGGCCCCTCGACGGCGCCATGGGGTCACCAAGGGCCTAGGGACGGTAGCCAATCCTCCTCTCGTCGCGGCGGGGTTACCAATGGGGGTTACATTAACTTTGAACGTGATGGTTTTGAGAATGAAAACGGGGAGTGACTTTAGCATGCATTGTATCTCACTCCATTTGTATTTGTGTGTGATTGAATTTGACTTGTACTTGTAATTATTTTTCCCCTTCAATGCATGTCCCCAATCTTCCATTGGCCTATGCTTTATTTGGATTCACTAGGACACAAGAATTGTGTCTTAAGTGTCACCTGCTGAGCTATATGCTCACCCCTATATCTATATATATTTTTTTCAGGTCTTGGAAAGGAACTGGTGGATGACAACCCACCTTAAGCTTGAACGGCGTTAGAAGTTCACTTTTGTATCTTTGTATATTCCCCATTATTTTGTAAAACACTAGAAGTGCAAGATGTATAATTATTTTGTGGAACTTTGTCATGTAATATAACTAAAATATTGATGATGTTTTGGATGGGGATTTGATAGTATGCAACTTGTTGATGAATGGATGGATAATCCTAGTTTGAAGCATTGTCTAGATTAGTTGGTTGTATCATTATCTTTTGTTGCCGTGCATTCGGAATTTGAGCCATGACAGGTTAAAAATGCAATTAAACAGGTTGTGATAGGCCTATTTTTAGGGGAGGTCATGCCGAATTTTTTTTGTTTAAAAAGTATTAGTTTTGAGTCGTTACAAATTTGGTATCAGAGCAAAGGTTCGAAAACCTTTAGGACGACGGGTAGAGGCCTACTTAGGGTCACATGGAATGTTGTTTGTGTTGCTTACTTGACTACTTGCTACGTGATATTTTACTTAAATAAGCATGCTTAACTGCCTATGTGCTTACTGCTTACTTGTTTATGTTAAAATGTTTCTTGCATAGTCTTGCATGCTAAGTGTTGTACGGTATCAACTCTTGTTGAGTCGTCCACAGTCTTAGTGTCATGTTTCTGAATCGTTTTCTCGTTTTATAGCATGATGTCACGGCGTGAGGAACCTAGAGAAGTTGGCCCTAGGCCAACAAGGGGTGATGTTGGTGAGAGCTCGAGCTCCAATCCGGAGGAGCTAAATGATGAGAACATGCTTCTTAGGGACTTGATTCCCCCAAGAGCTGTTCCCCCAAGAAGAGAGAATGTTGAAACACCCGTACCCGTAGAAGTGGGTGAAGGTTCTGTGGCACTGGAGTTTAATCGTTTGTTGCAAAATGTCGTGAGGGCAACGATTGCTGCTCAGTCGCAGTCGGCACCACAACCTACAGTTCAAGTTGAGGAGACGCCAGCTCAGAAGCGTCTCAAGATCATAAAAGGGTTTTCTCAGTTGATGCCGGTTATGTTTGAGGGCGGTGCGGATCCAATGGTAGCAGATGACTACTTGGATCAAGTTGAAACCCAACTAACCTCAATGGATGTGACAGAGGATCACTTGAAGATCATTCTAGCAACTTACAAGTTTGCTATGGATGCTAAGGTTTGGTGGAAGTCGATCACCAACCAGTACAAGATTGAAGAGATGAGTTGGGACAGGTTCAAGGAGCTGTTTTATGAGAAGTATTTTCCGCTTTCCAAAAGATGGGAGTTACAAGACCAGCTTCATAATCTTATTCAAGGGAACATGTCAGTGGCGGAGTATGAGACCAAGTTCACCTCACTCTCCCGTTTTGATCCAGAAGTGGTGAGAGATGAAGCTCATAAGACTCGGAAGTTTGTTTCCGGTCTTAATGATCGGATGAGGCCGTTGATCATGGCACAGTTCATTAAGGTTTATTCTGAAGCAGTGGAAAGGGCTTTGATGTTGGAGGCTAATAATAAAGAGAAAGATGCAAGAAGAGAACAATGGAAGCAAAAGAGGGGTGCAGGGCTATCCTCAGAGGGATCTTCTTGAAAGAAGAACAAGGGTGGTTCATCTCAGTTTCAGGGACAACAGTCTACAAGATCTGCTTCTACCACTCCTATGCCAGCTGGATCTGACAGGAGTGCAGTTGTTTGTTATCAGTGTCAGCAGTCTGGGCATTACAAGTCCAGTTGTCCGATGAGATCGTCTTCAGTTTCGTCAGCTCCGAAGGCTTGTTATGGGTGTGGCCAGCAGGGTCACTTGATTCGTGATTGTCCAGGCCAGGGAGCAGGCACAGGTAGTGGCAGGGGGTCACGACAGAGGCCATCTTAGTCGGCTACAGTTCAGTCAGGTTTCAGACCGCCACCACCACAGCCTGCCATATCTTCACAGGGTTCACGGTCAGTTAGGAGGGATACTCCTACTATGTCAGTGCAGCAGTCAGGTGTTCAGGTTGGCAGTCCTCAGGCACAGGTACCACAGGGACGTGTTTTTGCACTGGCACAGACCGATGCATCTTCTGGACCGTCAGTTCTTCGAGGTATATTTCCAGTGTTTGGTTGTTGGGCCCGTATTTTGTTTGACTCTGGTGCATCTCATTCTTTCATTTCATCATCATTTGCACTTGCATCGGGGTTGGAAGTTAGTTTCTTGGAACGGGCGTTGAGTGTTAATACGCCAGTTGGGGTTTCAGTGTCTTTGAGCCGAATTGTGCGGGAGTGTCCCATTGTGATAGTCGGGCGAACTTTCGTGTTTGACCTTATCCTCCTGGAGATGACTAGCTTTGATGTCATTCTCGGGATGGATTGGTTGGCTTCATTTCATGCCACGATCGACTGTTACAGAGGAAGGGTTACAGTTTGCACTTCCGAGGGAGACTGTTTCTTTTTCGTGGGAGATCGGAGTGATTCCCACATTTCATCGTTTTATGGAGTTCGTGGACGAAGTCATGGTGATTACTTCTTGGCTAGCCTTATAACCGAAGAAGATGATGTTGGGAAAGAGGATTATCCTGCGGTTGTTTGTGATTTTCTGGACGTGTTTCCGGAGGATTTGACAGAGTTGCCTCCACACCGAGGAGTAGAGTTCTCTATTGATTTGATGCCAGGTACTGCGCCGATTTCTATGGCACCATATCGAATGGCCCCAGTTGAATTGGAAAAATTGAAGAGGCAGCTTGATGATTTAAGGATGAAAGGTTTCATCCGACCGAGTGTGTCACCGTGGGGCGCACCGGTCTTATTTGCTAAGAAGAAAGATGGATCTTTGAGGTTGTGCATTGATTATCTGAAGTTGAATCATGCCACCATCAAGAACAAGTATCATTTGCCAAGGATAGATGATTTATTTGATCAGTTGAGGGGAGCCAGTTGTTTCTCGAAGATTGACTTGAGGTCTGGCTATTATCAGTTGCGGGTTAGGGATGAGGATATCCCAAAGACAGCATTCCGTACACGGTATGGACACTATGAGTTCCTTGTTATGCCTTTTGGCTTGACTAATGCGCCAGCGGCATTCATGGACTTGATGAACCGCGTCTTTCACGATTACTTGGACCAATTTGTGGTAGTTTTCGTGGATGACATTCTTGTGTACTCACGGACTCGGGAAGATCACGAGGTCTATTTGAGTATTGTTTTACAAATTTTGCGGGAGCACCGATTGTATGCCAAATACGAGAAATGTGAGTTTTGGCTACAGGAGGTGAAGTTTTTGGGGCATGTTGTTTCAGAAGGTGGAGTATCAGTTGATCCATCAAAGGTTGAAGCAGTTTTGACTTGGGAGCGACCCAAGAATGTGTTTGAGATCCGCAGTTTTCTTGGTTTAGCGGGTTACTATCGGAGATTTGTGAAGGATTTCTCCCGTTTGGCAGCTCCTATGACCCGTTTGACCCGGAAAGGGGTCAAGTTTGTCTGGAATGAGGCTTGTGATTCATCTTTTCAGGAGTTGAAGACGAGATTGACTACAGCGCCAGTGTTGGTGATACCTGAGCGTGGCTTGGGTTTTGTGATCTATTGTGATGCTTCACGTGACGGGTTGGGATGTATGTTGATGCAGGATGGTAGAGTAGTGGCTTATGGGTCTCGACAGTTGAAGACTCACGAGTACAACTACCCTACTCATGACCTGGAGTTAGCGGCAGTTGTATTTGCCTTGAAGTGTTGGAGACATTACTTGTATGGTGAGAGATTCGAGGTATTTTCAGATCACAAAAGTCTCAAGTACCTTTTTTCCCAAAAGGACTTGAACAATAAACAGAGACGATGGGTTGAGTACTTGGAAGATTACAACTTTGATTTGTAGTATCATCCGGGCAAGGCAAATGTTGTAGCTGATGCCTTAAGCCGAAAATCTCATGGAACTTTGGCCAATTTAGCTATTCGGAAGTGGAAGATGCTTGAAGATCTGGCAGAGATGGGATTACAGTGTTTTGATGATGATGGTTACAGTGAGTCGGCATTCTTATTTAGTCTTGTGGCTCAACCTACTCTTGTTGTACGAGTGATTGAGTCACAGAGACAGGACCCGGACTTAGATGCCATCCATGCTTTGATCTCTAGTGGTGAGACAGTGAAAGATTGGGCCTTGCATGCAGATGGGGGTCTACGGTTCAGGGGTTTGTTGGTGGTTCCCACAGTATGTCGTGAGGATGTCCTACGGGAGTTTCACACTTCCCGTTTTGCAGTTCATCCAGGTGGTACTAAAATGTATCACAATTTGAGACGTCAGTATTGGTGGAGCGGGATGAAGAATGATGTTGCACAGTTTGTGGCTAGATGCCTTACCTGTCAGCAGGTGAAGGCCAAGCATCAGAGGCCAGCAGGTTTGTTGCAACCATTACCTATAGCGCAATGGAAATGGGAGCATATCGCTATGGATTTTGTGACAGGTTTTCCAAGGTCACGAAGGGGCAATGAGTCCGTATGGGTCATCATTGACAGATTGACCAAGACGGCTCACTTTTTACCTATTAAGGCAACAGATGCAGAGAAGCTTGGTGTATTTTATGTGAAAGAGATTGTAAGGTTACATGGAGTCCCTGTAACCATTATGTCAGATAGGGATGCTAAGTTCACTTCGAAGTTCTGGGAAGGACTTCAAACAGCGTTTGGTTCAGCGTTGCATCTTAGTACGGCATTCCATCCACAGACAAACGGTCAGTCAGAGCGTGCTATCCAGATTTTGGAGGACATGCTTCGGGCATGTGTACTTGATTTGGGAGGTAGTTGGGAGGATCACCTTCCACTTATTGAGTTTGCCTACAACAACAGTTATCAGGCGAGCATCCAGATGGCTCCATTTGTGGCGTTGTATGGTAGACCTTGTAGGTCTCCTGTTTGTTGGACTGAGGTAGGCGAGACAGCCGCCTTAGGACCCAACATTGTACTCGAGACTACTGAGAATATTAAGTTGATAAGACAGAGGTTACTTACAGCTCAGAGCCGACAGAAGAGCTATGCAGATAAGCAGAGACGACCGTTATCCTTTGAGGTGGGAGACCACGTTTTTCTACGGGTTTCTCCACAGAAGGGGTTGATGAGATTTGGGAAGAGTGACAAGTTATCGCCACGATTTATTGGACCATTCGAGATTTTGGATCAGGTAGGAGAGGTTGCCTACAGACTTGCTTTACCACCACAGATGGACAGAGTTCACAATGTCTTTCATGTATCGATGTTACGAAAGTACGAGCCGGATCCATCTCACATTTTGAGTTGGGCAGATGTGGATATTGATGAGGATGTTTCCTACGAGGAAGGACCAGTTCAGATTCTTAACACACAGCAGAAGGTGTTGAGGAACAAGACGATACCAATGGTGAAAGTCCTTTGGAGACACCACGGAGTCGAGGAGGCTACTTGGGAGCTTGAACAGGAGGTTCGCTCCAAGTACCCAGCGTTGTTTTCTTCCTCAGGTATGTCTTAATTTCGAGGACGAAATTTTTTTTAAAGTTGGGGAGAATGTGAAGTCTGTGTACATAATTGTGTGTGTGTGGTGTGTGATTTAAATGAAAAAGAAAAAGAGAAAAGAAATATAAAATAAAGTGGGACCCACATCACTTTTTAAGTGATTTGTGAGACCAAAATTGGTCTCTGCTGCTCTCTCTCTCTCTCCCGACTGCTATCGGCTTCTCCTTTTTTCTTTTTTCTTTTCTTTTCACTTCAACTTCCATTGTTGATTGCTCCTTCATCTTTTGTCGGATTGAGGTACCGTTTGAGGCGAAACGAAGCTTGTAGCGAGCTCTACGCATCCATACTATCAATTTCCAGATTTGAGTCTTCCTTGGAGCTCGAATTTGGAGGACCTATTCTAGGGATTTCGGCTTGGATTTTGAGGTAGGGACATCTTAAGCCATGGAATCTTGCTCTATAATGAATCATGCTCCTCTATGTGTGTTATAGCATGTTAAATTGTTGTTGATTTTGATTAAAATGATTTAATTGACAACATGCTAGTTATGTAAATGTGTATAACATGGTTGAATGAAAAGTATGTTTATGTGATGGTTGTTTACATTTTTTTTTTGACGTTACTAACATGCTTATTTATTATTGTGCTAAGTTCCCATTTGTCATTATATTGAGATCATGACATGAGCCAACATCTCATTGGGTTGCATGAAAAAAGGAAGTGGTTGTCTTGAAATGAAAATGGGGATTTGGGAATGAATGTTTTGGAAAAAAATTGGTTTTGACAAACACGGTCACTGCGGGGTTACCAACAGGCCGGAGGTTAATGTAGCCTAGGGAGGACTAGGGAGAGTACCCTAGCGTGGTTGAGCTATTCGGGCCCCTCGACGGCGCCACGGGGTCACCAAGGGCCTAGGGACAGTAGCCAATCCTCCTCTCGTCGCGGCGGGGTTACCAATGGGGGTTACATTAACTTTGAACGTGATGGTTTTGAGAATGAAAACGGGGAGTGACTTTAGCATGCATTGCATCTCACTCCATTTGCATTTGTGTGTGATTGAATTTGACTTGTACTTGTAATTATTTTTCCCCTTCAATGCATGTCCCCAATCTCCCATTGGCCTATGCTTTATTTGGATTCACTAGGACACAAGAATTGTGTCTTAAGTGTCACCTGCTGAGCTATATGCTCACCCCTATATCTATATATATTTTTTTCAGGTCTTGGAAAGGAACTGGTGGATGACAACCCACCTCAAGCTTGAACGGCGTTAGAAGTTCACTTTTGTATCTTTGTATATTCCCCATTATTTTGTAAAACACTAGAAGTGCAAAATGTATAATTATTTTGTGGAACTTTGTCATGTAATATAACTAAAGTATTGATGATGTTTTGGATGGGGATTTGATAGTATGCAACTTGTTGATGAATGAATGGATAATCCTAGTTTGAAGCATTGTCTAGATTAGTTGGTTGTATCATTATCTTTTGTTGCCGTGAATTCGGAATTTGAGCCATGACAGGTTAAAAATGCAATTAAACAGGTTGTGATAGGCCTATTTTTAGGGGAGGTCATGCCGATTTTTTTTTGTTTAAAAAGTATTAGTTTTGAGTCGTTACAGTCAATATTTCTCAAATACTTCCACCTTCATGGCAACTATTAGAAACATCTTAAATGTGTCTTTAATTAACAGTCGACATATCTAACACTAGGTTTTTGGCCAACTCATCTTGCATACTCTTGGACATGAGTTGAACGCAGCGTGAAGGTTGAGATTTATTTTACAGTATGAAAATAATATAGTTGTACAAAATACGTTATCAAGGCTTATATAATAATTTTTAGTAAACAATTTTTATTACAAAGGTAAAAGCAAATAGCTTTTTTAGGGTGCTCTCAACATTTTTTTTTTTTTTTTTCTGTGAGTGGTGGAAGAGAGGGTGATCATGATTATGCGAGAACACATAAAACAACCGTTCTTATCCTTCCCACGTCCCTACACTGTTCATATTGGTCCTGACAAAGGTTTAACACAGACTACCAAGCTACCTAATGCAACCTCCTCCTACTTCCATGTTTCTCTCCAAATTATCAAAAATTTGATGAATGTATTATTTTGTATTGCATCTTTGATAATTTTGTATTGCAGCTTCAAAATGTGCAGTGACCGTGTGAGTACAACATAGCAGATCATGTCATCCCTTACAAGCACATACCGTTTCATATGAAATGACAATATTTTTAGGGACATCTAACGAAGATGGAGAAGAACATCAATTGGCATTTTGACTCTAATGACGATCGACCTATACTTACTAACTAGTCTTCTGTTTTCAGTTTTTCAATTATTAGAAAAGTCAACAGGTGACATAGTATCATACATCAGCTTGCTGATTCTTGATTTATCTTACCATGTGCCAAAAGTTCAATTCTAGATTTAAAAGTTCAATGTATGTCAAATAACATTTAACAATGAGAGGAACACCAATTTAGAAAAGCGGTATCAGAATACATCAGTGGCAAACAACAGTTTATAACAAAACAAAAACATTAATTTTAGAAAGCAATATCAGGAGAAATTTGCGGCTTGACCAAATATGAACTGATCTATACATGGAATATTAGAAGGTGCTTTGCTCAACTACTAGAAGTAAAAGCAAATTGTTAAAAATACATAAACTTGGGGTACCGAAAAAGAGTGAAAATAGTTTTTCACGTTGTTCAGTCGAATTATATCGAATTGTTTGTTGACCCAGACAAAGTTACAGAAAACCTCCGAAATTATTTCAATATCGAACCTCAAGGGTTTAGGGGGGAGTAAGCTCTAACTTGTAATAAGAAGACTCCTGAAAAAATAAAGAAACCCTAAATGAAAAAGAAAGAAGATATCTCGGGCCATATTTTGTTGTCTAAAAGAACAAACACTAATACTTTAGTTGAGCTAGTCAGATCAAATATGTTCATCAAAGTGCTTCTCCAGTTGCTTAGGGGTTTATTTAGGGGAAAAGAATCACTAACTGCAGTCTAAAGTATCTGCAATGGCCTCTAAAACAATTTAACAAGGCTGTACTAAAGTCAACATTGTTCATCGGGAATTCAATTTGACTCGGTAGCCTAATACCAAAGAAAGACATGGTAGCTTGAAAGTCTACCTTAAATGATGAGCTCACAAGCCAAAATTTGTCTTTGCAACAGCAGTTCTGGATAGTTAGGGCATGCACGACCCTTAAACACGAGTTTAATAAAAAAAAAATGGTTTTAGGGCTTGATCATGCAGACCAATACTTCAACTGAAACCGAACACAGATGCCTTATGCAGAACTGAATCTACCAGATGATCACTTATGTCTGGCCAGCCATCATGAATGATTTACAGAAATGATGTTTTAGCCGACTATGATGATGAATAGACAATATCCAGTTATTAATTGATAACAAAAGCACCATCTTTCTATCTCTCTTCCATCGCTGCTCATTTTTACACCTTCGTAACCACCTCAAATTTGAGGCTTAGAGTTTAGTCACCGGTATCAACTGCCCTCCAAACAGCACACAGACAGAGGCCATGAATGTTCCTTAGATGCAAGACACGGACTGAGTTCTTAGTGTAGCCCAAGACCAAGTGTGATTGTGAAGCTTTTTAGGCTGTGTCTGGTACACTTCTGTCATTTGCGAGTGCTTTGCGGTGTACATTTGCTTTGTAGTAGTCTTTTGTAATAAAAAGAATTTTCGTTTCAAATTTGAGTCCAAAAACTCTAACTGAACAATTTGGTAACAGAACTAGACAGAAAGGGACCTCATTTGACAAGCTAGCCAGGCAGTCTGTAACCATATTTGAGGCACGCTCTATGGGGCCAATCTTTGGTGGAGTCAGCACAGCAAGCAGCATGAAGAATGTAGCAAGTACAAGCAATAATGCACTAGCATCTACAAGCACTGGCACATTTGCATCAACTCTCACTTCTGATAACAAAACGGTGAGGAGTTGGCAGTGGGCAGACTGCACCACCTCTTGCTAAGGATGCCAAGACACTATGAAACCAGTTTATCAGATCCAGGAAGGCCATCTACATGCTCAAGTTCAACATAACTGTTGACAGAGAAGTTACTTGACCATATTAAGAATGCTGACACCCCTAAAGCCATAAGGGAAACTTATGCTGTGCTGTTCTCAAGAACAAATGATGCCTGTGTCCAACTAGTAGAAAACAGATGTATGGTATAAAACATCAACTAGTATAGAGAGCAAAGTGCCCTTGGAGTTTGTCCAATTGGAGTGTTTGATCGGTTAAAGCAAACATCAATTAGCAAAATCTGCCATATGGTGACCTTTATCAACAACTTCTCGATGTAGATTTGGGTACAGCTTCTCAAAGAAAAGCAAACAGTACTTAACAAATTTTAAAAATTATGAGAGGATCACAATTAAATTTGGCAAAAAATGTAGTGTCTACAGACTGAAATTACATGTCAGAAGATTCGACATCAATTAATTTGTCCAGTCACTTGAGAGCAGACGGTGTGACTTGAGAGAGTATCAATAGCTCGGATATATTAGTCAAATCATTCTACATGCTAAACAGCTAAAGTCGATTATGGCAAGAATGCATGAAGAAAATAGTGAAAAGATTGAGTGGTTGAATCAATCACACTAGGATTAGTTCCCAGTTCCACAAATTGTGGAACATCTATTAACAGCTGGTCATCTCAGAGTCTTTGGATGCGAATGTGTTGGTAGAACTTCAAAGCAACTTAGCATAAGATTCGGTGTTGAGTTAGTGCTGAGAAGCAACTATATTTCTCTCTTCTAAAATGTTCTCTCTCTAAATTGGTGGCTCCTTTTTACTCAATGGAACCATATTGCTGGATTACTTCCTTCACAGTTCAAATTGTATTATATAGAGGGGCCATGGGTTTCCCATATGTGCAAGACATGGGACCAAGAGTGCATAGCATGACTGTGTGGCATTGCGTGTTTCAAGTTTCAACTGCTTGTGTAAGTAGCATAGGTGTTGTGGTTGTATGTGATTGTTTTTGCTTGAGTGACCTAAGTGCTGATCAGTGTGCTTGTTAAATTCCCTTAAATGGAAATCCCATGTTTATAAGTAGCTCTATCTATTTCAAATTAAATTTAAAAAGTAGGTGAAAAGCAAACAATAATTAGTAGAGGAGTTGAGTAGTAACAATGATAATAGTAGCAATATATATATATATAGATGGCGTTAACTACCTGACAGACTGAAACTGCGGTTGCTCGCGCCCGATCCAAAGGCGAGGTATAGACAGCATGAAAGCGAACCCCCTGCGATTTAAGGAAGACGGCCAAAGCCCTAGCTTGTCTATTCCCGATTGGCGTGAGGGTAGCTTCGGGGCACAGACCGCCAACCAAATCCGGCCTTAGATTGATGTGACATTCCCCGTGACTGATCAAGAACACCTCCGTAACCGTCCGATCAACGAATTGAGGTGGTGGTGGGGGAGCCAGAACATTGTAAGGGTCCCAGACCTTGATGGAGGAGGAGGGCCCAAGTCTGGGGGTGCCGAATGAGGAGAGCTGAGGGGAGAGTGGCGATGCTGAGGCGTGGTAGGTTAACATCTCCGGCTCTTGTTCAAGAACCTTCTTCACCAAACTGTTATCATCATTCAATTCTCTTGTCTCGACATTTTCATCAGCATCATCATCATCATCTTCTTCTTGGACTACTTGTGCGGACTGATTCGCACCCATTACAGAAAGAATACACACTCTATCTATCTATTATTATATTTATGTAGGGAGGAGATCGATCGATCGATCTCAACAATCTAAATAAATTTACAATCTTCACTCTTCAGATTAGAAAATTGATATTGCATTGAAGGAAATGGTTTGTAACTAGGATAATCATAATTGTGCAAAATTGAAGCTTTAGATTGAAAATTGGATAATAATTACTTACTATTGGCTCAACCAAATCGATCCGAAGAGGAGGATGGAGATGGATATTGGATAATTCAACATACATACTATTGGGAAGTAGTAGTAGATCTCATCTCATCTCTCTGTGGATTTGGGGACCAAATCCAATCAAAAGTCAAAACTGAAAAAAGATTCCCTCCATTTTGCTGTAACTGGTGATCCGTACAAATCAACTAAAAACTACATTACCAATACTCATTCCACATTATGAATTTTCCCTTCCCACTTGGATTAACCAGCTAGTTCGTTACTCTTCTTTAATTTTTATTAATTATTCAACGGTGGCGTTGAGTACTGACGTGGTTGAATTGATTAAAAATTGGAATTATTGGGTGGTAATTTACTAAATTCCACGTAAGTGAAGCGCCTAACTTATCCAATTTGGTGTAATCCTGAGAAGCACATTGATTACGTCATGATAATGTTACGTTTAAAATTGAAATGTGGGCCCGGCTTTGTTTTCGGTTAAAATAAAATAGAAACAGTGTTTTGGTTGTCTAAGTGTTTTAAAAAAAGTTGAAAACACACGTGGAAACGATATTTTATTGTGAAAATATCGAGTCGTGTTGTGTTACTGTTATGGTTTTGGGGCAGAACAATTGTTAAAATAAGAAAAAATAATTTTTTGGTATTTTGGTTTTTGGTTACTATTCATGAAGTGTTTTAGTACTATGTAAAATAAAATAAGGTTGCATCAAAAATGTTTTTGTTGCCAAAATTGACATTATAGCAACTAAAAAATAAAAACAGTAAAAACAAAACGCATGTCAAACGGGTAAATAAATGTGAGAGTTTTCTTCAAATTTTTGCTTCTGACTGTAATCCCTTCCTCTATTACTATCTTTGATATATTTTCCATTGTGTTGAGTTGTTGAAGAGCATGACTCAGTTTATTTTCTCTTTGTCTCGACATAAAATATTTGTCTCAAATTTATGAATTGAATTTGTAGTATTATGATTAGAAAAATGCTAAAACCCCAGAGCTTAGTAAGGGAAGGGAGTGGGGGATTAAATTGAAGAAGAGAGTTTTAATGTAAGTATTTAAAATTATAAATGATCCTTCTTGTAAATGTCACTTGACCAATATATTACATTCATATGTAATTTAGCACAAATGAAGACTGCTATAGTATTAGATGAGTGCTTGATCTTTAGCACAAATGAAGTATGTATGTACAGTTTTAGTTGGGTCCAAAGAGTATAAGGACCAAACAAGCCCAAGCTATAGGAATTACAAAACTAACCTAAGGCCAAGCCCAAAAAGCAGTCACCAAAAATTCTGGCGCCCAAAACAAGCCAACTAACCGTTGGGATTGACGTGCAAGCCAAACTAACTTGATTTTGTAAATGCAGAAATGTTTTAGAACTATGTGAGTTGCCGGTGTGATGTGAAAGATATTATCATGCTCTCCAATTGAATTCAACTATATCGCCAGTTCTTTGCACAGAACAGGAGTGAAAGGTGTATTGGGTTTTGATTTATCTGTCTCGTTTTTGGGTTTGTACCTTTTTGGCCTTTAGGCCCACCATGTACATAATATTTACAACCATACATTTGATTTGCTAAAAAGAAAGAGGAGAGCAAATATTTACAAGTTCTACAAAACATTTCAACGGCTATAGCTTAATTAAACAAGAGGATGATCACTTGTTAAAAAGGAAGAGAAGAGCAAAGATGGTAACAATAAGGTAACAAAAGATATATATATATATATATATATATATAACAAAATCGACTAATTTTTAATGTTGCAGATCTTGCAGAAAAATTCAAAGGCCATTGATTGGGTAGATCGAGTCCATCAATTCATATAAGGATTTGATATGCATTGTAGTAAAGGAATTTTTTGCGGTATAAAGTTCCCCATCAACAAACACATCGGTAAACAGTGGTGAGGGACTATAAATAAACCATGTACAAGTCAAAACCAAATTATACTGATTCTAGCTCTGTCAATCCGAGTTAACTATCAAAATTGATGTCTAAAAGATGAAGCAAAAAATTGCTTCTCACTACAACTTTAAGTGAAGCTGCAAGAAGACATGAAAACTGACCCCACGAGGAAGCTTGAAATTGAGCAAATTCCGAATTCAAGTTGGGATAGTTATTCCCAGCAGTTAGAAGACAGTTAGTACGTCCACTAGCGTTATTAGTGATGATGCTTTTGACATATATAAAAGATAAATATGTTGGGCCCTTAAATGAAGGAATAGAAAAACACATTTGCAGTGAATTTGGAGTAAATGCAATTGAGCATTTGTAATACCCGATATTGTAAAAAGGATTTCTTAATTAAATTAATTTATATTATATTATGATTATTATTTTTAAGTGATTTGTTTTAGTTAATTAGGTGCTTGATAGTTGTGAATTTGTTTTATTTAATTAAGTGCGTAGGTAAATTGTATTATTTTGATTAAATTATATATCTTGTAATTTTATTTGTTAAATTTATACGGTGTTTGATTTGTGGAATGCTAGTTAGTGAAGTGTTTATTTGATTTGCGTGATTTTGTGTTGGTGTACCTTTATTGTTAATTATTGGTAGCTATTAAATTTAATTTCATTATTTTAGGTATTTAAGTTATTTGTATTGGGATTAAAGGAAGTTGGACCAACGGATGTGGTATTGGGCTTGAAGGAAGCCTTGTTGGGTTAATTGGTAAAGGCCCGTGGTTGTGAGGATATTTAATAATTATCTTTGCATAATTATACCTATATAATTACATGTGTATATTAATTCATTATTAAATCATGTGGAGGGGTATATATGTCAATATAATTATATATTGATATATATAGGTATATATAATTTATTTAACTAATGGTTATATATGGAAGGTAATATATATATGTTTATAGTAAAATATATGTATGTATATATATTATTTAAAAGATAAATATTATTTATTTTATATGATAATCCTAATGGGAAAAGGATTTAGTTTTTGTATGTATATAAATAGACACATAAGACTCTAGGGTTAGGAGTTTTTCCACGTTAGAAAAATAAGAGAATTAGAGAGAGAAGAAGAAGGGCTAACGAAGAGGAGGCCGGATCAAAGAACGTAAGAGGAGACCGGATTTGGAAAGGAAAAGGCGAGTTCTTCTCTACTTCTCCTCTTAGAACTCATAAGCTTATCACCTTAATTATCGAAATTTTAATTTTAACTTATTAAATCAAATTGTTAATCAGTGTAGATCAGCATGTTTATTCTTTACAAAATTATAAATTTAAGCATGTGAATATATGTATGAATTGTTCTGAATATTTAAATATTGTATGTGGGGTTAGGTTAATTAAATTTTATTTCTGAAATTTTTTATAGATTGCTTTAACCTTGTGTGGTATGATGAATTAAATTAAATAGATCTTAATTTAATTATATATGTTTAATTATGCCCAAAATAATAAATAAAGCTTTTGGGATTTTTTTAGGATTTTCTGGAAATTTTCTAGAATTAATTTATATTTTGAATGTTATTTTAGAAATTGTTTTATTATATACTGTTATATATATATAAATATTTGTAGTATAAACAACATACTGGGGTTGGATTTGCAAATCGGTGCATCATCAAAGGCGTAAAATCCAGTGTGTTGCGGTCCATGGTAGTATGGTGAGCCGCAGATCAGCACCATGGATGCTGCTCGATCTAAGGAAGATGAATCCAGTGTGTACGGCATATTATAAGGTTGTGTGAAAACTAATCCAGTGGCTGAGAAGAGTTGATGGAAGGGCGGTTGATTCAGTGCTTCGCGGCACATGATGGGCTGGTACACGTTAGCATCTGGACCATAGATATGGTCCAGCCAACTAAAAATGATCTGGTGCGAGCAAGTGCACCAGAACGCAGAAGGGCAACCAATAGGGACAAGCCACACACGTGCTGAGAGTGTAACAGGCGCGTGAGGGCGCGTGCAGGCACGTGGACGCGCCTGCCGGTAAGGGGAAGCGCGTGGAGGCGCGTGGGAGTAGTCTAGGGCTATGTGGCGGCGCGTGAAGGTGCGTGGGGATGCGTGTGAGGTCCTGGAAAGTTGCTTGAGACTCCGGTGAAGTTCCAGTATTTATCTTAAGCTTGTTAGGGTTAAAATTAATCATTAGAGGGTGTGTTCTTGATATTTTGAGAGCCTCAGAGTGTTACTAAGATACCTAGTAGCATTTAGTGGTATAAATATAATTAATTAAATATTTTTGCAATGAAAGGAGGTGTATATATGTGTATATATATGTAGATATGATTTTAAATAGTCAACGATTGGTATGGAATGTATGATACACACATATATATATATTACAAAATATATGTGTATATATATATTATTTAAGATTATTAAATATTATAAATCTTGTTTGGTATGACTTGATTCGTGTATGGTATGGTTGATTTAAAATCGTAATAGATACACGGTTATTAAATTAAGGACATGCTTATTATATGCATGTGAAGTCTAGTATAATTATACCTAGAGTTAAGTTTAAAATTAATACATGGTTGAATTGTAGGCATGGATGAGTTGCCAAAGGCTTTGATATACTGTCTTATTGGTTATGGATAAATTTCATATATGGGAAGCATGGTTGAATTGCTAATTAATTGTAAAAGTAAATATATTGAAGGAAGCATGGTTGAATTGCTAGTATATAAATAAATATATTTATAAATGGTATGGTTGATTTGCCGGTGCATATTTAAATTGCTATATGTGTAGATGACTAAATTACTGTTTAGGATGGAGTTAAGGTGAGTGGGGTTTACTTTATGAGAAAATTATAAAAGGGGGGGCTTGGTCTAGGTATGACTAATAATTAATTATTGGTGAGTGGTTTTGACAATTTAATGCCCTGTTAAGCTTAATTAGGGATGGTTTTGGTAAAGATGATCTGTTTATTGGTTTTCAGAGGCTTGGTAGAGAGAACTTGCTCGTAGGGTTTAACCCGCGATTTATTTTTCAGGTTGTAGAAGGTCAAGTCTCAAGGTTGAGGATCCGCAGCTGGAGGACTTATCCATTCCTTCTATTTACTTAAAAGTAGGATATTAATTTTGTTTCAGTTGATATTAGTACTTAATTGGTTGAAAGTCTACATAGTAACTTTTGGTTAAGGGGTCCTTGAGTTACGGGATTCCCGAGTTGTAACCATTTGGAAGTTATTAATGGATTTACTATTAATTGGATTTCTTCAGCGTTTTATTTTATTCTTTATTTCATTTTGTAATCCGTGCTTGTTTAAATACTTTAATTGGTTTGATATCCCCTGATTTTGTGCGCGGACTTGATCAACCCGTGTTCCGAAATTAGGGGGTATTACAGCATTCCAGATCACATTCATTCAAATAATAATTCTGATGGAAAAAACTAGTTTTCTTCTTTTAAATGAAATAATCTTCTGAGATTAATTTTATGAACAAGAAGAATCTAGTAAAGAATGCCGACTTTAATAACATTCTCTAGTTTTGCATCAGAAGCGACACAAGCTCCTCTCAGGTCCTTTTCCATGTTAACGGAAAGAATAAGGCTTGTTCGAGTCTCAAATAATTGCTCGCACGAAGAATTAAACTTAAAACCTAAAACTTCATGAGGTTCAGGGCCAAGTCTTTTTCGCTAGGCCAATCTATTTCGATTAAAATGCTTTTGTTTACTGTACACATATAAGAAAATTATTATAAAAAAAAAAACTAAAAATTCTGAAAAATGAACATAAAGTAGAATACAATGTCAATCTAGCTAGATATCATATATAAAGATTCATCGATATATAGAAAACTAAAAAGAGTATAGTTGCATCCAAATACTGTAGGTAAACAACTACTAAAAAAAAAAAAAAAAAACTACAGCAGCGGAATGACAATAGGTCGAAATCGAGATATGATCAGTACACTGATCTCATTCCTAGGAGCCTTTTTAACATTAATTCTGTATTGTAAATAAATATGTGAACCCATACATGCAATATATATATATATATATATATATATATATATATATATATATATATATATATGGGTCGAGTGTACAAAACATCATTGAAGTATATTTACAGTGCACATCACACCTCTCGCATGCAAAAAACGCCTCTCAAGTTTTAATTTGGTGTAATTAGGTTCCTTAACATATTTAAAATTCTAATTGACCAAATTACCCTTATTGAATAATTTTATAAAATATATAAAAATATATTTTTTTTGTAAAAAGACAAAAAAGGACATTGGGTTTTCTTATCGTATCATTTTCTGTTCGCCCAAATCAACAATCCTTTGCCGTAGATCACCCCATTAATTCCGCCACTCACCCACAAACTCAAACTCGCTCTTCCACACGTACCGACCTTGGCTGTCCTGGAGGTTTCACCGCCACGAGCCGTCGTAGTAGTCGCCGTTGGTGTACCACTGGCAGTACTCGTGCTTCCGATCCGCTGACTAGTACCCACGGTAGGTGTTCTCGTCGGAGCTAATAAAGGTCTCGAACCCCTCCATCCGATCCGACTTGAACTCGCCCTTGTACGTCGCCCCCAATAGCCACGAGAACTTCCCTTTCTCGAAGGCCTTCCACTCCCCCTAGTACATACACCCATCGGTCCATAAATACTTCCCCGATTCGTGAGGCACGTTTCCCAAGACCCTCATGTGTATAGATCCTCGTTCGAAAGGAATTTCTCATCGGCGGTCCTGGCGTTAGATGTGGTGGAGATGGTGGGTGTCACCTGGCGGGTAGTCGCTTGGTAACGGTGGCTATGGTTGATGGGTGCAACTAGTGAGACCACCACCTATTTGTGTCTCTACAGCTTTCGATTTCTTCTTCTTGGCGATGTTAGTGGTTCCATCATTGGGACAGGCTAAGCATACTTAAAGAATGGTCCGAAAGAGGAGGGGTACAATACACACGAAAAAGTTTTGGTGCAACATCATTCTTACACAAACAAAGACGAAATAAAAAATCTAGTCAATAATCTGATCATTTCTAGAAAAGCTTGCTCACTCGCTTCTAATATTTCGTTGAATCTTAATCCATTGTTACTCATTTTTATTGATACGATTTTTTTTTTTTTTTTTTTTTCGAGATGGGATTATTGTCCTCTGACATTGATACCTCGCTTCCCGCAATACCTCTACGGGCAAGAAGTCAAGTTTGATGGGTTTGTTAAAGTAAGAATCAAAGAAATTTTAGCAATGATCGAACACTGAAATTTCTGGTGTGAAGCAGAACGGACTGAAATTTCCGACATGAAGCGGAACGAACGGCATAGGATGATTGCAGTGGAGAGGATGACTGTATGGGCATTTTGGGAAGAATAAAAGGACAAAATGAGTATTACAGCACTAATTTATGTCAGATTTTTGATAGATGGGTAATTTTTCACAATATCAAAAGATTAGAGATATTTATTACATACTTTTTTAAATAAGGGATAAAAATATACTTAAGGAGTGCCTTTTCACTTACCCCCCCCCCCCCCCCCCCCCCAAAAAACACACACACACACACACATAACGTCCTTCTTCCATTTGGCCTTATTGATTCGATAATCCACCACCACGTACGTAATACGTATTGGAAATGAATTAATTAGTTGATGATCTATTCTAATTATTAATTAATCTACCACTTATTATTATTGATTGGATATGTCGAAGCAAGAATGTGGATCCACATGGGATTGACGGAACAACGACTTGCACTCACGCTCTAACACGTACTAACACCAATTCAACCCGTCATAACTTACTTGGATTTTTATATACTATTATATGTATATAAATAAATGTTCATAATCTCAAAATTATTTTTTTTGGTTCACAAAATCGGATTTTGTTAACTGATCGATAATCACTTTCTTTTTGTAAATGTTGGTTGAATAGCAATATTACTGTACAGTACTTTTACACTTAATGATCACATTAATTAGTGCAATGCAGGACTTGTTTAATGATAATCGTTTAAATTTATTATGACTATAATACTATACTAGATAATTAATTAGATTTAATTAACAAAGTAAGACAACAAACTGTCCAGCTTGTGGGTATCACAATGATCAAGTTTGTCTAAGGGTTGTCTCCACAATCTCAGTTAAGATAACGACCTTGTTATTTTAGTGATCTGTTTATGTGCTTTTTGCACTTTCTTAGTTAAGACTTGTGCATTCTATATTAATTAATACAATACTTAGGAGTATAATTTTGTTAATTAATTTGAATTTCTTACATATATCTAGGTTTGTTAGGTAAGTTGCCGTTGACACCAGAAACCTCACACCACATGCACATTGGGATGGGACCCTACCACCATCACAACCCTGCTCACTTTACTTTATAACCACCCATTCACGTATGTTCTTAATTTAGATTAGTATATATATAGTGATGTTTAGTGGTAGAGATTAGCAGCGAATTGAAATTAAGATCATGTCTGGAAAAGATGAAGTCTATGACCGCGCCCGCCTATAATAAATTGGTCTAACCATATAGGTCTGTTAATTTACTTGGTGATATATAATTGGCATCATTGGCAAAGGAGATGTATCTGCCACCTTTTAAATCTCAAGATTGTTGTGTCATCCCAAAATCTGATCTGAAGTGTTTATACATAATAATAATAATAATAATAATAATAATATGGATTTCGAGAAATCAATTGATCTCCACATTTACTATACTATAAAACATGAGAGTCAATTAAGTTAAAAAAAAAAAAAGGATTGCTCAAGTTTAAGTTCAACAGTCAGAGCATCTTTAATCTATATGTCAAATTTTAGGTATTGCTTTTAATGGATAATTATGACATGAAAAACTCCTTCAACTAATATATCAAATTTTTACTTGGTATTTGGTATAATATCAAATATGTGAAATTTGAATTATTTCTATTATTTTAATATATGAATCCAATATATTATTAAAACTTACATGAATATATGTCAAAATATTAATAAATTTGACATATCACGTGGAGTTCTTATATATGGATATGTAAATTTTTTATATGTCAATTTGTCACATCATACCTAAAATAAATTTAACATATAGAACTGGTAAAAATGCAACAAAATCCCTTAAATTTTACCAAGTGAACAATAACTCTTGTGATTTAAAAGTGAGCAAATCAAGGATATGGATTCTCTAAGTTAAAAATTCTCTAAGTTATTCATAAGTTAAATTTCATACGAAATGGCACTTAACGTTAAAAACTTATCTACTGTTGGTATTAAACCACGTCAACTAATTTAAAGAAACTTTGAAAACTAAACCGTTTTAAAATAAGGAAAACTTACCAAAATTTAAAAACTGTACCGATTTGAATTAAGGAAAATTCACCATACTCTAATGACGTTTAACATCGTTATCTCTCCCTTTATCTTTTCCAAAAAAAAGATCCTCCCTCTCTCTCCTCTTTATTCTTTGCCACTTTTTTGGCGTTAAAAGCTTTGGAAATATTTCGTGCAAAAAATGAATGTTCATTGCCACTTTTTTTATGGAAATATTTTGCGCCAAAAATGAATGTTTTTTGCCACGTTTTTTTCTAAATTACAAAATTACATGCCTATGGTTGAGATGAATTTTACTTTAGCGGATCCATTACCTTTTTTAAATGATAAAAAAAAAAATCTAAAATCTAAAAATTTCGTGCAAACAATCCTTTGGAACGTGGTTGTGTAAGTACCAATTAGGAAAAAAAATCTAAAATTTGTTACTATTTAAAAGAGAATCAGACACTTGACTTGTTTCAGATATTAATAAAGAGGAGAGGAGAGGGAGGGAGGATCTTTTCTGAAAAAGATCAGCGAGAGATAACAATGTTAAACGTCGTTAGAGTATGATGAATTTTTCTTAATTCAAAACAGTACTATTTTTAAACTTTGGTAAATTTTCCTTATTTCAAAACGGTATAGTTTTCAAAGTTTTTTTAAATTAATTGACGTGTTTTAAAGCAAGTAGTAGATAAATTTTTAATATTACGTGTCATTCCGTAAGAAATTCAACTTACAATAACTTAGAGGATCCAAGTCTGCAAATCAGTCTCTATAGTTTCAAAAGTGAACAAATTGCCCTCCTACATTTTACCTCTGGCCACTTTCTGTTGGATGTCATTATACATTTACCAAACTATCCCCTATAATTAACTTTTTTTTCTTTTTTTTTTTTTTAAATATAGAAAAATATAAAAGGCAAAATATCTCAAATTCATCTAAAATAAACTAATACATTAAATTGACCAAGTGTAACTTCTCATTTGGGCCTCCGCATGGATTATGTGAACCCAGTTTTCCTGCTCTTTCTTTCCCAACATGTGTTTCACTTTTTTCTCATCTGTATATACATATATTTTTAATTGTGATGCTTTCTCATTTCTATTCATGGTCGGGTTCAGTAGAGAACAAACAGAGTGAAGCATACATAGGTTCTTGTATGTGGACTATGTACTAATAATGTATACATGTAATGTTTTGACAAGTTTATATCACAAGGGCATGTTCATCATGAGATCAACTCTCTTCAACTATCAATTTTCGAAAAAAACCTCTCTTCAACTATTGCATTGATAAATATTTAATGGTTATGGATGCACTTTTAAATTGAGAGTACCGTAATGATAACCAAACTAATTAGCAGGTAATAGAAGAAACAAGTGAAAGAAATGCATATAAACATATACATATATATATTTGATTGTATATACAACTTACCATAATAAATAAATAAATATATTTATTTATTTAAATATTTAAATCAAATTACCTTAGAGCGCATATGCAAATTAAAAGTAGAGAGCAAAAATGGGTTTGATTGGAACAAACGAATACAAAATATTTTTATAGGAAGAGGGGTATAACGGTCATATTAAAGGGTACTTTCAGTATTAATAAATAAAAAAATCAATAATCTGCATCACAATATTATGAACAAAAAATGGTTAGAGGTGAAATGCATGGGGACAATATGCTCACTTTTAAATTATAAAAAATATTTTGCTTACTTGGTGAAACCAAAATTTTATTTTACTATTATTATTTTATTTCAACTTTTGCCTATAAAATTTGAAGATCTCACATGAAGAAGATGTTTTTAGCAGTCCCCGGGGGCGTAGCAGCGATGGTAGGAGCTCGGCGCTTGCACTCCACAGGCCAATGTTCGAACCTCCCGGGACTGTGCTACATTACCTCCAGTTTAGCGCCATGGAGTGGGGTCCCCAAGGGGCCTAGTTTCAGGGAGTTTTGGGTCATCAAAAAAAAAAAAAAAAAGAAGAAGAAGAAGAAGAAGAAGATGTTTTTAGCAGCTAACTAAAATTAAGCTTCATATGTGTCTTTTATCAAATAATTTATCTTCAAAGATCGAGTTCCTAACTTGGTCATAATTATACTTTCCTTAATTTGTTGCGTTTAGCTTTCCCAGCACCGTGACCTTAGCAACCGATGATGCATCTATTACATATATATTAAAAGAATAATATATGGCTCCAATTCAGGTTAGATAAACTTTATTCAACTTATTAATGTAGCTCAATAAAATTGTCACAAGCGTTACAATTAAATATAAAATTAAATTGAATATTACCTAACTTTTACTTTTAGACACTTATTTTAAATTTATTGGACCACGTTAACAAGTTGGATGAAATTTATACAATTCGGACTCAAATATTGTTCTTATTACAACATAAATATTTTAAATTAATTAATCCATATATGGTTCCAATTCAGGTTAGATGAACTTTATATAAAATTAAATTGGATATTACCTAACTTTTACTTTTAGACACTTATTTTAAATTTATTGAACCACGTTAACAAGTTGGATGAAATTTATACAATTCGGACTCAAATATTGTTCTTATTACAACATAAATATTTTAAATTAATTAATCCATATATGGTTCCAATTCAGGTTAGATGAACTTTATCCAACTTACTAATGTGGCCCAATAAAATTGTCACAAGCGTTACAATTAAATATAAAATTAAATTGGACAGTGCTTAACTATTACTTTTAGACACTTATTTTAAATTTATTAGACCACGTTAACAAGTTGAATTAAATTTATACAATTTGAATTGGACTCAAATATTGTTCTTTTTACAACACAGGTACATTGACTATTGGGCCGGTGGCCACTAATTTTGCGGTAAATAAAATATTTAATGTCAAATTAATTAATCCATATATAGGAGTAAGTTGAGTAACTCACTAATGAATCATGTACAGTTCAATATTGCAGTTAAGAAAATTATAGTTGAATTTTATTTTATTTTTTCCGGAAGGATAGTTGACTTTTTTTGGAAGGGAAATCAATCATGTACAGTTCTATATTGTAGTTAAAGAATATTATAGTTGACTTTTTTTTTTTTTTTTTTTGGGAAGGATAGTTCACGTTTTTTTGGCAAGGGAAATCAAATTGTCCTTGCAACTTGGGGCTTATTTGGTACATGTTTGTTTTTGTATTTTTATTTTAATTCCACTAAATAAATTTTTTGTTTATAGAGTATTTTGAAGTTTAAATAGTAACGGAATCATGTTTGGTATCGCCAATTTGTTATAAAATTTTTAAAAGCAAAAATTTGAAAACATATTTAGTGAAAAAATGTTGCAAGTTTAAAAAATATATATTTAAAGGTTTTTTATAAAAAATTTTATTATTCATCGCTATAGTACTAAAACAAGTAAAAATACCAAATTGGTGTTTCAATTTTTAGTCACTATTCACGAAACATGATTTGCTTCGTATGCGTTTTGTTTTTGATTTTTTTGTTTTTTTGTTTTTGCCGAGTTTTGTAGCGGTGAATAGTAGAAAAAACAAATTTGGTAAACACATGTTTTGTTTTGCACAGTGTTGAAACGTTTGGTAAATAGTGTCCAAATATTGAAACACCCTTTTTACATGTTTCAGCACTGTAACAATGGGGGTAATGTAACAATGAACAGTAAAAAGAAAAATTAAAAATCTCATATTCTTAAATTAACCATTATATTTTTCAAGCATGTAATATTTTTTTTACCAAACATATTTTTATATTTTTGTTTCAAAAAATCTTATAACAAATGAACATTATTAAATGTACTTGCATTATTATTCAAATAACTCTAAAACAAAATATTTGTTTTGTTTCAAATTAAAACGAAATTCTAAAAACAAAACTTAGAATCGATCGTGTGGACACGTACATTTAAGAGTCTCCTCCATCTCTCCATCAAGCACCATATAGATCGAAATTAACTCCCTCCAATAAATATGACTTGACTCTCTACTTAATTAACACACTTTGTCTCTCTAGAAAAGGAAAATGGAAAAGATATCTGTATTTTCCTCTCTCTTCATTAGTCAGTAGAAGCTTTTTACCATTTTTTTTTTCGTTTAAATATTAATGTGATGGTGATGAGATTCAGTAGTGGCTCAAATTCATGACATAAATGTTCATGAGACCAATATAGAGGTTTTTCGAATTGTAATATATGGAGGTATTTTTAATTTCCATTTCTTTATATTAAAAGTAATAATTATCTGCAAAGCATCTCAATAGAAAAAAAGAAAAAAAAATCCTTTTAAGAAATAAAGAAGAATTAAAGAAGCTTCGTAAAAGAAGAAAATGTGTAGTAGTTAAATACGTAGTATATAAGAAAGAGGTCCTAATCTTTCCAAGAAAAAATGTTCGGTGTTTTGCTTGGTTTTGTCTTTTATTAGAACAAATAAACAAATGAGAATGAAATGGATAGTGTAGTGGGCCGGCAAAGTCATTAAAAATTTGCATGTTACTCTATAAATCATGAAAATATTATAGTACGTGGTATGGTATGATGTGTAGAGTACATGTTATTCTTAATTTAGAAAAAGAAAACTCAAACGATGAGGCATTTTTTAATTTACTTACGAGTGGGCCCACAAGATTGTTTAGTAGGGGTAGTGGGACCAGGGTTTCTGAGTGTTATTAATTTACGCTCCGTTCCGTTGGAGCTTGCTTACCTGTTACCAATACAGGCAGAAGTCGTCATTAAATAGGATGGGGTCCTACCAACAGAGAGAAGCCAGCTAGCTCACTCGCATGGATCGAGTCCGACTCCGTAATCAATACAGGCACAGGCCACTTTTAATTTCTCTACCTCTTCCAATCAATTTTGTAATTAATATTTTTCTTTCAACATTTTCCAACACCAATAACCTACGTGGTCACCATCTTTAGTAATTACTATCACCTATTTGTATAATTAATAAAGTCTGAAAATCTGAATTACATCAATCCTATGACTCATAAAAAGAGCACACCAATGTGATGTGATTTTGAATTCATTGTTAGGTGGTATCAAATTAACATTGAAGTTGTAGTATCATTTTTCATCCCTTATTTATTTATTTATTTTCTTAAGCAATAAAAATCATTACAAATTAAATTGTAGTGTGAATATTTTTTTGAAGGGATATAAATTGTTAAAGTGAGAAAGGGATAATTTGGTGTTATAATTTATGAAAGGGCCAAAAAAAAAAAAAGAAAAAGAAAAATGGTTAAAAAGAATTTAAATAATTATGCAAACTGGGTAGAAATAGTTATCTTTGTCCTTACGTACCCACCTCCACGTACATAAGTTTTTATTCCTTCACCTTGTTCATCTTGTCATAGGGAGTGCGCACATAGCTAATGAAATGGTGTAATTTACCATCATCCCTAAGCACGATAACATTAGTTAATTCTGTATGTTCCGAACACAATTACTACTGTAATATTGTTATTATATATATATATATATATATATATATATATTTGGGAAATAAGAATTTATGAAAAAAGAAAAGAAAAGAAAAGAAACAAACAAAGCTAAAAAGGCCATCGCATCAAGCAAGCCTGGCAAGCGGCAAGCCAAACAAAACTGAAGAGATTACAAACAAGTATTAGTGTTGAAAACATCAGATCTGTCAAGAAAATAAACAGCATAAGAAAGCTAGCGGAAGTTGAAAGCCGGACAAAGCTATCGAACCACAACACCAAGACAACTGAAAAGGCCAAACCACCCAAATGTCATTGCCAACACCCAGCTGAAAGCAGCTGAAGCAGGCATAACATATACTACTATTTTTTATTTTTTATAATATTAAATTACTCCACTAGGTAGATACCTCTATTCGTATTTAAAAGCTTGACCTTCCCACTGCTCTAAATTAAACTTCAATCCTACTCTGCCACTCCATCTCTCCTCTTCTCGCCAGCCAATCCCTCTCTCTCTCTCTCTCTCTATATATATATATATATATAATATGTATATATACATGTAATGTTACAGCAGGAACTTGCGGTATATACTATAAGTAATTGCGCGCGGTAGTCTGAGATCCATCGGAGCTTGACATCTTTTGCCAACCACAATGCTCAGATTACTAAACAGGTCTCTACATCTCATCCCTTTAGCTTCTGAATATATATATATATATATCTCTAAATTGAACCGTGTTGTTTTGATTATGCAGAGAATTTAAGATGATCTCTGATGAATTGTGGTGTAAGGGCTTGAGATATTATTCTTCGAGCACTGGGGCTAGAAGGTACGGTTTCGAATTTCGATCATCAACCCTACCTAGCCTATTGATTCCAATCAACTCATTATTTAATTTACTACTCCACTTAATTGGTACTACTACTACTGCTATATATGCTTTTCACACCTACAATATATAGCTGCTCTCTAATCTCATACATGGGACGGAGACACCCATTAATCCACATTTATATATGTATTCATGATTAGCCGGCGCTTAGCAACTTGAAAACATATAAACCCCACATTTCTTTCTTTAATTTGTGGTTGCCTATACCACTTAACACATCCATCATGTTCTGTGATTTACTTAAATAGCTTCGTTTTCTGATCAGTTTAGAATATTAGATTGATTTTCTTCGATTGATACTAGCTACTCTTAGAGTAACCGTAGTATTCCCTCTGCTCCTGCTTTTACTTTCAACCATGTTTATTTTTTATTTTTTTTTCCTGCTTAATTTGGCATTTCTGTGTAAAATTTGTGTTTGTATACATATTATATAGGTTTCTTATTCACTAAAAAGTGAAAATTCTCATGCTGCCTGAAACAATAAAAGTGGAGGAGCTTGCTTATGGACTCGATCAATCCAAATACATCCAGTTAGTTAATCTAAAACAATCTTTATACATCCGGTAGCTAGTAATAGTATGGCCGATCATTTGAGATATATATATATATATATATATATAGTTTTAGTGGCTTGTTATATAGGAGTAGGTTATAGCTAATAGCTTAATTCTCGTATGCGAATTGAATCAATCACTTTGTTATCTCTTACATCAAAAGACCAATCACCACATAATCTCTTCTTTTAGCATACTTCCTCTTAAATGGATGCAGTAAATGAGTGGTTTGAATCAGATTTTGTATATATATATATATATATGTAGCTGGAAATTACACTCTTCCTCTAACATTTCTTATAATAAAAATCCGGTGCCTGCCTTCAATTTATTTTAGTAGTTTTTGTGAATAATATATGGACAACAAGTTGTAGTAAATTTGCATGTTCTAATACCTTAAATTCAGCACATCATCATTTCTTGGCCGACTATGAAATGGATTGTCTCGTTACAATTTGGTTGGTTGGATAGAAGAGCCGCCGGAGTAGGAAGAAATTAATGATTAATAAAACAACAAAACGTGCTTTATT
Organism: Cornus florida; assembly: GCF_030987335.1. Taxonomy (NCBI): domain Eukaryota; kingdom Viridiplantae; phylum Streptophyta; class Magnoliopsida; order Cornales; family Cornaceae; genus Cornus; species Cornus florida. The sequence continues at coordinate 388,252 of NW_026775577.1, read as the reverse complement.
TTTTTTATCCTGAGGGAATATTTATGCATATATCATTGTACTGTGGCACATGCAACTCGAAATCTGCCACTTTTTATGGGGTTGAATTCAATATTGTGAGAATGAAACAGATCACCAACCTCTCTGCTCTCATTTTCGTCTCATCTTTAAAGAAACTGTCTGAAGCTTATCCCTTTTCACATTCTCATACGCATATGCATATACCTTTTTTGTGGCTGTCTTGCGCGCAATGATGGATTGATTGATTGATTGGTATCAAACGTTAGCTATCATGGACATTCGTTTCTTTCTCAATTTTATGTCGCAGTCTCATCCATAACAATAGTAGTAGTATTATTGAGCTAGTAGTGTTGATAAATTATTTGATTTGAATGACACTATGTGTTGGCAGCAGCAGGCTAGAAGGTAAGGTGGCCCTAATCACAGGGGGTGCAAGTGGGCTTGGTAAGGCAACGGCGTCCGAGTTCATCCAACATGGAGCCCAAGTGGTCATTGCTGACATTGATAGCCAATTGGGCCCTCAAGTCGCTCAAAGTATGGGCCCTAAAGGCCACTTCGTCCACTGTGATGTGGCCATTGAGTCTCAAGTAGCAGAAGCTGTGGACATCACTGTAGCCCGTTATGGCAAACTTGATGTGATGTACAATAATGCGGGAATAATAGGGCCAATATTCCCACCGAGCATCGCGGATCTGGACCTGGATGAGTTCGACAGAGTCATGCGGATCAACATTCGGGGGTTGATCGCGGGTATAAAGCATGCGGCCCGAGTGATGATCCCTGTGGGCACAGGCTCAATACTCTGCACGGCTAGCATAAGTGGGCTCATGGGTGGGCTTGGTCCGTATCCGTATTCCATCTCAAAATTTACAATACCAGGGATTGTGAGGTTCGTGGCCAGCGAGCTGTGTGGAAAAGGGGTGAGGATCAACTGCATTTCACCGTGTCCGATTCCGACACCGCTGGTATTGGGCCAGTTTGGCCAGTTCTACCGAGGAGTTGGGAAAGAGGAGATAATGAAAATGGTGAATGGGTTGGGAGAGCTAAAGGGGGCCAAGTGTGAAGAAATAGATGTGGCCAGGGCTGCCCTGTATTTGGCTTCGGATGAAGCGAAGTACGTAACGGGCCATAACCTTGTTGTGGATGGAGGATTCACTTGCTTCAAAAATCTCGACCTCCCCACTCCACAACCTTAATTCTATCCAAATGTCTTCTTGTACATCATCATCTGTTATGCTGCTGATTTAATTAACGCGTCCTCTGTTTGTTTCTCATTCACTATCATTTTTTCCCCTCATTTTATTCATTTATTTTATTTCTAGTTTAAAACAAAGAAAGAGGGTCTATGTTAACTTTCACTCTGTCCTCAATGTGAGTGAGTTAAGTCAATGATGACATTGCTTTAGAGATTTAAGTATTCATTTACACCAAAAAAAAAAAAAAAAAAACCAAATTTATAGAATATATAAACTCCTTTTTGACTGATTCAAAATATTTTTACCACGAGATTACTTTATCATATATGTTTGAAAAAATGTCCTCCAATATTGGTTAGAAGCACTGTTGAAAAGTTTATGAGGGATCATTAATTCAGAAAAAAATTGTTATTTAATGTATGTAATAGACGTGGATAATGGTGTATGTGATATTCAAGTGGACATATTGCAAATTGGGTATCAACCTCTTATTTTATTTCAACATTTAAAACAAAGGAATGTCCATCACAGAGTTGACATTGATGATTGGGCGAGGGAATTGATGCATGATGGTTAGTGGGGGATTGCGACTATTGAAGTAATGAGTGAGAGAGATGGTAACAGAGTAATTAGAAAAACTAAATTAAAATGGTTGAGTGGTGGTGATGAGAGAGCCATCTTAATTAATAATAATTTCTTTTTTTACTACGGATATTATTATTATTATTATTATAGAAGGGGGAAGAGAGAATTTTGTGTTGTTGAATTGTAAACCCATGTATATATATATATATATATATAGCATTATGAGTGTACGTATTGTCGGAGAAAAGAGGCAGAAGAATTAGAAAGAAAATTGGTCAGACTTGTCTGTCATATTTGCGCTTTCCCGGAAGGAGAGTGGTGATGGTGATGAAAGGCCACCTAAAATATCTCCGAAACGTTTATTAATTCATACGTACATACATAATGCCAAGTCTACGCACGCCGCGTCAGAATGTTGGACTCACAACAGCAAACAGGTCACATCACCTCAATATTCAACGCTAAAAATAAGTTTTTCAATTTTATGGCGTTGAAATTTCGCTTTACAAAGGCAGACGCATATCTAGCATAGCAATCCATGACTGAAAAAGCATATGATTCACAATTATATTATTACAAAATCAATTGTTAGATTTTGATTGGTCGGTCACCAAGTATTACTGGTATTAAAATTACACATTTCTTCTCCCTAATACCATTCATTCCAAATGAGAGGGCGGCGCCGAGTCTCTTCTGTTTCACCCAGATTTATTATTGAGCTTTTCTTCCTTCCTTCCCCCCCTCTCAAGCGGACCACTTGAGGGAGGAATCCATTGCAAACACCAAAACCCTAGACACACACATCCTTCTCTCTGTCTCAAAACCTAACTCGCATTGCCTCCTCATTCTCCTGCCCTGCCCTGTCCTGTCTCTCTCAAGGTACGTCCACTCTTTTTCATGTAGCCCATTTGCTTGCTATGGATCATATGTACCAAACCCTTTTTTTAAAATTTATTTATTTATTGAAACATTAGTCTCACATTTCCTCCTTCAGTTGAGATCAATCAAGCACAAAACCACCCTACTACTCGTAATTATACTTTTTTTTTTTTTTTTTTCAGTGTTCTTCACAATTAGAGCTATTTAGGCTTTTATGTAGTATCTCCATCTCATTTCTTTCTTCATTTCATATTTTGTTGATTTTTATACACAAAAATATTCTATTAGCTGATCAGATCTTTCAACATTTCTATTTCATCAGCAAACATTATTAGTTAATTCTCTCTGGTGGTTTTCGGAAAACACAGAGTACCTCATTTGTCGAAACAACTTGTTTACTCATCATCCATTGTGTCTTCAATTGGTATGGCCAATACAATGCATTTATGTGGTGTTAAAACTCTCTACCCTGGATTGTCAAAGAGAGCTTGGCACGGGCATCCGCTGCCGTTTTCACAGCAGCACCAGCAGCTTCATTTTGGAGTGTCTATGGCTTCGGTTTCTGAGTTATCTACAACGGTGTGGAATTCAAGTCGGAGAAGAGCTTTAACCATCAATTGTGAGAAAGCAAATATAGATGTGCTTGAACGGAATGATGCCAAGCATAAAACTTGTCACAGAGTAGCTAAAGAATTGACATGTGTGATGAAATTTGGTGGATCTTCATTAGCCTCTGCAGAGAGGATGAAAGAAGTTGCTCACCTTTTTCTCAGCTTTCCAGAAGAAACCCCAGTCATTGTTCTCTCTGCTATGGGAAAGACAACTAACCTCCTTTTGATGGTATACTCATTCATACCTCTCACTTTCTTTTGTAGGAGTGTTATTATTCCTTATCTTATTAATTGTGTTTGGTTGTTACTTCCCTCTTAACAAGTTTCTGAATCAATTTTGTTGCTTGTCTGTTAGGCTGGAGAAAAGGCAGTCAGTTGTGGCATTTCTAATGTCTCCAATATTGATGAATTCACATTTGTGAAAGAACTGCATCTCAGGTATGTGGATACCTAGAATCCATAATTGCCTTGTGTAAGTTGAATCCATTCTCATTTACCATAAATACACTCTTTTCAGAACCATTGATGAACTGGGAGTTGACAGGTCCACCATTGCATGTAAGTTCCTATTTTGCAATAACATTCCGTTATTGTATGTTGATGTGAATACTTTCGAGTTGAAGTTTCCTTATTGCTGTTTATACATTCTCTGTAAAGAATTTACTATATTATGTTCAATGCCTTCTGGTTGTTCTAACACTTGTGCAGTGTGCACTATGTATTACTTCCTCACCATTTTATGCATAAATACATAGATGGATATCAAATTTTATGACATTTGACTTGGGGTACATTTAGGTCATGTATTGTTTGATTTGCTAAAACTGAATTCCGGAAACTGTATTGGGGAAACCCCATTAATGATGTTCGCACCTCAAAAATTTGGAATTCCACTGATAACAGTTTGAAAATGTTTCATTAATGAAGTTAAAGAATTCATACTCTCTTTTTCTTCCCTTTTCGGAAGCAACTCTCCAGGATACAAGTTGATATGCCAGCCTTACTCATCATCTCTTGATGACCAAGTTCTTCAATAATATGCCTTATTATAGTACAAGTACAATGAAATATAGCTGTTGATATAGACAATAGAGGCTTTTCACATTGACAGCCCATTCTGTAAAACATACTCTCCATTTATGATTCTCTTTAAGATATCTTCTGATTTCCCTCTATTTGTTTATGGTCCATAAATTCTGTTATTTTTCATCATGTATGTTGAGCTAATATTCATGCAATCTTACTAGTGTATATTTTCACTTTCAATTCACTTTTTTTGTAAAACTATTTTGCAGTACACCTAGAAGAACTGGAGCAACTTCTGAAGGGAATTGCTGTGATGAAAGAGTTGACTCTACGCACAAAAGACTACTTAGTCTCATTCGGGGAGTGCATGTCAACAAGAATTTTTGCAGCTTATTTAAATAAAATTGGTGTTAAAGCCCGGCAAGTATGATGTTTTCTGATCATTTATATCAAGTATAGTATGCTTAGCAAGTTCGTATTCTCCATTAAGTGATAAAATAACTTAGTAATTTCTATAATGAAGAACGTGGCTAGAGATATGAATTCGGGTCTATATGTTACTTCTTGGTCAAACATCACCCGTCCTGTGATTTTAGATGTGGATTTCCCATCATTTATTTTTCTTTCATCTATTTTAATAAGACCATCATTTTCTTTTTATACTTATCCCAACTGCTGAGGAAGAGGTTTCATTGTATATAGAATTTCCAAATGGAATAAATGTTTATTCGTAAAAGGGAAAGAAATTTTCTATGAAAAGACATATATATATATATATATATATGCAGTATCATCAGCACCTCATGTTATTAATTTTGTAAGGCAAAGAACTTGCAAGTCTAGAGTTGCTTAACAGTACATCAGAAAGGCGTAAAAAACCAAAAAGAAAAAAAAGGAATATCGGATTGAAATGATTATTTGTAGAATCAGATGTTATTTGGTGGTTTCACAACTCGAAATTGTGCTTAATCTTGAAAATCTCTGTAATTAGGTTTTGCTTTATAATGTGTATCACTTCTTGTCTTCCTTGCACAGTTCAGATATATGTTTAAATTTAGTGATGTGTGTTGTGTTGTTTTAAGTCCATGTATTTTACATCTAAAAACTGCTGCTTTCAACCTATTCTCATAGTACTCTTGATAGATTATTGGTTTTATTTGTGGTTGGTTAGAAACAAGGGGATAAATGTGGTATTCTTTGTTACAGAGTTATTCTATGAAAGGCTCTGTGCAGGGAAAAAGAAAAAGAAAAAAGAAGGTAGTAACTCAGATGGGATTATGAAATAGTTGTGTTGAGCCGTCAATCATGGAGGAAGCCTATTAATTCTAGTTGATAGAAGTATGGTTGACCAATGTAATGGTTGACCAACGTAATATATAAGCTGACAGAAGTAGCCACTTGAACATATATAAATATATATTTAGCAATTTTAGCAAGATCAGATGGGAGTAAATATTTTATACTTTATACTTTCTTTTTTTATTGGTTAGGGCTTTGTAGATAATTTGAATGTCGTAAATTATACAGAATATTTATTTCCTTATGTCACATTACCTGCTGGCCATACTTTTGCTGTACTTGTAGGTGCCTTTGCTAGTACTGCTTTTGACAATGGCTGATTGTCACTGTGTATTGTTTTTGCAGTATGATGCGTTTGATATTGGTTTTATAACAACCGATGACTTTACAAATGCGGATATTTTGGAAGCAACTTATCCAGCTGTTGCAAAGAGATTACAGAGTGATTGGATGAGTGATGCTGCAGTTCCCGTTGTTACTGGCTTCCTTGGAAAGGTCTTTCTACTTGCAGTACCCTTATACTTTTTCTTTGTTAAAGGTGTCATAGTGTCTGCTCAACTTAAGTGGGATTTTCAATTTGTTGGTCTATAATAATGTGATATATTGGAATTTTGTGATTGCAGGGCTGGAGATCTTGTGCAGTGACGACATTGGGTAGGGGTGGTAGTGATTTGACAGCAACCACTATTGGTAAAGCGTTGGGGTTGCGAGAAATTCAGGTTAGTGCACACCACCACACCCTGAATGCATTATATGTTGAGATTTGTTGATAGAGCTGCACAATCATCATGAAAATGTGAACACACGGACAAATCAGAAGTATAGAGAAATTCGGTGTGTTATACTGAGGAGTTCAAAATTCTTTAAATATTTTAATAAGCTTCAAGATTATGTATATATATGAGTAACATGACTCCTATCTGATAATTCTAGGCAAAATATTTAAGAACCTTTTTCTCGATCCATTACAGGTATGGAAGGATGTTGATGGTGTTTTGGCTTGTGATCCTAACATATATCCACATGCAGAACCTGTGCCATTTCTAACATTTGAGGAGGCATCTGAACTTGCATATTTTGGTGCTCAGGTATCAAGCGATGTTGCTTTCAGAGTATAAGAACATTACACTCTTGTGTTTGATTGCTTGCACGGGTATTAATGGGCCAGGATCTGTGTTAGTTCTGGCTATGATTTTCATTTGAATATCATCTTTGTGCAAATTGTTCAACTGGCAGGATATTTGGCTGAACTTTAGCATGACTTTTTCTGAATAAATTTACCTAGTGATTGTATTTTGTTCAAATATTCATGCAAAGGAAAAAAAAAATTGAAGACACCAAATTTATGGAATTAACCAATGCCGTTTAATAACTATATTTTCAATCGTTTCATGCACGGTATCTGATTATTGGGGTTAACCATTGCTGTTTAATCAACTAGATTTTCAATTAATTCATTCACACTATCTGATTAGGAATTCCTAGAAAACTAAATTATTCCGCCCTACTTTTAGGTTTGTGGTGGGCTAAGGTTACTGAAAGCTTTTAGAAAACTAAAATGAATAAGAAAAGTTGGAAGTAGCTTCAGCATTTTATCCTTAAAAAGAGTAAAATTCAATGTTTATTTGGCATCAATTTTCCTATTAAAAAAAGTTAGATAATATTAAAATGTCCTGTTTCATCATGCCATTTAATCTGGAAACAAGTCTGCGGTAGTTCAAAACTTGAATTGGCACAATATCGCGAAGTGGCCGCCCTTGCTCAATTTGGGTCAGACCTTGATGCTGCGACTCAGGCCTTACTCAGTAGAGGTGCAAGGCTTACAGAAGTACCGAAAACCATCGAAGAAGATCTATAGAGGAAGAATCTCTCAGGTCCCTCTCTCTCGTCTCCGACACGATCTGATTCCTAGCTTGCTGGTTCGCTTACTATACCTCAAATAATGAAATTGATGGCTAGAATGACTTGCAAATTAAAAATATCTTTAGAGTTTCTGGGGACACATTGTTAACCAGATATTATCCTCCAATTGGACTTCACTGGCTTTAGTATTATGATCATCACTATTATTGTTTTCCTTTCTGCTTCTTCAGCTATCGCAATTTGCAACTAACTTCTACTTCAAATTTGGTACCAGTAACATCATCTTACTTGTCTTTATGTATAACTCAACAATACAGAGTACCAAATAAAAAAGGCAGCTGTTTCATTCCTTGATTTTAAATTTCAATTTTTGAGACTTCTTTTCTATTGGTATACACATCCAATTCCTTGACTTTAATGAAAGAAGGCAGGATCGTCTTCTGCCCAATGCGGTACCCCCCAGCAGAAGCCATTAGGGATTAAACTGTAGCCTCCAAAGAACCCATCCTCTTACCAAAATTTATTTTTCTAGTTTCAAAGCTCTTTGATCCGAATTCAAACTTAGATACAAGCTTTACATTAATCACCACAGTGGCAATATAAAAAAACAGAAATTAACATTGAATAAAAAAGATGGGAAATTTTATTTTATTTTTTTCCTGAATGGAAGATGGGAACTTTTCTTTGATAACAAACTAAATTTAGGAAATTTTGAATAATGCTGCCTACATTCAGGCTAATGGTGGAATAAGGTTCTGGAAGCCCTCAAAGTGTAGGGTTTTAAAGTTAGAGGAAAGGTCGTAGTTTTTGTAGATGGAAATGGTAGGATTGGTATCATTGGTTTTAAAAGTGATTGGTTGCAGGAATCACAGGGAAGTACTGGAAGAAACTAATCACGGTATGTGTGAATTAATCGAACGGGGAAATGCTAGAGAATGGTTTCAGGTCAATTTGAGATTAGATATGGTAGAGTTTAAGAAACCAAAAGGATCTTCAAGACAGTTATTAACAGTAATCAAGATAAAACATATGTGAAGTTTAAAAATAAACAAATAAAAGAGAATAGAAGAATAAGAATATAGAAATCAACGAATCTGTATCGCACGTCGCAATTAACTTAAAGTTAACTGTCAGATTCTCAAACTTTAATTCGATTGCACAATAGCAATGGTGTTCATCATGTGAAATTCCTGATGCGCCCCTTAGCATGTTCTGCATCTCCATCTTAATCGAAAAGTTCTAACTTTATGCAAATTGGTTCAAATTTATGATATACCTGTTTTAATTTGCCCCTATCCTCACCAGAGTGTGCAACTGATAGAGAAAAATTGGCTACTTACTGTCCCTTTCTGAGATGGTTCAAGAAGTAAGATTGGATACTTGTGTGTGTCATCATAATTATTTAGATTTTCAAAGTTCCTTCTTTTATGCTTCTTATTTTTTGTAGAGCATGTGTTATCCATCCAAATGCTCAAAATTATACTTTTTAAACTAAAAGTACCTTGAATGATCCTAATCTGGTGTCATTAACCTTGATGCCAATGTTCAGCAGTTATTCTCTATGTATTTGTGTCTTACTCTCTGTAAACTTTGGCAATTTCAGAAACTGAGACAGAAAGAGAAAGAAACTCAGAAATTATATAATAAATAAATAAAACAATGAACTTGCTGAATACATTTTTTGTGTCCTTACAGGTCCTGCATCCACAGTCCATGAGGCCAGCAAGAGAGGGAGATATCCCTGTTAGAGTTAAGAATTCTTACAACCCCAATGCCCCAGGTACCCTCATCACTAGAACAAGAGATATGAGTAAGGTTTGTTGCAGCACAATCTTCAATAAATGAAAATCATTATTGCATAAAAAATTGAAACAGCTGAACATGACTTCTTTCCACTTCTAGGCGGTACTAACTAGCATCGTTTTGAAACGGAATGTAACTATGTTGGATATTGTTAGTACTTACATGCTTGGTCAATTTGGATTTCTCGCTAAGGTAAAAGTTGTAATTGCTGAATCTACTGTTTTAGTCTCTGGCCAGCCAGCTCAATTTATTTTTAAGTCTAATCAATAATGCTTGGCATTGTCTCTGTGCAGGTATTTTCAATCTTTGAAGACTTGGGTATATCTGTGGATGTTGTAGCTACTAGTGAAGTTAGTATTTCCTTGACATTGGACCCATCAAAGCTCTGGAGCAGAGAACTGATTCAGCAGGCAGGCATATTGTTTCATGTTCTTGTTTCCCCTCCCCCCCCAAATTAATACAACTATCTTATAAGTCTCTCTTTCCCTTTTCCCGTGCTTTGACTTTTGACTTCTAAACTCCGTTGGTAATATGTTTCTTTGAGCAGGAACTTGACCATGTTGTGGAAGAACTCGAAAAAGTTGCAGTTGTAAATCTCCTTCAGCATAGATCAATCATCTCTCTCATTGGGAATGTTCAAAGGTCCTCACTGATTCTAGAGAAGGTGCTGTAAAACCTGCATACCTGATTCAGTGATTGAGTCAAGTTATTTTTATTCAATTTTTCTTTTTGTAGCTTTTATTTTATAATGACAACCATGTTTGTAGGGATACATCATTGATGTGTAGTCTCTTCATTCTACTCGTTCACCAATCAGGATCCAACTTCCCCATCTTAGGGTGTCTTGAATTGAAAGTTCATTAAAGAATAACCTGTACATAGCCTCTACTTTGAACTCTTAATGAATATTGGGTACTAACTTATCTTCCAAAGTGGAAGGTCAAGAGTTGAAGTCTCCGTGGGGCAATTTGGGTGTGTGAGTTTCTTGTCAAGATAAAGCATGTTCTTTTCCCTTCTCTCTCTCTCCCTCTCTCTTTTTTTTTTTTTGTTTCCCTGGGCAAATTTATTAAACAATCAACAGAGGAATGGCTCCTCAAACATACAAACCACTGGAAAAAACTCTTCCAGAAGCAACAAATAACAACAACCAAACAAAAAATAAAGCAAAAGATGGCATTGTTGGTGGGGGTGTTGAAGGAAGTGTACTCACTTCAACCTTGGTCTTTTGCGACCCCCACCAATGTGTTGGAAGAAAGTGTATTTCATCTATGTTGCTTCAGAGTACCCTCACTAACCCTCTTTTTTTCTTTTTAATCTTTGTTTTCCCACCATTTGCATAGTGATAATAGATTATCAGTCTGTCGACTCATTAGCCCTCTAATGCTGCTCGGTTTGCTCATCATCTATCTGCCCGTTTGTTTATGACAATTTACTAGTTGTATTGATTCTTGTTGCATTTTTTGGCAGGCATTTCATGTTCTTCGTAACATAGGAGTCAATGTTCAGATGATCTCTCAAGGTGCATCTAAGGTATTTGGCCTCAAACATATGATGTTCTCTGTTGCATATGCATTTTTGTTTTAAGTTGTTGGTCTGCTTTGCATCCCATGCATAGGTCTTAAAGCAACATGACAGAACACTTAAATATGTTGAATGGTCGGGGATCCATAGCTAAATGTACCAACTGAGGAGATTCCCGTGCCTATAAATTTGAACTAACAGATTTGAAGATTTTGGCAAGCAGTCAATATATACATATTCAAACGAACCAAAAAGGCATACACAGGCACCATTTGGTTTAGCATGATTGGGACAAATTAAATAGTCAAGATTTCTAATATGTGGAGTTCTAGGATTGGACCTCCCCCTCCTCCCTTCCTCCTTTTTTTGGTGCCCAGTATCTCTATGGAAAATCTTGAGAGCAGTAGATGTGATTATAATAATTAAGTGAATATGTAACTTATAGTATCTATTTAACACATCATTTTTTTTAATTTTTTTGCTTTTTCTGTCAACCAGGTTAACATCTCAATGATAGTAAATGACAGTGAAGCAGAACAATGCGTCAGGGCTCTCCATTCTGCGTTCTTTGAGAATGATCTCTTCGAAGTAGTCTTGAAACACGGATATGAGAATGATTCTGTTTCAAGATTGTCAAATGAATGTTCATCATGATGATCAATGTCTTTTTTATATATATGATCCATTTAAATTTGGGAACCTTTTTTTCCCTGTTATGGTTGATTCATGTGTTGTATTGTACTGTAGATCATTTTTGGATTTTGGATAATAATATTTTATCTGGGAGGCTTTAGTTGGGCATGCATGTTTCACAACTATATCAAAGACTTTTTGGAGTAGTGGAAGACTTTGACACAAGGGAGAAGAGTTGGTGTCAACTTGGTGCCAAACACAAAGCTGTTGCTTGCATCTTGTTGGTTGGTAATTCTAACTATAATTTTTGGGAGCTCTGCTCAGCTGAATGAATGAATCATGGGATGGGAGGATGCATTTATATTAAAAAAAGAAAAAAAAAAAAAAAGGATATTTATGAATGTCATTCTTGCGGATGATATATAGTTAGGAACACTGCCTCTAATTGGGTTTGGTTGAAAAACTCCAACCTAAAGAATCTAATTTAGAGATGGAAACGGTTTGAGTCCCTTCTCCGTTTTCGCTCCCGTTTAAGTTTTTCGATTTTGTCACAACAATGTTTAAGTATCCCTTCCCCTGCCCCATTTTTAAATTTTTTTTAATAAGTCCCTCTGCCCCATTTAAATTCCAACTCAATTTTTTTGTTCCTAATTTTTCCACTCAATTTTGTTTTTAAAATCCGTAGTTAGACATTAACCAAATAAGCATTCTTCCATAATTTACACAAATGTTACCAAATAAACATCAACACTTTTGGAACAAGAAGGGTAATTTTGTAAAGGGGAAAATAATATTTTTGCATTATACAAGACTAAGGAGTTATATTGAATAATAGGAATAACTAAAAAAACAAGATTAATGGTGTATGTGCGTGGAAAACACCATGTATAGAGTCTAAATAAAATATACACATGAAATTCGAGGCACATGATACTGAACCCCAAGTACAGTTTTTTTCGTGGACCAAAATGCCCTTTGAACTTGCTTGCTTTTTGATATTTTTCTTAGTTGTTAGCGTTGTTAGTGACAAAACTTGATAATAGGTATTTTTATCTAAGTCACAGAATCATTCTCAACAAGTGTCGCTCTCCTGTTCCGAACATGCTCTTGCTCTCACACTCCGCGTGCACTTTAACTCAAATTCTCACTAATTGTTACTTAATTTTATAATTTTTGTGCTCTCGCTTGACCTGACTTAGATTTTTGTTTTGTAAATTTTTGGCAAAATTTGCATCCATTTAGGCCATATTCAGTGTAATTATTAAGTCAGGAAAAAATAGTCCATTGGGGATAAATATTAGACCCAACTTCGAAGAAGCCCAGATGTGCAACTTTGGTAAGTGGGCAGGACTGATTTAGAAAGATCGCTTAGTTGGAATTAGGAAAGGAGTAGGGTAGCCTATAAAAGAAAGAATTGGCTACGGGGCAAGAGAAAGGAAGGGTTATTACACAACCTGAACAGAAAAGAAAGAAACCCTAATCAATCGATCTCTGCTTTGCTCTGTGGAAGGCATCATCATCATCCATGGAAGAAAGTTTTAGGGTTCGTGTGGACAAGGTGTTCGGCTCTCTCGCTTTTTCAAAGTCATCGTCATCTCCAGCTCCATCTTCGTCTCTTACTTCCCAGTGGTGTCTGACCGACGAAGAGAAGGAAAGAAGAGAATGGAACCGAGAAAGAGATAGCCCCGACCTGGACCATCTCCAGCCTCAACCCTACCCGTCCAACAACCGACAAAATAGACCCACCCGTATTGAAGACCTTTCGGAGGCCGACGAACTTGAAGACCTCAGCGACTTTGAAGAATCAGAAGATGATGGAAACCAGCGATCCTCACGTCAACTACTCAGACAACCAGATGACCTTGAATTCGACATTCGATCCTCCATTGGTCTCGATCCTACTCTAGACTACGAGGTATGCTACCACCATCTAATGATCTTCTTATTACTATTTCTCTCCCTCTCTATCTATATATATATATAATATGTGTTTGTGTAATCAAGACATGATCAATCTGTTATCATATCATCTTTTTGGTTTTCTAGGTGGAAGTGCATTAAAAAATAAAATTTTGATAATAATAAAATCCTTATAATCATTTATTCAATATAAGAAATTGAAGATGAACTCAATAAAAGATTCAATACAGGAAACACAATCCATGTAAGTTGCGATTTATATATGAGAAGGAGCCCCATGTAAACAAAAATTATAGTAGTTTCATATACACCCCACCCAAAATCTACAATAAAAACTTAACCAATCTCATATTCTTTTTCTCATTCCAAAAGTACAATGAGTTCAATACTGAATGCTATAGCTTAGCTATACTCCAGATGAAAGAAAAGATGGGCAATCTATCTTTTCAAAGATATTGCCCCGACAAAAAAATTATTCTTCTGATAATAGTCCTTGTTCCTGGTCAGAAATATACCGAAATCACCTTTCCTATTCTTTCCCCAGACCCCGCTGCGAAGAAAGATGCTCACTTCAACTATTCCCCTCCTTCCATATGCACCATCACAACAACCATACATTGATCCATCCATCAAGAAGACAAGAACTCACAATACAGTCTCTCTCTAGATGCACGTGTTTTTTAAAAGGCATTCATCCGTAGATCCATCCATATATGGCTTGATTGATTGGAACTCAATTTAACTCCGTCCAGTTTGCTTAAAAACTTAGTGTATGAGAATTGCTCTGCATACCCAAACGCATCAATGCATAAAATGTATACCCACTTTGGTGATCATGAAGTTAGTTTCACCTTTTTCAATTAATGACCATAGTTAATCTCTTTATCTTGATGCGTTATTATCAAAGGTATTCTCTGAATTTAAAATAAACAAAACTCAAACTTTGGATTTTGTTACAAAATTTGCCCACACTAAACGACAGCAAGTGCCAACAGTTTATACTTTTGTTAATGTACCATCTAATGTCTTTACATGATTTTTTCATATTGCCTGAGCGTAAGAGTTTATTTTTGCTCTTAATTTCTACATTAAGAGTTTATCCCTCTCAAATGGAGACTCTGGATCTGAAATTTTTATCTTCTCCAATTCTTCTGCAGGACGAGGAAGATGAATTTGACAAAGTGGCTGTTGGCAGGGAAGAGGCCGGTGATCGCTTGTATATGAGTGATATTACTGATTATGGGACAGATATAAATTCTCACAACGAACTTCCCGATACATTTAAGGATGTCACAAGAGACCCTCGTGCAAATCACTCGGCTGCAAAAATTAGGCTTAAAGAAGATGCAGAAGCAGCTAGTAATTTTGGGTTTCCACGATCTTCTGAATGTATTGGTCGACCTGCTGTGGATACCAACAATAGTGAAACGTCAGAAGATGTTGTACACTTGAAGTCGATTCTGAAGAGGAGGGAAAATCAGATGGACCCGAAATCACAGAAACGTGTTCGGTTTGACCCTGGATGTACAAATGATTGTGAGGAAAAGTCTGAAGGAGCCAAAGATTTAGCACTGGAAACCTGTTCAATGGAAAAACCTAGAGTGCCAGTAGGAGCATCTTCCCTGCCCCAATATTCTTCGGGTGTTCCTGATTATATACAGAATCCTTCGAAGTACACACATTATACTTTTGATTCATCATGTGATGTTGATGAAGAATCTAATAGGAAAGCCTACATAGACTTTCTGAATCTGATGAAGAGGTCAAACACCAGTGAGTCACAGCCAGATGACACTTCCATTGATCTACCTACATCAGTAACCTTCACTCCAAAAAAGAAGCTAGGTGACAGTTCCATGGTAAAAAGTAGGACTGAGTCCAAGCAAAACTCGGAAAGTGCTTGCAAGGAGTCTATGCACAAAAAAGGTTGGCCCATTAGCATTGCCTCTGGGTGTGCCGAAGAAAGTGAAGTTTGTGCAATGGAGGAAGATGAGGCAGAAACTGCTGCCAATAAAAGCAGGAAATCAGGTCGTCAGTATCGGGCAAAGGCCAATATGGAGTTAGATGAGACTGCTTCTTGATGGGCACTTGACCATTCAGTAAGGCACTAGGCCAGTATTTTATTTCGCATGTAACCCTGATTTTACTTTTTTGGAATGTTACTATGGTTTTTTTAAGTTTGCAACACCTATAATTTACCCTCCTCATTTTGCTCTATAAGGTTTTGACCGTATTAAGATGAAAAAATATTTTTATTTGTATGTATGCAAACAGGAATCAGACTGCCACATAGGAAATGAGAAATCGCAACCTAAGCTGGAAAACATTTTTCTTACTGTTGTTATAGTAAATATTGAACCTAAGCCTCAAGAGGGGAATGGTTCTATTTTTCTTGATGGCCAGAAAATGTTCTTACCTCCATTCCCTTTGTCATCACTTAACTGCACAATAGAAAACTATGAAATGTTAAAAGTAATTTCGTCATGTACATCTTTGTTGCGAATTGAACCATTTGGGCGCAGTTGTCATTTGTAGAATTAGAACTAAACAGTGAATTACTGGGAGGTGCTGATTAGGGCAAATGAGTTGTCAGCTCTCTCCCCCCCCCACCCGTGTGTGTTTAAGTATATGTTGCGCAATTGATGAGATGCATTTAAAATTATTAATTTCTGACCACTCCTCGAATGATGCTTTTGTGATGAAAGATGATTGGGGAAGGTTAAAGTTTTCTGTGAATCAACTAGTGGCGAGTAAAAACAACATACCAGGTGGTGGTAACTGAAGACCATATAGATGGTTTAGCTGGGGGCTTTGGTCCTGTAATATTGGTGGTTCCTTCTAGAGGTGAATTCGAGCTGATTTTGCTCACAAAAAAAGGATTACAGGGAAAGAAAATGGTCCAAAGTTGAGATAATTTGAAAGAAGATGATAGGCTACACCAACGGGTCTGTGCCTAGTGGTATTGGCTTCTTACTTTTCAAAGGAAGGTCAGGAGTTCAAATCTCAGAAGAAACATGTGCGCGTGAGTATCAACTAGGAAAAAAAGAAGATGGTGATAAGCTACTATTTACCATAAATAGTTAACTCGCACTTCTGAATCATATAAAAGTGGATTAATGTTACAAGAAGAGAGTTGTCCCACGTCGGATCCGGATGGGAGAGTGATTGGATATATATGGCCTGAGTGTCAACCCTACCTAATAACTTAAGTTTTTGGGTCGGATCGCGAAGCACCTACTCGTTACAACTGGATAATAGTGGAAGAAGCAAAATTACTTGTGGTTGCTATCCTAATCTTTGTATTTTGCTTTATACAATAACTATTGACATGATGCGAGTGAGAAACCGAAAACACAGATACTTTTTAGCAGGTTTGGGACTTTCAGATGTTTTCATTCCAATCAACTGCAGAAATTGAAGGAACATATAAGCAGTATAATCTCTTCCATTTTGTATCAGGAGGGCACTTTATCTTATCAATACTTGAGATGGTTTTGTGTGCATGACATTAATATCTGTTGACTCTTTATAATTAACTCCTGGCGTCGTGTACAATATGATCCCTCTTCTTCCTAGTTTCCTATTTGTTATTGACTTCACTCAACTATGGTGGTTACATGCGTGCATACTCATGCTCCCACTCGTGCAATGGTGACGAGAGTGCATAACATGATGTTAAAATGACACGGGATGCTTATTTGCCAATTAAACAAGAGAGTTCATGGTTTCACGTCCTGCTGCTCCAAAAGTAGTAGTACAAAGGAACAAAGTTTTCTAAATGGTAACAAAGAATAATTGCAAAGAATTAAACATTATGCGAAGGAAATATATGTAGGATAAATTCTGTCACAAATATATGGTACAACACCCTCTATGATTCTACAATACAATGAAACATTCTGTGGTTTCTGCAACATCTTTCTTTTTTAAGGGTAGACTGAGTTGTCTAATAATCATATTTCAAACTTTGAGCTTTGTAGCAGAGAACTTTATTCTGGTGGTACATGATCATTTTGCCCATGGCTCTCATTTCCAGTGGCCATCATTGGAAGGGAACAGTATAACTCTGGGTGGGGAAATAATAGCTTCAGTCGAAAAGCATCAACTCCATTCAGGTAGTAACGGAAAAGCCTTTTTGCCCTAATAAACCCAAGACGGCCATATAGTGCAAGTGCTCCCTTATTTGTAACTTCTGCTTCCAAGGTTACCTTGAGAATTACACAAAATCATGAGCTAACAACTTTACATTTTCAATTCTGACCATGAAAGATATAATGCATTGACAAAATAAGACAATACATCCAAATCACATTACTGTACAACCGGGGGATATGCAGTAGGGATTTGTTACATCAAATGGAGTATGGCTGAATCAGAAAGAGCATTAGAGTCGTAGACAATTTAAATAGGTTTCTAAGATTCCAGAAAAACAGGAGTTCCAATATATAGATTACTTGTGCCTGTGTAAAGTGTAGGAAGATTTCAAATTCTTTTCATATCCCTACAATGAGAATGTTAGAAGTGAAGAAATTGTACTGGTCTACCTGTCTTGGTGGCTTTAGGTCTTAACTTTCAAGCCACAGGTCAAGGTTTCAAGACTGGTAGAGAGAAGAAAGAAATAAAGTGAATAAATTGTGAACACATTCTTTGCTATTGTAAGAAACAAACAAGACAAATGCATCAATTATTCATGTATAAAACAAGTTTCTATAACATATATGTTTTGGATATCACAGGGCATCAACTCATGTGCAGAGACTAAAAATGTGTGAATGCAAAATACAGCAAGCTTGGATGGCTTTCAAATCCAAGAGTTTGGAAAGAAATGAGAACCACATGTACATATACATACATATATGTGTGTGTGTGTGTGTGTGTGTGTGTGTGTGTGTGTGTTATATTTACAAATTACAGGGCAATGACTAATGTGAAGAGACAATTAAAAAAAAAAAAAAAAAGGAATGCACATATATGTGATGCAATCATGCAACCATAGTAAGAGAATGGACTCAGAGATTATGTTGGCTCAGTACCTACCAAAGAAGAAAATTATTAGCACAGATTGATGGACAATGATTTCTCAGAGCAACTAATTTGGCATGGAATACATGTCTAAATAGTCTCAAGCTCAACACTGCATTGTTACAAAATGAGCAGTATTTTCTCTCCTTCAGTTCAAAATCACTAGGCTTGAGGCTGCATAATTATCATCCCTTGTTATATTTAGTAGACCACACATCCAGAAGGTTGGATTGAGGAGGATTTTCCAATAGAGATCGAGATGAGTAACTAGAGTGGAGATGCTTATCAAAAAATGTGCAACAAATGTAATAGAAATTAAAGACAACACTGTGTGGAGCTAGCATTGTTGAACAGAACAGGAGGCAATCAGATATAAAACTCAACAACCATTTGAGGAGCTGCATAGAATTGAAAGGGACAAGTTAATCTGCTGGATATCTAAGAAAAAAAAATGGGACATTTTACATAATATTCAAAAACTTAAAAAGAATTTTTCTATAATTTCCCTCTAAAAATTTCAAAAGTAGGTTGTGGCCAATCTTTAATATTGAAAAGTGAAAGTAGTTTTTTCATTTCTCAAATTAAGAAATTAATTTAAAATTCAAGCGCATGTTTGTGTGCAAGGGGGAGAAAAGGTAGAAAATAGGGAAGAAGAGAGATAGATCTTTGTGAAAAGGAGTTTTCAACCTTGTGGAAGTATTCCTTGTTCAATCTTTAAATTTTCAGAAACGTAGTCATGAAACAGCCACTACCTAGTGTTAATCTTGTCTCAACAAGGTGCGGCAAGGGTGAACTGAATATAAAGCTTTTGTTCTTGGGAGTATTGTGTGAATCCACTGGATTTCTATAAAAATAAATAAATAAATAAAATGGGGCCTATTTATAATATTCAAAAACTTAAAAGAATTTTCTATAATTTCCCTCTAAAATTTTCAAAAGTAGGTTGTGGCAAATCTTTAATATTAAAAAGTGAAAGGAAAGTTTTCATTTTTCAAATTACGAAATTAATTTAAAATTTAATTTAGAGGCCGTCTTTTCTCTCTAATGTTACGAAACCTTACGTGTGAATCGATAATACAAAATGATGGATAGATAGATAGGGATATAACTAGTAGAATTGGAGCAGGTTGGACAAATGGAGCCAACTAGTGGGATATTATGTGATAAAAGAATGACACATAGGCAAGAAGGAAAATTCTATAGGTTACTAGACTAACTATGTTGTGTGGAGCGGAGTGTTGGGATTTGGGCCCTAAAAAAGAAATAAGAACAATGCCTTCATGTAGCAAAAATGAAAATGTCAAGGTGGATGAGAGTGGTGTTACCAGAAGAGATTGGGTCACTAATTAAAGAGAGAGAAATTAGCCGTGGCATCCATTGGTGAGAAAATTAGAGAGAGTAGATTTAGTTGGTTTGGACACTTACATTGGAGACCTAGTGACAAGTCGGTCAAACGAAGAAGACTAGTTGTAATAGAAGGTAAGAGACAGAAAGGATGAGGTTATTAAAAATGACTTAAAAATGTTAAATATAGTAGGTGTAATGGCATGTAATAGAAAGGAGTGGAGAGAGAGAATTCATGTGGCCGGCCCCATTCATATGGGATTAAGGCAAGGATAATGATGATGTTATTAAACCTTATGTGTGCACCTAAGTGCATGAGCAGGTATGCACAAGTTCGTGTGCAGTGTCACTGTGTGCAAGGGTGAAAAAATGAAGACAATAAGGAAGAAGGGTGATAGCTCCTGACTTATAAAAAAAAGAAAGAAACAAGAAGGGTGATAGCTCCTCGTGAAAAGGAGTTTTCAATGTTGTCGTAGTATTCCCTGCTCAGTCTTTAAATTTTCAGAAAACGTAGTCATGAAACGGCCACTACCTGGTGTTCATCCTATCTCAACAAGGTGCGGCAAGGATGGACTGGAATCCTGGATATAAATCTTTTATTCTTGGGAGTACTGTAACATAAATTTTATTACTAATTTTCTCAATCTAGATTCTAGAGGCTCCTCAAATTAACATTATCCCATGTCCTTTCACCTAAATTTATGTCTTTTCTGTTTTGTCCCATCTACATACTAAATTGTGTAAAAGTAGATAAAGCCCCATAAGAAATGTCCCCTGCCATTGCTTCTCTTTCTTTTTGAGTAAGAATTGCCATCTACCTTTAAAAAATAAGAAGGTAAGAAAAATTTCAAAAAACCCTTATGTAGTTTTTGTCTTAGCCTCTTGTCTAGAACTCTATCTTTACGAAACTCTAAATATTCTAGGAACAGGAAAACTCTAGTATTTTGGTCATGAAGAAGCAAGTACGAGAATAAGTGAATTAAACAGATACACTCTTACATCAATATTCAAACCCCTGAGTTATAGAACTAAGAGTTTTTCCTCTAATAAAATAAAAAAAGAAGGAAGCAATATTGCCTGATTGAAATAATAACCCCAAGGAACAGCCACACTGCAATGACAACATACCTCTTCACAACCTGATTCCATCATAACTTTAATAGATCTGGTAACAAGTTCTGTAGCTGCAATAAGAGAAAATATTGACTTAAATAGCAGGAATATATATTAAACAAAAGAAAAAATTGTAGTTAACACATCATCTCAAAAAGAAATACTCTTAATCTTCATATTCAAACTATCTTTCTACATTTGATCTTATTTTTTAAAAAGTGATGATCTTTTCTACACATACTCCTACAATTTATTAACTTTGGATATAAATGATTTCTACTAAATTATGTATCGATAAAAGGGCTTTACCCAGCCTATGCAAAGATGTAGGCAAGGATTACAGGAGACAAAGTTAAACTTTGCATTATTTTGCACAAAGTGATTGCTCTGAGACTCAAACCTAGTTGAACTTTTACCTTTGAACAAAGCAATGACCTCTCTTTATCAACTCAATAATTTGTTTGTCCCATAACTCACATTAAGACATATAAATCGTATCATCACCACGCATTGTAGTAAAACCTTGCTTTACATTCCACTACAAAGTATATGATGACAATATTATGCAATGAGTCTAATAATTTATCTAATATTTCAACATTTTCTTATGGTTATTAGCATTACATATATATTAAAATTGTCATGAACTTTGAGATAAATGGAAGGTTGAGAGATGTATTAATATTTGCAGTTACATGGTTTTGGTCCTTTTGGAATATAATAGCTTCTGATTCTAGAATCATAGTTGGAAGTATAATCAATTAAACCAAGGCAATACATGTAGTTCTTGAGCATAGATTGGGATCTGTATTAGAATAGTAAGACTTGGGCATTGCCATGATTTCTACAATTTAGAGAGCTTTAAGTGTCAGAATAATGTAATTGTCGGCAATTGAAGGCTTCCTTATGAACCCAATGTAATTCCAGTGCAGTACTTATACCAAATATTTAGTAGATAATAAAAAGCTTAAAATAATATATATATATAGAGAGAGAGACCAATTCCTCTGCCTCTGTAAGGCTTGAGGACGACGAGCATTGCAATGTAACCTCTGAAAGTATTCCGATGCTCTCCCATCTTACAAACAACGGTGCCAACACATTTGCCTTGGTGAAAAGCCTGAAAATCACACAAAGCCCGCCACATAATTTATTATTGTTATTATATAAAATAAAACAAAAAACATAAAAAGTAATTAAGAATTATAATTATTGTAGGAAGAAAAGGGAAAGAAGTATATTATACCAAAAAAGAGAGTTGGGGCCAGAGGTAGACGAAGTATCGGTAGGTGAAGATGGAGTAGGGTTCGCTGAGTTCTTCATCCACAAGCCCCATGATGAGGGGTAGGTGATGCTCCCCACCGTAGCTCACATATTCTATTTTTTCCGACGATGCCTCCATCTCCATCTCTCTCTCCTCCAACTCGTCCACACTTGTCTCCATCTCTCTCTGTCTGTGTGTGTCTCTCTCTCCTCTCCGCTGAGTATACCGGCGTATGTGTTGTTGCTGCGCATCAGAGGCACATGGTACCACGTGCTAAAGATGTGCCGTGGAGTTTGGTCTGGGCTCGTCCTTGTGCTCGACCTAGCCCCAAGTGTGTTTCTTTACCTTTCTATATGGATCGGGTTGGGCCCATGCTAAAAACTTGGTTTTCCAAAACAACCCGTAGGCTCCACTTTGATTTGGGTCAATTTGTTAGTATAAGATTGGAGATGTAACATGCGCTTATCCATTTAAGTAAAAGCTCGACAGGTGGGCGCTTACCCATTTACCTAAAAGCTCAAATTATTGAGTAGTGTTGCATACCCACCCATTTATACACACTTCAATCCCAATCAAAATCTGATGTGGGACAAGTTTCACTTGTAACATTCTCCTCCACCCGAACCCGCGCAACGCCCTTGTTATTGTCGGACCACTACCTTGCTTACCCGGGGATAAACCCGAAAGCCCTCCGGGCCTGGCGCTTGGCGTGATGCCAGATTAAGAACTGATTCTGACTCTGATACAAACTGTAACGGGGTGGGCGCTTGCCCATTTATCCAAAAGTTCGAAGTATTAGGGTAGTGCTGCATATCCACTCATTTATACACACCATTAAAATCCAATAAGGGACAAGTTTCACTTGTAACACTAGGCCACATTTAATTTAATTGATAGACCAACTAGGCAATTGAATGACACAACTGCCACGACTAAGTCCTACCCTAATTTCTATCATTTTAAAAATAAAAATAAAATTAGTGTAGTTTAAACTTTAAATTCAATTCAAAAAATCTTGACAAATAAATTTAATAATTGTTATAATTTATTTTGATTTAAATGTTATAGCTAATTTGGTAAAATTATAAATTAGAACTTAAATGGAACAAAATTTTGAAAGTGGGATACTTGCTTACAGTAAATTGATGGAAACCGTAGAGACGGAACAATGGGTAAGCGAAGCAGATATCCGAATTCCGATTCGAATGGATATGGTATTCGTTCCTTTCTACCGGGCCCTCGGTATTTCTCAAATTAGACCACGCCACGCACCTCCCAACTCCCTGCAAAAACCAATGCAAATCAAAATATAGACAAGACAGAGAGAGAGAGCCATTTTTGAAAGGGGAGAGAGACTGAGAGAGAGAGCCATTGTTGAAAGAGAGAGCGAAGAAGAAGAAGATGTTGAGAGTCGCAGGTAGGAGGCTCTCCTCTTTCTCATCGTCATGGTCATCGAGGCCGCATCAGCTACCATCCTTAACCTCGTCGGCTATCATCTCCGACTATCCCATCAACGGCGTTGATTCCTCGTTGGATGACCTCGGATCCACCAACTTATTTCCATTAGCTCCCCAATTTCATCATCTTCCATGCAGAGGTTAGCTTTTCTCATTTACTCTTTTATTATTACAACTATCCAATTCTTTATTTTGATTAATAATGCGTTGGAGAGAGTATGGAAATGATGAATCTTTTGTGCAAACGCAATCTTTTTACTCAGATTAAATGATTCTAAATTGAACTTAAATTATAATACAGGCAATGCCCGGTAAGTTTCTGGCGTTGCCACTAGATCCAAATGATGCGTTTTTACTGAACCATTTTTTCTTCTCACTTGTGGTAATTTGGTGATTAGCAAGAGTGATTTTTGTTTCTAAATTAGGGTAGGGTCAGTCCAATAAATTATTTTTGGACAAGTCAATGAAGTCGACCTTTTTACCATGACTGATGACTGCATCTCACCAAGCAATGCTTACCAAAGTGCTGTCTCTACAAAGGGCTAGTGCGATTCGCAATGGACGGTGAAACTCTAGAGAGGCAAAAGCTTAATTATTTTTTAAAATACAAAAAGTTTTGTTATTTTTATGTTCATGAACAGTGATTGGTGTATAGGTATTTTCTCATCAGTGATTGGTGTATCCATATAATATTGAAAGGAAAGTTTCATAAAACAATTATTAGACTAGCCACATTTTATAGAATAAAATGTTGGACGACAAAGAAACAAATATGCATAAAGTGAGTATAGTGGAAATATGAATATTGAGATGGATGTGTAGCAACACAAAAAAGGATACAATTAGAACTGGAAACATTAATTAGATGATTGAAGTGCTACCCATTGGAGATAAAACAAAAATATCGATTAAGATGGTTTGGACATGTACAAAGCAACACCGTTAAGTGCACCAGTTATAATATGACGTTGACCACATTGATTGTAATGTTAGGAGAAGGGGAAATCAAAATTAACATTGGAATAATTACCGAGGGAATGTATTATAACATGTGGTTTGACTGAAAGATACTTTGGGAAGAGACTTTGGGTGTATTTTCTTCCCAAAGGAAGATCGTAGTTCTGCCTTGTTGGAGGATAAAAGTTGGTTGCCTTATGCCATATGAAACATAGAGACTTCTATAGAGGAGTTGTGTTTGTGCCCAACATTTTTTTCTACTACAACACTCTATAATTGTGTTTGACACAACAAAAATGTTAAATTGTGTATTTCAACATAATTTTGATATCTTATGCATGGCCAAAGCGTTCCTCATGCAAGCAAAATTATAGTTTTTAAAAAGAATATAGTTGTTAAAATATTTATATTTAGAGAGAGGTTATGGGGTTGTGTGATATAATTAGTAGTATACCTAATCAACAAAGCCTTTTGTTCTTTAAACTATTTGCAGTGGGTTACGTTGATTGTGTTTCACCATTCGGCTCTATCTAAAGTACTAGTCTCAATTAAAAGCACATTTTATCTTTTCTTTCTCAAGTATGTCAACTCATGTTAGTTTTGGTCAATAGTCTCAATTAAAAGCACATTTTATCTTTTCTTTCTTAAGTATCTCAACTCATGTTAGTCTTGGTCTTCCCATCAATAGTGTATTATGCAAAATGATATTTTAATTTATTCAAATATATATATTTTTTTTTGATAAGTAATAATGAATTAAAAAAAGGCGTTCAATTTATTCAAATAAATTAGTTTATGGAAATCTCTCTACATTATTCAAAATTAAGTTTTTCCCATGTAAAGGCATATATAGATATGAATTTGTATAAAGCCTTGTCCTCCCCATGTTTGTTGTACTTCTTCAAGGTTTTGTTGTGTAGGTGTGTCCATGTTACATGGCTTCTGTCTTTAAGATCATACTTCATAAATCCTTAACATAACTTATACTTCCATAATTCATAATACATTGAAAACAACATTGACATTTTAGAAGATCAGAGATTTGTTTTTTAAGCAAATGATTGGCTCCTAGGCAACTTATCAAATCTAAGATCTCTTGACTAGTTAAATTAGTCATCCAGATGGGTGTCTGAAATTCTCTACAAGCTTGAAGTTCATGTGGATTTTACATATCAGTCTTGAACAATGGCTTATAGTTAGCATGCAAAATGCAGCCTTTGTGTATTTGCCTTAAGTTCTGAACATGAAATATCCTCTCAAGAATCCATAGGAAGTATGAGAATGATATTGAAGGGGAAAAAGTAAAACTATATGAACTGACCAGCAGCCGATAATGTTGAAACATTACTCTACTCTCTCAAATCCAAATTGAGATAATCAACCTAAGAAGAAGAACTAACCGTCACATTACATTGATATTGAAAAAGAACGTAGACACAAACACAACCTCCTAATGCAAAGGTTGTCATGCCAACCACTAGAGAAACAAGGGAATTCTTAGTAATTGTCAGCATACAGAGGATCAGATACATTTGGATCGAGGACTTGAAGATAATTAGAGGAAAGGAGGAGGGAGGACTTATCTTGTGTTTGTTTTAAAAATTTGGAGGAAAGGACAGGAATAGGAGGGAGGAGGGAGAGCCTTACTCCTTGATAAGTGCTTTGGTTATCCTTTCAAAAGCTATGTTACCCAGACTCGGTTATGGAGCTGGGTACTGGTAATACATGTCTAGAGGTTGGATTAATTCATTTCTCAATTTATAGATACAGGGACTCAGCTATAAAGTTCCAAAAATTGGATACAAGTGCTTGGACAAATATTAGAGATTTAGAGTTTCCAACTAGCTAAACTAAGTAAACAATATTCTTGTTGAAATTAAACATTAATTTCCTTAAAATTATTTATTATTGATTTATTATTATCATTTTTTTTATAAGTAAGAAATATTATTATCATTTGTTGCACAGAGAGAAGATGTTGAATTTTGATTCTCATTTTTAGATGTAAGAGACATTTATGTTATTATATAAAAAGAATAAAGAGGACATATATTAGCTCATTTCTCTTACTAAGATGTTTAAAGAAACAATTTAAAATAAAGATGAGCGTGCCATCTTTACTGCCATCTCTTTAAAAAAGGAAAGAAAAAAAGAAAGCGACATGTTTTCTGATCTTTTAATCTTTTACAATGATTGGTTACTTCCAGAATTGGTACTTATCAGTTATCACATTTATTTATTTAATTATTTTTTGGTAAGTTAGATTGTATTAGAAACGTTCAAGCGGGGAATGCATCCCATAAAGCTACACAAGGCCAAAAGCCTCTACACTCTCAAAGAGTCCAAAAATTCCCCATTGATTTACAATTTCTCCCCAAAACCCGACAAAAAAAAAAAGAACAAATAATAGAGAACTTTAGCACCCCATTAGGATTCTCCTTGCCATCAAAAGATCTCCTATTCTTTTCAGTCCATAAACACCACCAAACACACAAAGGCGTTACCCTCCAAAAGTCATTGGCTTGAGCATCCACTGTACATCGTCTCCAAGCCTCAATCACCCCTGGAGGACCTAGGCATAACCCAATGGACCCAAACAAACCCAGCAATAAGTCCCAAATGTCCCGTGCCTCATGGCAGTGGAATAGGAGATGATCCACCGTCTCCTCATCTCTCTTGCACATACAACACCAATTAACAATAACAATAATTTGTCTCCTCCTTCTGAGGTTGTCCAGAGTTAGAATCTTTCCCGGAATAACTGTCCAAGCAAAAAAAGCCACCTTGAGAGGACGTTGGAGTGCCAGTATCACATTTATTTATTAAAAAATAATTATAAGTGGTCTTAGTCTTGAAGAAGTAAAAAAGATAAGTATTGTGGTCTTGTAGAAGTCAAAAGGATAAGAACGCATGGTCTAATGTGATTTTAAAACATGCTGCAACTAAGGAAACGTGGCATCAGGATGACCTTTAATTGGCCACCCATAGCAGGAGGATTTAAACGGACTTGAAAATTCCAAATGACGAGTGAATTTACACTTTGCCATACGTAGGAAATCATGCAATAGCAGCGTGCGGATGACACAATCGTCTTAAACCTTCAAAGAAACTTTTTTTCAAATTGGTAACCTTAATTTTGAATCAGAAACTATCAAACACATCATAGATGACACCCGATCTAACCAAGAAAGACAGAATTTTTTTTTCAAAACCCTCACCAGAATCCATCGAAACAATATTCCACGAGCATCTCTTCATTTGTCGTGTTCAATAGATGTGAAAGTGTCCGACCCTTGTCTTGTGCATGTGTCCGCATGTCCGTGTTGTGTCATGTCGACACGAACACCTTGG
Organism: Cornus florida; assembly: GCF_030987335.1. NCBI lineage: Eukaryota > Viridiplantae > Streptophyta > Magnoliopsida > Cornales > Cornaceae > Cornus > Cornus florida. Next base: position 360,408 of record NW_026775577.1, on the reverse strand, counting down.
GGTAACGTGGTGATTCCAGGTAAAGTAGTTCAAAATGGGAGGATTTAGGAGGAGTCGATCGGAGATTTAATAATTACCAGTTTTATCCGGATTTTTTCTTCAGGTAAATTCTTGTTTTGCCCTTATAAGTTACAAATTTGAATCAGTATTCCCTTTTCTAGTTTTTCCCCTTTGCTACTTTTCCAAACACAATGAACATGGTTATTTTCCTCCTCTTTTTTTTTTTTTTGTTTTTTTCTTCTTTCTTTCTTTTTCTAAAAGTGTTATCCTTCACTTTCATTTCCCTTTTTTTTCTCCAAACGCACCATTGGCCTTTTTCTTTTTCCTTATTTATGGATCAATTGACTAGACATATTTAGGAGGAGCTTCCGTGGTTTATGTTATAAGTTTGATAATTTTGGTTTAGTTGAATAAAATAAAGAGAGATAGATGTTGTATTAAAAGTTGAGAGGGAATGATAGAATCAGGAGGATTTAGAATAAGTAGGATTAAAATTGAATGTGTGGAATGTGATTTTTAACAAAAATATATTTATACAACTGGGAAAAAGTGAATATTAGGATTAAAATTGCATTTATGGAATGTGATTTTAGCAAAAATATATACAACTTGAAGAAAAATGAATATCAAAAGCCAAGAGATATATAAGAATGAATTTGTTATCCAGTCTGGATTTTTAAATAGGAGAGATTTGACAGGATGTTCTTCACAGAAATAAAGTAAGATGAGTGTGGAAAAGAATAGGATGTGTTAGATAAAGGAATGCTATTGGAGTATTGCCTTTTTTTTCCTATTTGAAACTCAAACACCCCCTTTGCCTCTATGGGACTTGAAGGTGAGGAAGTACCACTAGGTTAGAGCCTGGACTATTGGTTGAGCAACGTTATTAAGAATCTGAAAGGAAAATTTTATAATATTTGAGCTACTAAGAAATGCCATGTCCGTAAGGTAAATGTGTTGTTATAGAATTATGGTAAGACAAAAAAAAATAGAGATGATAAAAGCAAACTTTAAAACAATGTTGAAATGATACAAATAGCTCAAATTTGATATAAAAGATGAGAGAATCAGCTAAAATGGTTGTGCGGAAGGAAGATTGGTAAATGCATTGGTTGATAACTGCACTTATGAGGTAGATTGATGTGGTTCATGTAGAGAGTACTGTTAAAGAAGAGGAAGAGGAAAACATTAAATTGATGTGGTCTGTAAACTAAGAAAGAGAGAAGCCGAGACCATAGATGGTTGAGTCTTAACACCACCTTAATCTTATTCTATGTACCGCGTGCATTTACTCCATATGCCCCCTTAAAACCAAAGACAATGGACAATTGCATATTTGTAATTCCTCAACTACTACCTGGCTTCTTTTGTAAAGACGAACATGAGCTGATTCTGTGACATATTTTCTTCTTAATAGTGAGAAAATTAGAGGAAGTAGACTTAGATGGTTTTGACACATACATCAGAGACCTAGAGATGTGCTTGTCAAATGAGGAAGACTAGTTGTAATGGAAGGTAAAAGACGGAGAGGGCAACCAAAAATGACATGGGAAGAGGTTATTGAAAATGATTTTAAAAAATTAAATATAGTAGGTGAAATGGTATGTAATAGAAGAGATTGGAGAGATAGAAAATTCATGTGGCTAACCCCATTCATATGGGATTAAGGCAAGGATGATGATCATCATAAATTCATAATCTAAGTAAGTCAGGATCTTGCGACATTTTATTTAATTTATGCAATTGATATTTTTCATAAACCCAAGACAAGATAAATTAACAATTTGTACTTGGCATCCTTTGTTCCTTGCCAAGATTAAATGTTTAGAGATTTCACATACTATTCGTGTAAAATGGTTGATTATTGGTGTTGTTTTATGGTTCCATATATGTTCATTATTTTCAGTTAGACTTTGTTGGTTCTCTTCCTTCCATAAGTAGTACGTATTATGTAATTTTTAAAGGGAAGCCATTTTGTGTAAAAGAATACCTTAAGTCAGGTCTAAACCTAGTCCCCTCTCCTAGCACTCTGGTGGTACTAATAATGACTTCACTTTTTCATCTTATTCACTCTATTGGTTTTTTTTTAGATACATGTAATTGGAGGAATGATGCTTATGTGTCGATTGGTTTTATAACCCAATTTTTTTATTTATTATTATGTTGATAAAGCAGCAGAGTTTGCTCAAATTTAATAACAAACGATAGTGTTTCCTTTTCTTTTGCATTCTTCTGGCACTTTATTGGATAGCAATGGCAACGGGGTGAGTTATGGATGATTTGTAAAACCCTGCCCCTACTCGATTACAAATGTCTTCTCCCGTCCCTGTCCCAAACCCGGGATGGGTTTATATGCCCACTCTCCTCCCCATCCCGACAATGGATTTAATAGCCCGTTCCCACCCCATCTCAACCCTATATACATATATAGATCTATGCATATGTATATAGATCAAGATACAAATCAGAAGAAAATCCTAGATATTTATGTATGTGTGTATATAATATATATATATATATAGAGAGAGAGAGAGAGAGATCTAGCTTATCATGACTAGCTGCTGGGAATTGGAGATGCTAGTAGAAGAGAGATGATTTTAGATGATCGCTGGAGAAGTGAGTTTTCACCATCGATGATTGTAGACAATTTTCTCGCCATAAAAGTGATTATTACTAGCCATAGACGATCGTCGACCTTAGACTCCTGGATGATTTCCGATTGGGGAAGGAATGAGAGTGGAGTGGAAGGTGGCTGAGAGTGGAATCAAGTGGGGGTGGTGGCTGGGTAAAATGGAAACTCTAAGTCCCTAAGGAAATGAGAATTAAGATATATATAAATATAGGTAAGGGCGTTTTAGATATATAATTATAAAATAAGTGTATCAATGTCATTTCATTATATAATAGGGGTTGGCTAGGCAGAACGATGGCACACCCGTTTATTTGATCAGTAATAGTAAATAACATATTTAAAAGAAGTTGTAGCTGTTATTCGGAAAAAGAACAGGATGATAATAATGAAACTAGTAATGAGTGGAAATTTATTTAATGCAACCATCACTCGTGTACACCATCTGGACTAGATAGACATGTTAACATATAATGTTTTGAATATAGCGCTAAATTATAGCAAATGAGATAAATCATGTATAGGAGGATAATTTAATGGTAATGTAGGAAAAGCTTGTGGAGCGTATGAGATGGTGCAAAAGTTATGATGTTTTCCTCCAAATGGGTTGGCGATTTTAAATGCATATACTAAAAAATTATAACTTAAGAATAGTAGGTAATGGAATTTTTTGAAAATAAGATGTTTAAAAGAAGTGCATGTAATTTACAAGACGAAACTAACATGTTATGATTATATGGAATAAGATTGATAAATGTATTTAAATTATATCAAAGCAGGTTCTTTTTTTTTCTTTTTTTTCTTTTTTTTTTTTTTGACAACTAATGTCAGAATAGGTTCTTAGAAAATCAAAATGAAAACCATTATCTAAAGTTTAGAATAATATTGTAGTAATCTCTATATTAGAGAATAATTTTTCACACTATCCGGTGTAGTGGATTATGGAGGTCTAGGAGAGAGGATGGTGTTGGTTGGACATTGGTGGTGGTGATCAGTTTGAGACAAAGAGAAAGAGGGCAGAGAACAGAGGACAAGGAAGGGGGGAGAGAAGGTTAAATTTGGGGGTAAATTAGTAATTCCACCCAATTATCAGCAATTTAGATTTTTATGGATATAAAGTAATGGGGGTAAATTTGTCATTTCACTACCAACCATCTACGAACAATAAGTTTCTTTCTCTGACGGTGTTAAAGTGGTTTTCATGAAGGTTTAAACCGATGGTGCTAGAAATTTAACCTTTAATTAAAGTTATGACCTCAATTTTTTTGATAAGTTAAAGTTATGACCTCAATAAAACAGAATGGTGAAATATGATTCATGCAGTGGACTCCAAATAGTTGAGACTGTGTTATATTTAGTTGGGTTGAGTAATTATGTGTATTGCCAATTTGACTAGTTATGTAATATTGAGGGAGGAGAAAAGCGGGCTAGTTAGGCTATATCAGTTGGTATGAGTTAAGGAATAAAGGCGTGATGTTTATAGAGTAGCTTTAAGGAAGGAATAAAGGTGTGATGTTCTCTCAACTCATATGAGACCCCTTGAGTAGATATTGAGTGCGCCACGCGTGCCATGTATTAAGTGTACCCACCCAATGAAACTTAACTTATTATCTCGTTATCAGCAATTTTGTAAGTAAGTGGGCCAACTTTTTTTGAAATAACACATTGTCATTGGGTAGGTACAGTGGTACACTAATAACATGGTGCGCCTGGTGCATCCAATATCTACTCAGACCCCTTTGACCCAATTACTCCTAGTGTTTCATTTGATGAGGGAATTCTTGGCACCCAAAGAAAGCATGAAGGAAATTTTTGAAGATTAATGAAGAAGATGGAAACACCACTCTTTGTGGGTTAGTTATTGCAACCTAACTTGGAAGATTAACTTCTTTAAAGCACAACTGGTGCCTTGTTTTAAAGTTACTTTTATAGTGATGTCTAGGAAATTTGTTGAAAACTGAGCTGTAATGTTCTTTTGAATGTATTCTTCGATAATTTTGGTTCTGCTCCCATCCTTTAAGAAATGTACCTTCTGTAAGTGGTTCAAACACATACTAAAATATAGAATTTGTGAACTCAGTCTTTGATTATGCATTTTGTTTAAATGTAACCTCTATAGCAAGTTTTTAATCTGATATTTCCTCCTCATGTCCTCTTTCCTTTATTCAGTCATACCTTCCCGTGCTAGAATGGCAAGACAAAAGATTTGTTTGCTTCCTGTTGACATGCAGTAAAGACATAGACTGTTATTGGTGATTGATTTATGTTGCAGGCTTTGCTTCGGAGTCGCTCACCCCAAAGAATGAAAATAACATTATTCCAGACACTCCAGCAACTGTAGCAGCTGTTAAGAACCCCACCTCCAAGATAGTCTACGATGAGCACAACCATGAGCGTTACCCACCAGGTGACCGCAGCAAGCGGGCATTTGCCTATTTTGTTTTGACAGGTGGAAGGTTTGTGTACGCTTCCCTGATTCGCCTCCTTATCCTAAAGTTTGTTCTCAGCATGTCAGCTAGCAAGGATGTTCTGGCTCTGGCCTCTCTTGAGGTTGATCTCTCCAGCATTGAACCTGGCACCACTGTGACTGTTAAGTGGCGTGGAAAGCCAGTCTTCATCAGGCGCCGAACAGAGGAGGATATCAAGCTGGCAACCAGTGTTGATGTGGGATCTCTCCGTGATCCGCAGGAAGACTCAGCGAGGGTTAAGAATCCAGAATGGCTTGTTGTTGTTGGGGTTTGCACCCATCTGGGTTGCATCCCCTTACCAAATGCTGGTGATTTTGGTGGGTGGTTTTGCCCCTGTCATGGTTCTCATTATGACATCTCTGGCAGGATACGCAAGGGTCCAGCGCCGTACAATCTGGAGGTACCAACTTACACTTTCTTGGATGAGAACAAGTTACTAATTGGATAAGCATCGAAGATGAGGTTTCTTTCCGGTGGATAATGAGACGTTAGGATCTCATCATTATGTATTTCATTCATAAATTGACTAGCACTTGTTGCATATATATTTATTTTTCTTCTTCCCCTATGGAAATGCTTAGTGATGGACATGTAACTATGCATATTCCCATTGCTATTGAGGATGGTTTTGATCTGAAACTCAATAAGTTGTCCACAAATTATATAAAAATGTTGATCTTTCATAGAGGCTGCTTTTTTGATAATTTAATAATCCAGGTTATGGTGTTCAATGCTGATTTTTCAATTATTATTATTATTTCTTTTATCCCAAATTATGTCTCTATTGATGAGGTGCAACCCATTGAACGATGAAGTTGCCTTGTTTGGTTCCATGTTGTGTAATAAGATATTAAGATCATGTTCGACTGGTTGCTGAGCTATTCTAAAATTCCAAAAAGAATGTTGAACCAACTCAAAAATAGATGGTGTTCTTATGATTTTCCAGGATAGAAGTAAAAAGAATACACAGTAAATTATTTTGAGAAATAGTGTATCTGACTTTTAATTATCCACAAAAGATGTGCATTGAACAAAGTCTAGTCCTGTTGTATGCTCACAGGGATGATGGACGTAATTGACAGACAATCATCATCACCGCTCAAAGATTCCTTTAACATACACCATGCCTTTCTCACTCAGCTGGAGCTCCTTTCTCATTTCCTCTACTTGCTGGTCATCTCCTTGAACGATGATCTCTGTCAGCGTTCCATCACCTGCAACTATCATTTTGACCTTGATCTGCTCCTTTCTTGATGCTCGTTTCCAGTAATAGAGTCCTCTGTTTCATTCCCAAAACATTAGTACGTTATCTCTAGTTACTGAGTTGGATGGTTGACAAGTAAACGGGATTCTAGTTACTGAGTTGGATAAATAGAAAGTACAAGATTAGTGCAGTGCAGCACTTACGCCAACGGACTTAAGATGGTAAGCCAGAACCAATTATTGCCCACATCTGGAACAGTTATAGTAAGTACAAGGGCAACGCTCGCTAGGCTTACGCAGGTGCAGAATGTGAGAAATGCTGCTTGGCTTTGGCTTGGAACCATCATGCCCTCAAACCTTCAAGCAAAGAGAAACATGTGTATCAGATACACACACTAAGCTAAAATAGCATGGGTAACGAGCTACGATTGAACCTTGGTCCGTGCTTAGCATGGCAGGGAATCAGAATCTGTAGGTAACAAAATACAGTACCCACCTAAACAATAATAATAATAATAATAATAATAATAATAGCATACTAAAAATGTGCGTTTCTCATGAGGGTTGAATTGAGGGCCTGTGGCTTAAGCATTGATGGTCTGAACATTGAAGGTGGTGGTGTTCAAAACTTCTTTAATTTGCCATATGAGAATTATCAAACTATTTGGGTGACTCCAGTGCAATTACAGATTCACTGTTGCTGGGTGAGTTAGCAGTTAGCACAATATCCTAGCAATATAACAAATTGAGCAAAGGATGTGCTTTGTCCAAACAAAAAAAAACAAACAAACAAACAAACAAGAGTTAGTAACAAAATGTAATTCGTAGAAGATAAAGATAAGCAGAGGGAGGGGGAAATGGTAGGTGGTGGGGTTAATTTACCCATTACTTACGTGATGGTTTCTCCTCTGTCTAACACCACAAAATTGTTGCGGGTGAAGAAAGAGAGAATTTCTCCAGCCAACTGGTTAGGCACTTTCTTCCCTTCCCCTTCTCTTATAAATGTCTTCTGCACAATCTGAGTAAACAAACCACAATGAAATTTTTAAGTCATCCCTAAAATGTGAAGACCACAAAATAACAATATATAACAAATTATCTATAAATTTCTCAGCCCAAATAATATAGCAACTTCATGAATCACTAATTTACTCGATCAACCAAGATGTCCATTAATTATTATTATTATTATTATTTAATTTTAAAAAGAAAAAGAAAAATTGAAACCCTCACCTACAAATTAGTCAAGTTATAAATCAAAATTATTGAGAAAAAGAAGGAAATTTAGTTAGGCACCTTAGATTTAACAGAGCGCTTGATGAGGGACCATAGGCCTGGAACAGAGATGACAAAGAGACCCAAAGAAGTGTAGTAGCTGGCGGACGAATAGCCCACACTGTCTGCGAGTAGAAAGACGAGGTTGTTGTGATTCTCTCCTCCTCCAAGTAGTGCCGAAGAAGAAGAAGATGATGTTAATGTAACAGCAACATCTTGGAGGAGGAGAGAGGAGGAGACTCCAACTACGAGCCTCCTCCTCCTCCTCCTCCTCCTGGTGGGTCTTATTGGGGTTTGAGCCGGTCCAAGCCACGGTTGGTCTTCGCTGAATTCTCTTCTGCTTCTGAATTTGGAAGGATAAGAGAGCGTATGGGATGATATTACTTTAGCTGCCATTTCCCACAACCTCCAGAGAGGATAATAGATGATAGATAGATGAGCAGACTGTACTTTACTTTTGTGTTGTGTTGTCTGCCTATTTATTTTACATTTACCTCTTATCTCACCACCATCCCTCAAATTATCCCATGTTACAATTGAAAAATATGAGATAAAGTTGGAACAATCTAATGATTTAAAATACCAATAATTACACAACTATTGGGAAAATAAATTGATGGAGGAGAATTATTAGGTGAAATCTGCGAATTAATGAAAATTACAAAATGAAAAATACACCCCTAATAAAAAGATAAAAAGGGAGTTCACTGAGAGATGATGTTTATTTAGAAAAGTTAATATACCACGTTTGCTACTAAAATTAGTAAATATCAACATGTATAATAAACAAATCTGCAAGTAATATGATTTATTTACCAAATTTGATAAACTTTTGAAAAAATGACATAAGAAATATATATTTGGACAGTTTATAAAGTGGAAAGCGGGTTTGATGTTGTTGTTACCATTAAAAAAAGCAAATTTCGTCAATAAATTTGCTCTTAATAAAATTTGTGATACGTTTTACAATTAATATATTTTTTTATTTATTCAGTAAAATATTTTTTAAAGCATTTTTATGACTAATTTTACAATAAATCCTTTAATAAAATGTTACCATACCACAACATTATAAAAGGAGGAGTAAAATTATCTTTATAAAATAATAAAGAAGAATAAAATTGTGCAAAAAAATTAATTATTTTATTATACAACCTCCACTCAAAAGAGCGCTTGTAAGAGCAACTCCAATGCTTTTTCATTTGGGCCTTTCAAACTCAAAATATGATAGTTGGGTAAAAAAAGGCCTCTCCAATTGGCTCTTATTTAAACTCTCAAAATTTGAGATTCTCAAATTTCTTCTCATATATGGCATCTGCTAAATTTTTTTGGCAAGTCTCATTTTCTAAAATCAAAACGGTGCCGTTTCTCACTGGTCATCACCCACTCGCATCTCTATATGTATATTATATTATATTATATATATAATATACATATATATTATATATAATATATATAAATTTTCGAAAAAAAATTATATAAAAAAAAATAATTCACAAATCGTGGTAAAAAAATTATAATTATTTATTTATTTATTTATTTTGTTCTTTTTTGACCAAATATTTTAAATTTGTACTTTTTTTTTTTTAATTAGGTTTAATTTTAGTTTCCTTCTAATGTTTACAACTTGACTTGGAATGTGCCTAATATTAATATTACTGATGCAAATATGAATGGTGGGAATGGTAGTTGAAAAAGAATAGTTGTTGTGTTAAAAAATAACGTTTTGCGTGAAATGTACCATTGGAGTAGAATTGCTAAAATGTATCATGTTGGCACTGTAGCACATGTCAAAATATAGATTTGGCATGCGAAAATAGATTTTAGCATTGCAGATACTCTAAGGCTTTGTTTCTTTCGACGTTAGATAAAATATATTTTTTTATTTTTATTTTTCAGTATTTGACAAAGGTAGAAAGTTAAGGTTGAGTCTATCGAACGGGAAATGTAAAATAACTTAACGAAAATTGATGAGCAAGTTATTTTTTTTTCTTCGTAAATATTTTTCAACAACCAAATAGTAAAAATATATACATATTTTTATAAATATTTTACATTCAAATAAACAAGTCTTAAGTTAAAATTTTTAACTTTATTCAAAAGTTATACGGAGCTACATTTTAGTAACTATAAAAGTTCCCTTGGAGTACTAGAGACAACCGAGATGAAGAATATAAAAATATGAATAATGATACTTGCACGAATCACTTAGGCAGAATTGTTAGGCCTACTTATTTGATTGGTCAATGCATACCAAATATAAAAAATGGGACGCTTTACTTCCTTATATATTGCATTAATGATCAATCAAATATGCTAGGTTTAACAATTCTATCTAAGTAATCGGTGTAAGTATCATTACTCTAAAAATATATTAATAAAAAAATTTAAAAATTATTAGATAGTCTTGCTAACATACACATTACATATTATAAGGGGAGTTTTGTCTCACATTAGATTCGGATGGGAAGTGAAATGGATTAGGTGTTAGCTCCAACTAATAACTTAAGTTTTTTGGTCGGATTGTAAAACACTCGATCTGTTATAGTTAATACATATTTTTTGATTTGATGTCACTCTAAGCGTCCAACCCTGAGTGTCTGAGCGAGAACCCTCGGGTAGGCATGGTGGCCCGACCACAACAAGGGTGTTGTAAATTTGAATGGAAAATAATTAGGGATGGTAATGGGCGCGGTTTGGGGCGAGGATCTCATTCCCCATTTTTATTCCTATCCCCATTTAATTTTTTTCACCCTCATAACCAGCCCAAAACCTGTCAAGTTTTTCAACGCATCCCCCCATTCTGAAGTCCATTTACATAATTGGTTCCCCAAAATTGTTCCAAGCGGAAAGCGGCCCCACAGGGCTGGGGATTTTTGCCATCCCCACTCGCGGCTCTCTTTATTTCACAAGACTAAAACATTAAACGAAAATGAGGGTTAAAGTTTTCTCATATTTGTGTATATATATAATTATCATATTTTAATAAAATGTCATAATATGTAAGGGTAATTTAAAAAATTTATAGTTTGTTCGGGACAGAGTAACCACCCCCTCCCCCCCCCCCAAAATTCAACAAGGTGTTTTTAAGTAGCCCTCGTTCCCATTTTCATAATAGGCTCTCCAAAACTATCCAAAATTGGTGTAAATTTTTGTCATCATTAGGGAGAACGTTATCAAAAGAGTCTTGTCTTGCGTTGGATCCCATTAAAAAGTAAAAAAAAAAGAATATAAATGAGTTTACTTTTAAACTTTTGGATCGAATCACACTTAAACTTTTGAATTGGATAGCCTTCTCGCCACACTACACCACTTGATAATTCAGTCTAATCAAAATTCGTGTACACGAACCAATGTTGAATTGGGCTGGAGCCAAGCCGAGCCCCAAGCGCGCGCAAACATGAGATTAATTTATCCAGTGGGAGTAAAGGAGTTAACCATAACGGTCCCGATAAACCACATCCGTCTGATCCATCCTTTCTCAATCTCAATCTATATCTCTATCTCTATGTCTATCTCTATCTCTACGTGTTGTTATGTTACTATGTTTGTGCGCCCCTCTTCTCTTCTCCTTCCCCAAGCGAATCGGATAACACCCCCCAACCCATTCCTTTTCTCCTTTCGCTAAATCCATCCAGTTTTCTGTTCTCTCCAAATTCTTTGTTTCTTAATATTTTATTTGTCTGTTTATTTTTCTTAAGGATCAAACTGTTGATTTTATGCGAATCCTCGTCTTAGGTTAGGTACGCTTCGACGCTTAAGAGTCCTTTCTATACTCCACCATTCACTACGTTCCAGGTAATGCCTTTTCTTCTGCCTCTGCTTTGATTTTTAGGGCTTTGTTTTATAGAATCAAAGGCAGTATCTTTATTGCCTATTTCTATTTTATTTCTCGTAATTTATTTTCTATATCGATGCATCTGTGGTTTCGTTTTCTTGCACTCATGAATTGATTGGAACTAATGTTTTCTCCCTTGTGATCCAGGCCTATCTTTTTGTTGATTATTGGTTAATGAGTTGAAGTTAAAGAAAAGTATCTTCTTCTGTTTTTCTTGCATGCAAGTTTGTTCCTTTTCTTTTTTCTTTTTCGTTGTCAAACTCTATTTGCTTTTTTAGGGATGAGGAAGAGAATTGCAAGTTACATTAACTGCAAACTTCAATTGCTATGTAATATGCACATATAATATTTCCTTACTTTTTTTCAGGTTTTATGGGTAGTATGTGTCTGACCAAATTTTATTCTTTCTGAGCCACAGAAATATTAAGTGTCTGGGTAGCATTCCTTTTTATAAGGTGTCTTGAGTAGTGCTTCTTTGCACTATCGGATGATATTGTGTATGTAGATCACTAGCCACCGATCTGATAGATACAACCCTCTGAAGTTGTTTATTTGGCCAGTGCCCTAAGTATATAAATAATGATGTAACTAATGGCTAGAAAATGAATAAGTTTTTTCTCAACTTTGCTGAATCTTTTTTTCTAGCTACACCAAATTATATCTTTAATTAGTTTGGATTAAACACCTTGCAATAGGATTAAAGTAGCCATGTGCATGCACACAAGTGAGCCCTTCCTTTGGCACTGAGAAGCATGTAATTCTATATCCCACTGTCAAAAAGATTGCAGCTGATTCAATATGGAAATTTTGTTTTTGTACTTGATGAGACTCAACATATTATGGAACTCCCATATTTGCTAGGGTGAAACTTTGAGGAATTAAAATTGGCTTGCTATTTGGGAGGGCAGGTAAGATGTCATCCATTAGAAAAGGAAAAAAAAAAGAAAAAGAAAGAAAAGAAGTGGGATAGAGTCATACAGTGGTGGTTTGGAGAACTTTGGATGGTTATTTTGAAGGGATTTGATGATTTAAAATAAGGAAGTGTGCTTCATCTCTAGAATAGTTGTTTTTCCTTTTGTAAAGAGCACATGGTGCAGAAAATAGGAAAAATCTGTAGGAAAAGACACAGATAGTAAGAATGCAATGGTTCACAGGAAGAACGAGAATATAAAGAGTTCTAGGGTTTCAATAAGACTGCAAAATGTCAATTAAATGATAATACGTAATAATATCACAAGAGCTTGTTCCTACAGTTAATATAAGCGGCAAAGAGCTTATTGTTGACCTCATGAAAGAAAAGAATACTCAATGACTCTCATGAGCAATACTTGACCATTAACCCTTTGAAAGAGATATGATGAGCACATGACTCTAAATACAGACTAGGAACTTAATAACATTAATAATAGAAACTGACACTACATAAATAATAAATCATATTATGCTACAAAAGAAGCAAAAGTGGTATCCTTGGGCCTTATTCAGTGCTACTTCCTAGAACTGAAGGTCCTTATGGAGATGGCTTTTATGAGGAACTTATAAAAAAAAAATTGATTGTCGAAACATATTATACAAGTACCTTTGAATTAAAGTTATATTAAACATCAACATATGTTACTAATCAAAATCTATATTAAATTGATTATTGAAGGCACAATACAATTAAAAACCCCAGCAATTTTGAAGAATCAATATAAACAAATAATGGAACTGTAGATTTTTTAATTTTTTTTTTTTTTAAAGAAAAGAAAAAAGAAACTTTTGAACCCTACTAATATGCATATACTCATATACATATAGAGTAGCGTGCATCTGCTCCCTGGTGTGCAGGGAGCATTATCCGCGAAATTGTTTTTGACCATAGGATATAATCCAACGGTTGCTACGTAATCCATCAATTTATATTGGATTCCGGTTTTTGAAAGTGCAAAAACTACCATTCAGATGAGAGACAAGGCTGATTTCTTCTACATAAATAAAGAAAGATAGAAAGGAGAAAAAATATCAAAGATTATGAAGAGCCACTTTTCATCTTCCTCCACCGAAACCCTCCGTTTACAGAGAACTTGAAATTGCAAGACTCGTGATCACCTTAACTAATGATTTCCAAAACACCACCCCCTTGAGCATCAGCAAAGTCAATCTGAACCAAGAATAGATCTTGTGTTCAGGATGCAAACAAATCTTACACTAAATTCATGAAATCCAACAACAGCCAATTAGCCATAAAAAATTGATGTAAAAGCATGAATTAAAGTAAGCAATCATTGCAATTGATGACTCCAAACACAGAAGCTAACAAGAAAACACTAGCCACGATGCCGTATCAAACCATAATAACTACTATTCCAGAATTTGATAACACCAGGCTTAGTGTCGTTCTTCTTGCCTGATCACACAATATTCCATGACCGCCTAGACCTAATGAAGCCATTTGTTAGCAGTCTTTGTCTCACTGTCTCTTTTGCAATAGATAATGTTTTGATTTTCATGTTTTACCTTTTTCTTTTTGATAATTTTGATGTTTACTTTTTAAATAACATAACCAAACTTTTTTTTTCCTCTCTCTCATGCGCATTTAATGCATAGTAGTTTTTCATTCTTTCCAAAACCAAAAGCAGAGAAAGGATGGTTTGCGTAATAGCCGTGCAATTTATTCCCATGGATAGAACTGCTCTTTGCATGACGGGGAGCAATTGAATGTCGCCGTATACATATATATATATGTGTGTTTGTGTGTATATATATAGACACAGAGAGAGAACTATTTTTGTTTTGTGGGGCTTGTTGGAAGAAAGATAATAGAATGTGTTGGAAAGGCAGTAGAAAAATTCCAGCATTAATGGAAGCATCAGATTTATTTTTATCAACAAAGCGATTTATGCAGGCTCAGGCTTTTGCATCTGTTCCCCATTTATTTATGCATGGAAAAAGAGAGAGAGCTAGATCGAGTTCGAGTTCGAGCAATTTGGTGTAGAAGAAAAAAGAATTATGAGAGAAGTACTTTGCGGATCGAAAATTTGTTGTATCAATATATAGATTAAGTTTGGAGTTATTTTAAAAATTGGGGCAAGATGGATATTGTTCTCTATGGAACGGAGTGTTGTGCTTTAAGAAAGAGACAAGAACAACGCCTTCATGTAGCAGAAATGGGAATGCTAAGATGGATGGTTGGAGTGACTAGAAGTAATAGGGTCACAAATGAAAGTATAAGAGAAAAATTAGGTGTCGCACCCATCAACGAGAAAATAAGAGAGAGTAGATTTAGATTGTTTGGACACATACAATGGAGACCAATAGATGCGCCGGTGAGAAGAGGAAGCTCAATTTCCCTAGAAGGTAAGAGATCAAGAGGGCGACCGAAAATAATGTGGGATGAAGTTTAATAGAAATGCCTTTAAAAAGTTAAATATAGTAGGCGATATGGCGGGTAATAGAAAAGAGTGGTGTAGAGAATTCATGTGGTCGACCCCATTCATATGGGAACAAGGCAAGGATGATGATAAATAGTAAGGACTAAACTTGGAATTTGAAATTGTCACTTTAATTGGTATGTAACTTTATGAGAACTCATTTCAAACCCACCCAACCTGCTTAAAAAAGACAGGATTCTGGTAGGAGGCTGTCATCTAGAAGCCCATTTGTTGGGTTCACCAAATGCACGTTGTTTCCTTAGAAGGGTTTCTAGAGCCTGAATGCAGTTGGTGGGCTCCTAAAATCCAGCCTAATTTTACCTTTGTCCTTGGATGGTGAATGTTATGCACTGTAATTTTAAGTTGAAGTGTTCTGATTCGTCCTATTCTTAAGCCTATTAGTATACTTTGTTGCTGAATGAGATTAGCCCTTATAAGTTCAGGAAAGCGATATTCGGAAGAGCTTCAAGTCCCCCTTTCCTCTCTCTGTCTCTTCCCCGTCGCTTTATCTCTTTCTTATCTTTATCCCTCCTCTTCTTTTTTTTTTTTTTTTTTAGTGCCTTGAAAGTCCGCTGTTATTCCCTCTCTCACTTCTTTATTTTTCTTCCACTTCTTTTGCGAATGAGAGGCTTGGAAGGCAATAAGGCATGGCACACCCTCCTCCCCTCTCTTTTCTATTTTTTTGTTCACTTCCTCCTATCTTTCTATTATTATTTTATATAATAAAGGGAAAAAATTGGTGTGGTTCACTTACTAACCATTTGCTCAGAGAAAATATCATTGAGAGTTTGATTATGTCAATTAGTTCTCTCCCGTGTGTTCAAGGAAATTATATTGAGAGAGGTTATGTTAGATCTGCACAGAAGTCCTTAAGGGCAAACTAATGGGGGACAAAGAACAGGAGTAGTGAAGAGAGAGCTAGGAAAACGTCATCAGTTTGGTTATAGAGAAGGTGTGTAGAGAAAAGAAGGGAAGAAAATGTACTTTCCTATGTAGTTGTACTCTAAATCAATTCATTTTTTAAGGTGATAAATTTTTTGGAACCAAAGAGATTTTATCTCTAATTCTCTATTGACTGCTTCATATCTTATCTTTTAGTATGGATCATTTCATGTCTTATCTTCTCTCCACATTAAGCTGAGTCAGCTGACAAAACAATGGGTAAGGGTAGCTTGTACAAAATTGTCCTCCCTTCTATTCTCTTTTCTTGAGCCTAATGGAGTATTATTGAATGGGGTTTGGAGGAATGGTGAATTTGTTTGCCAGGTTGTATGCTCTGGAATTTCTAGTGAAGCCCAGGAAGATGTGCTGCTCAATGAGAGAGTAGATAGAAGGTGTTTCGATGAAGTATTTTTAGTGGTAGAGATGTTCAAAAGAGTAAATTTAGGGCTTTATAACCCCTTCTGGATTTGCATTCTTTATCTGGATGCTGATCTTTGGATAAAGTCTCTACTAGTGGTCACTTGGACCATTCCAAATTGGTGCTGCTCTGTCTTTCTTTCCCCTTTGTTGTTTATATAATTAGGAATAGGCGTTCGTGGAAAAGAAAAATGTTGGATTGTCTGCTTATTCATTGCCTATGACCAGGTGCAATACATGGAATATTGGAAATTTTCTTTAATCATGCAGTGGGTGCCTATGTGCAGATAAGACTCAAGAAAGCTTTTTTTACAACTACTTGGGATCGGCTATAGAATCCTATTTCACCATTCTGCTCTATATAGGGCCAAAGTCTCGGTTGAAACATGTGCTATCACATATTTTCTTCGTAGCTCAACCCATGTTAGTTTGGTCTTCCCCTTTCCGTAGCATTATCCTCGGTATGAAACCAGTTTACAAATAGACATATCCTGGTAATCAGCTAGAACTTTAATTAGTTAAAATGTGCTGTAAGATTTTTGTAAGCTTTATAGTTACTTGCTGATGGCGCATGGATTATTTTGCTTAGCAAGAAATTTTTTTATTCTTTAGTAATATTTGAATCTTATCTCAAATTATTCCTCTTTCCCTCTATAAATGCATAAGAGCCTTCATTTAATATGTTTCTTTCAGTTGCTCGCTTCTTGTAATTTACAAAACACTAGGTTGGCTTATGTTCCAGTTGCATATTTTATGAATGCATGCTGGTTAGTATTGCAAATGCTGTATTGTACACTCCTAAGTTCACTTTAATTCATGCAAGAAAGCATAGAAAAAAAAATACTAAAAAGGTTTTTCGGATTAGCAATGAGCTGGCTGAATGTATTATCATATACAATACGGAACTTACAATGTTATCTTGTATACCTCTCTTTCTCTGTATTTACTTTTGATACATATTTTGGAAAGCTGATTGCGGTGTATGCATAATGGGAGTTCTTTTCTTATCAGAACTTCTTTTTTTTTTTTTATTCTTTTTTTTTTTATTTAATCAGAACATAATGTGCAAAATGAGAAGAGCTGTACTTGGTGAACTACAATCAATTAGCCAATGACAATATTTTCAGTTTGCGAAGGGAGGTTATTAGTTGATTTTGACGAGGACGCCATCTTGTTATACATTTGTCTAATGTTCTGTCCAAGATATTTATGATATTTTGTGCCAATGGCGACTGATCAGCGGAAGAAACGGTTAAATGCTGCCATCATTGGTAGTTCCCAGGAGCATTGCAGAGCAAAAAGAAAGAAACCTGGATTAGTACAGTATGGTTTGAACATGATACCTAATATTTCTCTTGAGTGGGATGACAAGAAGAAGAATGTTGTTGCCAAGAGGGAACAGATTGGTTTAACACGGAGGGACTTGATTCCATCCATTGATTATGTTCCTCATTGGCACAATAACTTGGCAGATGTTTCGACTGTTCCTTATGAAATTTTTGACTTGGAAAATTTAAAAGAGGTCCTTTCTTATGAGGTAATGATAATTTAATGTTGATGCACAATTACCTTGACTTCAAAAAATGATTTTTCTGCTCAGAATATTATGCATTTTATCTGGAACTTGTTATAGGTTTGGCAGACTCATTTATCTGGAAATGAGAGGAACTTTCTCTCCCAGTTTCTTCCTAAGGGAGATGAAGCGCATCAAGTTGTCAAAGAATTGCTTGCGGGGAATAACTTTCATTTTGGAAATCCTTTTCTCAAATGGCAAGTCTTTTTATGCTACACATTTTAAATTTGAACATATATTACATAGTTTTGTCATTTTATTTATAATAAGGTAACTATTTCACTATGTAACCTTTTTAGCAACTTGTCAAATCCTAGCTACACGTTTAAATCGAGTTTATGGATCAGTCACTTGATGATTGTGGATCTGCTTGTTAATCATTTAGCATCCTCCTTGTACTTCTGACAGTTTCCACAGATGTGCGTACTTGTCTTTTTACGAAATGGAAAAACTGATCTCAGCATTCTGGACTCTGAATTGATTGATATATTGTTCCCTTATTTTTAATGTATTCCACCAAGCGTTTTAATTTAACTTTATTGATTTAACTCTTTTATTCTTGTCCCACCTCCAAGTCTCTCAAATATGTGGGCGACGTTCTGATATCTTAATCTTAGCATGTCTTGTCCTATTATAACCCACTTCCGTATAATCTTGAGATCTTTTGAAGAAATGTTCCTTTTGAATGCAATGCTTTATGGTGAACTTTCAAATTTTGAATCTGTCAATTTATTTAGTATATATACTCGCAGGGGTGCATCACTTTGTTCTGGTAATCTTCATCCTGATGCTGTTCTTCATCAGGAACAATGTCTGAAGGCTAATAAGAAGGCATACTACTTAGAGTTACAAAAATATCATAATGAGTATGTATTCTTACGAACTTCCTCTTTTCCACTTTATATTCTACAATTTTTTGAATTGTCTTGCTCTAAATTATATGGTTATGACTTTTTTAAGCTTGTGGCAGCATGATTGGGAATTTACTGACGTGGAAGGAAACATGGTCAAGCGTCAAGGATCCCGAAAAGGAAATTGTGCAGAAGACATGGAGGTTAATACACTCTTGTATATTTTGCTTTATATAGAAATTGTTGAGTTTGGTGGAGGCAGGGTTCTCTTCATGCAATATGGGTAAACGAACCATCAAATCACAATGGCAATGCTTTGTCTTTTTGGAGCGCGCACTAAACCCGGAATAAAACCGTATATTGGTGTTTTTGGGTTACTAGCCCACAGGGACCACCCAGTGCGCACTATATGTTGTAGGGGGAGCTCTCATCCCCCGTACTAGAGCCATATCCTAGCCGTAACATACTCAATGTCCATGTAAGCTTTCCTAAAATCAACAAGTTGTGCATCAAGGTATAATACATATACGCAATATATTAGTCAACTACCATGCACAAACAAGTCAAGTAAAACACACAATATTCGTCCTATGTTTTCAAGCTACAGTGGCATATCACATGTCAAATATATAATATGTATATAAACAAGTTAAACTATAACTTCTACTCATGAAATACTATAATGTAATCATACAACAAGTTCCAATTTTACAAGTTAAGCATGAAAACAACTTTTTTTTTTTTTTTTTTTTTTTTTTTGATACGAAAAACAACTTCAATACTTAACTACTTTAATGGAAGCATATAATGGAATTTAATTAAATTAAATAATTAAATTCTCAAGATTACAAAGTAACTCTAAATATTCTAAAATTAATATAAGTCGATGGTCATGGCAAGGACTAGTTTAATATCACATTACAAGTTATTTCTTCCTAAATTACAATTATGTAAATTAAACTTCATACAAGAAAATAATTAAATAAAGTTCTCCACACTCATTCAAATATTCTCATTTTCATATATGTTAATGAACATATTAAGGCCTAATATCACATTGCAAGTTCATTCCATGCTAGGTACAACCATGTGAATTAAATTCCATACAAAGATAATAATTAAATAAAAGTCTCAAAATCTATTCAAATATTCTCAATTTAATGTATATGATAGTACATGCCATGCTCATCAACAATATCAAGTTAAAAATCCAATTGAGTGAGTAAAACACTTAAAATAAAATTAATTAACCTAATTAATTAATTTTCTCTAGATTTTAAAACAACTCCGAATATTCTCTAGTTCACATATATTAAAGAACATACCAAGGCCTAATTTAATATCACGTTACAAGTTGATTTCATGCTAGTTACAACCATGTGAATTAAATTTTCAGACAAGTGAAAGATTAAATAAAAGTTGCAATACTTATTCAAATCCTCCCAAGTTCTTTTCCATATTCTGATTACTGCTTTTTCGTTCAAACGAATATCTTTTTTAAAAAATAAATCAAACGAATATAATTTTCACTACCAAAAAATATGAATGAACACATAGAATGAAGACATATCTTTTATACTGTGTTCGGTTAGAAGGAGAATGAAGGGAGGAAGGGGGAAGAATGAAGACGCTCCCCCTGTTTAGTGGGGGAAAGGAGGAAAAAAGGGAGGGGGATGAGTTCTCTCTTCCATGCATAATTTTAAACCATGCAAAATTGGGCAGATAAGGGGACGGAAGCTTGGCGGGGATAAGGGGAGGAAGAAAGCTTCCTGTATTTTTTATTTCTTTGCGCATCAAATACAATCACACACATTACATATAGATTATATATGTACTATATATTCATATATACATATATTTATGGATTGTATGTATATGTATATATTATTAATTTATTCTGTATACATATATATGTATGTTTTTCTTGGGCATCTGTGTATAGGTCCAATCTTGGTGGGTGAACTAAATGGGGGGCTTTCTTATGTAATATAGTTGCATTCGTGCTAATAATGCAATCAAATATTTTGTATGCATATGCACAAATCTAAAGATGCTTTAAGCAGTAAGCTTAATTGCATTCAACATTTTAATGCGTCTTGTCTGAAAGTTGTTAGTTCAGTGTTTATTTATATAAGCATTTTTGCTCAATACATTGGATTAACAAATGTAATGGGTAAGAAGGGATCATACTTTATTATTGTTGATTCGCTTCCGATGGGTGATTTTACTTCTTGTTTGAATTTTGAATAGTGGTATATTTGAGTCAGTGATCAGTTCTTTATTTGATTATAATTTTTTTTTTCAAAATATGTTTTGTGTCTCACTTAGACATATTGTAATAAATTTTATGAGCAGCAGGGCAAGAAAGCATGCTGAGAATGAATATAGGTTTCATGACTCTGAGGAGAACCTTGCAGCAACATCTGAATCTTGTTCCTGGACCGATGAGAAAGCTTGCAGTAGTGATAATCAGAACATAGTGATGAAGGATGGAGAGCTGCAAAGACGGTAATCAAGCTCTCTAGCCTTTACCATGAGCTATTCCAGTGCGTTTATACTTTACACAGATTCTCTCCAAATTATATAATGTCTGCCACCAAAAATGCTGTTGGCATCATTGCCGTTGGCGTCGGTGCTCTCAGTGGTGGATTCAAGTTTGGGAAGTAGGTTTAGGTTGGTCCATCAATGTCTCTGCAATGAAAATTTTAAGTATGGGGTTTGTATTTGATCTTAGCTAGGATTCAATAGAGATGGATAGCAGAGGGATGGATAGACATAAGAAAGACAAGTGGTGAGGATGTAAGGGAATGAGAGAGAGAGAGAGAGAGAGGAATGAGGATGGTGGCAAACCGTGGTCGTCGATGGTGGTGGCGGTGGAGGAGCACGGAGGAGAGAGAACAGGAGACTTGGTGAAGGCCGGTGGATATATTAATGAATGGAGGGTAAATTTGTCACTAAAAAGATTAGGAGGATAACAATGTAATTTCAGTTCAAACAAGGGCAATCTTGACATTCAGCATTTAAAAAAGATTAGAAGGATAACAATGTGATTTCAGTTCAACTAAGGGCAATCTTAACATTCAATGTAAATTTTTTGACGGTCCTAATAGATAATTAATGGCTTGGGGGAGATTGACCACAATTTTGACAAAAGTTTGGTCTTTGGGTGCAAAAACCACACATCATGTCAGATCAGAGTAATTCACCCCTATGTTTTATTGTTTTCATGTATCTCTTTTTTTTTTTTTTTTTTTATACTCTTTTCTTATGCTGCTTGTGATTATTATTTTGTGCCATGTATATTTTATTTGGATACAGTTCTCATCTTCCAACTAGTCTTAAAGGAGTCTAATTATTTGTGTTGGGTTTCTTGATCTGCAGAAAAAATTCGATGGAGAAATATGAGAATTCATCAGATGGGCTTAAGGTGGTTGCAAGACCCAGAAAAGGAGAGAAGCTACACAAGCAAAATATCTATTGCAGTGATGGTGCCAAATATATGTCTTATATCAAGGTTGTTCATATAATATATCCTAAATTCTACAAACACCCACGGGATACTATGAATTTACTTGCCTCCTAAATTCTACAAAAACCCACGTGTGATACTATGAATTTACCAACAGGCCAGTGGCCTAGCGGTATCAAGCCCCTACTTCTCAAAGAGAGGTCAGGGCTTCGAGCCTCAGTAGAGGCATGTGTGTGTGAGTACCAACTAGGAAAAAAAAAAAAGATACTATGAATTTACTTGCCTGTACATTTGTTCTTAAACGTGGTTTTCTAGTTGTAAATATTGGGAATTTTGGTCTTCAAAATTCTTTCGCTTCATTCCATGCACACTTCAAAATAATTATTACAGCCCACTTTATTTTATTCTTGTCTGAAATTTGGATTTTGCCTTGACCGTTGTCTGGCGCTTCCAAACTTGTGCATGAAACTTCGGCTAGGACTTAAATCAAGCTCAAACAACTGTCTTAAGTATATGATTTCTAAAATTTTGGAATTCCTTTTCTGGTTGATAAGGAAACAAATAGGAACCTTTTATAAGAGGGTCTATAGCTGATCATTGGTCTATCTCATATTTCAGATTAGCAAGGAGCAGCATCAACGTGTCAAGAGTAGTATGAAGCACTCTAGCAATAGCATTCAATCTAGGTCTCTTAATCGTGTTTTAGGTAACCTTGATACTTTTCATGTGCAACCATATGAAGTATTTGAGGAAGAAGAACGGCAGAATTTGCATGACCACTGGTTAGTGTTTTGCAAAATGAACACCAAAGATTGTTTTACTTCAAGCTCATTGATTTCCCTCCTTAAATTTTGGTCGTTTATACAGGTTGCGTTTGGCAAACACAGATCTTCCAGCAGCATTTGTGAACTGGAGAAGAAGGCAGCTACAGAAATGGCAATTGATGCAGTCTTTAGAGCAAGATATGGAAGATAAACTGAAATTTGTTAAGGAGGTTGATACGAAGCCCTTCTTTTGTATGTCAGTGGATTGTCTTTTGGATTTTGTTGATAGCTTGAAGCTTTAGTATCGTCTTGGATGGCAGTTGTTTGGTTTGGGAGCGCTGCCCGTTTCAGCGTATTTATAAAATCTTTTCATTATCTATCAAAAAAAACGAAGCCCTTCTTTTGTCCTTGTTTATACGAGTGTATGTTGAATGTTAGCAGAGTTTTGTTGAGCCTGTATGTTCATCATATCTTCATTGGTTGTGCTATGCTCACTTGTCAGTTTTTAACTGGGTGATCAGGATGCAGAGAAAGAGAACACTCATAGCTTGCTATCAGAGCCGACGGATGATGGATCAGCAGACCATGAAACCACAAATACAACAGAGGTTTTTTACCATGCCCCCTCTTCTTTGAGTTTGTGATGTGACTATTGGAGGCTATGACATATAACATCAAATTGCTATTTGTTCCACATTCAGCAAATTTTCATTTTCCTTCACCGGTGATGCTATTGTTGGTAATCTTCATTAGTTGTTAAATTTTAACTTGGCAAATTTTTATTGGGTGTTCAGGGTGAGGGGAGAGAGAATTCAGATAGCTTGCTTCAGGAGATGGATAATGGAGCAAATCATGAGCCTACCACTGCATTAGAGGTTGGTACTGTGCTCTCTTTTTTGCTGTGTGTTGGGGTATCTGTGCATGTAAAGTTAACCTTTCAACTAAATTCATGTTTTTTCTAATGATCTTCATTAGTTACAGTATCTTAACTGTTGTCAGTTCATTATTGGGTGGTCAGGATGAAGAGAAAAAGAACCTTGGTGGCATCCTGCAGGAGCAGATGTATAACAGAGCACCAAACCATGAACCCTCCATAGAAGATGCTCATGAATCTGTTCATGTTTCCTCAGAGAATCAGCATGTGCAGCAACTTACTTCCCTCAGTGGTACCTCTGAATTACACCCCGTGCATTTGAATTCTGATGAGGACCATCTGATTGCAGAAACAGACAAGGTCCCTCCTATCGTATCAGAGTACCCAAAAAATTTGAATCATTTGGAGGTAGCTGTCAGTCAGGGGGATCCTCTCTCTTCTGCTACTGATGTTTGGCCAGCAGTTGGCGTGCCAAATTCTTATTTTCATTCTACTTCTGTTAACCGTGATTACACTTCTCCCAGTGACTTGTCAGTTGGGCATCCACAAGTTCTTGAGGAGCAACCAGCCCGATTGATTGATCTGGAATCTAACATCCATGAAGAAGACACCCAGAAAAATATGCTGCACAGACACTCCAATGATCAGTCTTTTGTCAGTCCTTACCCTAACCAAGACCGAAATGAGCTACTTCAACATTACTTTAATGGCCGAGGGGGTTTATCTTACCATCACGAGCGGAAACAGACACGGTTAGATTTCCAGCCAACAGCCAATGTATCGATGGAAGCTGGTCAATCTTCTGGGCACTTCCAGGAGCAGCTGCATCCATCACTGCCATTGGAGGTGAGGCAGAAGAGATTGACTGATCTTTACACGCGTCAAAATATTCAAGAGAACGTGTACTCTGATGGAGGTAGATACTCATTTCCAAGGCAAGAACACTTCTTGCCTGTCAATATTCAGGATTGGGCTGTGAATACTCCCAGCATGTCAGCACCTCTCCGGTCCCATTTGAATGGTGGGGAGTTGGGTGAGAATTGGTTTTCTGGTGAGCATCGAGCCCGTGCTGGTTGGCCTGGCTTGGATGGTGCTGTTGGCCCAAGCCAGAGCATTGGAAGTAGAAACAATGCCGATCAGAGCCTCTTCAGTGTTTTATCTCATTGTAACGAGTTACATTCTGCTGTCCCTTTTGATTCAATGGGCTCCACTGAACAGTTCATTCAGTCTGCAAATTATGGTGGTGTGGGTGGGGGTGTTCCCATACCAGGCAATTTGTTGCAACAGACAGCTCATCCACTTAACTACTTGAGTGGGCAGGAAGCTTCAGCTGCCGTAAAGAACAATAATATAGGATGGATGAACCTGCCAAATCAGACTTCTGCTTTACAGGACGCTATGGGGAAACCATTCCTCAGGTCTTGGAATCACTAAGGTATTAAACATGTGGAGTTTTCTAGTTTGGACAAGTGGATTGCAAGTTATATGAGCTTGGTTGGAAGTCAGATGAGCACAGATGTAGAATACAAGATGCTTGCAACAGGTGTTTTGGGTATTTATTTTTAGGAAGACAATTCAGCCAGGGTTTTTGGGAAGTCGAGTACACAAAATTTGCAATGGAAATATGTACATACACAAACAAGAACTGATCCAACACCTTGTATATACTAGATTCTAGGCAGGGAGGTAGGGGTAGGTTATGAGGAAGGTGGTAAAATTAAGGGATCTCTTAATTTGAGAGGCGAGAACAAATTATATTTTCATTTTCATTGTGATTTTTCTTCTCCCTTGGTGGAGAAATGTCTTCCCATAACTTTGCAGGGTAGGAACACTACAAGAAGCAAACTGCTTTTAAGCAATAAAGCTGCCATTTTTTTGTTTATTGGTTTGCCTTTCTATATATATATATATATAGATCACACATTGAACAAATCCCATGGAGACGTTATTTACATTGAATATTTACAGCTCTGCCCTGGTGTTGGTTGTGGCCACAATAAATTGGCCACCGTGGGGATGTGTTTTGAAGAGTTGGCCTGTGTTTAGCACGTGAACTGGTGTGATTCCAGGTTAGTAATTTTTTCTTTTTTAAAACAGTGAATCCAGTGGTCATTAAGGAGTTTAAATTATGATGTCAGCAAAGGTTATAAAAATATGGGCAAATTTCATAAAACCCCAAAAACTATCAATAAGTGATCATAAAACTCCAACCAGTTTTTAAAACCCCCAACAATATAACAACGTTATCATTTTATCCCAACTCTGGCAATTGGCCTCGTTAACTCAGCGCGTGGTGAACAAATTTTTTGACAAATTGACAATACCCCTGGCATGTGAATGTTGGTGAAGAACAATAGGTTTTGACGTCACTAAACTAGTGAGAAGTGAGAAACAAAGTTCCTTCCAGCCAAAAGCAAGCGAGCTTCCGGGAACTACATGAGCCGATCTCTGGTGACAAGCTTGCAACCTTCCGAAGTCGTCACAACCAAAGGACCATCATCTGCTCATGGGAGTATCGGCACTGGTGTATTTTCGGATGAAGCTCTCGCCGGCGAACCCGTAGATAGGTTTGCTGCTGCAAATGGTGCTGATTTCTTTGCAAAATTCACGGTTCAGGTAGGCAGACCTAAGGTGATAACACCATGATGCCCACGACCCTACAGGTTCTACCGGAGATGGTGATCAAACCAACGATGAATTTACCGTGGTGACGTCGGCGAGCCCTTTGATGGGCTTTCTACCGCAACCTACCGATCTTGTTACAAAAGACCACAAATCATGATGCGTTCCAAGAAGTGAGCACCGAACACTAGGCTCATGTCCACACAATCACCACTCAAAAACCCAAAATCCCTTCCCTCTTCATCTGTCTCTCTCTCTCTCTCACACACAAGGAAGATCTCTTGATTTGTTTCTCAAAGATTTCACTTTTGCCTTTTGCTTTCTTATTGTTTATCTTCCGTCAATGCTTAAAAATTTCAAAAATTTGACTGAAATTAAAATTATGTGGATTTGGCCATAATGGTTCACTATCATTTGGTGGTTTCACTTGACAAGCTTTTGGAATAGGAGCTTCGGAGTCGTCAAAGCCAGAGTCCGAAGCTGTGGTCATCAATGGAGAAGGGAAATTAGCGAACAAATGCCGTTGGGAAGCGGTTGGAGGGGAAGGCTTTCATCATGAGTTCAGAGGCGTCGGTGGTGCAGACTATTCTCATTCAGTTTCAAAAATATGATTTTTTGATTTTTTAAATAAAAGGAAATATAATAAGGGTAATTTAGTCATTTCACATACTTTTAACGGCCAATTGACAGAGTTGGAGTAAAATAATAACGTTGTTATATTATTGGGGGTTTTAAAAACTGGTTGGGATTTTTTGGGGGCTTTACGAAATTTGCCCTAAAAATTTCAGTTTTTGGTCCGGGCACACTGATTGATGTGTGACAGGCAATGAATGGGGTGGGAATTGGAGCGTATGTAGCTTCATTTTAAAGTGTTTTTTTTTTTTAAGGTTTTGGGTACCCTACCAAATACTAGATCCGTCTTTTTGGGGTCTAGAGAACCCCCAAATGCCTCTCAACTTTACCAACCGTTGGACAGATCGAAAATACCGTTAGAAACTTTCCAACCTCTTGAATAGTTCTTATTTAGTTAATAATATATAATAAATAAATAAATGAATGAATATTGGGGGAGGAGACGAGGAGTTACCCAACCAACACAGCTCTAAGGCAAATAAGAGTTACAGACGTATACAGGGCTCTAGAGATAATGAAGAAGAAGCAGATCAAACAAGTTATCCGGCTGGAGCGAGAATCGGTAATTCCAATTCCAAAGCCGAAGCTCATCATGACCTTGGCCAACCTCATTGGTATTTCCGCACAACATTCATCCTTTCTAATTTATCTGCATGTCTATATATATCACACACACACACACAAACACACTCTTTACGTGTATTATCTTACTTATCAGAACCAGCTGCAGGCATCCTCCCCACTCCCATTGTGATTTTTTACTTTTGATGATCAGTTACTGGACTTCTATGTTCGTGTGTATGTCCATGAATTATCTTGCATTTTTCAACCCAAACCTACCATCAAGAAGATCGCAGTTAAAGTAAGAAAATGATGCTTGTCATTAAAATATTTTTATCATTGGCATTACAAAAAATTTCAGTATCTCCATTTTATTTTACCTATCACATCAATAATATGAAATTAGAGTTTCAGTAATTTTTTATGTAATACTAAAGTGTTTGACCACATGATTTGCGCAATTAAATAATTTCAATGTTAACATTACACGATTAGAATTGAACCAGATAGATGACCTCATCCATATGGGATAAAGACAAGAATGATGATGATACGATAGAGTAAAACTTAGTACATGAAATGTGACTTTAGTCAAATTAGAAACACAAATGAAAATGTAGCAGAACTGAGGGTCAAGAGATACAAGAAAAAAAAAAAAAAGAGAAAAGGAAAAGGACGTTCTCATTACCTGGACTTAATTTTTTAATTTTTTATTTCAAATCGGAGATATTGATAATAAGGGTCCTCAGAGAATTAGAGTAGTGCCTGCGGTATATCATGGGATTTATCCTAAAACATAAAAAATAAAGGTCAATTTTGTAAGACAGTAGACTAACCTAACTTTCTAGAGCAGAATGTTTGGCAACTAAGAAACAATGTATTTAAAAAATAAGTGTATTTGAAATGTAAGTGATGAGATTAATTGTGATAAAATAGGAAAAATAAAACTAGAACTGATTACATTTGTGAAACAGTTGAGGTGCCACATTAGAAATAAAATAAGGAAAAATCAAGTAAAATGGTTTGACCTTGTTGAAATGGTAATAACTATACTGATGAGAAAGTATGATGTGACCCAAATTAATAATAATGCTAAGGGAAAGAGATGAAACAGATATTGGTTGAGATTAGTAAAGAAACTTATGATTCTGAGAGATTTAATTAAAGTTATGGTTTTAGACAGCAAAATGGTGAAAAAAGATATGTAGCTGACTTGAAATAGTTGACACATGACTTTGTTGAATTGAGTGAAGTTTAAGAGCATGACCATTATAATACAAAGCTGTGCTCCATCTGTACCAAAGGTAAGAATTTTTTTTTTTTTTGCTGAGGGTTTTTTTTTTATTTTTTATTTTTTTTTTCGGTTATAGTTCTGGACTATGATTTCAATCTTGACAGTTCTGAGTGGACCTCAATTCTTTGAGTTACTGAAATTTTTTGCAGAGCAGAGTTCTGACCGTGCTGAATTTGTAAAGCTTAGCAAGAGAGTTGAGTCCACAATTAGAACTTGGTATCTTCTACAATTTGAGGATCTAATGGTAGTATCATGTTCTATTGACCTTTCTAAGATAAAAAAATCTTCATTGACATATAACATCCATACTAGGTTCATGTTATTATTTCTTTTTATTTTGTTCTAATTTTAGTTTGATGTACATTGTGGTTACAGCAATTGTACTCCCTCTTTGATCCTGTTCATGGGACTCAGAACTTGGAGCAACACAACCTATCCCCAGAAGAGATCAACATTCTTGAACAAAAATTCTTGACATACTTATTTCAGGTATCATGACCGATGCATCTAACTTTTTTCTTTTTTCCTTTTCTAATTTTCTTGTCAATTGAATTGTTCCATACATAATCATATGTATAAAACTCAGATTTTTAATATTTAATTTGATATGTAAAAGGCAGCGGAGTCATATAATTCACATAGGATGTCAAAAATTGCTCTCATTCATTTCCATTTAAGTGTGTGTATATATATGTGTGAATATTGGTATCACATACCAATTCTCACGCGCATGCCCACTGTTGACACATTGGGGATTTGAACCCTCAATCCCTCCTGTGTAGGAGGAGAAGAAGCACACTGCATCCCATGGATTTGAGTAAAAGTATACATGTGAACACAGGAGAATTCACTTAGGATAACTAGAGGATTTTCAACTTGGAGGATCTTGATGTCTTTTGACTTCAGCTTTCACCGGATGCCCCCTTTTCTCTATAAGCTTGCTCACTCACCACACACTCATTGACTCCAAAATTTGGTTTCTCTTTCATTCTATTCTACCTACACCACTTGCAAATGTATCCGAACACCCGAAAGAATAAAACTTACCTTTCTCACTCTTCTATAAAAAATAAAAATAAAAAATTACTTTAGAAGAATGAAGTCTTGAATATTTGGTACCTTGGCTTTGGTTTCTTCAAGAGGGTTATTGCTTGATGTAATTTCAAAAGTTTGGCTAACAAATGTCAGGTACATGTTTGAGTATAAGAACAAGCTCTGTGAACAAGCCAATGTAAAGTTAGGTCTGTTCTTGAACCACTTTGTGCAGAAAAAATGCTAAAAGTCATGTATGTCTTCTAGGGATGGAGCCACCAAGGACCCAGCCTCCCCATTCATTTTTTTTATTTAAAAATTTGGTATATATATCTTTTCATAATTCTAAAACCACAATTTCTAAAAATAATAAAAAATCTTAGATGCCCCAATTAATTTTTTCTTATCTTAATTTTATATACATATCTTTTCATGTATCTTAAGCCACCATTTCTTATAGTTATCAAACCTTTTTATTTTAACATATTTTCCTTTCAAATTATTCTCTCTTCTCACATACCCCTCTACTTTTCTTTTCTCGGACTCTACAACTAGCTCCCTACTTAAAAATCCACCCATCAACCAAGTCTTTCTCTTGGACTCTCTCCCAATATCTTTCTTTCTTTTTCTTTTTATGTATATATTTTATTGGTAAGCTACTAACATATCCGAACTCAAACACACATATCAATTATTGCCCCCGAGAGGCTTGAACCCTTAAATTTTTATTTAGAAAATTAGAAAGAAAAAGAAAAAAAGGATACTACTTGAGCAAAAGACTAAGTGGTAACTCTTTTCCTCTCTTTTGAAAGAAGTGTGAATAGGAAAGTTCAATCTATTTCTAACACTTGATCAATGAACAAGAACAACCACCAATAATTGAAGCCTACTGGTATTTTCATCTACCTTCTAGAGCGAAAGGTCGAGGGTTTCAAGTCCCATTAGCGACAAAAATCCGTATTGAGCTTCTCCAAGGAGTAAGAATATCAACGCATTCAAAAAGTGAAATTTGTTAAAAATAATTGTAAATGTGCCAAATGAAAAAAAATATATTAATCAATAATTAAGAATTTGCATTTATTATTTTGGTTTAAATGTTCTACTTATTATTGTCGAAAATCTGGCCTTACGGATTAGGGTTGAAACTTCCCCCTCCAAGGAATGTCAGGAAGGTAATCCACAATTATTGTTTACTTGACAAGTCGCCCCCACTGAAAAAAATTACATCTAACCATTGTGTAATATTGTAGGATACTAGTTTGGTAGCGCCTCTATTGATCTTTTAGACAATTTTATAGGCATTAGATGATTTATTTTGCTTATTTAATGGATATATTTTTCTTAATTTTCTATTTTTACTACTTTTTAGTTCTAAACCATTGCCTATTGGTTTGCAATTTTCCTAATACCAATTTGATACACCATGACCTAGTAGTCACGGAGACCATGCCTTACATCACTATCAAATCGAAGGCTCAGTGATTCACTTGGTCATGAAATAGCTACAGTTGAACTTTAAAAAAAAAAAAAAAAAAAAATCCCAACTATTTGGGGACTTGAGGCCATAACTTTTGTCAAATCATATGCTATCATATCTTACCTTACTATCTCAAACCATGTTAGTTTTGGTCTTCTCCCTACGTGTTTTTAACTCTTGCGAGAGACCCTTGTAGCCCAAGTACTGACCGGGGGAGGGGGGTGAATTGGGTCTTATGGCAAACAGTGGTAGCTTGTTCGATTATTGTTGAATGCAAGTGAAATCAACGTATATATGGAAGTGAGATACATACAAGCATAAACAATAATGGAGTTTAAGGGATAGAGAGATTCAAGCTCCAAGATGTTTACGAGGTTCGGATCTTTATCGACGTCCACGCCGTAAGCATTCGCCTGAGGATTCCCTAAATCACTATTGGGCCTTCTTTGTGGTGAAGAGCACAACCATTACACCTCTTACACAAAGGCTGAGATTTAACCTGTCTCCTTTCACACGAAGCCTTAAAGTAAGCCTATATCCTCTCATACCAAGGCTGGGGTAATCCTATCTCTTTTCGCTAAAAGTGAGTCTTATCTTCTTTTATACAAAGACTGACGTGAGCCTGTAATCTTTGTCACACAAAAGCCGAGAGGGAGCCTTGGGGTAAAATGGAGTATCTCTTAGAAGATAGATTTGTACAACTTTAAACTCAAATCCTAAAGTTAAGATTGAATACTCTCAGTTGATAGCCCAATCTCGGTTAGATGTGTATGAATGATGATCAAGATAGCTCAAGAGTGTTTCCTCTGTATTTTCAAAGAAGATTCATACAGTTTCATACATATATATGCTGATCTAAGGCCATATTTATAGTCTCTTCAAAAAATAGAGCTGTTGTAAGCATTTAATGCTTGAAGAGACGACTGAACTAGCCGTTTGATTTAGAGTTCCAATGCAGACAAGTCGACTTGCTTATGAAGTAGTTGACTATTTGTCTAGACAGCTCAACTGATTCAAATAGATGGGTCAACTTAACCGTACATCCTTTGAGTGTTACAACTCTCTAAATAGTCCAAATTGACTTATCCAAGGGAATCAATTAACTGACATTCAAATCGCTAGTAAGGCCCAACTCTCTAGAGTGCATAAGGTGACTGGTGAAAAAGTGATAGTCATCAGTTGACTCTTGCTTTTAAGGTGGTCGACTGAATTAGCCTGATTCAAAGATTTTGAAATTCGAAGTACATAGGCTCAATTCCAATAGACTTGAGACTATGAAATATTGAATCAATAGAAGTTCAAGTCCTAAGTACGAAAACTAAGAGACCAAATCAAATAATATGAATTCAATGTGTGGTCCTGGTTTATGAGTGACATTAGTTGAGTTTTTCCAAAGCCTATAGATACTTGGATGGACTCAACCTGAGCAAAGGCCTCATGAAGAATAATAATGAAATTCGTGGCCAATTTACTTACGATTAAAAGACTCAATATAGATTTGAATTATAATGCATGGTCTTTGATTTGAGCTTCAACTTAAAGTTATTCAAAAATAACTTTACAATAAATTCTAGCTCTCACTTGGATTATCTAGCCCAATTCTGTAATGATGTTCATCTTTCAACTTTTGGGATGATGTCTCCATTCTTGAATTCTGATGTCTTTGAACTTTAAGATATGATCTTTTTAGTATTTTATCCTCTTTGCCTTTCCCAGATCCACTAGCTCTCTTGAGTTTCATGTGAGTAAAACCTAGCGCAACTTAAGTAGACATAAAATCCAATACTTTTCCTCTTTTTTGGTAATGTACACCGCTAACGGTACTTCAAGGAAGAATATAACAACCAATTGGATTTATATTAGGTAGAGAAGACGTGACATATATTTCGTGATAATGTAATCTATAACACATATTATGGTGTACATGATATCCTATTTTCGATTGCTTTATGTTGTTGATGGTATATATTGGTTACAGTAGAATTGAGCATGTCATTTGCTCTGTAGGTAAAATGTTTGGTCTTCTTAGAATTTTATTCTTTCTGCTCTACTTGACTTTTCCATTTTCTTGAACTCTTTTCTCTCTATTTTCATATAGGTGATGGATAAAAGCAATTTCAAGATAGCTACTAATGATGAGATTGATGTTGCACAATCGGGGCAGTATCTTCTACATCTTCCTATTACAGTTGATGAATCTAAGGTATATCATTGAACATGGCCATCTAAACTCAAAACGAATGTCTAATTTCCTGGAATTGCTCATTTTCAAACATAAATAGTACATATCTATTTTTTTATATAATCTTTGTGATAGTTGATGTTTCTTTTTGGCTGAATATAGCTTGATAAGAAGCTCTTGAAGCAGTATTTTGCGGAGCATCCTCATGAAAATCTTCCAAAGCTTGCTGATAAGGTATTGTTGTAAATCTAGCTTAAAAAATGGAAGCTGCTTGAAATTCTCATGCATGTATTGTATTCCATGTTCAACGACCACCCAACATACCTGTTTCTTCTAATAAGTCCAACACATATTTTCGTTGGGATAAACTTATACCCTTCTTGAATCTAGCAACTTCAATACCCAAGAAATACCTAAGTTTGCCCAAGTCTTTAGTGTGGAATCGTTATTGCAGAAACAACTTCAACTTAGCAATGCCTTCAGAATCATCACCTGTAATCACAATATTATTTACATACACCACAAGAAATATGAAGCCAGCTTTAATGCGCTGGTGAAATACCGAATGGTCGGTCTGACATCTGTTAAGACCAAATTTTAATGCCGCCTCAGAGAATTTTCCAAACCAAGCCCGTGGAGATTGTTTCAATCCCTACAGGGCCTTTTTAAGGCGACAAATAGTGTGAAGATACTCCCCCCGAGCAATAAACCCAGTTGGTTGCTCCATATAAACCTCTTCTGCTAAGTCAACATGCAAAAAGACATTTTTACACTATTTGTCGAATAGAAGAAATCAAAACACGAATAGAAGAAATCTTAGCAATGGGGGCAAACGTCTCATCATAGTCAATACCATAAGTCTGGGTATAAACTTTGGCAATAAGACGTGCTTTTAAATGCTCAACGGACCCATCTGGAAGATACTTCACAGTATACACCCAGCGATAACCAACAGGTTTGGCACCTGGAGTTAATGGAACAAGTTTCTGTAACGACCCGAATCTGTGGATCCGGACCGTTATCCAGGTCCTTACCCGAACCCGAGGTCAACTGGGTCATACATGTCCCTTCCTATGTTCAAACCTGTCATGCAACTCACTCCGGGGGCTCATAGTACTCAAGAACACTAGCTGACACTGATGATCAAACATTTCAAGTCAAAAAGAAACAATCAGCCGGCTGACGGACCTTCATCAGTCGACTGACGGGGCATGGTCGGCTGGCTGACCTACATGGTCGGTCGGCCGAAACGAAGAGAATAATTGTATGCTCTCGGGACTTTCACTGTGCAGGTGTTTCGGTCTGCCGACGATGGGGTTCGGTCGGCCGAACCTGGGGTTTCGGTTGGCTGATGAGGGGGATCAGCCGGCCGAAACATGGCATCTGAACCCTGATGCTTTCTAGAATGGCATTCAAGCTATGCTTAATGCATGCAAATCCCACAATGAACCTGATATGGACTCAAACTCCGAATTCACGGCAACTGCTCATCATTATACAAGAATTAGATACCATAAAATGTTCCTACAAGACGTCACCAACCCACCATTCATTCTAAGCAATTACAAGGTTTCCATTTACATCAAAATATAGTCAAGTGTCTCAATTATATTACATGGCCATGATTTACAAATAGATATTCTTTTCTAGTACATAAAACTTTACAAAAGTACAGGACAATGCAAAAAGTATCAAAATGGTGTGCTAGTCATCTCCATGCTTATGGGAGGTCGGCATCTACTACTTCTTTTCCCGATCCTGAAAAAAATTAAATAAGATGGGGTAAGCATAAAGCTCAGTAGGTAGTGCCTAAGACACACCTCTTGTCACCCCGTGAATCCAAACAAAGAATAGAACAATGGGAGATGGGGATCATAAAATGTTGGGATAAAACCACATAACAATTAATCTCAAGCATACACAATATGATGCAATGGAATGCAATGCATGCCAATGTCACTCCCCATTTTCATCATTCAAAACCATCACTTTCAAACGGTTAATATGGCCCGCCCTTTGGTGACCCCGCAGCGACATAAGAGTAGGATTGGCTAGTGTCCCTGACCCTTAGTACCCCCGCGGCATCCTTTTGAGCCAGTTAGCTCAACCACGCTAGGGCAATCTCCCTAGTTCCCTCTAGGCTATATTAACCCTCCGGCCCTTTGGTACCCCCGCGGCGACCGGGTTTTCACAAAACCTTTTCATCAAAATTCTCCCATGAAAAATCCCCCTTTTCATTGTTTCAAAGAAAATCATTCCCATCCATGCGAACCCAATGATCTGTATATATATATGTGTCATGCCTTCAATGCTATGTTACTAAGGGATTTTCAACAATACAAGTAGGCATACTTTCCAAACGTCATAGCTAGCAATTAATACACTTTAGACATAGAAACTTAACATTTATCATGCTTTTCAAGTAAACCAACTATTTCACATAATCACATATTTCATACCCTCAATTAGATCATCTAAGGAAGCAATCAACTTAATTTAAGCATGCTTAACAACAATTCAAGTAGAGAAACTCACAAAAGTGCAAGAAAAGTGTGAATTAGAGACCCCTACCTTAAATGATGCAAAATCCCCAATTTGCTTCAAACCCTAGGATTCTAGAGATCCCCCAATTGGTGACCAAATGAAGATTGGCTCCGATCAAAAGAAAGAGCTCGTCGTGGGCTTCGATTTGCCGCAAACGGCACCCAAAATGATCAAGAAATGAAGGAGAGATCTAAAGTTGAAGTTTGAGCTCAAAAGAAAAAAGAAAAAATCAAGTAAGAGAGAGGAGAGAGTGTACCAGCGGGATAGAGATAGAGAATTGAGAAATGGGATCAAAAAAAGTGATCTCTAACCTCTTTTATGACAAATGGTGGACCCTACCTTTTTCTTTTTATTTTCCTTTTTCTTTCTAACTGTAATTCTCACCATATACACATATACACACTTAACAATTTGCACTCACATAAAATTACACTAATTTTAATGAACATAATGCGAATGAACCCAACTAAAATCCCGTACGTTAAACGTGAAAGACGAAAATGCCCTTACGGCGACAAAATTCCTGAAAAAATGAAAAATGCAGAAAATTTGGAGACATCACAATCTCCCCAACTTAAAAATGATTTCGTCCCCGAAATCAAGTCATACCTAGGGAAGAAAACAACTCTGGGTACCTGGAGTGAACTTGCTGTTCAAGCTCCCAAGTAGCCTCCTCGACTCCGTGGTGTCTCCAAAGAACTTTCACTAACTGTACTGTTTTGCCCCTTAACACCTTCTGTCGTGTGTCAAGGATCTGCACTGGGCCCTCTTCATAGGAGACATTCTCATCAATGTCCACGTCCACCCAATCCAAAACATGAGATGGATCTGGTTCGTACTTCTGTAGCATCGACACATGAAAAACATTGTGAACCTTGTCCATCTGTGGTGGCAAAGCAAGTCTGTAGGCAACTTCTCCTACACGGTCCAAAATCTCAAACGGTCCAATGAATGTGGCGACAACTTGCCACTTTTCCCGAATTTCATCAAACCCTTCCGTGGAGAAACTCGTAGAAAAACGTGGTCTCCCACCTTAAAAGATAGCAGTCGTCTCTGCCTATCTGCATAGCTCTTTTGTCGGCTCTGAGCAATCTCTATCTGATTAACTTAATCTACTTAGTAGTCTCTAGTACAATGTCGGGTCCTAAGGCGGCTGTCTCGCCCACCTCTGTCCAACAAACTAGAGACCTATAAGGTCTGCCGTACAACGCCTCAAATGGAGCCATCTCGATGCTCGCCTGATAACTGTTGTTGTATGCAAACTCAATGAGTGGAAGGTGGTCCTATCAATTGCCACCCAAGTCAAGCACACATGCCCGAAGCAAATCCTCTAAGATCTGGATAGTACGCTCCGACTGGCCGTCTGTCTGTGGATGGAATGCCGTACTAAGATGCAATGCTGAGCCAAACACTGTTTGAAGTCCTTCCCAGAACTTCGAAGTGAACTTGGCATCCCTATCTGAGACAATTGTTACTGGAACTCCATGTAACCTTACAATCTCTTTCACGTAAAGAATACCAAGTGCCTTTGCATCATCTGTTGCCGTAACAGGCAAAAAGTGAGTCGTCTTGGTTAGTCTATCAATGATGACCTATACGGCCTCGTTGCCTCTCCGTGACCTTGGAAGACCCGTCACAAAATCCATAGTAATATGTTCCTATTTCCATTGCGCTACAGGCAATGGTTGCAACAACCCCGTCGGTTTCTGATGCTCGGCCTTCACCTGCTGACAGGTAAGGCATTTAGCCACAAACTGTGTAACATCTTTCTTCATCCCACTCCACCAATACTGACGCCTCAAGTTGTGATACATTTTAGTACCACCTGGATGAACTGCAAAGCGGGAAGTATGAAACTCCCGTAAGACGTCCTCCCGACAAACTGTGGGAACCACCAACATAACCCTGAACCGTAGACCCCCATCTGCATGCAAGGTCCAATCTTTCACTGTCTCACCACTGGAGATCAAAACATGAATGACATCTAAATCCGGGTCCGTCTCTGTGACTCAATCACTCGTACAACAAGAGTAGGCTGAGTCACAAGACTAAACAAGAATGCCGATTCACTGCAATCATCGTTGTCAACACAATACAATCCCATCTCCGCCAGATGATTAAGCATCTTCCATTTCCGAATAGCTAATCCGGCCAAAGTTCCACGAGATTTTCGGCTTAAGGCATCTGCTACCACATTTGCCTTGTCCGGATGATACTGGTGTTCTCGCAAAATCTGTAGAACAGTACCCAAATGGATCTCGTGCTCCTCTCGAGTCCGTGAGTACACAAAAATGTCATCCACGAAAACCATCACGAACTGGTCCAAGTACTCGTGAAAGACGCGGTTCATCAAGTCCATGAATGCCGCTGGCGCATTAGTCAAACCAAATGGCATAATAAGGAACTCGTAGTGTCCATACCGTGTACGGAACGCTGTCTTTGGGATATCCTCATCCTTAACCCGCAACTGATAATAGCCAGACCTCAAATCAATCTTTGAGAAACAACCGGCTCCCTTCAACTGGTCGAATAAATCATCTATCCTTGGCAAAGGATATTTGTTCTTGATGGTGGCATGATTCAACTTCCGGTAATCAATGTACAACCTCAAGAAACCATCTTTCTTCTTAACAAACAAGACCGGTGCGCCCCACGGCGACACACTTGGTCGGATGAAACCTTTCATCCTCAAATCATCAAGCTGTTTCTTCAACTCTTCTAATTCAACTGGTGCCATAGAAATCGGCGCGGTACCGGGCATCAAGTCAATAGTAGATTCCACTTCTCGGTGTGGAGGCAACTCCGTCAAATCCTCTGGAAACACGTCCAGAAAATCACGAACTACTTCCGGATAGTCTTCTCCTACAACATCATCTTTTTCGGCTAGAAGACTAGCTAAGAAATGGTCTCCACGACTTCGTTCTCGAATTCCATACAATGATGAAGGCTGGGAATCACTCCGATCTCCCATGAAAAAGAAACAATCTCCCTCAGGAGTGCAAATTGTAACATTACCTCTGAAACAATCAATCGTGGCACGAAAGATAGCTAACCAATCCATCCCGAGAATGACATCAAAGCTAGTCATCTCTAGGAGGATAAGGTCAAACACAAAAGTCCGTCCGACTATCACAATGGGACAATCCCGCACAACTCGATTCAAGGACACTGAAATCCCAACTGGCGTATCAACACACAACGCCCGATCCATGAAACTGACCTCTAACCCTGATGCAAGTGCAAATGGTGATGATATGAAGGAATGAGATGCACCAGAGTCAAAAAGAATACGAGCCCAATAACCAAACACTGGAAAGATACCTCGAAGAACTGACGGTCCAGAAGATGCATCAGCCGGTGCAAGTGTAAAGACACGGCCCTGCGGTGCCGGTGCCTGAGAACTGCCACCTTGAATACCGGACTGCTGCGCTGGCACAGTAGGAGCATCCCTCCCAACGGATCGTGAACCCTGAGAAGACATAGCAGGTTGTGGTGGTGGCGATTTGAACCCTGACTGTACTGTAGCCGACTGTGACGGCCTCTGTCGTGACCCTCTGCCACTACCAGTGTCTGTTCCCTGACTTAGATAGTCTCGAATCAAGTGACCCTGCTGGTCACACCCATAACAAGCCCTTGGAGCTGAAAAAACTGCAGACGATCTCATAGGGCAACTAGACTTGTAGTGCCCTAGCTGCTGACACTGAAAACATACGACTCCACTCTTGTCAGACCCAATTGGTAAAGGAGTAGTAGGAGCAGATCGTTCGGACTGCTGTCCCTAAAACTAAAACGAGCCACCCTTGTTCTTCTTCCAAAAAGATCCTTCCGAAGATGGTCCTGCACCTCTCTTTTGCTTCCACTGCTCCCTTCTTGCATCCTTGTCTTTGATATTAGCCTCAAGCATCAAAGCCCTCTCTACTGCTTCGGAATAAACCTTGATGAACTGTGCCGTTATCAACAGCCTCATCCTATCATTAAAACCGAAAACAAATTTCCGAGTCTTGTTAACTTCATCTCTCACCATTTTTGGAGCAAAGCGAGAAAGTGAAGTGAACTTATTCTCATACTCC
This sequence comes from Cornus florida, assembly GCF_030987335.1. NCBI lineage: Eukaryota > Viridiplantae > Streptophyta > Magnoliopsida > Cornales > Cornaceae > Cornus > Cornus florida. The sequence continues at coordinate 320,277 of NW_026775577.1, read as the reverse complement.
GCCACCGTCATATTGCCTTGGATAAAGCCAAGAAACTGGTCTTTCAACTTCCATCTTTTGGAAAGCGGAAAATACTTCTCGTAAAATAGTTCCTTGAATTTATCCCAGCTCATCTCTTCCACCTTATGCCGATTAGTAATCGTCTTCCACCAGAGCTTAGCATCCTTAGCAAAATTGTAAGTTGCTAGGATGATTTTCAAATGATCCTCTGTCACATCCATTGAGGTCAACTGAGTTTTGACTTGATCCATGTAGTCGTCTGCTACCATTGGATCCGCACCGCCCTTAAATATGACTGGCATCAGCTGAGAAAATCCCTTAATGATCTTGAGACGCTTCTGAGCTGGCGTCTCCTCAACTTGAACTATAGGTTGTGGTGCCGACTGCGACTGAGCCGCAATCATCGCCCTCACGGCATTTTGCAACAGACGGTTCAACTCCAATGCCACAGAACTTTTACCCACATCTACGGGTGCTTCAACATTTTCTCTCCTTGTGGAGATAACTCTTGGGGGAATCAAGTCCCTAAGAAGTGTGTCCTTATCATTTAGCTCCTCCGGATTGGAGCTGGAGCTCTCGCCAACATCACCCCTAGTTGGTCTAGGGCCAACTTCCCTGTGCTCCTCACGCCGTGACATCGTACTATAAAACGAGAAAGCGATTCAAAAACATGACACTAAAGCCCACTGTGGACGACTCAACATGAAATGATGCAAAACTATACAATAACACCTTAGCATAAATATGTAAGCACATAACAAACAATCAATTAAACATGCTTATTCAGGTAATAAGCAAGTAGCAAATAGTCACATAAACAACACAAATAACGTCCCATGCAATCCTAAGTAGGCCTCTACCCGTCGTCCTATAGGTTTTCGAACCTTGGGCTCTGATACCAACTTTGTAACGACCTGAATCCGTGGATCCGGACCGTTACCCGGGTCCTTACCCGAACCCGAGGTCAACTGGGTCATACACGTCCTTTCCTACGTTCAAACCTGTCATGGTACGGGTCATACACGTCCTTTCCTATGTTCAAACCTGTCATGGTACTCACTACGGGGGCTCATAGTACTCAAAAACACTAGTTAACACTGATGATCAAACATTTCAAGTCAAAAAGAAACAATCAGCCGGCTGATGGACCTTCATCAGCCGACTGACAGGGCATGGTCGGCTGGCTGACTTACATGGTCGGTCGGCCGAAACGAAGAGAATAATTGTATGCTCTCGGGACTTTCACTGTGCAGGCATTTTGGTCGGCCGACGATGGGTTTCGGTCGGTTGATGAGGGGGGTCAGCCGGCCGAAACATGGCATCTGAACCCTGATGCTTACTGGAATGGCATTCAAGCTATGCTTAATGCATGCAAATCCCACAATGAACCTGATATGGACTTAAACTCCGAATTCATGGCAACTGCTCATCATTATACAAGAATTAGATACCATAAAATGTTCCTACAAGACGTCACCAACCCACCATTCATTCTAAGCAATTACATGGTTTCAATTTACATCAAAATATAGTCAAGTGTCTTAATTATATTACATGGCCAGGATTTACAAATAGATATTCTTTTCTAGTACATGGAACTTTACAAAAGTACAGGACAATGCAAAATGTATCAAAATGGTGTGTTAGTCATCTCCATGCTTATGGGAGGTCGGCATCTACTACTTCTTTTCCCGATCCTGAAAAAAATTAAATAAGATGGGGTGAGCATAAAGCTCAGTAGGTAGTGCCTAAGACACACCTCTTGTGGTTCCGTGAATCCAAACAAAGAATAGAATAATGGGAGATGGGGATCATAAAATGTCGGGATAAAACCACATAATAATTAATCTCAAGCATACACAATATGATGCAATGGAATGCAATGCATGCCAATGTCACTCCCCATTTTCATCATTCAAAACCATCACTTTCAAACGGTTAATATAGGCCGCCCTTTGGTGACCCCGCAGCGACACGAGAGAAGGATTGGCTAGTGTCCCTGACCCTTGGTACGCCCGCGGCGTCATTTTGGGCCCAGCTAGCTCAACCACGCTAGGGCAATCTCCCTAGTTCCCTCTAGGCTATATTAACCCTCCGGCCCTTTGGTACCCCAGCGGCGACCGAGTTTTCACAAAGCCTCTTCATCAAAATTCTTCCATGAAAAATCCCCCTTTTCATTGTTTCAAAGAAAATCATTCCCATCCATGCGAACCCAATGATGTGTATATATATATGTGTGTCATGCCTTCAATGCTATATTACTAAGGGATTTTCAACAATACAAGTAGGCATACTTTCCAAACGTCATAACTAGCAATTAATACACTTTAGACATAAAAACTTAACATTTATCATGCTTTTCAAGTAAACCAACTATTTCACATGATCACATATTTCATACCCTCAATTAGATCATCTAAGGAAGCAATCAACTTAATTTAAGCATGCTTAACAACAATTCAAGTAGAGAAACTCACAAAAGTGCAAGAAAAGTGTGAATAGAGACCCCTACCTTAAATGATGCAAAATCCCTAATTTCCTTCAAACCCTAGGATTCTAGAGATCCCCCAATTGGTGACCAAATGAAGATTGTTTCCGATCAAATGAAAGAGCTCGTCGTGGGCTTCGATTTGCCGCAAACGGCACCCAAAATGATCAAGAGATGAATGAGAGATCTAAAGTTGAAGTTTGAGCTCAAAAGAAAAAAGAAAAAATCAAGTAAGAGAGAGGAGAGAGTGTACCAGCGGGAGAGAGATAGAGAATTGAGAATGGGATCAAAAAAAATGATCTCTAACCTTTTTTATGACAAATGGTGGACCCTACCTTTTTCTTTTTATTTTCCTTTTTCTTTCTAACTTTATTTCTCACTATACACACATATATACACTTAACAATTTGCACTCACATAAAATTACACTAATTTTAATGAACATAATGTGAATGAACCCAACTAAAATCCCGTACGTTAAACGTGGAAGACGAAAATACCCTTACGGTGACAAAATTCTTGAAAAAATGAAAAATGCAGAAAATTTGGAGACATCACAGTTTCCACGAGGTAGTCTGATGCAAAGCATCCATTTCATCTTGCCTTACTTTCCTCTAGCCCGAATCAGACAAAGCAACCTGCATTGTCTTACGAACAAATGTAGTAGACAACTGAGATGAAAAACATGAGAAGGATAGCGATAAGGAATTATAAGAGACATAATGAGCAATGGGAAGATTAGTGACACACGAGCGAGTACCTTTACGAAGTGTAATAGGCAAGGAATCAGACACAGCGGATGGTGTTAGATCCAAAGACTTTGAAGATGACGAAGGAGGCATGACAGCAGACGACTTTGGTCTTTGAGTGTACACCTGTAACGGGGCAGGTGAAGGAGATCTAGGTGTAAACTATAATAATTCGTGTTAAGCCATTAATCACAAATTTACATGAATCCCATATCTTAGAACTTCATGATTTTCACATATCTATAATGCATAAATAAATAGTTAGTTATAAATACCTCGATTCATGATATCAAACCTTGTTGATATTAAATCCAACTTCTAGATCCTTTAACCACGAACTAATCTGCAACTCTGATCAACAGGCAAAGGTGGAAACTGGTTTCTCTCTCTTGGCCTTTTGTACACATAAAAGTTTTACGTGTTGTATCATTAATTGTACATAATTGATGGAGTATATGCACTTTTATAAAGGCAGAGAGAGGACCAATTTTCCTATTAGTAACAGAATTCTACTTTCCATCAAAGTAAGAAATAAGAAAGGAAAACACTTCTCCAATAAGTAATTACCAAAAAGGTAATTATAAGTTGACCATAAATAAATAATATTAATTGATATCTATTTACTTAGCCACCAAGTAATATGTCACATGTCCAAATCATGTGGGCCACAATTAAATAAATAATCTTACACTAGGTTGAAGAAAAAGTGATGGCAAAGGAACCGCAGGAAGAGGTAACTCAGGAGTGATATCAAGAAGTGAATCAGTATCTGAAAAATATGGGATGGACTTAGAAAAAGTTACATCCGCCCTAATAAAGTACCGTTGAGAAACAGGACTATAGTAGCGATAACCTTTATGAGAACGAGAGTATCCAAGAAATACACACTTTGTGGCACGTGGGTCTAGTTTATCAAAACCAGGACTAAGATTGTGGATATAACATACACATCTAAAAACTCTAAGAGTAAGAGAAACAAGGGAGAATCATGAAATAAAATAGAATATGGAAATTTGCCATCTAATACAGATGACGGCATACGGTTAATAAGATGGCAGGCAGTAAGAACAACATCACCCCAAAACCGTTTAGGCATACACATATGAAACAAAAGAGCACGGGTTACTTCTAAGAGATGTCGATTTTTACGTTCTGCAACTCATTTTGTTGAGGAGTATAAACACATGAATTTTGATGAATAATTCATTTATCACTAAGATATGTATCAAAGGGAGTTGAAGAATATTCCTTAGCATTATCAGAACGTAGAATACAAATTGGGCATCAGAACTGAGTTTTGATTTCTTTTCAAAATTTTTGAAAAATTAAAAATAACTCAGAACGATCTTTCATTAGAAACAACCAAGTCAGGCGAGAATAATCATCCACAAATGTCACAAAATAATGAAATTTATTGATTGAAGAATGCCTTATTGGACCCCATACATCTGAATGAACCAAATCAAAAGGACTAGAGACACGATTATTAACCCTAGACTTGATAGATACGCGATGGTGCTAACTAAGTTGACAAACTTCACGTGACAAAAATTTCAAATGACTAAGACTAGGAACTTGACGCTGCAAAACTTGAAGTGACGGGTGACCAAGACGACAGTGCCACTGGAATGGAGACAGAAGAAGACTGAAGAGCCACAGGATAAGGTTCCAAATCAAAGTAATATAAGCCACCAGCTTCATGCCCTGTACCAATCTTCTTCTTCGTTTTGAGATCTTGAAACACACAATAAGTAGGATAAAATGTAACAGAGCACTGGAGAGATTTAGTAAGCTTACTGATAGACATTAAATTAAAGGGAAACTGAGGAACATATAAAATAGACGAGAGAGATAAGGAATCACTAAGTTGAGTTGTCCCAAAACCTGAAACCTTAGTAGATGAACCATTAGCAAGAGTAACACTTTGAGAAGGAGGTACATAATTAAAGTCAGATAGAAGAGAAGAACATCCAGTCATATGTCATATGATTGGATGCTCCAGTGTCTATGATCCAAGGACTGCGAGTGGAAGACAATACACATATGTGTGCAGTACCTGACTGGGCAAAGGTAGTCGTGGATGATGAATTAAATGCTTGCTTATAAGACAAAAACTGAGTATACTCATCACGTGGAATAGGGACCGTATCTAATTTAACTACCTGGTGAGATCCAGAGGCAACATCATTCGGAGAGGAGGAAACTTGATTTGCATAACTAGATGGTTTGCTATGAAGGTCCCAACAAAAATTTACAGTATAATTAGAAAGGCCACAATGAGTACATTTTCCTGATTCCCTGCCACGGCCACGTCTTCCCCATGAATCACAACCACCACGGGTGGAGCGTCTCCCACGACCTCCACGGTAAGCATTATGTTCACCCTTTGAAACTACCAATGCTGAACACTTACCACTCTGCCCATTTATCAAATTTGAGGTGTTACTGGCAAGTGTAGCGCGCTGAAGTCGAGACAACACATCAGCAAGGGATGAAAGTGTGGGACTGCCCATAATCTGTGCACGAAAAGACTCATATGTTGACGACAAACCAGTAAAAAAACGGACAACGTTAAAGTCCTCGCGTTGTTGTTGAATACTTCGAGCATCAGCAGTAATGGGCTGATACATATTTAGCTCCATACAGACTCCCATAACTTTGGAATAATGCTCTTCTATACTGTGATTACCTTATTCAAGATTGAAGTACTGCTTACAGAGTTCATAAACATGGGTGATATTACCTGTCCCAGAATACAGTTGCTTCAATCTGTCCCATATCTCCTTGGCAGTATTCAAATAAAGTAAAGTTGAACTAATTTGGGGTTCAATACTGTTTAACATCACAGAGATGATCTGAGCATCGTCCTTTTTCCTATGCATCAAAAGAAGTATCAGTTTCCTTGAGTTTATCTTTGGTCAGATGAGTACCAAGACCTTTACCTTTGAGAAAAATTGCAACAGATTTAGCCCACAGTATGTAATTCTTCCCATTGAGTTGGCCGGATCTAGTCAAACAGGCTGGATCTGGTCAACTGGGCTGGATCTGAAAAACGAACCGGATCTGGAAAACGCACCGGATCTGTGCTATCCCGGTTTTAGTAAACCATGGTTGTAATAGCTATCCTAGGTTTAGTAAACCAGGGTTGGAATAGCATAACCGTGTAGCCAAACACGGGTCTTCTTCTTCACACCTTCACAAATGCCGGTGAACAATGCAGCGGAGACGACGGGACCCAGTCACAAGCAACGGCCGAATCAATAAGCAGCGACCTCTGCAACTTCCGACCAAAAAACGTGAATCGATGAACCTCACCTCTGTAAATCAAGATGGTAGATGTCGGCGAGCTTGCTGACAACCAAAGAGGAGCTGCCGGCAATGACGAACGAGGCAGAGACAATGACCAACGAGGCAGAGACGATGACGAACAAGCTTTAGATTTGACGACGATGAAAGAGGCCTCAGATCTGACGACGATGAACGAGGAGCTGTTGGCGACAACAAACGAGGCAGAGACACCAACACCACAGTCACGATTCTGATCTTATACAAGAACAACACAATTACAGACTTTCACACCCATTAATTCGTGTTGCTCTGATACCATGTTCAAAATCACTAGAGAGAGAGAGAGAGAGACATGTTTCTGTATATTTTCTCACTATCCTTAATAAGCCCATGTAGGCTTATATAAAGGATACAAGACTTATTTAATGACACAAGGGCCCTACCAACTATATGTAATTACATAATGACCCAACATATACACACACACACACATACACACATATATATATATATATACATTATTTTTTAGTTATTTCAGTTGAGATTCCATTTGGAAGACAACTTGTATTCTCAATCCTTTGGCTTTGTTATTTGACAATTCTGCATCTGATTAATGGGTATTAATGGCCATTTCTTAGTTACTGGTTAACCATTCTGTGAGAAGATTTCTGACTTTGAATTTATGTAGGATTTCTTCTGCATGCTTTCATCATATGTTCCCCCACTAAACCTTTGATACGTAGTCAACAAAATTTTCAGCTTATAGGAACTTAAGTGTCTCATTTAGAATAAAGAAGGGAGAAAACAAAAAAAAGGAAAAACACAATTAGGAAACAGCTAGAGAAGAGCTTTCCGGCCAGATTTGGTATTGTTTCTGCTGTTGTGTTTAGTGGTGATATGGCCTCATATAGATGGCTGTTAAATTTTGGATGCAGAAATAAGAAATGTAAATAAGAAAAGGGAAGAGAGAAAGATGGAGAACACATGCATATACATGGTTCGGAACTAAGGCCTGCATCTTTGGACAAAGAGCCACTAAGGGCTACATTTTTATTATTCAGATATATTTTGCTTGAGTACAAAGAGCCTATATATAGGCATGGTAAAGATAAAAAAATATGGAAGGTGTACAAAATAGTCAAAGGAGTCACCATGATTGGTGGAGGATTTTGTTCCACCGTTATATAGACATATTTATAATTGGAAGGAAATTGACCGGATCACCATGATTGGTGGAGGATTTTGCTCCACAATTATATATAAATATTTATATATTTCAACACTCCACCTCAAGTTGGAGCATGAATATCATGAACGCCCAACTTGATAAAGAACGCCTTGAAAGATGATGAGAAGGTGTCCGGAACAAAGGCAGGAAATTAACCAGATCTTGTTGGGGAAAATGACCAGATTTTGCCGTGGAAAATAAACTGGAACTCACCAGGGAAAATGTCTGGAACTAAGCTAGGAAAAGGCCGGAACAACGCCAGGAAATGGCTGGAACAAAGTCGGGAAATGGGCCCGAACAATGCCGAGAAATGGGCTGGAATAACATCGGGGAATGCCGAAGTACTGAACCATCCGAAAAACGGACCGGAAGGGAAAGGAATGTGAAGACATGGAGAATATGCTCTATGATAATAACACCAATACTCCCCCTCAAATTCTAAATGAGATTACAAGAACATCTAGGGTCTCATACCATGTTGTAAAGCATAAAACGGAAGCGAAGAGATAAATAAAACAAGTAGAACACACATATATTACGTGGTTTAGCCACTAGGGCCTACATCCACGGCACAAAGAGCCAAAAGGGCTACATCACTTTTATAATACTCTCTTAATTCATATACAATATAATGGTGGAAGCTCCTTTATATAGGAGAAAAAATTATGAGAATGGAAAGAATTAGAAAATAGGAAACAAGAAGGATTTTTCTCCATTGATTCCAAATCTTCAATAATAGGAAACAACATCAATTACTAAAAGATTTTCTTCCACTGATTCCTTCATTAAATATGCAATACTCCCCCTCAAGTTGGAGCATGAATGCCCAACTTTTCATTGAGATGACGAGTAACAACAACTGTGAATAATAAAGAGAGAAGAGAGAAGACGAAGAACTATTCTACTGAACACACTGGCAACCCAAACAAATCGATAAAAACTGTCGGAGACCTGTGTTACTTGGACTCGTCAGAGAAGGCCAGAGTGTCCGTGTCGACACGACACGACACGGACACGGACACGGACACGGGATATGTGTCCTACCCTCCATTTTTCAATCGGACATGGCTGATGACGAAAATACATAAAATGATGTGTACTTTGATGCTTGTGAAGGATTAGGATTTTTTTTCGTGTTTTTTTGTTAAATCTGCAGGCATATGAAGCTTTCTGTTTCAACAATGGTCGTTCTGGTTCGGATCGGTGGTCTGAAGGTTGAAGACGACTTGCTGTTTATGAACCCACACGCGCTGCTTTTGTGCAATTTTTTGTGCCATCTTGTGCGTGGTTTCACGAACTTAATATCTAACCTTTTAACGATCAGGATCACAACACCTGTTTATTTGGATCTGGAAAGATAAGAGACATTGGGACACAGCTGTAAAAAGTCTCGCATCTCACGTGGAAAAAATGACCTACTGTGGACTTTTGACTCGGCTTCCTTTTATAGTTACAGCTGTAACTTTGCTTTTATGGTACTGCTATATGAATCGGCTTCCTTTTTAATTGGGCTTTTGACTTGTACAGGCCCAAAACCCAAGCATCAATCCATGACTGGGATGCACATACAGAGACATATTAGCCCATATTGAATTAGTCATCCTTTTTTATTGTGCTTTGACTTGTATAGGCCCAAATGCCAAGATATAGAGGCATATTAGCCCAAGCCCAAACTCACCCTTGGTTAAACAAAAAGAGCCCTACAGCTCAGAATTTCTTATTTACTAGTTCCATAAAAACAGCAGTAACAGGGGAATGCATAGCCATGACATGCCACCTATCAAATGAGGCAAACAAATGCAGTAATAATTATAAAATTCTTATAAAAGAGTACAATTGATATATATATTTTTAGTTTTAGGATTAATGTCTCAAACATAACTTACAAATTTTTCTCTTTTTAAACTGTCCAAGTACCCGAGTCCAATATTTGGACACTTTTAATCCGAGTCCCCGTGTCCTGAAAATTGATAGATTGACGAATCCGACTCCTAGACATGCACCCGTGTCCGACACTCGTACCCGAGTCCGGGTAACATAGTCGGAGACACGGCAAAGACGAAAACAATGCTACCGAACACACCAGTAACCCAACCAAGTCAACAAAAACTGTCGGAGACATGGCAAAGGCAAGGACAATGCTACAGAACACATCGGCGGCCCAAACAAATTGATAAAAACTGCCGGAGACATGGCAAAGGCGAAGAACATTATTGCCGAAGAAACCGGCAGCCCAAACAAGTCACCCATAGCATTAAGAAACCTTTAGCAACATTTCAGATGCTATGGGAACACCCCAACATAAGGTTCCGAACCTAGGAAGAGAAATTAAGCTCTGATACTATGTTAAATTTTGGATGCGGAAATAAGAAATGCAAATAGGAAAAGGGAAGAGAGAAAGATGGAGAACACAGACATATATATGGTTCGGCACTAAGGCCTACATCCATGGACAAAGAGCCACTAAGGGCTACATTTTTATTATTCAAATATATTTTGCTTTAGTACAAAGAGCCTATATATAAGCACAGTAAAGATTAGAAAATATGGAAGGTGTACAATAGTCAAATGAGGCACCATGATTGGTGGAGGATTTTGCTTCACCGTTATATAGAAATATTTATAATTGGAAGGAAATTGACCGGATCACCATGATTAGTGGAGGATTTTGCTCCACAATTATATAGAAATATTTATATATTTCAACAATGACTTCAATGTTTTTCTTAGATTTAATGTTTACTGTGTCATATATTTTGCTCTTGTCATTACACTAGAAAATGGAGATGATGTCCTTTAGTTGATTTTAAAATATCCCTTTTTCAGATATTCTAATCATTCATTGGCCTTCCATTATTCCTTAATAATATTTACCTTCTGAGGTGTCTATATGGATAACCGGGGCTGAAAATAAGAAAATAGAGGAGAATAACAGGTGGATAGAGATAGAAAAAGGAGAATGAAAAAAAGAAGAATTCCAAAAGGGAGTCCACAAAAGTGCCTTTTAAACCTTCTAAAAATAAAGTGATGTAGGACAGAGCCTTAACAGGGGAATTATAGCTGCCCTATTATCAAATGTGGTAGGCTACGCCATCAATCCTCAGGGTATATAGTTGAGAAGGAGAGATTAGGCTAGGCTTTAAGGACAAATTTGGGCTTGAATCTGTTGAATTTTGAAGGCTGGTTTTTTAAAAAAATAATCAAGGATGGAGATTGCTGGAATTCTGCTCAGTAAGGAAAAAGAGTGGGACTTATAGATAAAATAAGAAGGGCGTTTTAGGGTTAGGGTTTTGGAATGAATTTAGGATTTTAGAAATGCCATGGCTATTAATTTTGCACAAATGTGCTGGAACCAAAATTAAATAAGAAGAAAGAGAATATGAACCGTAGAATCTCTCTAACGTCTTCTAAGGGCATCCCTAGAAGAGATCAATGAAGTCTCACTTTAAAAAGAGAAAAATAATTTGTCTAGAACTTTTATTGATCAACTAAATAAAAACTCCCCAATTTAGAATTTCCTAGTAGGCAAATGAGTACCTAAAGTGATTGTTACTGGCCTTATATCGAGCAACTGACCCATCTGGATTATGCGTAACTGTAAAGACCCAACAACCCACAACCTTTCGTCGAACAGGAAGCGGAACCAAGTCTGATTTTTTTTGTCAAGTGCCTGCAGTTTTTTAGTCATACCATCACACCATTGAGCTTGTGCTAGTGCATCTGCAACACTAGACAAAAGAGGAACCAAAGCACCAGAAACAAGAAAACTCCAATAGAAGAGTGAGAGAGCACAATCAGAAACTAAATTCGAAATAGGATGAGTATAAGAACGTTTACCTTTCGAAGAGCAATAGGACGATCATCAAACGGAAGAGCAATAGGAAAATCATCAAGTGGAACAACTGCTTGAGTAGGCGGAGCTGGTTTCGAAGGGACAGGGTAGTTGGTTGTGGGATTAGAAGCTTGAGTCTGTTGTCTATGACTGTAAACCTATGAAAAAGGTACAATTCCTCCCTACTGGAAGGGTATCATGAGGACGAATATTAAAAGAGAAATTATAAAAGGTAGAGGAGTTGAAGATGGAAGGAGGTGATCATTAATTGTGTTAACTGGGAACCACTCACTCTGAGAACCAAAATAACCTTTATAGTATGGTGTGTTCTCAAAGAAAAAGACATTTATTGATATAAACCTCTAAGGACAGGAGGATTGTGACGACCCAAATCCATAGATCTGAGTCATTATCAGTTATGGTTACAAATCCGGGTTCCTATCCAAGTCCTCAAACTAAGCCAAGGGTAAAAAGGTCATTCGACAAGTGTAATGTTACTCCATAGGTTCATTGTAGGTTTAACATGTACTATGGTGCAAAAATGGGACGTACAAGTATCATGTACTATGGTGCAAAAATGGGACATACAAGTATCATGGAGTGGCTAAGAGAGGATTTCCTACAATTTGGTAGTTCCGGTGTAGGAGTTTTAATGACCCTACCTCAATAAAAAGTGCATAACTCCTAACATGATTGGAATTTGTAAATAAGATTGATATCATTGGAAAGAAGACTTCAACACGGTCAGTTTGGACATAAATTTGACCCCATTCGGATGTAAAATGAAAACATTACGGCCATTCGAAGTTGGGGACCCAAAACTGGGATCTGCCCAAAAAGTCAACCGGTTTTGAGACACTAAACCGGTTCAACATGGGCAGTAGCCCGTTTTCGGAACCTAAATTTACATTTCAACCGGTTCTAAGGGGCGGAACCGGTTCAACTTGGCCAGAATGCACAAAAATGACCCAGAAAAGCCTATTTTGAGTGCCAAAGGCCATGAACACCTTTTTATATAAGACATCCAAGGCTCCCTTTACATCCACAAACATGAATATACCAAATTATAAAATTACAAGCATAGTCTATTTTCCATCCATTTGAATTATATGAGCCAAAATATTCCATTTATATATATGAACATAGTCTCCAAGTTCAATTTAACTTTACATATATGGAAACTAAAGTCAACATACATGCCCAAATTACATTTAGTCATGCAAAAATAGGATTACAAGGATAAATCCATCATGGTTACATATACAATGCTTATACGTCTAGATACAACATAATGGTATTCACAAAACGGTCATCCTCCAATACTAGTATCAATACCAAAAATGGATCCAAAGATCGTTATGCCTACGCCTAAGCTTGTGGGGGTGCGTCCTCCACTATCTCCTTCCTATGTCCCGAAAATATTAAATATAGGGGTGAGCACGACGGCTCAATGGAGAATGCCTAAATGACGTTTCCTCAAGTCAAGTAAGTGAAACAAATACCACATAACAAACATAGAAAGAAGAAAAGGGGTCATGCTAGGGGATTCCAAAACACATCTCAATTCTTCATGGTATACTTTAGAATTTGAACAGTGAAATGCATGCAATGCATTATAGAACCGCATACCACTCACACAACTAACTCCAAATGCACCCACACCAAAAACGTGCTAACTAGCCAGACTTTGGGTACCTCCCTTCGTCCTTAGGGGGAATTTGCTATTGTCCCTAGCAAAAGGGTACCTTCCAATTACCATTTAGGCCCCGAATCGCTAAATTACTCACGGGTACCTCCCGTGCCCCTATTAACTAATTAGAACCTCCGACAAAGGGGTACCTCCCCAATACCGGATTTGAGAAAACATTTTCTCCATAAACTTCTCAAATTCAATTTCCACACACCCACACACATCACCACTCACAACCATCATATGCAATGCACTATGTAATGATAATGAGCCATAGCATACTTGAATCATCATTTCTTTCATAGACTATCATTCTCTAGCAACTACAACATTGAAAACATTGCATTTTACAAAATATAACTCATGTAAGCATTTATACAAGCAACCTGCATTTAAACACAAGTATCATGGGATCATAAATAACACCTTGTCCACATAATAGACATGAAAGTCCACACTTATCATCAACCAAACAATAATTAAAAACAATTGAAACTATAGAACCAAAATCATGTAATAAACATCTTATTAAGAATGCTTGACCAAGGGGATCAAGAAAATACTCACAACCACCTAGGATTACACAATTTAGACAAACCATACCTCAAAGATGAGCCAAATGTCACGGGCTTAGAGTTTCAGCACCACTCTAGTTGCTCCCGTGCGGCACCAAGACGTTGCTTCCACTCTCGCAAGTACTTGGTCAGCCTAACTCCCATGCACACCTTAGCCAACACACTCCCCTCGTGCGCTTACTAGTGTTGTAGTTGCCCTCGCCCTCTCCTCACTTGGCTTGCACACTCACACACACTAAGGCACTTAAGTTGGCAAGGAAAGAACACTTCTATTACTTCAAAGAATGCTTTGTACAAGGCTAACACTCAAGCTCTCTACAAGGCTCTCAAGACTCACTCCAGGACTTGTTGGTTGCAAAATGAAGTCCTACTCCTATTTATAGGCATCCCCATCCCTAATGGATGGCTAGGATGCATTCTAACCAACGGTAGAGATTAATTCTCTAGAATCTTCTTCCACCTTCTACACATCTCCATACATATCTACAACATTCTAGAACCCTCCATACTACTCCACACAATTCTGGAGAATTCTAGAACCTTCTACACACTTCTAGAATATACTACACATATCTAGAATCTTCCACACAACTCTAGACTACTCCGGAAGACTCTAGAAACTCCACTTGCCATGCAGCGTCCTCCTCAGCGTCTGCGTGTCGCCTGCGTGGTACAACCTCTATAGGCGGGGCGTGACATTCTCCCCCACCCATTTTCGTGACGCCCTCGTCACGGTTTCTTCAGCTGACCCAGCTTCTCACAGGTCATCAGCACTTGCGCATATGTCCTTGGCCCAAACGTACGAGCGCCCTTCGGGAGATGTGAGGTCCTCACGAGCTCCATCGTGTTGATTGCCACCTCTGGACTCTCCTTCCTGCCCACGAGCGGCACCATGCATGCGGCCTTGCCTTCCTCGCCTCCAAGTATCATCAACGCACCAAGGCATGGTAGTGGCGCGGCGTTGTTCCTGTCCATGAACTCCAGCCCCAGCACCATGTCGTGGTCGTCCATCTCCGCAACCTGGAAGTCGGCCTTGCCCTTCCATCCTTGCATGCATAGCTCCACCTCCTTGCACACTCTACTCACGCGTGCCTCCTTGGAGTTGACGGCCTTGATCCAGCCCTCCATCTTGCGCATTTCCAAGCCAAGTCGTTGCGCCTCCTCCGGGGTAATGAAGTTGTGTGTGGCGCCCGTGTCCACCAACGCTTGCACGGCTTTGCCACCAACCTGCGCATCCACATAGCGTACCCCAGTTACCTTCTTTGCCTTGCCCTTCTTCTTGGTGTCATGCGCAATGCTACTCAGCATCTGCATAGCCCCCATGCACCTATCTTCATCGCTGCCTGCATCATCCACCTTGCCCTTGCCCTTATCCTTCACAAGGGCGCTCATGGACTTCTTGTTGGGGCAGTGTCGCAATATGTGTGGCCCTTCGCACAAGTAGCACTTCGGCTCCCACTTGCTCTTATCGCGGCGCTCCCCATTGCCACTAGCCTTAGACCTCTCTCCATGGTCCTTGCCCTTATCATGGCGTGGGCGTCTCTCCTCATCGCTATGCTCATCATCAGTTGACTTGGGCGAGCCCTTTTTCTTGAAGCGACGGTCTCCCCCACCTTTGCCGTGGTCCCTCCTGGGAGACGTGGCCCTCTTGTCATCGCACCTAAAGTCTTCAAGGCGCTCCGCTATAGCCATTGCGGATGCCAAGTCTCTAAGCTCCCTCCTTCTCAGCTCTGTGGCTACCCAAGACTGCAACCCATCAATGAACAGGCACACGCGTTGCCGCTCCGGCATCTCTGGGATCTCCAGCATCAAGTTGGAGTACTCCTTCACATACTCCCTTATGCTGCCCTTCTGCTTCAGGCGCCTTAGGTTGATCATGGCGAGGTCCTCAACGCACTCAGGGTAGAACTGCCTCTTGAGCTGCCTTTTGAACTCCTCCCATGTATCAACTGCTCTTGTGCCCCTACCGGTGAAGCGCTGCCTCCACCATAGAGCGGCGGTGTCTGTGAGGTACATAGTGCCTGTCTGCACCTTCTCCTCATCATCCTCGATCTCTATGCACTCGAAGTACCGCTCCATGTGCCAGAAGAAGTTGTCAATCTGGCGCGCATTCCTCGCCCCATCGTACTCCTTGGGCTCCGGCGCTTTTTTCTTCCTTGGCTTCACCACGACCTCGCGCGCCTGGGAGAACTTCTTCTTGCACTCGGCAATCTCCACGCGCAAGTCGTCTACTAGATTATGCAAGTCCCTTTCCTTCTCTTGCGCCTTGTTGGCGATGCCATCAATCAGCTCGTAGAGCTCCGCCATCCTTCTCTCGAGCCTATTAAACTTAGTCTCCGTGTAGACCAAGTATGTGGCAAGCTTCTCCTCCAAGCTCTGCTCTAAGATGTGGACTTGGTGGTCTCCTCCGCTAGCCATGTCTACTCCAACAAAGCTCCCTTGACGAACCTAGCTCTGATACCAACTGTCACGGGTTTAGAGTTTCAGCACCACTCTAGCTGCTCCCGTGCGGCACCAAGACGTTGTTTCCACTCTCGCAAGTACTTGGTCAGCCTAACTCCCGTGCACACCTTAGCCAACACACTCCCCTCGTGCGCTTACTAGTGTTGTAGTTGCCCTCGCCCTCTCCTCACTTGGCTTGCACACTCACACACACTAAGGCACTTAAGTTGGCAAGGAAAGAACACTTCTATTACTTCAAAGAATGCTTTGTACAAGGCTAACACTCAAGCTCTCTACAAGGCTCTCAAGACTCACTCCAGGACTTGTTGGTTGCAAAATGAAGTCCTACTCCTATTTATAGGCATCCCCATCCCTAATGGATGGCTAGGATGCATTCTAACCAACGGTGGAGATTGATTCTCTAGAATCTTCTTCCACCTTCTACACATCTCCATACATATCTACAACATTCTAGAACCCTCCATACTACTCCACATAATTCTGGAGAATTCTAGAACCTTCCACACACTTCTAGAATATACTACACATATCTAGAATCTTCCACACAACTCTAGACTACTCTGGAAGACTCTAGAAACTCCACTTGCCATGCAGTTGCCATGCAACGTCCTCCTCAGCGTCTGCGTGTCGCCTGCGTGGTACAACCTCCATAGGCGGGGCGTGACACAAAGCCCAAATCCTCCAAAATTAGAAATGCTCCAATGCCTCCAAAATTAGTACCAAATGGAAGCCCTTAATGAGTAGGTCACATTTTCCTTCTAGCACTTTGTTTAATTCTTAGAGCAACTTGATCAAAAAGGGGGATCAAGGAGTGTTGTTTGGTGTAACAGAAAAGAAGAAGAAAATGTAAAGAGGGAGAGAGAGAGAAACGTGAGGAGAGAGGGAGGAGATAGATTTGTGGCCAAAATCTTATATATCTAGCACCTTCTTGAGTCAATTTGTCAATGGTGGGGTCCATCTTGACCTCCAAGGCTCCAAAAGTTCTAAAATGTCCATTAAGCCTCGGTCTATCTACAACCATGTCATTAACATGCAATTTTGCCACCTATACATATATATAGTCACACACACACATATATATATACACCAAATAAATATATAAATGGATGAAAAGAAAACTGGAATTAATTCCCGAGCACGAAAACCTCACCTTGGGCCCACACGGGACCTCTCGGGGCCGAAAACCCAAAAATGACAAAATGAACGTAAATGCATTTCTAAGAGTTCTAAACTCGAAGAAATGTCCCAAATGACCCTCGAAACCCATGTGGCACGCAAAATGACACTCGGAATAAAATAAATAAGAAAATAAAGAAAAATGCCAAAAAATGCAAAACATTCTAAGGATGGTAACCTTTTTGAGATTGAGAATAGCCCAAAATACTCACTTCAATGTTTTGGGGTCAAGCTTTGTACGAGTTTAACCCAATTGCTAAACAAAGCACACAGACGTAAAGACCCTTGAAAAAAGAAAAGAAAAAGAGATTGATTGGGATATAGGACTGAGAGTGGGGCTGCAAAGTTAAGAATCATGAAAGAGGTCCTATTGATGATGTAGACAACGGTAAGAACTGCATCTCCCCAAAATGACTGGGGAACATTCATGCCAATTCAGATGAAGATGGCTCTTGCTAAGTCAAGAATGTAGCGATTCTTTCTCCTGTAACAACCATTCTATTAAGAGGTTTGAACATTAGATATCTTATGGGCAATCCCAAATTTTATACATAACCGTTATACCTCCCCATAAGTGTACTCCATACCTTAATCAAATTTGATTTTTCAATGTTACGACCATATTGATTTTAAACCATCGTCACAATTTTTTTTTTAAAAATAGTGTACACCTCATTTTTTATCTTCATGAGATAGGCCCATGTAACATGGTTATGATCATCAATAAACAACATCAAATATTGAAATCGAAAGACTAGAAGTGACTGGGGAAAGCCCCCACACACCTGAATGAACAAAATAAAAAAGTATTGAAGTTGTTTTATTACTACTAGTAGTTTAGCTAGGTGACATGTTACACATGATAAATCTGAGATTACCACATTACTAAATAAAGAAGGAAACAAATGTTTTAAATAACCAAAAGAAAAATGTCCTAAATGCAAGTGCCAGCGCACAAGCTGGGCTTTATTAGATGAAATAGAACTAGAAGAGGAAACTAAATGTGCTTGAGGTGACAAAGGATTATCCAACAAGTATAGGCCATCCATTTCACGCCTACTGACAATAGTTCGCTTCAACACTAGATCCTGAGAAACACAGTGGGATGGAAAAATTGTTACACTACAATTTAATTGTTTAGTAAAGCTGCTAACAGAAATTAGATTAGTAGAAGTTGTAGAACATGAAGTGTATCCAACAAAGTTAAAGGAGTAATTGATATGTGATCCTTCTCAAGAATGAAAGACAGAGATCCATCTATGAGGCATACGTTGCGATGGCCAAAGCAAATACTATAGGAGTGGAAGGAGGGCATACCAATCATATTTTTTGAAGAACTAGAATCAGTTATCTATGGTGTTGAAGATGTAGGTACATTATGTGCGAATGTTGTAATACCTGAGTGGGCATAAGTGGAGGTTCGCTGGGATGATGCCTCTGTCTGACTGAAGAACTGTTTGAACTTGTCTAAATCAGCCTGAGTCAAGGTAACTGTAGCATAGGATGAAGAAGCAGGGTTGTCAGGAATTGAAAAAGAGTCCAACTTTGTAATAGAATACAGAGGATCGAGGCTGTTATTGCTTCTATTGTGGTGGGCATCCATGTAGTGTATAACAACGAGATTTGATGTGACCAAGCTTCTCACAATGGTCACACCACCCATGTTGTTGTCCAAGAGCAGGGCCGGTACTAGAACTTTGAACCGACTGGAATGGTGCATTTTTTGATTAGTTAGGAACACGAACTGCCATGGCAGAATGATCAGCAGAAGCAACACCTAATGGCCGTCATCTAACAACACATAGAATATGCATACTCTAGAGCAGGGAATAAAGACAAGCCTAACAAATGAACAGAAGCATACTCAAACTCGTAACTCGGCAAGAAACTGAAACACCCGATTCTTCTCCACAATCTCCACATATAAAATTGCATCCTTTGGATCCTTCCAAGAGTGGGAGGAATCATAATATGACAATCCGACTTATGATTGTGGAATATTAAAGTGTAGTAGAAAAAATGTGATTTGGTTACTATGAAGTTTACGTTGTAATAAGAGAGAGAGCAGATGGAGAGAGGTGCAGCCTCTGTATATTTTCTTTATACATTCAACCCTAAACATAAAAGTTTAAATATACAATACAAGAAAGGCCTATTTGCATAATGGCCACACACCCTAAATCTAAATACAATCTGACCCCAACATAAATATATATTTACATATAAATATTCTAACACTCCCCCTCAAGCTAGAGAATATATATCATATAATCCCAGCTTGGAACAAATCACTTTTAACCGATTATGACCAAGAGCCTTAGTAAACATATTAGCTAATTGATCTTCAGACTTCACAAATGGAGTAGAAATGTTCCCGTTCAATATTTTATCTCGAGTGAAGTGAAAATTAACTTCAATATGCTTGGTTCTTTATTGAAATACTGGATTGGATGCAATGTGAACAACTGCTTGGTTATCATAGAACAATGGATTCCGTGGATCTAGCAACTTTAATACCCAATAAATATTTGAGTTGACCCAAGTCTTTAGTGTGGAACTGATTTTGTAGAAACAACTTCAATTTAACAATACTTTCAGAATCATCACCTGTGATCACAATGTCATCTGCATATACCATAAGGAAAATGAAACCAGCTTTAGTACGCTGGTGAAACACCGAATGATCTGTCTGACATCTCTTAAGACCAAATGCTAATGCTGTCGCAGAGAACTTTCCAAACCAAGCCCTTGGAGATTGCTTCAATCCATACAGGGCTTTCTTAAAGCGACAAACGGTATGACGATACTCCCCCTGAGCAACAAACCCAGGTGGTTGCTCCATATAAAATTCTTCAACTAAGTCGCCATATAAGAAAACATTTTTCATATCTAATTGAAACAACGGTAAGTTACGATTAACAACAATGGAAATAAGGACCCGTATAGAAGAAATCTTTGCAACAGGGGAAAAAGTCTCATCATAATCAACACCATAAGTCTGGGTGTACCCTTTTGCAACAAGATGAGCGTTCAAATGCTCAATAGAACCATCATGGAGATATTTGACAGTCTAGACCAACTTACAACCAACCGGTTTGGAACCAAGAGGTAAGGGAACAAGATCCCTTGTCCGATTATGATGAAGAGCATCCATTTCATCGGTCATGGCTTGTCGCCAACCAGGATGAGAAAGGGCATCCTACAAAGTCTTGGGAACAAGTATAGCAGACAGTTTGGATAAAAAACAAGATAAAGTGGGTGAAACATGATTATATGAGACAAAGTTAGAAATAGGATGTGCAGTAACACAAGATCGAATACCTTTGCGTAAGGCAATAGGAAGATCATTAGCAGCAACAGGAGCCTCAATAGAAGTAGACAATTGGGGGGCTGCTTCTCGTGGTCGTCTACTATACACTTGAAGTGGCGGTGACACTGGAAGAGGTTGTGGTGTGACAGACTCTAATGAAGCAGACACAGCTGGTAGCGGAAACAACAATTCCGTATCTAAAGATGAACCACGGGCAGAGAAATAAGGAGTGTCCTAAAAAAAGGTAACATCCATATACACAAAAGCACGACGAGTGTTAGGGTCCCAACATTTATAACCTTTTTGAGTCCGAGAGTACCCAATAAAAACACACTTAATGGCACGAGGAGACAATTTATCAGTGCCAAGACGTAAGATGTGAGCAAAGCACACACACCAAAAAACACAAGGAGTAAATGCAAATTACAGTCGAGTAGGAAAAACAACAGAATAAGGGCATTTCTAGTTAAGAACAGAAGATGGCATACGATTAATTAAATAGCAAGCAGTTAAAACTGCATCGCCCCAAAATGGCTTTGGAAGATGCATATGGATCATTAAAGTCCAAGCTATTTCAATTAAATGCCTAGTTTTCCGTTCTGCTACGCCATTTTGTTGAGGAGTATAAGAGCAAGAAGTTTGTTGCAAAATACCACAAGACTCACAAAATGTAGAAATAACAGCTTTGACATATTCCATAGCATTATCAGATTGTAAAATTTTTATAACACAGCCAAACTGGACCTCAATTTCTTTAAAAAATAATTGGAATATGGGAAAAAGTTCAGACCGGTCTTTCATTAAAAAGAGCCAAGTCATCCTTGAATAGTCATCTACAAAGGTAACAAAGTATGAAAAACCTGAATTACTAACATGACGCACAGGGCCCCAAATATCAGTATGTGCCAATTCAAATAAAGAAGACCGGTGATTAGCAATGCAAGGAGGAAAAGACACTCTATGGTGCTTACCCAATTGACACGACTCATAGTCTAAAGAAAACACCGACTTAAGAAAAGGCAAGGCAGACTTTAAGTATTTCGATGACCTAACAGATAATGCCATTGGTGTACAGAAAACTATGAATGGAGTGCCACCTCACTAGTAGACAACTGACAATCCAAGTAATAGAGGCCATTCTGTTTACGGCCGCCGCCAATTGTCTTCTTCGTTTTAAGGTCCTGAAATACACAAAAGGAAGGATAAAAGGTCACAGAACAATTAAATGCTTGAGTCAATTGACTCACAGATAATAAATTAAAAGGAAATTGTGGAACCAATTGAACAGAAGATAATAAGAAGGAAGTAGTAAATTTAACAGTGCCTTAACCAATAATGGGACATGTTCTACCATCTGCCAAAGTAACAAAAAATGTGGAGCTCGACTTACGGAAATTAGAAAGTATAGACTCATTACCCGTTAGATGAATAGAGGCCCCAGAGTCAAGAACCCAAGGGGAGGATGAACTCTGGGCATCTGAAAAACATGTAATATGACCCGACTGGGCAAAGGTAGCAAAATCAGAATAGTCTGACATGATGAACCGAAAAAAAAAAAAAAAAAAACCCTTACTGTCCCAAGAGAAGCAAAAGTAACTTGGTAAAATTAACGTACTCAATTTGAGAGCCTGACTATCATTATATACAAGAGGAAAATTAAAAATATGGAAAGAAAATAAAATCAAATCAGAATAAAGAGAATAAAATAAAATCAAAATAAAAATAAAATCCCTAAATATTATCCTATATTGAAGACCCAATAAATCTGCCACAATCATTGAGTCGACTTATGGATATGATTTCCAACACTCTCCCTCAAGTTGGAGCAAATATGTTGACCAAGCCCAACTTGACTATAGAAGACTGGAGAAGGGAAAGCCCAACAGACTTTGTGAACACATCTGCAGTCTGTTTTGAAAAGGGAACAAAAATAGGATTAATGATACCTGATCGAACCTTCTCTTAAATAAAGTGAATGTCTACCTCAATATGTTTCGACCTTTCATGTAAAACAGAATCGAAAGCAAGCATAATGGCTGATTTATTGTCACAAAATAGCCTTGAAGAACCGTTCTCTACAAGACCCAACTCTCCCAAAATTGATTGAAGCCAAAGGAGCTCATAAGTACCTTGAGCCATAGCTTGGTATTCAGCTTCAACAGAGGATCTAGAGAAAACAGCTTGCTTTTTACTCTTCCATGATATGAGATGATTACCATAGTAAGTACAGAAGCTAGAGGTAGAACGTCTATCTGTCTTACATCCAGCATAGTCTGCATTAGTAAAGCATGAGAGTCCAGACTGATTTCCAGCGGCATAGAACAGACCAAGACCAGGGCACGACTTAAGATACCTCAAAATATGGTAGACTGCATCCATATGAGTTGAGCGAGGGGCATGCATGAATTGACTAACCACACTAACAGCAAATGTCAAATCGGGCCTTGTGTTAGTCAAGTAGATAAGACGACCTACTAAACGTTGATACACGGATGGATCTGAAAGTAATTCCCCTGACTCAACAGAGAGTTTGAGATTGGGGTCCATAGGAGTGGAAGCGGGTCGACACCCAAGCATGCCAGTATCTTGAAGAAGATCCAAAACATATTTCCTTTGAGATAAAGAAATTCCACGATGGGATCTAGCAACCTCAATTCCAAGAAAATATCGAAGAGGACCTAAGTCCTTCACATCAAAGGACTTTTGAAGATGAAGTTTCGCCTGAGCAATCCCTGAAGCATCATCACCTGTGATAATGATATCATCCACATATACCAATAACATAATGCAACGACCATCAGAGCGACGTCGAATAAAGCAAGTATGGTCTGAGTGGCAGCACACAAAGCCCATGGATAGAACAACATCGTTGAAACGACTAAACCAAGCTCTAAGAGATTGCTTCAGACCATAAAGAGACTTTTGCAACCTACAAACTTTCCCATCATACTCCCCCTCAGCTCGAAATCCAGGAGGTGGATCCATATATATAGTCTCAAGTAAGTCTCCATTAAGAAATGCATTCTTGACATCTAACTAATGCAGAGGCCAAGAATGGGCGGCAGACAAGGAGATAAACAATCGCACAGACGTCAACTTTGCCACAGGAGCAAAGGTAGCACTAAAGTCTTTGCCTGGAATCTGAGTAAATCCTTTTGCCACCAATCGAGCCTTATACCGATCAATAGAACCATCGGCTAAGTACTTCACATTAAAG
Source organism: Cornus florida (assembly GCF_030987335.1). Taxonomy (NCBI): domain Eukaryota; kingdom Viridiplantae; phylum Streptophyta; class Magnoliopsida; order Cornales; family Cornaceae; genus Cornus; species Cornus florida. The sequence continues at coordinate 296,261 of NW_026775577.1, read as the reverse complement.
ACTAATTTGCAGCCAACCGTTTTTTCCCCAGCAGGTAAAGCAACAAGTTCTCATGTATTATTATATTGTAAAGCATCCATTTCTGTTGTCATGGCAGACACCCAATTGGGATCCTGGAGGGCCTCTGACACTGATCGAGGAATAAAAACGGTCCCAATCTTGCTTCAGACCATAAAGAGACTTCTGCAGCCTACAAACCTTCCCATCATACTCCCCCTCAGCCTGAAATCCTGGAGGTGGATCCATATATATAGTATCAAGTAGGTCTCCATTAAGAAATGCATTCTTGACATCTAACTAATGTAGAGGCCAAGAATGGGTGGCAGACAAGGAGATAAGCAGTCGCACAGACGTCAACTTTGCCACAGGAGCAAGGGTAGCACTAAAGTCTTTGCCCGGAATCTGAGTAAATCCTTTTGCCACCAACCGAGCCTTATACCGATCAATAGAACCATCGGCTAAGTACTTCATATTAAAGACCAATTTGCAGCCAACCGTTTTCTCCCTAGCAGGTAAAGCAACAAGTTCCCATGTATTATTATGTTGTAAAGCATCCATTTCTGTTGTCATGGCAGACACCCAATTGGGATCCTGGAGGGCCTCTGACACTGATCGAGGAATAGAAACGGTCCCAATCTTGCCCAGGAATGATTTATATGCATCTGAAAGACCATTATAGGAGATATACTGGGAAATAGGGTGGTTAGTGCTACTAGAAAAACCATACCAATTAGGAGGGTGACGATCACGTGTAGGATAAGGGGAGGTATACTCAGGAATGGTAGGAGCCATAGGAGAAGGAGAGTTACCTGGACCTGGTTCTGAAGACGATTCTGACAGGGGAGGTTGAGTGAGATGGCAACGAGAGTAGATCTGCAAAGGTGGAGGGGAACCCTGCATGGATGGAGAAGGAGATTCCAGGACAGTGTGATTTTCAAAAAGAGGAACAGGACGGGCAATAGGAGAAATCTCCTTCTCCAGATCAAAAGAGAGAGAATCCTGTACCACAGAATTAGTACTATAAAAAGGAACAGTTTCATAAAATGTCACATCAAGAGAATGATACATATGTTTGGTCACAAGATCATAACAACAATAGCCCTTTGACATAGCAGAATACCCCAAAAAAATACACCTAATAGATTTATCATCAAGTTTATGACGAGAAGGACTACGGTTATGAACAAAACAAGTTCAGTCGAAAACACGAGGCAGAAGGTGAAACAATGTATAATCAGGCTGGAGAATCTGAAGTGGGGCCTTACCACCCAAAACTCGACTGGGAGTACGATTAATCAGAAAAGCAGCTGTAAGAACAGCCATATACCAATAGAATTTAGGCACATGCATACCACTCAGAAGACATCGGACCACAGACATAAGATGACGGTTTTTGCGTTCAGCCACGCCATTTGCTCAGGAGTGTAGGGGCAAGTGAGTTGATGTAAAATCCCCTTTTTATTAAGTTCAGTCCGGAACTCATTTGAAACATATTCTCATCCATTATCAGAACGAATATTACGGACAACAGTGTTATACTGGGTTTTAATCATTTGAAGAAACTGGGTAAATAAAAGAAACACGTCAGATTTCTTTTTCAATAAATAAACCCAAGTACACGAGAATAATCATCAATAAATGTCACATAATATCGATGTCCAGATAAAGCAGTAACTGGGGAAGGGCCCCAGACATCAGAATGAATAAGATCAAATATACTAGGAGCATGACTCATATGAGAAATATAGCTAGTTCTAGTATGTTTAGAAAGCTCACAAACTTCACATTGAAACTTATGGTCCTTACATGCTTTATTTAACGAAGGAAACAATAGACATAGATACTAAAAGTTTACATGCCCCAAACGTGCATGCCACAGACTAAAGATGTGAAAAAAAATATCATAAACACTAGAAGTAGGTAGGACAGAAGCTTGAAGACTCGTTCCTGGTGGTTCCCTAAACTAGTAAAGCCCATCACGCTCATAACCCCTGCCAAAAATCCTCTTCGAACAAAGGTCCTGCAACAAACAGTGATCTGGTAAGAATATAACTATACATTGGAGGTTTTTTGCAAGCCGACTAATAGATAAAAGGTTAAAGGCAAGTTTAGGTACATGAAGGACAGATGAAAGAGTAATATTAGGAGATAGACAAACATCACCCTTACTGTGAATGTAAGATGTAAAGCCATCCGCAAGATACACAGATTGGGTAACGGGTATGACATTAGAAGAAAACACTGATAACTCACCAGTCATGTGATCATTAGCCCCAGAATCCATAACCCAAGTGAGCTGCTTGGCCTTAACATGAAATGCAGTAGGAGTACCTGTAGCAATAGTGGCAGTGGGAGCAGCTGAAGGAGCTCTAACTCTAGAAGCAAAGGAGCCAAGCTGGTCTCGGATCCGCCTAATCTGAGACTGAAGCTGGCTCAGTCCAGGAAATACAGTAGATCCATCAGTAGTAACAGGAGTTTCTGCAACAGCCGCAGTACGAGAAGAACCAGTTCCAGATAAACGGTTCCTAGAAAATTTTTGCTTCAGTTCAGGATGAAGTTTGAAGCAACGAGCCTTAACATATCCAACCCCTCCACAATAGTGACAAATAATCTGACCTCCAGAAGCTCATGATCCAAAGTTGGCTGCAAAAGCCATACTATCCCCAGCAGGCTCAGACACTGGTAAAGGAACAAGTAAGGACTGAATTAAACGGTGCTTGCGTGCTTCACCATCAACAATAGCAAAGGCTTCTAACAGGGATGGCATTGGTGATGCATTCAAGATCTGAGACTTTAGTGGTTCAAATTCTGGGCGTAATCCCAACAAAAACTGATAGGTATGCTAACGATCAAGACGTTTGACAAGAAGAGAGGCTGCCTCGGAAGGAAATTCACTGAGAGGCTTATATTGAGTAAGTTCCTCCCAGCGAGATCTCAAATACCCAAAATAATCAGCTACAGACAAATTCAGGCCTTCCTGCGAGGCCTTAGCAATATCTTGGTATAATTCAAAAATACGAGCTTTATTCCTAGAATGAGCATACATTTGATTCAAAGCAGTCCATAAGTCATTAACAGAGTCATAAAACATAAATATATTATAAATGCGTTCCTCTATAGAATTAAACATCCATCCTTAAATGGTGCAATTGTCCATATCCCACTGAGCATATTTATGATCTTTAATATCTGGCATCTTTTCAGTACCCAAAATCCACCCTGATTTGCCTTTTCCACCAACATAGAGGCGGAGGGAACGAGCCCAGGATGCAAAATTAGGCCATTCAACAGCACACTAGTAACTCGTTGAGCCGGTGTGTGTTGCGCCGAAAAGAGCGTTTCTTTATTATTACTTGATTCAGCCATAATATTAAATACAACAATTCAACAGATTACCAATAATTTCAAATAAAGGAGGAATAAACCTGATTTTGATCAAACTAAGAAGCCGAAGACACGGCGGTCTGATCTGAAAATGCTGCTGAATATCCCGGCAGCCCCAAAAAATTACAAACACGTCTTCTGACCCTTAGTGCATGAAAAAGACTAAGGGAATACCCCTACAGGGGTCGAACCTAGAGGAGATTGGCTCTCCTTAGGACTGTCGCAACAACGGCCTAAAAAAGAGAGATGGTCTGTAAAGAAAAGGAAAAAAAGAAATAGGGAATGGGCTATGACGAGATAGAGAAAGAGATTAAAAGAGGCGGTGAAAGAGAAAGAGAGGGGGGAGGCGTAGGTTTGGGGCTCTGATACCAAAAAGTAACTTGGTAAAATTGGCGTACTCAATTTAAAAGCCTGACTATCATTATATAGAAGAGGAAAATTACAAATATGGAAAGAAAATAAAATCAAATATCATTATAAAGAGAATAAAATCAAATCAGAATAAAAATAAAATCCCTAAATATTATCCTATATTGAAGACCCAATAAATCTGCCACAATCATTGAGTCAACTTATGGATATGATTTCCAACAGAAACAAAGAAAAAAAAAACTTCGGTACCAAAGAAAGCAGAACAGCACATACCCGGATCTGAAATGGGTTGGACCAGACCCGGATCTCTGCAAACCTGGTTTTAGTAAACCAAGGTTGGGATAGCTTCACACCTATAGCTAAACAAGTCTACAAATCCGGTTTATGTAAACCTGGATCAGGGTAGCATATCCTGGTTTGTGATAGCTTCACACCTGTAACCAAACACGTCTCTTCTTCTCTGCGATCAGCGCCGATGAGAACAGAAATCTGTTACCGACACTAAACTTAAGCAACAGAGGTTTGCGAATGAAGAATCGAGGCTAGTACACCCTAGCCCTTGCAGTGGCGACGGCAAGCCAACAAAAAACAACGATGATGGAACCTCTGTTTTGACAGCCAAGGCAGTCCCGGCCAACAACACGAGCTTTAGATCTAAGAACAACAGAGCTTCAGATCTAATAACAACAAACCAGAGGCGTTGACCACAACACCAGCTTCAGATCTCCGGCTCTGAATAGAACGACGAACAGAGCTCCGGCGAAGAACAGATTCAATCTCTTTCTCTCTTATTTCCGGTGCCGATCAGAGACTCTCTTTCTCTCTCGATTTTGATTTGTACAAGAACACACAGATGCAGCAGAAGCACTGATTCGAGAACTGGCAGCCACCAAGAAAGAATTGCTCTGATACCATGTGAAGTTTACACTGTAATAAGAGAGAGAGCAGATGGAGAGAGGCGCAGCCTCTAAATATTTTCTTTATACATTCAACCCTAAACATAAAAGGGTAAATATACAATACAAGAAAGGCCTATTTGCATAATGGCCACACACCCTATATCTAAATACAATCTGACCCCAACATAAATATATATTTACATATAAATATTCTAACAGTTACCTTCTCTTGAAAGACAAGGGAAGATATTAGTATCCAGTAAAAAATTGGAAACGGCTGAGGCATCTGAATATATACTTGGCCTAAGAGATAATAGTATTTTCCACTTCAAAATTGGAAACTACATGATTGAAAAATCTGATGCAACAAATTCCAGGATGTTGATGATTGTTCCATCTGATCGTACTGAAATTTATAGTAGTTGTCTGTCTTTAATTTTTTTCACAGTTCCTATTAAGTAATGGCATTGCAAGATCTGTAGTGATGGCTACAAATATTTAAAATAAGATGCTATGGTTTTGTAAGAATAACTACAAGAAATGACAAAATTTGCCTTTTTCTACTAAATTATTTATTTTTTCTAGTACTTAATCTTCCGACGTGGCATTGGAATTGATCGGACAACTGACTACTTTTTCATGGTGAAAGTTGACTTGATCATTTCACGTTTATGGGCATGGCTTTTGAGAAAGACTAGGTGAGTAACTTTTTGGATACATCAGCATCGTCAAGCTAGTAGCTTTACCATTAGACAACTTATTTTTTTATTTTTAGTTCTTGAATTTTGTTTGGGTGCAACTTGCAAGATAGTTCAGATGAGTTTGTTTGTGAATATCTTTCCATATAGATTTTATTTTCATCCTTTTGGATTAAGCTGTCATGTACACTATTTTTTATATTATTTTTAATCCTTTCTGGGCTTTTGTTGCTTGCAGGCTAGAAGGGCTTTTTTCCACAAAGTCCAGTACACAGCATAAGGGAGATCCAAATAAAGATGATGAAATTAGCACAGAGACAAAGCAGGATGACTTATATGTTGAAAGGATCCATATCGAAAATATTGAACTCAGGTTTTAAATGGCATCTTAGTATTGCAGCTCTGACTGTTGACATCTTAGCTCCACGGCATTTGTTTTAGAAGCAGTGAAAAACATTTAGATCATGTCTTACTTTTGTTGGCACAACCACAAAACTCAGCCCAAACATTGTCTCATTGATTGTTGTTTTGAATAGCTAGCAGCACTCGATTACATAGGCATCTTCATTTCGACATACATGTGATTGTGTGTATTCCTGTGTTTATTGCCACTTTATGACATGTTTATCCCCCCCTTGCTTCCCCCAGTTTACGCAGTCTGTTGAGCAAGATCACAATCCAAGAACCAACCTTCGATAGGATAATTGTTGTTTACAGGTACTGAATTATATCTTCTGCTTTACAGTGTTGTGAACTGTGTGATTCAGATTGCCATAAACAAAATTTCTATCCAAAACTTGGTAGTTATTGTTGGCGTGGAGTAGAGCATTTATGATGGTAATTTTAAAAAATAAGTGAATTAAATGCTTCCAATTGTTTGAGGCCTTTATTCACCTGAGGGAATTGAGGGCTCCTGAGAAGGGATTAATTGCATATTAGAGAAAGGTCCATTAATTATATTGTAATGAATTCATTGGTGTGTAAATAGAATTGTGACTATGCAGGCTAGCAAGCACCAGAACAAAAATGGAACGAGGAATATATGTGAAGCATTTCAAAAATATCCCAATGGCAGATATGGAAATAGTCCTTGTGAGTTTTTGGCCTCTATGAGTGTGTGGATTTAATTTTTCTATAGCCTTTTCTCCGTTGAAGTTTGTGCATAACCTACCTCTGGTGTCTAAACTTTGACAGCCGGAAAAGAAAAATCCAAGTTTAACTCCAATGGACTGGGTTAAATTCCTCATCTCTGCTATAGTTGGTCTGGTCAGTTCTCCATTGGCTATGAAGTTTGTTGAGTGGATTGTTCTTGTCTATTATCCATTTCCTTCAGATTTCCTATGATGCTAATTGTTTACAGGTTGCTGTAGTAAGTTCGCTTGACACGCGCGAAACTGATTTTTGGGTCATTTTTGCTGTCCTCTCCACAACGATTGGTTACTGTGCTAAGATATACTTCACGTAAAGTGATTTCTTTTATTTGAATTTGATGCATATGGACAATTATTTATGCAACAGATTTTATGCATAACTGTGGGTGTTGTTATCCACCATTTTTGATGGGTTCACTTGGGGAAATCTCCTTTCACATGTATAACTGCACGTGTTAACTCATTTGATGGGTCAGTGAAATGTCTGTTCAACAAGTAGACCTGGTCAAAATGCATATCTACTTTCACATGTCTTCATTTTATTTACTCCTTGATGCTATAGTGTGGATGATTACATCAGATCAGGAGAACTTCTGTAGCAGGAGTTTTTGTTGGTTGAACTTGGACCCACTGGATCATGCATTGGGCCTGGATAGTTACCATGTTTTAATGTTTCTTCAACTGCCTGTAGGTTTCAGGAGAACATGACTACATATCAGAACTTAATTACGCAATCCATGTATGAAAAACAACTGGACAGTGGAAAGGGGACTCTACTTCATTTGTGTGATGATGTGATTCAACAAGAAGTAAGTTGCAAGCTAAGACATCCTTCACCAACAAACATAGTTGGCGTTTATGAGAGAGAGAGAGAGAGAGAGAGAGACGTAGTCTCAGGAGAGAGTCTTCGTGTGTGAAATGGGTCTGTGAAGGTTTTCATAAGATTTGTGGAGATTTAAGGGAGTGGCAAGGTTTTTTGTTGTTGTTAAATCGTTGTTTTTGTGCATCGGATTTTTTGTCGTTATTTATGATCAGATCTCACTTGGGCACCCTTCCTGGCAAACAATCTAACTGAAGCAACTTGAATGTGCAGGTAAAAGAGGTAATTATTTCATTCTTTATATTGATGGAACAGGGTAAAGCTACCCTACAGGTATGCATCACTTTACCTTTTCCCCATTTTCAGTCATTGTTTTCTTGATTCCTGCCTGCATCATATTGGATACAATTGTTTCAGAATTACTGGTGTTTGATTTTTGTGATAATCTGAAATAGGACCTTGACCTGCGGTGTGAAGAACTAATTCAAGAAGAGTTTGGTGAGTGCTGTAACTTTGATGTGGATGATGCAGTTCAAAAGTTGGAAAAGTTTGGCATTGTTGCTCGGGTGAGACTCTCTCTCTCTCTCACTTGGGTGATAATAGTTTGAAGTTGCAACTAAATTTGACCAAGACATGGAAATGCTGTACAAGCAAATTTGAAATGCTGTACTAGGTGTACAATAAATAAGAGGCATGACACGTCTCTTTATGTATCGTGAGACTGACATATCATGGTCGGTCCCATTTCTAAAAACTGAAAATCAATTTGACAAGTTCACCTGATTGATTTATTGCATTTAGACTAGTAAGAAGAGCAATTGACTCTCAACCTTGCAATAGACGTGATCTGTTCATTAAGTGTGGGAGAATAATGCAGGTGGGGGGATTACTATAGGATTAAACTAGTTGTACTCTGTTAAATGAAGTGGTTCTCCAAGCAGAATTCTCATTGAACCTGGTGATCTAAGTCTCTTTTCCAATTGCCACATCTTTTGTCAAGAGAATGTTTCTTTGCACTTTTGTCTCTCAGACTTGGAAATAAATCTTTGGATTCAGGACATCATTGGGAGGTATTCCTGCGTAGGTCTCAAGCGTGCTAACGAGATAATTGGCACTACCACAGAGGAGCTTGTCCTCAAGGCGAAACAGGTTACAAGTGCTGCTGCTTGATATTTTATTGTCTTTGGGAAGGTAAACCCCACTGCTCTCCCATCCCATGCCCTAATGGCTAATGGCTTGGGAGAAATTCACTGGCAATGTTTGTTTCTACATCAACCACCACCTCGACGTGGACATCTCCCACTCAGGTCCCTGTTTTGTTAGTTCTTTTATTTATGTTATAACTTTCAAATGTTTTGGGAATTAATGTAAACTATATCGTTGGACATGCCGGCAGTAAAAAGCACTCTCTTGAGTCTTAACCCATGTATTTATCACCAAATAAAGTGAAAGTTTGAGAATTCATGTTCAATGTGTTATTTGCCGGATTAGGAAGAAAAAGAACATTTATCTAAAATAGTAATTTTTGTATTTTCCTCGAGTTGCACTTCATTCTGGATGTGTGATCCGTAGCATATATTTGATACAAAAAGTAAATATTTGATACAAATGAGTTCTCTGAAAATAATTCTCAAAAATTCAGATAACATATATTATTTTCAAAAAAAAAAATAAAAGACAATACTCTGAAAACTGTCATTTTTATAAACTGAACTAAGCATAAAAGACAATTTTCTAAAAACAGGCATTTTCATAACCGACTTTTAAAAAAACTGAACTAAGCATAAAAGACAATTCTCTAAAAACAGGCATTTTCATAACCGACTTTTAAAAAAAACTGAACAAAGCAAAATCCAAGTATTTTTTATAATTTCTTTTAAACATTATATAAACCCGGACAAGAAGAAATGCCAAAGGAATGGGTGCAGGACTTGGATCCCTCCCTATCCCCTCCCCCATGTGTACTAAGATCTCCATTCCATCCACCCACCTCATCTAGGGAACTGTAGTTCCATTCCTCTTATATAGATCCGTACATACCATTCATTTAGATTTAAGAATACACACGCATGCATATAGATGCTTTGCTCATGTAGAAGCAGAAAAATAAGGTATTGTTCCACACTCGCATCATAACACCTCTTGGTGATTTCTGTAGTAGTAACAACTAACAATACGCATGTCACATTGACCATAATCATCAAAGAGAAACAAAATGCATATGTTCCATAAGCAAGCAAACCCCCCACCTGCATAGTTTGTAATTATAATAAATAAATAAAGACCATGTGGTCACCAGTAAATTGAGATAAATCACTGGCGCTCAGGAATAAAAATCAAATGAAACACAACACATGAAGTATGCTATATAAAATTGCAAGATATGGCAATTTGTTCTAGATTAGCTAAATGTTTTTGTGAAATTTCATCACCGTTCATTCTATATATGAAGTCATGGACCTGCAATGCAGTGGTTGAAAGAAATTCACTTGCAGCTAATCTCAATGCTCAGCGTTCGACTTGCGATTTCTCTTTTCCTCGATGCCTGTTTGTGAAAATCTGTGTCTAAGGACTTGTAGAACCTCTTCTGCTTCAACACCTCTGAGCACCAGTAGAACCATTGCATGATAAAGCATATCTGCCATTTCTGAGGCAGTTCGTGACTTGTCCTCATTCTCCTCCAGTGTTCGACATAACTCATCTGCTTCTTCCCTGCAAAGAAAATGCTATATTTTTAGAGGTCTCTACCTGAAAAGATTATATGTATTTTGCGCTCAGTGAACATATATAACTTCTTTAATTTATTAAATATTATTATTTGAAGATATTTTGATAGTTTGGTTAAGGGAGGGAAAAAAAAAAAAAAAAGAAAAAGAAAAAGAAAAAGAAAAAGAAAAGGAAAAAAGAAAAGAAGAAATTGTCAAGTCAAATGCAGAGCTTGTGATACCGGATTTTTGAGCACAATAACTTGTCATCAAGCAATAGTCGTTTTGTCCAAGAAGGTTTCTCATTTTGTGATCTTGATAGTTCAGCTTTCCTTTGGAGGATTGTGGATTGCAATGAGTACAGAGTTGTCAATGCCATCTTCTTTTCTTCAGCCTAATGCAAATGACCAGTATCAGATTTCATATGAAACGAAGAAACTTACTAATCGATTGAATTGATGAAATACTGGCAAAAGAAATAACGGCAGGGTAGGAAAAAATATGAACCTGCGGATTATTTAAGAAATCAAAAACTGATGTGTAATAGCAAGTCTCTGAGCCTGTGTGGCAAGTAGGGCCATCAGGCTTCCCTAGGTATATTAACTGGAAAAAATCTATGAGTTAGATTCTGAGATCCAATAAGGAAACTCAATGAGATGATTACATGTAATCAAAGATTTAAGCAGCAGTTATCAAAACTCACAGAGTCACGATCACAATCAAGAAAAATGTCATGAACATTGATGAAATTCATGGAGGACTCTCCCTTTGTCCATAGTGTGGATCGTGACCTGCTATAGAATGTTGCCTTACGAGAGGAAATGGTTCTTGCCAGTGCATCCCTGTTCACGAACCCTTGCATTAAGATAGCTCCCGTGTCAACATTTTGAGCTATTGCCACCGCCAAACCCTTGGCATCCCATTTCACATTGTCTAACAATATATCCACCTAAATTTACCTTGTTAGATATTTAACTCCCTCAATTTGTAGACAAAAATAGATCATAAAAGGGCAGGAAGAATAAAATAATATATAGATATATATTAAAAAAAGATGAGAATGGGCATGACTTTCTCAATTTCATTCCTAAAGCAAATTTATGTAAGTCCCCCTCCTTATATGGTGAACAAGAATTGGCTCTGGTGATCGGAAAAGTGAAAAGCACACTCCTGCCCGAGGGAAATAGTAGTATATAATTGATGCTAGGACCATTATGTAGCTTCTTTTTACACATATACTTTTATTTTTTTTTTTATAAGTTTCTTTTTACACATATACAGGGTCCAAAAATGGCCTGGATTATGATCAAATGCATATCATCAGGCAACATTAGATACTTCCATGATATCTCCATTTTTTTTTTTTTTTTTTTGTTGGGACATGTAAAGTTCCTATATAATGCCCACAATAAATCTGACTAAGTAATTATGTCTGGTGGTTTAACCTCCAGCATACATTAATCAAAAACAAAAACATACAACGGAAGAATAAGAACTCGCTAGTTATAGAGGATTCTGTGCAAAAATAAATAGATAAACAGATGTAATTAAAATAAATAAATAAACTAAGAAATTAAGAAAAAAAGATTCAGTATAGCTGCAGCAGGTCAGGGTAATGCTGTATCTGTTCATCTTTCCATCACCCTCACAATGCGCTGACACTTGAGACAAGGCAGCCATAATGACCACCTATCAGGCACAATCACCAGTTCATTCAGGTAGAGAAGTAAATTAAAGGAAAACGCAAAAGTCTACCAAGATTCTATAATTTCACTGACTCGTATATGTAGTAGCAGCTAAATGATGCGTCTAAATTTGCTTTTACAGATAAATATTCATTTCCAGCAGGGATTGAATCAGATATACAGGCTGAAGTCATTTTGTTTCAAAAGCCAATATATTCTTGGGAGCCCCATCCTCAAAAGAATAATGATGGGAGGATCTAACAAAGTAGATTTTTCTAGCATTCACCTCTTTATTATCAACCAGATGAATGCATCACGTGGATTAACTTGGTGCTAAATAATAATACAAAGTTCCGTAGGAATTTAAACTGTTACAACAAACACTGCAAACCAAGAACACAATCAAGAATCACAATACAAAGGTAAACACGCCATACACAAAGAATACAAAGATTTATGTGGTTCGGCATAAGCCAACGTCCACAGTGAAGATCCAGCGAAAGATTTCACTACGCAAAAAACAGGAGATTACAAATTTCAACTCCCAAAGCCTAACTCTCTCTCTCTCTCTCACTCTCTTTCCTGCGCTTTTCAATGTTCTCTCGTGACACACCTCAAACCCTAGATGCCCTTATATACTAAGTGTAACAAGGGTCATTTGTCCTACATCAGATCCGGATGGGAAATTGATTGGGTATAAATGGGTAGGTATACAGTACTACCCCACAACTTGAGCTTTTGGGTAAATGGGCAAGCGCCCACCCGTTCCAATTGGTATCAGAGCTAAACCCAATCCTTGATCCGGTGTCACGCCAAACGCCCGACCCGGAAGGCGTCCGGGTGAGCACCCCGGGTAGACAGGGTGGCCCGACCGCAACGAGGGCGTTACGAGTTCGGGTAGGGGAAAATGTAATAAGGGTCATTTGTCCCACATCGGATCCAGATGGGAAAGAGATTGGGTATAAATGGGTAGGTATGCAGCACTACCCAACAGCTTGAGCTTTTGGGTAAATGGGCAAACGCCCACCCGTTACGCTAGACCACAAAAGAATTCTAGAACAAGGTCCACGACTCGCAACAAGAAAACTCGTCAATAAAATTTCGAACCGAAATTGGGGTCGTTAGTTGTGACCCAAGCCAAAACAAATTTTGGGCCACAAAATCACATAAACTATGGCACCATGCAAATTGATGAGATAATTCAGCAAACAAAGCAACAACCAATAAGAATACAAAAATATCCAAAATCCATAATCTCATTTTAAGAGAAGAAAAGTCTGCATTCCTAATTTTAAGCATTCATATATATATATATATATATATATATATATATATATATATATATATTCAATTCAAATTTATTTCATGCCTTGCGTCAAGTATTAGATATATTCTTCTACACTTATTTGTTGATATAGAGTTTGAGATCACTTCCCTTGGTAAATAGGATTTGTTTAGGGTTAAATACACTAATCTCTTTTGAGATTTGCCTAATTACACACAGATAAAACTTTTCAAAAATCTTGCACTGATCTCCCCTCTAACGATTTGGGGCTATAGACGTAAAAAGTTAGGATAAAATTAAATATTTGCCCACCACTATTTTCTTTCCCTCTCTCCACTCTCTCCTTTCCACTTCTTACAGCTCTGTCAGTACCTAAGAAGCACAAAAACGGATACGGGACACAGAGACGACATTGACACGGCGATATGGCAAATCCTAAAAAATCAGGACACAAACACGGCAAATAATACATATTATATATATATATATATATATATATATATGATGTTGTACTTTAAGAAAATAAGAGTAATATTATTTTTTATCAATCTAATAATGAAAAAAAATAGTGTTTTGGTACGGAAAAAAAAAAAAAGAATGATAGAAAGAGGGTTAAGAAAGAGAAAAAAGTAAATAAACAAAGGGAATTAGGGTTTTGTTAGGAAAAAGAATTAGGGCTTAGTTAAAAATAAAGGTAAGAAGAGAAAAAAGTTGTTGAAACAAGAAGAAAAATAAAAAAAAAGAGCCACAAGAATTTTGTTGTGAAAGAGAAAAAAGAAGTATCTAGGACTTGTGAAGAAGAAGAAAAAGAAAGAAAAAAAAGAGGACGAAGAAGAAGAGATAAAAGATGAGAAAGAGGAGAGAATGACCATCCACCAACAACAAAGCTTGGTCGGTGGGACAACAAAAGGGTGTCAAAGATAATGTGTAGAGAAGTGTATGTCTTACTTAAAAAATAAAAATAAAAATGGCTCAGAATGGGACACGCATGTCGAACACATTTCCATGGCGTGTCAAACGCATGCCGACGGAAATGAACAATACATAACATTCACCACATGTATATAAAGCATTAAAATCATAGATTCCATTAAAAAAAATGCATGAGAGAGATATTTGAGTAGTTTCTTCCTTTAAATCAATTTACCCTTTGCATAGTGATCAACCTTTAAAACAAAACAAAAAAGGGACAACCATAATTTTGGCTTTATGTTTTCTCTTGTTTTGTTTCTAATATAAGGAAATGGGATTTTATAAATTGGGAAGCATGTAATGAACTTAGATTGTGTAGAGACAATTGCTTTTTAAAAAATAGTGTATGAGTGCTTATATAGAGATATAATACAAGGAAACACCCAAGCTTTGAAATTTCCTCCTCTTTGCTCTTCTTGCTCCTACAACCTTGCTTGCCAAAAGAAATCACCTCTATGACCCATATATTAAATCTCTAAGCCCAGGTCTGTGGGAGCCTTAGAGAGAGAATGTGTAGAGAAGTGTATGTCTCTTGTAAAGAATGCTAGACTATATTTTAGGGTCTATAATCCACTATTTATAGATAAATCCTTGGAGTGCCCAAAGCACTCTACACCTAACGCACTAATTCCACTCTCTTGCAACTTTCAAAGTTGGGCTAGAAGTGAGGATCATATATGGTTTCAAACTCTCCTTGGTTCGAATGGGCTTGACTAATTGACACGGTCATCTCATGACCCAATTCAAGTCAACACATTAACCAAACTTAACAGTTAACACTACCATATCAGAATGGTTGCACTCATTTGAGAATGATAAAACCACCATGTTAAATCACCATACTATTGGTAAGAATAATATTGCTATGATGGCCATCACAATCTCTCAACTCATTGTCAATCCCATTCAAATACTTCGCAGATAGAGAGTCCATCCTCTATTACCGAATTCAAACACATTTATGATAATGCAGTGCATCCCTGATTCATTGTGGACGCGCATGAACACACATCATATGCATGAATCAACTTGCATATTCAAAGGACACCACGATCCATCTCACCGAACAATACATAACATTCACCACATGTATATAAAGCATTAAAATCATAGATTCTAGTAAAAAAAAAGTCTATACAATCCATTTAATATGTTACGTAGCGCACATAATCCCAACATCTAAAAATGGGAAGAGAGAGAGAGAAGAGGTGACAATGGTGGTGGATAGAGGAAGAGAGGAAAGAGAGAATGGTAGTTTTGTCTTTGAAAATAAGGTTTTCTTCGTAATTTAATTCCATTCTAAGGATAATTATGTCTTTTCCAGCAGGTAAATGGGCATTTGGTCCGACCAGCATTTGGACGAAATTAGGGGTAGTTGTAGCAAGTGCCGAAACATCAGAGGCACAAGGTCAAAGATTTTTGAGAACTTTCATCCATGTGTAATTAGGGCAAACCTTGGGGGAGGTTTATGATACAAGTATTAGGTCCATAGATATATAATCAATTGCTTTTCTATCCAGCCATAGTCTGGATATTTCATTTTATAAGTCTAAGAATGAATTATTCTTAATTGAAAATATTATACTCTACTTTTCATGTTATACAACTGCGTTTTCTTTGGAGCTGCATGACAACAATTAACAATCTATATCCTTACAACGTTTTTTCTACCATGAAAACTGGGTATTATATATATGCATATAAATATATCAAATTCATAATACTTTTCAGCATCCTAATTAACCAAGAAGAGTAGAAAAATATAAAAAATGGAACATAGAGACTGAAAGCAACTACCTTTGATGTAAGGGCATTATTATCAGTATCCGAGTTTCGAATAGAAGCGGAGACAATGCAACACCTCTTCTGTCTCTGAAGGGTGTGTACGCGACATTTGGAACCAGAACAGGATGGAGGAACTTTAACAAGAGATTGGAAATATGAAACCGCCATTACAGACAAAGTATTAGCACTTAATTTTGTCTCCTCCAAAATTATTCCGATGTCAGTCCTGAGAATATAAATAAAAGCAATCTTTTATTAACCCTAGGATACATTATAGTACTAGGTACTTGGTAGTATACTCCGGTGGCATTTTGGAACATGTTGAGTGAGACTGAGATTAGGTATGGCAATTGTTTAACTGTACCTTAACTTACCTTCATGGGGGTGAGAATGACCAGTGTGAAAGTGGATCAATTATCAATCAATCAGATCATCTTCTCCATTTGTGTGGCGCTGGCGGTCACTACTTTCTATATAGCATACTATCAAATGATAGAAGTGAAGGTCAGTGTATTACGACAATGGCTAACAGAAGGTGGACCGCCTAGCCATTAAATCTGGTATGGACAATACAATCATTGGGGCCAGACCGCAGAAACTTGCCCTTGTCTGGTCCCGAGTGCACTGGCCCGGTTTTCAAGTGGAATCCACCAGTACCCAGCATTGTGATTAGGGATGCCAACGGGACGTGTTTGGTGCAAGTACCCTTTCTCGTTTAATATAGTGCACCCGTTCCCACTCAAAACCGTAGGCAAACTACACCGTACCCCATTCCCACCCCCTTTTAAGTTCTCCAGCTCCACCCCGTTTAAGTATGTAAAGCATTTTCAGATTCTCATCATTTGCTGTAAAATTACAGGCATTTATGGTACACTAACAGAGATATATGCATACATACGTACATATATACATGTATGGACCTAACTGGTTCCTTCATCTCAATAGAAGCTAGAAAAAACTAATCCGCTGATAATAATAATAATAAAAATAAAAATAAACTATGAGCTTCTTCAAAGATCTACAAAATCCATGTAAAACTCATAAATTCTTTGAAAAATCATAAAGCATAGCTTAGAAATCAGTAAAACCTATCTTGACCAAAGTTTCTACTTCTTAAAAAGAAACCACACGGAATCCAACAATCAGAACCCAAAATAAAAAGAAGAAGATAATTTGAAGTATATTCTAAAGATCACATTGGCGAGGGAAAAACAAAAACAAAAAAAAAAAAAAAAACAAACGAAGAGAGGAAAAGGAAAGAAAAGAAACAAAGAATTTTATTAAAGAAGTCCCATAAAACTAACAAATAGAGCTGAAACCAGTAGAATTCCTAGGCATTGTCGCAACAGAAACCTAACAATAGATCAAAAATAATGAGAGATCTATACCATAGTACGAACGTCTATTCTTAGAAAAAGTGAGATCTTTTACGTCCATGAGAAGCAGAGTAGAAAAAGCAGGTCAGAAATGTACTGGGCTCTTTCTCACATTGCCGATTATGAACTTAGAACTTCGATTTATTAAGCAGTGTTGTCGGAGTTCACCAACTAATGGTAGAGAAGCGGGCGTTGTTGTCATCGAAGCTCACCGACTATGAGCAGAAAAAGGTAGAATCGAATTCACACCTCATTGCAGAGACTGAAAGTGAGGTCTCGCCAGCGTCGCCGCTCGCGGCGGAGAGAGAGGTAGCCGTGAGAGGCGACTGAAGTGGTGAGACTTGAGAAAGAGTAGATGAAATGGTAGTCGTTTTGGTGTTTTGTAAATTTTTTATTTTTTTATTTTATTTTTACTTTTTTAGATGTTTGACAAAGATATTGAAAATATTTTTCAAAAAAACACTTCTTAGAGAATACTGAGTTATATACCCAAACACTAACATTTTGAGATTGGAATTCATGGATATGAATTTATATATATATTTTTTACCAGTATTTGCTTTTCAAAAAAATTGTGTCAGAATGGAGCCTAGAAATCAATTACGTAGTACTTCAATTTGTGATGTCAAGTTCCTGTCACTTGCTTCAAAATTACTGATTTAATAAGGCAAAGATTGCTTACCAGATCCGTTCGTTATTCTGCCTTTGCTCGTAGATTATGTCTTGATTGGGCGCTTCCCGACTCTTTCATACGTCTGCCGGTGCAGCCACCGGACTGAAGATGGAGGCGACGCTTGCCTCTTGTTCGCACCTGATATGACTGTAAGGCGCAGACAACATTAGTCTAGGGTTCTCTAGACTGTTATTGTCTTTATTGTTCTTTTGGGCCTCGATGGGCTGCTTGTAATACATGCTGTATTCAGTTTCTTTTTGGGTTTGGCTTTTGGCCCTTGTTTTCTTATTTCATTTATACAAAATTTACCTTCCAAAAAAAAAAAAAAATAGTTCCTGTCACTTTATGGGAGATTTTGTGGAGGATATTCGATCGTTTTTATCATATATTGCAACACTAGTCATTCGAAGGCAAATGAACAGAGTGTAATGAATATGACATTGGAAAACATGGTTAGGTGAATTTCAAGCCACAAGTGGCCATGATCTTGCTAAGTTTTCAATTCGTAATTTAAAAATTATTTTAAAATATCTCAGTGATAGTGACGGATGTTATTATGTATTCTTATTTTTTTAATGTTCCTTGCAAAAACAAAATCTTTCATTGCGGTTCGCATACTACTGTTATTCAAAACAATAATTTAGAAAAAAAAAAAATGAACGAAATATTGAAAATAATTAGAACAAAAATTACTTTAAAAAGTGATATGAATTGACGGCTTGACATTATTTATTATTTAATACTAGTACTCAATTGAATGGATGATAGGATAAATTCACGTGAGATTGCCCTCACAACCGTAATTTTCTATTGTTTTAACGGCGGTTGAAGTATGTAATGAAATTACACTTTTGTCCAGAAACGTTTTAAAGTCTGCCGTTTTAAATGGGTGCCGTTGCTATGTACATCGTGCGGAAATCAATCTCTCTCTTAACTTTCTTTCTCATTTCTCCTCCTCTTTGTGGAAGCAAAGCCTCCTGGAAGGCTCATTCATTCACTCTGGGTTTCATAAATTTTCACACTCCACACGCGTTCTCATTCAAATTCTCCTGCTTATGACTTAATTGTGCCGCTCTCGCTTTATGTAATTTAGGTCTTAACCCTTCAATTAATCTCTTCTGTTTTTTTTTTTTTCGTCCATTCTTGCCTTAAAAGATTACCAATCAATATTGTTAACAACATTTGTTAAAATCTAGTTATCGCTACATACTTGTATTTATTAAACTTGGTATCACTGTCTTGAAGGCTCATTTCGCAGATAGATTAACATGTCATCTATTCTAGCACGAACAGGGCGGCACCGCCAACGTATCAGGATAATCTTAGGCTTGTTTCTGCGTGAGTCATCTCTACATCGATCTCACTACTTTTTTGTTTTTTTATTTTGCATAATCTTTAATTTTATTAATCTGCTTATGTTGCTACCCCTCCTTTCTGGTACTTCTTTAACTTGTTCACCAAGTGATGCATTTTTCATTTAATAACTTTGCATTTTATAATTTTAGTTTATGTATTCAGTGGATGAGGCTGATGAGCTTGAGCATTAGGAGTAGTTGATTTTCTTTACAATGAGGAGAAGCATCTCGGGTTCTGAATCTATAATTTTTAGTACAAGACAATGGTACCCCAAAGCCGGCCTTGTCGTTGACTTTGTTTGTATATATGCTTCTGTGAGGGTTTTGGCTTTTATCTATTTTTGTCCTCTATGTTGTAGGAACTTGTGGATCAATTAGGGTGTGAAGAAGAAGATCTGAGTGGTAATTGGATTCTTGAGGGTATTTTTCACTTCTTATGATGTGAGAGGACGTCTTAGACTATATTATCCATGCTAATAATCCTATCAGCTCTTCAAATTATTAAGCAAAAAGCAAATAAATAAATAGTAATAACCTACTTATAATAACAAAATTATTTTTAGATATGCACTTATTGTTTGCTATCATTCACTGGTGAATTGAAAATAGGATATCACACAGTGGGAATTGTCCTTTGTTTGGACCTTCCAGGGTTATCGATCTACTGTTTCTTACTGGTATGGTGTGCACAACAGGTGTATTCCTAATCGGGTGGCCAAAGATGGTGAATGTCATAGTAGTGATCTGGAGAACAGAATAGAAGTTCTAATGATTTCTTCACCAAATCGTAATGAGTTGGTGTTTCCGAAGGCACATGTTTGACCGCTCTCTGACTTACGTTTGCTATATGAGTAGTCAAAACTTTGTAGGTTGAAATTGAGTCGTCTTTATACCTCTATTTCTGTGTTATGTTGTCAGGGTGGATGGGAGGATGACGAGACTTTAGAACAAGCTGCTTTCCGTGAAGCCCTAGAGGAAGCAGGAGTGAAAGGAATTATCAAAGTAGGTTATACATTCCTTTACGAAAATTAGTGTGGTACCTTTTCCTTGCAAGTTTAATTAAACGGAAAAAGAATTGATCCTTAGACACTTTGTGAGATATCATGGATAGATTTGCAAATTCATGCGATGGATCATCATTTGTCATATATATATATACATACATACATATATATATATATATATAATGGTTTTCTTATTGCATTTGTTTTACTGATCAAAAGGGTAATTTAAATATATATATAAATGATGATGGACTAGGTGTCATTGATTCATTATCCTGTATGATTCTGGAGGAGAAAAGTAAAGGAAGCCACATTGCCATATAATTTTTAGTTGCATTTTACATTAAATTTTTAATAATTCCTGTCATGGTTGAAAATAATATAATCTAAACATTTTTTAAGCTCAAAATAAAGTTTACATTTCGGTAAAATAATTGAAATTGTGCAAGATTCCCAACTCGAGTGGCGTGTTTGGGAGGTATGCAAAATATTCAACTGATGTTACTAAAAGTATCTGTTTGTGGAATGATTTTTATGGTCTGAGTGAGTTGAAAGTCATACTAACAGTTCTAATAAGATTATATGGCATTCTTGTCCTCGCTTACTTTTATATGTAAGCATGATTTGTGCCTACGAAAATTTATTCAAAATGTGCAGTTCATTAGATTCCTTAGTGTTATGGCTATCATTTCGTTTGCTTCAAATTTTTTTAGTTTGTTGACGTCTAGTTTAGTGGCATTGTGATAAATTGTAACTCAAAAAACGAAGATGAAATTTATTGTTGAAAATATGAAGCTGAAAAGCACTTGGACTTCTATTTCAAAAGAAGGGAGGAATTTAGTTTTTGGTCTTGAAACTCCAGCATACTAATATTCTTGTCATCAATACGTGTACGTATATATGCACATAAAAGAAAATTGATAATTATTGGTCCAAAAACTCAAGCCTGATAGACAAATATTGATATGTAGATGACATATATTGATATCTAGACGGTACATGGCCCTTTTTATTTATTTATTTTCCCCTGAATTCAGAGCATATGGCTCCAAAAACTTTCAATTGTTAATTTTCAACTGTCATAGGACTTATTTACATAGCTTGTAGATATCTATGATTATGAAACTCATTGTGATGGCGATAACTGACAACACTTTGTAACCCAATTGGTGCAAATATGTATTGACCAGTGTCAAATGAATGAACAAATTACATTTGGACTTATCCTGATATCTATTTCTGTTTTGCTGCAGGAATCATATGCATGTTCCTTTGTATAATTTAAACTTGATCGTATAAGTGTCACATTTAGTTATTTTTGTTAAATTCTATCATCATTTCTTCATCTATGTTAGTTTGATGTCTCTTTATGTAGATGTGTTACCGCCATCACTCTCTTGCCCTTTAAACATTAATAATTGGAAGAATTCTATTTGTTCAGGAAAAATCTTTGGGAGTTTGGGAGTTTCAGCAGGGGACACATGTTTGCAATGGAGGTGACTGAAGTGTCTTAGGCTTGGTGTAACGGGTGGGTGCTTGCCTATTTACTCAAAAGCTCGAACTATTGGGTAGCTGCATACTCACCCATTTATACCGAATCACTTTCCCATCCGATTCCGATGTGGGACAAATGACCTTGTTACATTCTCTCCCACCCAAACTCGCAACGCCCTCGTTGCGGTTCGGGCCACCCTGGGATGCTAGCCCGGACGCCTTCCGGGCCGGGTGCTTGGCGTGACACCGGATCAAGGATTGGGTCTTGCTCTGATACCAACTGTAACGGGTGGGCGCTTGCCCATTTACCAAAAAACTCGAACTATTAGATAGTGTTGTATACTCACCCATTTATACCCAATCACTTTCCCATCCGATTCCGATGTGGGACAAATGACCTTTGTTACACTTGGCCAGAACAAGGAGACCGTGTGAGAAAAAGGGTCAGTATGCAAATTAAGATGTAGATGAATCGTATTCTGGTACAAAATGATTTCATTCTTGGGCTTGCAGTCTTTGTAGTCGCCTGATGCAGGCTATATGTTTTTGTCTAGATAGGCCTTATGAATGGTCTTATAGATAGATGTTAAGTCTATTATGACTGATCCAGAAAAGACATTGGAGTTTTTTAACCATTAAATTTATTGTTTTGGTCTGTAGTTACACATAAAAGAGGCATTCAAACTCTGCCGATATTAGTGGATGTGTAGAGCGTTAGAGGAGTTTTTGAGAGTAACAGACCTAATGGTTGAAGACAGGAAACAAGAGGCGCAGGAAGTGGTATTGGATCCACATCTTATTTCAGTTCCAGATGCTGTCATTGGGCGCTGTTATGTAAATGTAAAGCCTTCCTGTACCAAGCACCTTTTAAAAGTAATGGTTGAAGACAAAAAAGAACAACTGTGGAAAGAGGTAGTGGAGCCGCATCATATTCCAGTTTCTGATGTTGTGACGGTGTGTCAAAATATTTCAACAAACTGTTCTGTAAAGCCTTCTAGTAGCGACCACCATCTGAGAGTAATGGCCAAAATTGGGAAACTAACCGTGCAGGAAAAGATAGTGGATCAGCATCATCCTGTTTCGACGTTGTCCCAGAGTGTCGAATTATGTCGACATATTGTTGTGTAAAACTTCCGGTTACCCAACACCATAATATTAGTCCTATTAGTGCATCATTTGGGGTTATGTTTCCTGTCATATCCCTCTGATCGTGACAGGATCAGTTGTGACATCTTGTTCAGGTCATTCTTGCACTCTGTATGCAATAGTAGGGTATTATTGTATAGCTAATGGTTCTGTTATGCGACGACTCCATGTTGGGAGAGGAACAAAAGCTATTGTGAAAGATTGTTTTCTTTCTGTCATAGATATGAAGTGAAAACATTAATTTCCATTTGTTGTGAGTTCTTAGTTTAGTTATACTACTCTAGGCTCTAGCTAGCTGCAATCTTTTTAAAGCAAGAAGCAAGAAACTTGCAATTAATCAATGTATCGGATGGTGGCACAACTGATGTAAGCAGAAGCGATTAAACGTTCACAAAGAACGAGGGTTACCTTGAATCTACAAGAAAAAAGAGAATTCGCAGAGAAATATGATAATATATTGATAATTGAATGAATGATTTACTCAGCAATACATGTATTTATAAATAATAATAATAATAAAAAACCCTAACAACATAAAAGAAGCTACCGATTTTTTCGAGTTGTGCCGTTTCTTATCAAACTGGGCTTTTTCCGAATAAAAAACAGATTCATCAATATCATTCGAAAAAGAACTAGTTAGCCCGCTCGTTTGACCTTTTATTGATCCAAATAGGTTCCAAAATCTTCAGCCATCTGTTCTACATCAGTCTCCTCCACTTGAAAAGAACTAGTCCACGAGTTCAACTTTGGATAAAGAGTCTCGTCAAGAGGATGATACTCAAATAAATTTGCCACGTTGAAGGAATTAAAGATGGACATACGATCTAGAAGCTCCACCATATATGCATTATCATTAATCTCCCTTTTGATGCGACATGACCCATATTTTATGTTCATGAGCTTGCTATAAGTTAAAATAAAAAATCCGCCCTTGCGCAAATACACCATCACGATCACCCTCTTCAAACACCTAGACTCGCTTATGCTTGTCTGCAGCAGCCTTGTACTTGGCATTGAACTGTTCCAAAATTTGTTTGACTTCATCTTGAATTTTCTGGACCCTTTCAGCCATGTTTTCTACTGCAATGCTCACCCCTAAAAGTTTGGGCAATGAGACCAAATCTAGGGCATGCTTTGATGCTTTAGTATAAACAATCTCAAACGGCATCTTTCTAGTGGACTGGTTGATCATGTTGTTAAAAGCAAACCCAATCCGAGGAAGAGAAGGACCCCACTATTTTGGTTTATCACTTGAAATACACCGAATCATGTTTCCTAATGTTCTATTTACTACTCGTGTCTGACCATCTGTCTGCGAATGACTAGTGTTGCTGGGAAAAGATTTAATTTATTGAGGATATAGTGAAAGAAATGATGTAGTGGGAACTTGACTACACCCAGATAAACAATCGAGAAAAAGGATCTCCCCCTTCAAGAGATCGTCACCGGTCTTAGGTTCAATACTCTTAGGACAACGTCTAAGGTAAACATCACTGGGAATCTCACACCAGGCATAGAGGGATTCAAGGTCGTCGGCCATGGGAATGACTAAAGAGAACTCCCCCCCCCCCCCCTCCCCAAGCAACCAATAGAGAAAGAAAAAAAAGAAATGAATGACTTTTTAAAAGCTATAAAGGAATTGAACTGACCTCAAAAAATGAAGTTACAAGATCGTTGCTAAGAGTTACAGACGAAAAACCTCTAAAAAAGAATCGTCGGAGAATAATCTTTTGTTGCCAGATAAAAGTAAAAGATCGGGACGTTCAAAAAGCGAAAAAAGCGTAAGAGAAAGGTCAAGGTTTTTTAGCGTACATCATGTTGACCGAAGTGGCACAACAATGATGACACCACTAGTTCAAAAATGTGAATCTTCATGCAAAACCGACTGTATCCCCAGGCCAGCGCTTCAAGACACCATATCACTAACATCATGTCCATCGTTAATCTCACCCTAATAAATAAGAGAAATATTAAGGGGCAGGTGAAGGGACCAAATTGGTCCCTAGGCCGATCCAGCAAAACCAAGGATCATTCCCGGTTTCGGGTTAACCCAACTAAAGGTCCAGGAGCTAATTAGGCCTCTATTGGCTATACCCCATTAACCTTAGTCATAGTAAGGCCAACTCCAGGCCCAACTCCACTTGCATTCCACGTGGGCCTTACACCCATCATGGCTCAAGAAGGAGACCCAATTCAGAAAAGGCCCAAGCCTGAGAGCCAAGGGAGGAATTTTAAAGCAAATGTAAACTTTTACAAATAGAAGTTAGAGAGAGAATGGAAGGAGTATTGTTTGGAGTGTAAGAAAATTCTTTCCTAATATAGAGAACTATTTCTTGCATCTTTATATATATATATATATATATATATATATATATATATATATATAGCAGAGATTGGGATTTGACTAGATTAATATTTGTAGATCGAGAGAGAAAATGGAAGAAGGGTAACCGGGTTAGAGAGAGAAAGAAATGGATTAGAAAGTGAAAGGGTGAGAGTGGGAGAGGGGTGTTAGTTTTGAGTGAGGTATCACGTTTTAATTGGTCCTTGAGATTATAGCTACTACATCATTTATATAAGTGTATAAGTGCCAAAACAACGTCATTTTAGTAAGGGTACAATTATCTTTTAATTTTTCTGATCAAGCCACATGCTAGATTAGGGAAAAGTGTAACAAAACAATGGTTGAGGGAGTATTTCATAGTTTAAGGGGTTTTCTTGCACTACCATAATGGTTCAAGTTCTTTCCTTTTTTTTTTTTTTTTTTTTTTTTTTTTTGCATTTTACCCTATATTATATTATTATCATTTGACGTATCTTTGCTTTATTCGTGTTATATTTCTTAGTTTTGCCGTATTGGTATTGTATCGTAGTTGTGTGTGTTGGGATTTATATACCCTGGCATAACAAATTCCTATTTGGATTTAAGTGACATATGGTTCTAATATATCTGAAATATTTATGCTTTATATAATTAGTGAATTCAATGTATTATGTTTCGATTCATTATGGAATTGATAGTGTACACTTGATTACAAGATATATATATATATATGTGTGTGTGTGTGTGTGTGTGTGTGTGTGATGGCGATTAATACATGAACATAAATAGTAATCATAAATAGTTCATAGTCGGTAATTATGGATGGACTCATTATTAACTAAGACTTGAACTAGATCCGTGTTAGGTTGAGATATATTGCTAGAGCCGTTGTATGCAATTGCTCCCTATCACTGTCATGACATTTGACTCTTGAGCATGAGGGAAGTATAGACTCTTTTATTAATTAGTAATTACTTTGATTTGTTTGGCGGAATCTTCGGAATTCATAAACCAGCACTCCCCAGGGTGAAGTACTCCTATGAATAAAACCCTGGCTGAGTAACTGCTGAATCTGATCCCTCAGCTCTCTCATCTCCACTGGTACCATCCTATAGGGTGCCCTAGAAATAGACGTAGTGCCTGGAGCTAAGTTAATCACAAAATCGATTTCGCGACTAGGTGGCAACCCTAGAATCTCCTGAAATACATCTGGAAAATCATGTACAATCGGTATGTTATCCAATGATACAGTAGTCCCCTTCTCCGTTTCCTCCTCCATATGGAACAAATAAGTGCTAGTACCTCTATTAGAACGTGACATAGCTACAACGTACAAATCCCGACTAGGTATGGCAAACACAATAGACCTATCATACCAGTTAACTTATCATGGTAATGCGATAACTAATCCATCCGTTGCATCATATCATAAGTGTACATGTCTAGGACCAAAAGACTAGCTAGAAATCTGAGTCTGCCAATATCTAGTGTCACAGGCCTATTACTCCTATGTAAAATGGCGGTATTACCAAAAAGGTGTAAAAATACCCTGAGGTCTATTACATACATGTATCACCAACCTAAATCCCAACTGTTCTGAATACTCCGTAATGCAAAACACGTAAAGTAAACAAAACACTCCGTAAGCTACCCATTTTTTTTGTTTTTTTTTTTTTACTATCATTAAATCCTAGAAATTCTGCCTTCAAAACCAAGCCTACTATGTTGATTACACAAGTTCTTTTATAAACTTCTTGGTAACCAATCTGTCTTCACACCATGTATTTACAAGCAACTATTTGCTTGCCTGTTCCACAAACCCCAATTGCTCACTGGGATAATCATCTATTAATGCAACATAATCATCCCAATATAATCTAATAAAACCATATATATCACCAAAATGCTATCACACAACACAATAAAGATAGCCAAAACCACCAGTTCACTTTATTAAGAACTTTTCCAAACCAAAAACTGTCAAACGAATAATCATAAAATATTCTTTAACAGAATCTTAATGTACGTGCTTAAATTTGTACTACATTCCAACTAATACCTCATCCACTACTAGTAACTATAAGTACTCTTAAAAGAGCAGTCATCCCTGAACTCCGATTCCGTCCATTTTGGATGCAACGGTATCTCCTCCAACCTGATCTTCTTCGGGGTCTTCCTCTCCGCTTGGCTCAGCTTTGAGTACCGCCGAAGTTGTCTTAGGTCCACAGTATGGTGGCCAATCCCGCACGCAAGAAACTTTCCTTGACTTGTACTCCGATGCAACGCCTATTGGAATCAACTCTCTGGTCTCCAATTCTGTTTTCTTGGTCGGCCTTCGTAGGGGAATCACCAGAGTAACCTTCCTCAGCCTTGGGCCCTTCTTTGCTTTCATCGCGGCCCTCATCCTTCTCCTAGTGCCAAACATTTTGAAATTACAGAATACACTTGACATTAGTACTTTCTAAACGAACCATAAAGGAATTCAACGAATCCTAATCCTAAGCTCTAATCAAGAGAAAACGCTACGCGGAAGACTTAATATGAAACGTCCTAGAGACACTTGAACCTGGAGTGCTTTGATACCTACTGTGATACCTCTCGGATCCGAGACACGGGTTGATTAGGCCCAGGCCAGAACCCGAGGGAATATCTAACAATTAATATGTTATAACGAACACAGAATACAAAATTGAATAAGAATAAATATTATAAGCTGAAAAGAATACTAATATAAAATCCTCAACTGATAACACTTAACAAAATCCAATTTCCAAACCTCCATGATTACAACTCGGGAATCCATCTCTAGTGGACCCCTATTTAAAAATCCCAAACTAGATGAAAATAAAACTGAAGATAAAAATCCAAACCAAATATCTGAAAGGAAGTCCTACATCGTCGGTAAAATGGAAAATCGTCTCTGCTCAGCACGAACAAGCTTAAGCCTGGAACGAACCTACACCTGAAAAATAGGAGTGGGTCAGGCCCACGAACAAGTTCTATCCTACTACAATCCAAGCAGAGACTCGATACGCATGTACATTCTAACCAACTCAACAATAGCTAATAGTTAATATGTATATATATATAATCACACTAAAGGACTCTCACTGGATTACAGGCCGGTCTCAACCTGAATAGAGGCAACATGCAAAACGCACACAAAGTGGGCATGCGTACCTAAGCCTAACATGGTACACCTCCAACCATCATAGCCAGCTATGCATCCCAATGCATATACGCTCCCTAACGTCGATCCTGAGACTCAAGCTCATATCGAGGTACCATAAAAATATATTTACAATCCATCCAGAATCCATAGCAGTGCCGCTCAACTATGCGTTGCCTTGACACTACAAATCAATAGGATTGAACTTCTAATTAATCCATTCCTTAATTCCAGAGTAGGTAGGACTTAGCGTTTTTTGAGCTAATCCCCCTAGTATGTCACCGTCCCATACCGGTGCATACAATCCATCCATCCAGCAATTGATAATACATACCATGCATGTAAATATCAACTAAATCCATACATCCAACAATTGAGAATAAAAACATTAAATTTAAACATCAATTGTTCCATAATAAGCATACCTAAAGTTATGTATTTTAATATGCTGATTTAAACAACACAACCAAAAATCCAACAATTAACCATACAACAGTATATGTAAATATCAATTTATTCCCAAGATCCATATAATTGAGAGGACATAAATAAATGTCTGCACACAATTATAAATACATCCATTGATTTCATATAGCCATGATATAAATCATGGGTACAATCTTTGCATATTATTTAGCAATAATAATCTAAATAGCATGCATATAATTTATTTTATACAAATTATCAGGCATCTCCAATTGACTATATAACATCCCCAACATAATTAAACTATTTCAATTCAGTTGATTGATTTAAAACAGTTTGAATCCATAAATTAACCATTACGTTAATTTTATTCCAAACCTAGCATATCATTTATATTATGCATTCCAGTTAATTATCGAGTCCCAGAAGTTTACTAAAAATTAACCATTATGTTAATTTTATCCTAAACCTAGCATATTATTTCATATTATGCATTCCAGTTAAATATCAGATCCCAGAAATTCACTAAAAATTATTTAACCAGTCCCAACCATCCCTAA
This sequence comes from Cornus florida, assembly GCF_030987335.1. Classification (NCBI taxonomy): domain Eukaryota; kingdom Viridiplantae; phylum Streptophyta; class Magnoliopsida; order Cornales; family Cornaceae; genus Cornus; species Cornus florida. The sequence continues at coordinate 266,979 of NW_026775577.1, read as the reverse complement.
ATACCAACTCCTATGCCAAAATCCAACACTAGACAACCCATATGAGAGTTACAAGAACCAGTTGGTGTAAAATCCCAAGTGTTGACCGGGACGCCTAAACCGGTTGATGTAAAATCCTAGGTGTTGACTGGTTCGCCTAAACCGGTTGATGTAAAATCCTAGGTGTTGACTGGTTCGCCTAAACCGGTTGATGTAAAATCCTAGGTGTTAACTGGTTCGCCTAAACCGGTTGATGTATACATCCTAGATGTCAACTGGTTTGCAAAAGTCCACTAAATCCATAAGGTGTCAACTGTTTTATCATAGATGTCGACTGGTATAATAACCATTTGATGTTTTTAACAAGGCGTTAACTGGTTGCAACCAACCAGTCAACCGAAATACCAAGGTGTCGACCGGTTCATGCCAACCGGTCGACGTGTGCACTAAACCGGTCGACCAAACTGTGACAGTTCGTCTTCCACGACTCTGGCGACTACGTCTTTTTCCGTTAAAATACTAAGGCTACTATTTTAAGTCCAGAACAACCATAAACATTATGTAAACCTCTTATGCATAATTTAAACAAATTATAATCAAGAATCATACAAGAAATTCGAAGTTAAACAGACGTATACATATATACATAATCTACTGTAATTCAAGTTTTAGCATGCTTACATAGTTAAATTCTAACCAGATTAATTTAACATTTATTTACTCCTGGAATTGTGATAGAGATGTAAAGAACACAAGTCAAAGGGAGAGAGTTAGGAACAGAACTTGCCTTACATCGACGTTCGTCTAAGTTTTCCGGCGAAACTCTCTCTGTTGGCTCACTGTTTTCCTTCCCAGCCGTCTCTAATTCCCTCAGCCCTTACTATATCGTAATAGTTTTTTTTTTTCTAAAACCCTAGTCAGAATACTACCTGAATATTTATAGGCCACTAACCCTAGGTTCAATTAAACCCTAAACATAATCCACTCGGCCCATAGAAAACTAGGTTATAAACTATGTCGGCTATGAACTGTGTACTATATGTTTGCAACTAACCCTACAGTCACGTTACGGCAAAACAAATAATGAGATTGAATAAAATAAAACAATTTAATAATTAACAATTAACTTAAACAATTAATTCAAATAAAACAAATAATCAAATAATTTCAAACAAATATTCAAATAAGGAAATTAAAAACAATTTATGCAAATAAGTCAAATTTCAAGCAAACAATCAATTAAATAAATCAAATAATCAAATAATAAATAAAAAAAATCTAATTTAAACAACAAATTAAATACCAGGACTATCCTTTTGAAATTAGGGGTGTTACATGCCAGCTCCAGCCATTGGATCAATGGTCAGTGGAAGAAGCGATCACATGCGGCTCATCTACATTTCGCATGGTGGACACCCAGCACTGCCAAACAATATATGACGCGTGAACAGCACGCGCCATCAAGGCAGCGCGTCCGACGCGCTGCCAACTTGTAAAGGCGCGTGTATGCGCGTGGGGAGCGTGGATGGCGCGTGGCAAGTGCGTGTGTGGGCATGTGACCTATTTTTGTCTTCTGCTGGTGCACAAGACCTTACGGTGGACCTCCAGACTTGTTTTTACGATTATTTTGTACTATTTTCACTCATTAAAGAGTGAATTATTACCCTAAAGTGGATTTTAAAATTATTCTCCATTATTTAAAGATAGTAGGAGTTTAATGGGGTGCAATAATTATAGCACTTAATAATTATAGCATTCAAATGTTAAAAGCTAAATCCATTGGCCATTTCATTTATTTGTTTTTTGTCTGTCATTTATTTATTTATATGATGTATGAAATGCATGGAATATATAATTGCTAATTATTATTATTCATGCATTGGATCCATGATATTTATTTAAATAATTTGATTTATATTAATTAAATTGTGAAAATTAATTAGATTTAATTACTAATTAATTAGAGGGCACTTAAGGGGAAATGAAAAATTATTTTATTTTTTAAAAAGGTGTGCCTCAAATTAAATATTAGTGAATCATTTAAAGTCCAAATATTTTCTAAATTTAATTGGATTAAAATGAAGGCGTTTTGCATGCATCATATCATGTTTTTGAATAAATAAAAAATCCTAATTATGAATGATTAAAAATTGAGTGGGAGCGAAGATTTTTATACATTACCACATGGCCTTCGTTATTATAACCATTGTAATTAGATATTCAAAAATAAGGCCCCACGCATGATTTGAAGAGTCTAAAAATTACAAGAATGATTGTCTCATGAAAATAAAAATATTAAATTTTCATTGTAATTAAATCTTTTAAAATAAGGCCCCAACCATTATTTAAAGAGTTAGAGCATTAATAACATTATACACTCAATCTAAAATCGATAGTGTTAACTCCCCAACGGAGTGGTCTACACAAGTTGATTTTAGAAAGACTAAACATAATCGGAAATCATTTCATATATAAAGACAAGTCATTGTGTGATACCCCTCGATTCTAGAGTCACGGGTGATCAAGTCCGAGCACAGATCCGAGGGATACCAAACAATTAATATATAAATAAGCACAGAATACAAAAATGAAATAAAAATAAAATAATAAGCTGAAAAAAATTCTAATTATAAAATCCTCAAAAGTTACTATTGTTAAAATCTAATAATCCAAAATAACTCCATTAATTTAACAACTCGAAAATCCATCAAGTGGACCTCTAAAAAAATCCCAAACTAGAATGGAAATAATTGAATAAAAATCCAATGCTAAATATAGAAAACAGTCCTACGTAGTTGGAGGAGCGAGCCACTATATCTGCTCTGCACGACCAAGCTCTAACCCTGGAACTGATGAACACCTGAAAAATAAGTGAGTGGGCCAGGCCCACATGCAAGTCCTATCATACTACGATCCATACAGAAACCCGATACGCAGATACATCCTAGATAGCTCAACAATAATTAGAATAGTCCATATATGTATAAATACACACTATAGGACGCTCACTAGTCCAATAGGTCTGTCTCAGCCTGAGTAGAAATACCATGCAAATCGCACACATCATGGTCATGTGTACCTAGACCTACTAAGGAACAACACCGATGTCCAGTTATCCATCCTAGGCGATATACGCACCCTAACCATGGTCCTGAGACTCAAGCTCATACCATGGCACCATAATATATATATATATATATATATATATATATATATATATATATATATATATATATATAAAGTCCATATACTCCTAATACAAAATATCATCCATCTGGTATAGTGGCCTAATATATGTATAACAATCCATCCAGAAACCAAAGTAAGTCATTCAATTGTTTGTTGACATGACACAAATATGAGTAGAACTTAACCTTATGGTTAATTCATACCTCAATCCAGAATAGGTAAGACTTAGTGTTTGAACTAATCCATCCCTAGTATGCCACCGTCTCATACTGGTGCATACAATCCTCCAAATAGCATAATTGATAAAACAACACTAAGTATTCATCAACCATTCTCCAAAATATGCATCAATAAAGTTTCATACATATATGACGATATTAGGCATTCATTATAGAATCCTAAAAATCATGTTCCAACTATTTAAATTGCTAAAATAAACTAAAGCATTTAAATCCTCCAAATCAATCATAAATTGATACAGTTTATAGCAAATTAAATACCAAATAAATCCCAACCAAGCATAGTTAATTGCAAGTAATTCACTATACTTATAACTCTATTTAAAACATAATTAAACAGTATTAAATCATATATAACATAATCTCCGAGTTCCATTAAGTAAGTTCATTAACAACCAGTGTGCAACATATAGGATTTTCTCTAAATTCATCTTGCCCCGTTCTTCAGTCCAGTTATGAATTAATGTTTCCCTATAATTTTAAAGGTCTATAGCAATCCTATACATCATTTAAAACAGTTTAAATAGAGTGCAAATAGCCTGTACAGTCCAAACACATCCTAAAAACAGGTTAATACGCAATTATGGGCGAGAGCAGGCTCTCACAAATTGAGAGCCTGCTCCATTAACATGGGAGCTGACTCCCTACCCTTGGGAGCCGGTTCCGTGGAGCTAGGAGCCGGCTCCACACTTCTTGGAGCCGGCTCCATTGATGAGGGAGCTGGCTCCCTCCTTTTAGGAGCCTGTTCTCTGACTCTCTGAAGCCGTTCTGCGTTTCTGCTTCGTCTTTCTCGCCTCCGGCGATACCCAGGGCCTCTGTAATTCTTTTAATACTTGTTCCAGTGTTTAATCAATGTCCCAAAATATTTATAAGACATCGACATGCATCAACGATGTCAATTAAACCAAGCTTAAACTTAAAGACAGTAGGATTCAGTTAAGAACTTTAAGAATTCGCAAACCAGTTTAATTCAACGAGATTACATACATTTTAAACATGCATAAAAGATATTTTTTAGCATTAATTAAATCCCTGGAGTCTACCTAGGCATGCACAGAACACAGGTTTACGGGAAAAAGTTAGAACAGAGACTTGCCTTTAGGTTTCCGTTCAAAACCTTAAACCTCCGTCTCTGAGTTTTCCGACCACCTTCTAGACTGTCGTTCCTCACCCCCGTTGCTCTTGGTTCAACCCAGAGCATGAGTCAATTACTCCTCCTTGGTTTAGCCCTTGACCCTAACCAAAACCCTAACTTGTCTCTATCTATTCTCTCTCAAACCACCCTAATCTTTCTCTCAGCCTCCACAGGTCGTAAATAGAGTTCTAAAAACCCTTGCAGACCCCTAACTTATATATATATAGGCCTCAATGAAAACCTAATTCTAATTCCCCACTAATTATAAGTCGGCTAAACTAAATCCTGTGATTCCATAAATAAAACAAAACCCTAAATTACAATTATCGCATTTAACTTATTAAAACAATTACGTCAATGAAAGAAAATAATAATAATATAATTAATGTAATTACAGAAAAATCAAAATTCAATTAACAATTAATTAATTCAAATAAACACCACTAAATAAAATAATTCATTTAAATAAAACAATTCATCAATTAATTCAAATAAACATGCAAATAAGCAATTAAATAATTAAAAATGTTGTTAAACAATTAATTAAATACCAGGACTATCCTTTTAAAATTAGGGGTATTACATTCTTCCCTCCTCACAAAAGGAATTCCATCCTCAGAATTCGCTCTTACATTTTTCCAATATTTTAGGAAACTGCGAGCGAATGACATCTTCTCCTTCCCAAGTGGACTCAACCTCATTGTGATGACTCCACTGAACATGCACCAAAGGGATAACCTTATTACGAATGATTTGATCCCAACGGTCAACAATACGACACGGTGGCTCCAAATATGTTACATCCGGCTGCAAGTCAATCTCCCCAACAACGATATGTTGATACCGATCCTCATCTAGCAGAAATTTCCGTAACATGGAACACATTATGTACGCGATCCAAATTATCCGGAAGTGCTAACCGATAAGTTATAGCGCCAACTCAATCCGTAATCATGAATGGACCAACAAACCGCGATGACAACTTCCCTTTCTTCCCAAAGCGCATTACTCCTTTCATAGGAGATACCTTAAGTAAAACTTGATCCCCAATTTGAAACTCCAATGCACGAGTACGACGATCTGCGTAACTCTTCTGCCTACTCTAGGCAGTGCGCATGTGATCGCTAATAAGAGCAATCTTTTCAGAGGTATCCTCAATGAACTCAGGACCCAAAAATCTACTCTCGCCAACCTCCATCCAACAAACACGCGATCAATACGGTCGGCCGTACAATGCCTCAAATGGTGCCATACCAATAGTCTTCTGGAAACTATTATTATATGCAAACTCCATAAGTGGCAAATAATTTTCCCAGTGGCCCTTGAAATTAAGAACACACGAATGAAGCATATCCTCCATGATCTGATTAACCCTCTCAGTCTGTCCATCAGTCTGAGGATGATAAGCAGTACTAAGATATAACTCTGTACCCAAAGCTTGCTGAAAACTCTTCCAAAATCCTGACACAAAGCTCTAATCCCTGTCTGATATAATAGACAATGGAATCCCATACAACTTCACAATCTCTGTAATGTAAAGTCTCGTCAACTGCTCCAAAGTAAAGTCAGTGCGAATAAGCAAGAAATGAGCTGATTTAGTCAACCTATCCACGATGACCCAAATGGAATTGTGATTCTTATAGGAACTAGGCAATCCCTCCACGAAATCCATAGAAATGCTTTCCCATTTCCACTCCAGTATAGGTAGTGGCTGTAGAGCTCCTGGCGGCCTCTGATGATCAATCTTGACCATCTGACAAATACTACATTGAGAGACAAAAATAGTAATGTCCTTCTTCATACATGCCCACCAAAACTGCCGCGTCATATCCTGATACATCTTGTCGCCTCCTGGATGAACAGAAAACTCAGAATGATGAGACTCAATCATCACATCCTTGCTCAAATCGTCAGCAGAAGGTACTACTAACCGTCCCTTGTACCTCAAACCTCTATCAGTCCCAACATAATAAAATAGAACTTCCCCGGAAGCTATCTCCGTAACTCTGTCAGTGCACTGCTGATCCGTAAGTTATGCTTTCAAAACCTTGTGAATAATAGAAGGTGTAACTACTACGCAAGCCATGAAAGCATCCGACAACTCATCCATCGTCTTCAAAGCATTCCAATCAGAAAGACTAGTAACGGGTCGGTGACTGAGTGCATCTGCCACCACATTCGCTTTCCCTGGATGATATTGTATAGAGAAATGATAGTCTTTCACAAACTCTAACCATCGGCGCTGTCTCATATTCAGCTCCCATTGAGTGAACAAATACTGCAGACTCTTGTGATCACTAAATAATCTGAAGGATTCTCCCAACAGATTATGCCTTCAAATGCGTAAGGCAAAGACCACAGCTGCCAACTCCAAATCATGTGTTGGATAATTAAGCTCATAAGGCTTAAGCTTACGAGACCCATACGACGAAGATCGCTCCTCCTACATCAAAACACACCCAAGACCTTGTAATGAAGCATCTGTGTAGACAAGATACTCAATCCCGCTCTATGGAGTAGACAGAACCGGTGCAGAAATCAACTTGCACTTTAGCTCATCAAAAGCTTTCTGACAGTGTTCGTCCCACATGAACCATACTCCTTTCTTAGTTAGGTAAGTGAGCGATCCCGTTATCTTCAAGAACCCATGAATGAACCTATGATAATATCCTGCTAATTCGAGAAAACTCCAAATCTCAGTAGGTGAAGTAGGCTGTCCCCACTCAACCACTGCTGAAACTTTGGCTGGATCTACTGCTATTCCCCTTTCTGACACCACGTGACCCAGAAACTTCACTTCCCGCGGCCAAAATTCACACTTTTTGAACTTGGTATATAACTGGTGCTCATGAAGCGTCTGAAAGACTATGCGTAGATGTCTAGCATGATCGTCCTCTGACTTTGAATAAATTAAAATGTCATCAACGAAGACAATGATAAATTGATCTAAGTAAGCCCTAAAAATTCTGTTCATTAAGTCCATGAAAACCGTAGGTGCGTTAGTCAGTCCGAAAGGCATGACACGAAACTCATAAGAACCATATCTAGTGAGAAACCCTATCCTCGGAACATCATGCTCCCGAACCCGAAGTTGGTGATATCTAAAACAAAGATCAATCTTAGAGAAATATGTAGCTCCCTTCAACTGATTAAAAAGATCATCAATCCTGGGCAAAGGGTACTTGTTACGAATAGTAACCTTGTTCAAGTCCCTATAATCTATAAACAGGCGAAGTTAACTATCCTTCTTCTTCACAAATAGAACTGGTGCTCCCTAGGGTGAAGTACTCCTACGAATAAAACCCTGGCTAAGTAATTGCTGAATCTTATCCCTCAGATCTCGCATCTCTACTGGTGCTATCCTATATGGTGTTCTAGCAATAGGCGTAGTGCCTGGAGCTAAGTCAATCACAAAGTCTATCTCGCGACTAGGTGGCAACCCTGGAATCTCCTGAAAAATATCTAAAAAATCCTGTACGATTGGTATGCTATCCAATGACACAATCATTGCCTCATCCGTTTCCTCCTCCATATGGAACAAATATGTGCTAGTAACCCCGTTAGAACATGGTATAGCTACAACGTACATATCTTGACCAAGTATGGTGAACATAACAGACCTATCATAACAATTAACTTGGGCATGGTAGTGAGATAACCAATCTATCCCAAGTATCACGTCATAAGTGTGCATGTCCAGGACCAATAGATTGGCTAGAATTCTAAGTCTACCAATATCTAGTGTCACAGGCCCATCACTCTCATGTAAAATGGCTGTATTACCTAAAATTGTAGAAATACACTGAGGTCTACTGCATACCTGTGTCGTCATCCCAGATAAAGTAACAAAAGACCTAGATACAAATGAGTGTGTAGTACCCGTATCAAATAAAACATGCCCTAATGAACCATGAATAGGAAACATACCCTCAACAGCCTGAGGTGCCTGAATATCATGTGGCATGGGGTTGTACACCCTGCCATAATGTAACTACTGCGGTGCCTGTCCCTAAGGCTGTGGCGGTGCTGGTAAAGCTGGATATGTCTGAAACCTGTGGAGCGGGTAAAGGTACCGGTGCCCTCTATCCCTGCTACATATGCTGTCACTGTCCCTGTCATGTTTTAGGATACTGCCTCGAAGTATGACCATACTCTCCATAAGTGTAGCAACTACCCTAGAAAGTGCCAAATGGCCTCCTCTGTCGGTTAGCCGGTGGCTGACCCTGTCCTACCTGTGGTCTCCCATTCTGTTGCCTTTGAATAGGTGCCCCATCCCTGTGAGCATCTGAACCACCCTTGTGCTTCTTCCAAGACTGTTATCCCTAAAATTTGCCTTTGTCATTCTGTCGGTGTCCATTGCCATTTCTTTTCTCAGTTGACTAATTAGCAGAGTCTCTGTCACCCCGCTTCTCACCCTTAGCCTGTCTAAAGTCTACAGTCAACTGATACTGCTGTAAAGCGGCGTCCACCACCTGAGCTTAAGTAATGTAGGTTGGACTACCTGTAATAGCTCGCTTAATAGACCATATTAGTCCCTTAACAAAACTATTTCGCTTCTTTTCCTCCATATTCACCTCCTCTGGAGCAAAAAGAGATAAGCGCATGAACTGCTGCTCATACTCTGCCACTTTCATGTTTCCCTGTTGCATATTAAGGAACTCTGTCTTCATAGCTACCCTGACTGCATAAGGAAAGTACTTCTCATCAAAGCGTGCAATAAACTGATCATAAGTCAATGACATCTTCTCCTCTGTGGTGGTAACTGACTCCCACTACTGTAGTGCATCTCTAACCAGCTTCAAGGTAGCAAGCATCTGAACCTCCAAGCATTGAACCAGGCGAAGATGACACTCGATGTCTTGTTTCCATTGGTGAGCTGTTTTCGCATCGGTGGAGCCTGAGAACTCAGGTGGGCTCCCCTTTGTGAAAGAACTCCTAACTTTTTCCCAAGTATCAATCTGAACAACCGATGCTGGTATAGGCTCCTGCTGAACTGGTGGTTTATTCCAAAGTGCAAATATCACACCTGCTTCTATAGCCCGAGCAATGAGGTTATTGATATGAGGAAGATACTCTGGATCTCCTCCTTGATCCTGAGTCTGCTGAACTTCCTCCTGTTCCTCGTAGAACTGACCATTATCATCCTGACGCAGCCTATGGGCCTCTTCCATTCATTGCTGATTGTTTCGTCTGGTTCTAGCGTTAACCATTCTGTTAACATAGAAAGACAGATATCAGTACAATTTAAACCGAACCATAAAGGAATACAATGAATCCTAAACTTAAGCGCTAAACAAAGAGAAAATGCTACGCGGAAGTCTTATACGATAGAATCTTAGAGACACTGAACCTAGAGTGCTCTGATACCAACTGTGATACCCCTCGATTCTAGAGCCACGGGTGATTAAGTCCAAGCACAGATCCTAGGGATACCAAACAATTAATATATAAATAAGCACATAATACAAAAATGAAATAAGAATAAAATAATAAGCTGAAAAGAATTCTAATTATAAAATCCTCAAAAGTTACTATTGTTAAAATCCAATAATCCAAAATAACTCCATTAATTTAACAACTCGGGAATCCATTAAGTGGACCCCTAATAAAATCCTAAACTGGAACGGAACTAACTGAATAAAAATCCAACACTAAATATAGAAAACAGTCCTACGTAGTTAGAGGAGTGAGTCACTGTATCTGCTCTGCACGATCAAGCTCTAACCCTGGAACTGACGAACACCTGAAAAATAAGAGAGTGGGTCAGGCCCACATACAAGTGCTATCTTACTATGATCCATACAGAAACCCGATATGCAGATACATCCTAGATAGCTCAACAATAAATAGAATAGTCCATATATGTATAAATACACACTATAGGACGCTCACTAGTCCAATAGGTCTGTCTCAGCCTGAGTAGAGATACCATGCGAATCACACACATCGTGGTCATGTGTACCTAGACCTACCAGGGAACAACACATATATCCAGTTATCCATCCTAGGCGATATACGCACCCTAACCATGGTCCTGAGACTCAAGCTTATACTATGGCACCATAATATATATATATATATATATATATATATATAAAGTCCGTATACTCATAATACAAAATATCATCCATCTGGTATAGTGGCCTGATATATGTATAACAATCCATCCAGAAACCAAAGTAGGTCATTCAATTATTTGTTGACATGACACAAATATGAGTAGGACTTAACCTTATGGTTAGTCCATACCTTAATCTAAAATAGGTAAGACTTAGTGTTTGAACTAATCTATTCCTAGTATGCCACCGTCCCATACCGGTGCATACAATCCTCCAAATAACATAATTGATAAAACAACACTAGGTATTCATCAACCATTCTCCAAAATATACATCAATAAAGTTAAATACATATATGACGATATTAGGCATTCATTATAAAATCCTAAAAATCATGTTCCAACTATTTAAATTGCTAAAATAAATTAAAGCATTTAAATCCTCCAAATCGTTCATAAATTGATACAACTTACAACAAATTAAATACCAATTAACAATTCAGTAATCCAAATAAACACCACTAAATAAAACAATTCATTTAGATAAAATAATTCATCAATTAATTCAAATAAATATGCAAATAAAAATTAAACAATTAATTAAACAATTAATTAAATACCAAGACTATCCTTTTAAAATTAGGGGTATTACACATTGTCTTAAGAGATATGGAAATGATGGGATTTGCCCGCCAATAGCAATAATGAACTTTGCCAACCGAATAAATTATTAGCGTATTGGTTATCCGATTTTTCATGCTAAGTGATTAAGGGACCCACATATTATTTTAATGGAAGTGCTTACCTAATAGGTAAATAAGGCTCAGTAATAGTACTAATGAACTCCTCCAACAAGATATGTTATTGACGTATTGATTGTATGATTTATTATTAGGGCTGCAACTGAACCGAGCTGTTCATGAACAGCTCAGGCTCGACTCACTCCAGGCTTGGCTCGCTAGTAAATGAGCCGAGTTCGAACCCAATTTTCAGGCTCGTTTAGTAAACCAGCCGAGCCCAAACAACGTTGGGCTCGGCTCGGCTCGTATAGGCTCATGAACAGGGGCTCGGTAAGGCTCGGGTTCGACTCGCTATATAATATAATATAATATATAGTAAGTGACACATTAAAAAACATGACTTAGCAAGTTAGCATAGCTCGAACCTAAGACTTCATCATGAAAGAATAGAACTCCTAACACTCCTACCAGGCTACCACTAAACCACTTTGTGTCTTTAAAGTACAATATTGATTAATATATACTAATATACAAATACTAAATAGATTATCAAAAACAATTTTAACAGAATCAATAACTATACTACAATTTTTTTAATCATTATCGGTAGAAATGATAATTTTTTTTAAATTAATAATTTACATATCAAAAGCTAAACACCACAAGAATAATATCAAATAAAATAATATTGGAGAATCATTATCATGTTGATCTAAAGCTAAACACCACAATTTTGTTTTTATTAAGTTTGAATAGAAATCAGAATTGACTCTAGTATGAATGAAAATCAAAATTGAGCACAACTTAGATAAATATTTTGTAATTTTTAAATTCAAATATTTATCTATATTATGTTATAAAATATTCAAATATGAATTAAGTATGAATGGAAATCAGAATTGAACACAACTTAGATAGATATTTTGCAATCTTTAAATTCAAATATTTATCTATATTATGTTAGAAAATATTCAAATGTGAATTAAGTATGAATGGAAATCAAAATTGACTCTATGATCTTCAAAGACTTGTCGATTTAAGTATGAATGGAAATCAGAATTGAGCACTAACTTAGTCTACTTATTTAATTTTAATTAGCGCCTATATTAATAAACTGAAATAAACTTTTTTAATAATTCAAGTCAATAGAATTAAACCAAACTAATGAATTCACCATCCAGGAGCATGCTCCTTGGTAAGTTTATAATTATTCCCGATTTTATAATTTATAACCAATATGTGCCAATGATTTACGACATAATACTACATTAAACTGTGTTTTTTGTTTTTGTTTTTTTTGTTTTTTTTTTTTTTTTGGGATAATTCGGTTATTTCAATTATTATGAGGTGATTTTATAGAAACTTCTTTAGGTGAGGATTTTTTTCGTGTTAGATTTAGAGTTAAAATGAAAAAGAAAATAAATAAAAAATTCTTATTGTCTTATAATTATAGTAGTACAGTACTAGATATACAAATTGATTTAATTAGATTAAATTACCAAAAAAGTTTATTATTTGACTAAAAAAGAGACGGTGTCGTTTGGATTGTTAAACCAAAACCCTAAGGGTGTGTTTGGATAGTATTAGTAATGAGAGAAAAGAAAAGAAAAGAAAGGATAGTATTAGTGAGAAAAGAAAAGAAAAGAAAAGAAATGATAGTAATAATTTTTATTTGTGTTTGGATAGATAGGAGAGAAAAGAAAAGAAGTGATAGTTATTTTTATTTGGATAAGATAGAGGAGAGAAAAGAAAAGAAAGGATAATAGACAAATTACTTTTTTACCCTTTCATAACCATGGGACTTGAATGGAATAATAAATCTGTCTATTGATTTGTGGAGGCTAATTTTGGTATTATCAAAATACCACTAAAATCACTATCCTTTCTCTCACTATCTCTCCCTATCTTCTCAATTTTGAGGAGAAAGCAAATAAGAGATAGGGAGGGATAGCTATCCCTCCCTATCTCTCCTTATCCCTCCCTATCCCTCCACTTAAGTTACCCAAACACAAAGTTACACTATCCTCTCTTTTCTTTTCTCTCCCTATCCCTCCAAATCAACCTTACCAAACACACCCTAAGTATAAATAAGAAAATATGGTCCAACTGTCCAAGCGCCTCATTCTCTTTTTCATCCCAGAAGACTGCAAAACCAAAACACCCTAAAATCATTACCATTGAAGGAGCCAAGTCCGTATTTGGATCTGGATCTCTCAAACTTAGACTTCTTATCTTTATGAAATTCAAATTGAACTCAGCCAAGTCCGTATCTATATCCGCCGTCTACTATCCAATCTGTCCTCACCATTTGTTATCCTCGCCGTCATCTGGCCTCGCCGTCCTCTCCGTCTGCTGGTATAAAGATTCATTGCTCGTTTCCTTTTCTCTTTCCAATTCCATCTATCTTCATAGCATTGATGTCATGGTTATCATGATTATGTAAACACTTCATTGTTTGGGAAGATGCAGTTTAGGTAATACTGAAGTATGTGTGTGTAAATCACGGGGCTTAATTGATTTAGTTTTTTATTTTTATTTTTTTTCTCTGTTGTGAGATTTTTGAAAAATAAAAAAATTAATTTTGAAATTTGTTTTATTAAAATTGTCTTAAAAAAATCTGATATTTTGTATTTTTTAATCAGTTTCCAGAGTTTTTAAATTGGATTATAGTCTATTTTTTAGCTCATTAAGTTATGGAGTGGAAAAATCCATTGCTGTACTTGATTCTGTATCTTGTAGATGTCACTGGGTGTGGTTAAGAAGGGGCTGAAACTCTAATTTGATCTTTTTTTTCTTTTTATTTTTCTTTTTTTTTTTTTTTTTTTTTTTGTGGAATACTAATTAATTTTGAGGAGTAATTTTTTTTTAAAAAAAAAATTTAACGAGCCGAGCCCAAGTTTTATAAATTAAGACAAGCCCGAGCCTGAGTAGACCCTGTAAACAAACGAGTCGAGCTTGAGCAGACCCAAGCTCGGCTCGGCTCGGTTCATTTGCATCCCTATTTATTATGCTACGAAGTTAAGGGACCCACATTAATTAAAAGGGATTGTTCATCAATAGTGATAATGAACTCCTATTCTAGTGAGATTTATTATATTATGTGGTTGATAAACTCATTTTAATTTTAAATATGCATGATAGTATTAATAATTCACCTTGCTTATTGTATGAATGCATTTATATTCAGATTAATTATGTCTAATCGATTTAATCTGCTTGCTAACATATTCAATGTATCTGGACCTCATTTATACGGACTGGAAAAAGAACTCAGATATTTTATTCACAACGTAAGGGTACAAAATGTGTTTACTACTCCCATACCTAATTCCTTTTTACTTTAAGATACCCAAGAGGACATTAATATTTTTTAATAAGTGAAATAAGACAAATCATATGGCTCGGTGCAACATTCTAGAGTTTATCTCGAATACGCTCCAAAGCTAATATTTGTATTATTTTATTTGTTTCAAGCATAATGTTAAATCTCAATGAGATGTTTTGGTGAGATTGATAGAGCGTATGCCTAAGTACTATGTCAGACTTGAATACCATCGAGATAGCCTAAGGAACTCCAGTAAAAGATCGTATTTTGAAAATAATTGTTTATTATTTAAAATTAATTGGAGGTCAATAGGACTGACTTAGGTGATAAGTTTCAAGTTGATATGATTATTGCCTTGTTACCAAACTCGTTTGACTTTTTTTAGAGTGACCTAAATAAGGAACCAGTTGAGTTCACACTCACTAATATTCTTATAGAGTTGATAACATATGAATGGATAATCAAAAGTATGGGCGTTCCTACCAATCTAACTTAGTCTATACCATTTTCTTCTAGGCCCAAGTGGAAGGGCAAAGGAAAAGAAGAAAGATGACAATAGGACTAGGATAACACAAAACATGGGGATCCAAAAGGTTAAAGAAAATAAGGTAAAGTATGTTGAGGGCGAATGAAATTATTTCTTTTGTGGCCAACTAAGACACTCAAGGAACGAACCGTCTAAATAACGACATGGCATAGGAAAATGTATATTTCATCATTGAGCCATGTTATGTGATTGTATCTATTAATTCTTGATGAATAGATTCTGGAGCCACTAAATATGTTTGCAATTCGTTGTAAGGATTTCAAGAATCCAGTAGCCTCAATGATATAGATATATATTTGTCTTTTGACCTGATGCCAAGGTTGTAGATAAGTCAGTGGGAGTATTGCATCTGAAATTAGAGAGTATGAGGATATTAGTATTAGAGAACTATCTTTATGCACAGATGTTAGACGCAATCTCATTCTTGTTTCACTTTTGGTTTATAAAAACTATGCTATTACTTTTGGTAAAATTGCTTTTATAAAATTGAATAAATGTGCGATTGCTTTTGGTGCATTAAAAGATGGTTAATATACTACAACCACTAGCTCTTAATATTTGCATGATGCAGAAACTAATGTTGCAACTTATAGATTGAATGTTAAGAGAAATTTTGTTATTCCTGACTCATTGTATTTTTAGTGTCTATTATTGAGTTATAATCAGTCAAAATGAGATTCAAAGATTGGTTAAAGAAGGTTTTTTACCTAGTGAGGCAGGGGAGCCTAAACCAACTTATGAATCTTATTTTGAAAGATAGATAACCCTAAGAGCTTTAATCAGCTAAATGAAATAGGCATAAAGAATAATTGGAGTCAGTACACACTGATATATGTGGTCTTATGAACATCTAAACAACACTACTCATGTTTTGGATACATTTACCTGATGCAACATAAGTTTTAAACTTTTGGTGTATTTCGAGAGTGTCAAGACGGAGGTGGAGTACAAATTAGGTAAATTTATCAAAACACTTTGATCTGATCGTGGATATGAGTATTTATTGGGATAATGCAAATACTATATGGTCAATGAGGGTGTTGTGTACCATTTTTTCGCAATTGACGCTCGATGAATTGAAGTGTCAAATATGAATAACAGAATTCTGCTTAACATGGTTAGATCTATAATCAGTTATGCTATATTATCTCTTTCATTTTAGAGTTTAGCATTGATTATATCGATGCACATTATGAACTGCATTCCATTTTAATCTTTCTCAAGGATACCTTTTAAGCTGTGGTTTTTGACTAAATCTTAGTTTGAATCACATGCACATATGGGGTAGTCTTACACATGTGCGTTTGATATAGATAAGTAAGTTGCAAGCAGATTATAAGTATTTTTGATTTGATGGCTACTCTAAAGGCACTAGGATGGATTATTTTATAATCTCAATGATAAAAGTTGATTGTTAACACTCATTATTTATCTATAGGAGGAATGGAGGATCATATTATGAATCACATACCTAGTAGCGTAATGTTAGAGAATATGATATGAGTATCAGATGTACCACATATGAATATACTTATTTTAGAGATTAATAATTATATATGAATTCCCTATTGATGCGTCAGTATCATCTAGTACACAGATTCCTGCATCGATACATTGTTGTAGTGGGAGGATTATTATCCAATCCGACAGAATCATGTTTTTAGGTGAGACCTTTATGGACATCCCTATTAAACATGAGTTGGACCCAGTAAGCTACACGGAAGCGCGAACCGATATGGATACAGATCGTTTTGGCAAGTTGCTATAAAATCAGAGTTGGAATCTATGTATTCTAATAAAATCTGGGATCTTGTAGAACTTTCTGGTAGGGTGATACCTATGGAAGATAAGTTAATCTACAAAAGGATACCAGAAGATTTCTTAGTGAACGAACTATGTGTGTACAGGGTAATGCCATTATTTTTCTAATTCTATATATTGATGACATCCTATTCATTTATAATGATATGGAAGTTTCGTCATCAGTAAAGAGGTAGTTGGTCAATTACTTTGAAATGAAGGATCTTCAAGATGTAAGCTATAGTCCTTGGATCAAGCTTTTGCAAGATCAAGTTAAAAGGAAAATAGGCTTATCTTAATAATCCTATATTGATAAAGTTTTGACCAGGTTTGGTATGCAAAACTCAAAGAATGAGTTCTTACTTTATTGATATGGATTGCTCTATCAAGTAACTATTTTTCCAAGACTAACAGAGGAGATTAAGCAAATGAAACTGGAATAATATGCTTCGACATGTGGGAGTCTCATAAATGCCATGGTATACCAAATAGGACATCCGCTACATTGTAGGGATAGTCAGTAGATATCAGTCCAATCCCGAACTTGATAACTGGTTTATTGTGAAAAATATCATAAAGCACCTTAAGAGAACCAATAATCTCATACTCATTTATGAATGTGATGATGTGGTTCCAGTCGGGTATGCTAGTTCTGATTTTAAATCAGATGTAGATACTATAATGTCTATGACTTAATGTATGCTCACTCAATGGAAGGAAAATCAGTTGGTAGATTGTTAAGCAGATTTCAACTGCTGACTCAAACATGAAGGTGGAGTACATTGCAGCCTTAAAGGCAGCAAAGGAAGCCTTTTGGTTTGATCTCACTGATTTAGAGGTTGTGGAGCATATTAGCCTACCTATCGTGCTATATTGTGATAATAGTGCAGAAGTAATCCAAACTAATGACCTAAGGCTCCATAGAGGAACAAGGTACACTGAGAGGAAGTATCATGTCCTACATGATATTGTCTGGCAAGAAAATGTACACGTGGCTAGAACGTTGCATTAGAACACAACTTTGTTGATCCATTAACAAAGTTGTCATCGACCAATAGTTTTGATCGTCACCTGGATAACATTGGAGTTAGATGCAATTCGAATTGGCTATGAGGGTAAGGGGGAGCTGTTATATGCCCTAGCATAATAAATTCCTATTTAGATTAAAGTGACATATGTTCCTAACATATTTGAAATATTTATACTTTATACAATTGGTGAATTCAATGTATTATGTTTCGATTCCTTATGGAATTGATAGTGTTCATTTGATTACAAGAGATATTTATATATGTATGTGATGACGATCAATACATGAACATAAATAGTAATCATAAATAGTTCATAGTCGGTAATTATGGATGGACTCATTATTAACTAAGACTTGAACTGGATTCGCGTTAGGTTGAGATATATTGCGAGAGTCGTCATATGCAATTGCTCCCTATCACTGTCATGGCAATTGACTCTTAAGCATGAGAGAAGTATAAACTCTTTTATTAATTAATAATTAGTTTTATTAGAGTTCAATTAATTTCTTTTAGTGGAGTAGAAATTAATTTATGAATTAATTGAATTGGATCTATGGATCGGGCCAATTATTAATTCATTGTAACCAAGAAAATAATAAGTCCAAAGGATTCTTACTCATAGCCCAACTTGATATTGGAATCCTATTAGATTTAAGATATCATGTTACTTTTAAAGATTGAGAAAATATGATATCTTTAATTATTATTTTTATTTTGCCTATATATACATAGGGTCTATGTATATTTTAGGTTACGCCTTTGTGCAATAATTTTTAAAAGACAAGAAATTATTTATCTCTCTAGAATTTTAGCGTTCGTGTTCTTATCTAATGGAGGCTCCCACAAGCTAAGCTTTCCAAGGTCATTCATGGAGGCTTATGAGTGATTCCTAAAGGCAACATCATTACCAAGAAGATGGAGATCCATGGAAGAGGGTATCTAGCAAATGGATGTACAATAAGTGAAAACATTCACTTTAGAGGAGAGATTTAAGGTTTACTCAAACCTTGATGTAAGTTTTCTATCCCTAAATTGAATGGATCATCATATTCTTCATGCATAAAACTTGTCTCTACACATGAATCAAGATCTTTATTTGAAAAACCCTCATAAAGTTTTAAAAACTTTCGTTTCCCCAACAGTGTGTACGTTTGTATCCGTGTTTTCAAGTTGGTTAATTAACCTATTTGCATTTTTCTAAAAATCCTCTCTATTATTGAATCTGAAATTATCATTTCCATTGGGAATGAGATGGGTAGGAGGTCATTAGCAACGTGGATATGAGTGGTTGAGAGTTTTTTACAACTCTATTGATAAATGGATTTTTCTGGACTTACTTTTGAAAAAATTTGCATGGTGAGAGAAGGTCACCCAATCAAAGGCCAACAACCATGGAATTAATCTTTATAGATATTGTAAATGATGGGGATGTTCTACATTAAGAAGGAATTCCTAACCATTCATGAAATCAAAAGGCTTTCTGATATAGAACTGATTGTTAAAGTCTATATAATCCATTTGGACTACTAAAATGTCAAATGAGCAGGTTAACACAGCTTTTTAGGGTTGTTTCAATCAATCTATATATTTTGATCCACCAAGACCGTGTTCTGATTGGACTGAAAAGGCCCAACTCACAAAATTTAGCAACTTTGCTTCTGATGTAGGGTAGTTTTGAGCGAAATTCTACAGAATTGAATTCCTTTATGCTATGTTCAGTAGGAAAGAAAAAATTAGATGGAAGGGAGATAAGACACAAGTCGTGTCCCAACTGTGTCCAACTGGAAAATAAAATGCGAGCTCACAATAAAATGTGTCCATCCAAAACCTCATGAGACATCCTACGAAAGAGATTATATTTTTCCTTCTTTTTGTAATAAGCTCACAATTTATTATGTTGGTTATGAGAGAGGGAAATATAATGTTTTAAATTGCTTTTGTATATCATTATTTTCAATAATATCTATAATATTGTAATTCATAGAGGATAATAGTGTAATTTAAAACTTAAGTAATTTAATTTAAAACTTCTATAAAATAGTTCACTTTTCTTTCCCTCTCTTCCATCCAATCCAATAATATTTATAATATTGTAATTCATAAAGGATAGTGCTGTAATTTAAAACTTTTGTAATTTAAGAGAGTATTTAATTTAAAACTTCTATAATAGTTTCTTCCCCCTCTTCCGCCCATTTTTGGACGGATGAAAATTTATAAAGAATGAGGGATGATCCATCATTCCTATTATCATTTCTTTCCTTATATCATTAAACAAAGAATTTTTTTTTTTTTTCCTTCCTATTTTCTTTCCACACTTTCTTTCATTCTTACCTAATAAAGCATTAGTTTTTTGTATTTAATAATTTTTAGTAATTCATTTTATTACCTTAATAAATTAATTAATAATATATCAGATATTCGGCAATTTTTATTTAAGTTATTTAACTTTGTGAATTTAAAATTGTTCCATCAATTTTTCATAACTTCTGCTCAATCAATTTCTGAAGTTAATTTTGGATGCCCGTCTAAGAGTGTTACATTGCTTATGATATCCATATTTAGTAACTGTTGGGCTAAATTCGAATGTTATTGGAATACCAATGTCCACATCATTCCATGAACCAAGTTTAATGTCACTAATTCGGACCTTTCCAAATTTACGTGTTGTATAAATACCTGACGACTTCTGGATGGGCCAACTTTAGGAAGGGCCGAAGATATACGGAGTTGACGGGTCGGGGCACCTTAGAAGTTTTGTTTGTTTGAATTCCAAAACTATAATATACTTTTTGCGGGATTAGATTAATCGGGACTTTCACACAGATTACAACCATAAAATGATATGGCTGTGCCTGCACATGCATGTGATCCCCTTAGTGATGAAGATATAAGGTCATGTTCCCCGACTTTGGTGATATTCCCCTTGGTGATTATGCAATTTAAATTTCAAATCCCACCAAACTAGTTATTTGTACGTATTTATATGTATTTAATGTGTGATATACACCATGTAATAATTTCTTTTAATTGAAAATAACATGCACTTGATAAACTCTCTTCCCCCTTTATATATATATATATATATATATATGTTGAGTGATAAAGATTTATATAATAAAGTTTTTCAACATGATTGCATATGGAACCCTGTTGAGAATCTTGACTAGGATGCATTTAGACAGAAACCAAAACTAAGAAGACAAAGTCTTCAATAATCACACGAGAAAAGCTAATAAAATACAGGAGAAGGACAAGCTCAGTAATCCAAATCCCAATGAAACTTTCACTTATCCCTTTACATCAAATTGGGTGCCCATAATTAAAATGGAAATATATGTGCTGGTCTCCCTTTAAAGTCTTGGTAGGTTTTTGACCTAGCTCTATATCTTGCATTGGTTGAAACCAAATTCTTAGGTAGATAAGACTCTACATTTTTATATCAAAAGAAGGACCGACCTTAATTTTAGGATATATCCGACCCTAGCCTTGTTTCTTCTACTCCTCAGTAACTAGTTACCTTTCACACGCACGCTTCACATCTCATTAGCCAAAAATTCTCTTCAGAGAATTTGAGATGCCATATCAGTCTACCCATTTGCCAAGTATATTTGATTAAAATAATGGTATACCTACTATCTAGCTATTAAGGTTGAATCCACAGTTGCAACACCTAAGTTTAGTATTTTTATTCGGAAACTAAATACACCACCACATGAATAATGAAGAGTATACAGGTGAAAAATAAACAATCGGCAGGTATTTTATGGAACCCTACTTTTCAGCAAATTTAGAATTATTGTCGTTGTTGTGTGATTATTTTTATGCAGAAAACATGGAATAAAGCTAGGATCATGTAAAGGTGCATATATATATATATATATATATATATATATATGTATGTATGGATAGTCAAATATATGCAATTTACTTTGACATATATGTATCTTTTCTTTGGTAATTATATTAGTTAGCGCCCACGGTTCGATTGTTTTTCTCCACGCACACACGCTAAAAAAGGCACGCCTAGATGTTGCTCTCACATGCCACCCAACATGGCTTCTCTTCTCTTCATTCATATGAAGACCTGCTTTAATACTCCCCATTAATTGTTAATATATTAATCTGCAAAAGGAGCAATCCTAACCCCGCAAAGAATAAATAAAATAAAATAATAATAATAGTAAATAAATAATTTTCAAAATAAAATAAAATAAATAGATATAGATGTTTTGGTTTGAGTAGAATTAATAATATTCACAATAAAAAATAGGAAAGAAGAGACGACCGTGGAACAGTCATTGAAGAACCTTTTTTTTACTCAAATTGGATGCACATGGCTTAGTAATGATATTCCTAATTAAACATCCCACTCTAAAAGCCTTCTATATAGGATTAGGTAACATGATCTCACATTAGAAATCCCTTTTATATATTCACCTCCTCACAACCATGCACCAAGTGTGTGTCTATATATATATATATATGTCCGGCCAACACTTTATTTCTATTTGTTTGGAGCTATCATTAAAAGTGATTGATATTTAAGAGGCCATATAGATACTCTGACACAAGAGAGGTGGAATGTATAGGATAAAATATGTCAATACCATGATTGAAAAGGTAATCAATCTAATGATAGAACAGAATTTGTAAGTATAGTAATCTATTGATCGATGAAATGTTTACTAGAGATGCAATTAATGATGTCGTTCTAATTTTAGCCGCAGAAGAGAAGTTTTAAATTGGAAATTCAGTCCAATGTATATATATATATATATATATATCTCCAAATAAATAAATAAATAAACAGTTGATACTACAAAATTGACTATTGTCAGTGATGTGTGTTAGAAAAAATTACAAAAACATGAATTTTTGGACCCCATTTTACATAGAAGGGCTTATTTTCACAAATGGGGAATCTCTGATGTCAATTATTGTAGGTCTTTTTTAGGGTTCGTAACTGATGTGGGTTCAAGTGTCACTTCCTTGATTAAAATTTCTAAGCAAAAAAATTGAAACCAGAAGGCATGCATTTGTAGGAGATATGTTCATGTCCACGAAGCAAAATGTAATTAAGTTCATGTTTTCAGGTTCTCGACTTCCCCTTTTAGAAGGTGGGTTTGTACGAGTTGTGGGCTATTGCCCATTTGGTAAACGGGTTCCAATAACCTACATCATATTATGTTTTTTTTTGCAAGGATCAGATAACAATGGTAAAACAGTGAGACGAAAACCTGCAATTATGTAAAATAGCCTAGATAGTTGTAAGAAGATGAAAACTGCATTCATGTCTTTAAAAGAAAAATGGATTAAGTGGAATTGAAATTAAGTTGTAATTAAAAGTTATACTAACTCAAAGGATGATGATCGATCCAGCTTGCTACTTCATTTTAGTTGAGATGAGATTTGTAGTACGTATCATGACAATCATGAGTTATTTGATCTATTTCATCTCAAATGTGTATCAAATGATGATGGCGTTTGGATGACTGGTTTGATGTAATTATAAGGTAATGATACCGGATAATTGCAAAGGCTGATCTCTCATTTGAAGTAATAATTGGACTGTGCATAAAGTCTTTGATCAACTTTTTGTTCCAACAGATGAGACCTTCATAAGTGATTCTATATATTTATTAATTAATAGATTGTGTACGGTGCATGCATGTAAGCTCTGTATATAGTTTTATATAAGATCACATGCATTCATGGAAGGATGAGCAAATTAAGAGGTACTATATATATATATATATACACGAATGATGTTAATATTAGAAATTCATTAAACGGTCATTGGAGGAAATCGTTTCTGATTGAATAAATGGAAATCTGATTGAGAATAATAATAATGGCAAAGCAATGCATCAAAGGAACATGATTAACAGTTAACATGCAAGGCTTGCAGTTTATTTTTCTTACATCTTCTTCGTCATTTAATTTATATAGAGAATCCCTACAAATTTTTCATGTTACTTGCCCAAAAAATTCATAGCATGTTGGCACAAATTATTATTATTATTTTTTCATAGTTTGTTGGCACTATTTACTAAATTACGTATAAAACTATTAAAAAAAATCAACTTTTGCTTAATTGAATGGGTAACCATAATGAATCATCTATATACATGCAGTAAATTAAAGGAGTAGTAGTGTTTGTGAAATAGTCAATAATGGATCCAAAATCAGTAATTTCATTAACCAGTAGTAGTATTATATAATACTATATATACATTAATTTTATGCTGGTCTGCGCAGGAAAATAAAAACGGGAAAGGACAAAAATGGGAAAGCAAAAGATGATTTAATTGTTAATTAATGGAGAGAGAGAAGGTTTCTCCACCTTTATTTAAACGACTCAATTACATGAAAATGGAAACATCCAATCCATCTACAAATTAAGCAACAAAAAAAACACCACTTAGCTACCCACCAACGTCCAAATTCACTTCACTCCAATAGTGTTGGTTTCCTTTGGATTAAAAGACAAATATATGGAAACGCTAGCAGCTTCTACTGTGGCTTTAATGATCAATACCTCATAATATCGATCCATCCATCTATCTTTCAGTTTTACAGTTCCTAACTTAATTAGTTAGCTAGCCCTTTCAGTAATTTGATATCTATCTGTCTCTTTCTAGATCCGTCGATTCATCTCTCATCAGCTAGAAACTAATTAATATGAATCACTCAGTGGCCAAGAGCAAAAAGAAGCAAACACAGCAGCAGCAGCAGGAAACAAGTAGCTGTAGGTTTCTGGGTGTTCGACGGAGACCTTGGGGAAGATATGCAGCAGAAATAAGAGACCCTTCAACCAAAGAGAGGCATTGGCTGGGCACCTTTGACACTGCGGAAGAGGCCGCTCTCGCCTATGATAGAGCCGCCCGCTCCATGCGTGGCTCTCGTGCTCGCACCAATTTCATCTACTCCGACATGCCACCTGGTTCTTCCGTCACCTCCATCATCTCCCCGGACGACGTTGAGGCCAACTTCTCTTCACAACTTTTCCCCCCTCCCTGCCAGCAACCGGTCACTGCAAACCAACTGATCATGACACTACCGCCGGTACCACACAATATTAATTCCACCACCACAACTACTACTACCACCCATTCCCATTTTTCATCAGGCGGATTATTATTCCAGCAGCCGGTGCTACTTCCTCAAGGCCATGGATGGCCTTCTTCCACTGATCTAATTTATGAACAACAACAACAACAACAACAACAACCTCTCCTTGACATTAATAATATTAATGCGTATACTACTACTACTGGTGTAGACTACCACCAACTGTATCAGTATGATGGGGTTTCCACGGATCTCCCTACTCTGCCTTTGGACGCCTCCTCCGCTACTTGTATTGGGTCGTCAAATATGCTTGATTCGGTTTCTGGGTATGATCCGGCCGGTCAAATGATTTGGAACGATCCAACAACGTCTCTCCTTGACTTTCCGGACACTACTACTACTACACCTATTGCCACAGTAACAACTACAACCACCACCGCCGATTTTGAACCGTCTGGTAGCGAATGCTATGTGGGATTTGATTCCAGCAATTATGTTCACAGCCCGCTTTTTGGTCAGATGCCATCAGTATCCGGTACAGATGGGTTTGAAGCTTTTGATTTGGGTTCTTCCCGGTATTTCTTTTGAACTGTTGGCATACAAATACTGCATATAATACCAATGACTAAGTTGGTATAATTTCTCCTCCCTCACTCCCTCTAAGAAGGTGAGGAATTCGTGTGCTAGTGTGTTGTTTTGGGTTAGGGGTTCAAATCCTTGCTTTAGCAACTCGTCTGTTTTTTTTTTTTTTTCCTTTCTTTTCTTATGATTGGATCCATGTGTTTTCTGGCCTAATTTAATGGAATTACTGATGTTAATATGATATTTGATTGACTCCACTACTATTCCAATGGTAAATTGAAACTACTCTTTTCTATCTTCACTGATCAAATTGATGTTTTGATTAATTAATGAATAAAAAGGCTGTTCCTCTCATTCAAGATTAATGAGTCAACCTTTACTTTAAAGTTTAAACGGTATTTGTTACCGATTGATAAATTTATCTTATTTTTTTCATATTTAAATTATAAAAAATTAACTATAACAAAAAAGGCGAAGAGTTATTATTATATAAAGAACTATGATACGTACAGTATTCAAAGAACAAATTGAATGAGTGAGCCGAACTGATTTGGCTCACTAATCGGTTTTGTTTCATCCGCTAACAAATCATTTTCTTTTACAAATGCTAAGAGCAGGGCGGAATATTTTATTATACTCGGAAATTTTGAATCAAATACACATTTTTCATGGGTTATCTCGGTTTAAACAAAATGTTCTAAATTTTAACAAATTTTCAACTATTATTTACAAGGCGGAGAACAATTATTTATTGGTACTGTATCTTAAAGATCTTTTAATTTCTGAGTCGAATGATCAAATGGCTTGCTTAATATACATTTTTTTAAACATATTTTTAGTTTATTAATAATATGATTAGTTTATAGTATGTTAATAAAGAAAAATATTAGCCAAGAGGAGGATGCATTCCAATTCTTAGAACAGAATTATAAGCACTCAGATGTGCTTATACATGCATTGAAGAGTAGGGAGTATTATATTATGTAAAGCACATCATTACTTTTCACTACATATTATGATACGAAATATAAATTACCAACATTCCCCTCTCTTGTCAAATAATGGATTTTATTTATTATTATTATTATTATTTAACACTATCAAATAATGGAATGTCTCTCGTTGGTCGTGAAGGTTCGACTTCCTGGCGTGTGTGCCTGAGGGCTTTTTCAATGGTAACTTGTCTCGGCTCCCATACTGAATACATAGCGTAGTTTTGAGTTTCCTTGTGTTCTTGAGTCTCCTTGGGATTGTGGCCTCTTGGGGCCTCTTTTTTGTTGGTCCTTGGCGTCTTTCAATCCAAAATATTTACTCATTATTTTATTATTATTATTATTATTATTATTTTTTTTTTTTTGTGACAGCAACCACACAAAAACAAATTAACAAACCCTCAAACTGAGCCAACAACATCACGCTGCTGCCAAAAGCTGAGATATGAAAGGAGGGACTGAATGGAGCACCAAATCCTCCTCCATGTCAACACTCGAGAGACCAGCTAGAGCATGGGCCACCTTATTACCTCCCTTTCGAACATGCACAAAAGAAAACGAAGAGTAAGCGTGCAACTCCTTCCGGAGCTCAGATACCAAAGGTAAGCACGCACCATCACCATATCGCATTCCCGCAATAGCTTCCACCACCACCTTAGCATCCGTCTCAAAACAAACATCATGAAAGTTAAAAGATTTGGCCCAATACACAGCACGAGAAAACGCAAAAACCTCAGCTTCGCTTACGGATAAAGAAGAGACCGGTTTAAATATCACTGCTTGAAGAAACGATCCATCAGATCTCCGAAAAACCGCCCCTCCACCGCCTAACAACGAGGCATTTTTAAAGCTAGCATCCACGTTATAATTAATCATACCAGGCGACGGGTGTGTCCAACGGTTAGAGGACACAAAACAACTCATAGAAAATCAAACGCTTGGCATTTTTTCTGCACACGTAGAAATTTTCACATCTGATCCGTAGCTAGATTAGCCACCACCAAAGGATCCCAAACTTCTTTTTCAAATACCATTTTGTATCTAACCTCTAAATCATCCACAAACAAAAAGCAGCCAACCCTCTCACTACCTTGTTATTTTCCATGGAAATCAAATAAACTCTCGAAATACTCTCCCACCAACCAGTAAAAGACAAAGGAGAATGCTGAGAAAAATCCCAATGAAGAGGTGTGAGCTTCCATACTTGGACGGAGTGAGTGCACCGGAAAAAAATGTGAAGAAAATCCTCAACCTCCAACCCACACCTCGGGCACACCGGATTCTTCAAGCAATCTCTTCGAACTAACTCAGCCCCTGTAGGGATAGCACCATAGCAACATTTCCAAATAAAATGCTTAACCTTAGAAGGCACAGACAAGCTCCACAACTAACTCCAAAACTAGCTAGACACTTGTCCCTTCCTGCCCCCTCTCGACTTAATTCAAATTCGGACAATAAAGAGATACAGCCAATTGGTAGACGAACTTAACAGAAAAACGGCCTGAGGCATCTGTTGAGAAACGTGCAAGTTTTAAAAACTTTCTGAGGGATTTTCATACATAGATCTTAATTCATCACATAGAGACAAGTTTTATGCAAAAATAAAATATGATGTATCATTCAATTAATAAATTAAAAACTTACATTAAGGTTTAAGTAAACCTTAGATCTCTTCTCTAAAGTGAATGTTCTCACTTATTGTAGATCCCTTTGCTAGATGCCATCTCATTGGATCTCCATCTTCTCGGTAATAGTTTTGCCTTTAGGAATCACCCATAGGCCTCCATGAATGACCTTGGAAAACTAGACTTGTGGGAGCCTCCATTAGATGAAAAAGCAAACCCTAAAATCTAGAGAAAGAAAAAAAAAATATTCTGTTTTCTTTTCTTCTAAAAGTCTCCACCTAAAATATACATGGACCTGTTGGGATTTATATGCCCTGGCATAGCAATTCCTGTTTGGATTAATTGACATATGTTCCTGACGTTTCTGAAATATTTATGTTTTATACAATTGGTGAATTCAATGTATTATATTTCGATTCACTATGAAATTAATAGTGTCCATGTAGTTACAAGAAATATTTATGTATATGTATGTGATGGCAATCAATGCATGATATATAAATAGTAATTATAAATTGTTCTTAGTCGGTAATTATGGATGGACTCATAATTAATTAAGACTTGAACTGGATCCGCGTTAGGTTGAGATATATTGCGAGAGCCGTCGTATGCAATTACTCCCTATCACCATCATGGCATTTGACTCTTAAGCATGAGAAAAGTATAGACTCTTTTATTAATTAATAATTACTTTGATTTGTTCGGCGAATTCTTCGGGATCCTTAGACCGACACTTCGGGTAGTTATGTAATTAATAGTTAGAGGGTTATATTTTCAATATTTGCATCATTGCTACTTGTATTTATTTTGTATTGATTATGGTTGATCACAAAGTAAATTCGAAGGCCTTCGTATAATTTTAGACAAAATGATTTATTATATATTTATTTATTAAATTATTATTTTTGTCAAACAAATGTTTTATTGTGATCGAGCCAGAAATAATCAAAGGTACCAAAATAAATATATTAATTAAGTAGTCGGATTGATGGCATTATTTATCCGATAACTAATTATGCATAGAGGGGTCAAAGTGCAACATTGACTTAGAGGTTATTTATTATTTAATTGGAGTTCAATTAATTTCTTTTAGTGGAGTAGAAATTAATTTATGAATTAATTGAATTGGGTCCATGGACCGGGCCAATTATTAATTCATTGTAGCCAATAAAATAATAGGCCCAATGGATTCTCACTCATAGCCCAACTTGATATTGGAATCATATTAGATTTGAGACATATGAATTAGAGATGGAGAAGGATTTGTTGTTTCCTTTTCTTTATTTTTATGTTGCCTATAAATATACATGGTCTATGTATATTTTAGGGGGTGATTTTTATGAGAAGGAAAAAGGAATAAATTTTCTCTCTCTAGAAAATTAGGGTTTATGTTCTCATCTAATGGAGGCTCCCACAAGCCTAGTTTTCCAAGGTCATTCATGGAGGCTTATGAGTGATTCCTAAAGGCAAAACAATTACCAAGAAGATGGAGATCCAAGGAGAATGCATCTTGCTAAGGGATCTACAATAAGTGAGAATATTCACTTTAGAGGAAAGATTTAAAGGTTTACTCAGACCTTTTGATGTAAGTATTCAATCCATTAATTGAATGATACATCATGTTTTATTTTTGCATAAAACTCGTCTCTATGTAATGAATCAAGATCTATGAAGTTAAATCCCTCGAAAAGTTTTTAAAACTTGCACGTTTCCCAACAGTGGTATCAGAGCATGGTTTGATTCATTACTAGAGATCATGATTTTATGAAAATCATCATTCATGGATCCAAAATTATATTCATATATATTTTTTTGATGTATGTTGATGTATGATTTAATATGTTGATATATATTGATACATAATGATGTATGAATAATTGTGAATGAATGATGATGTATGGTTGGGCCATGGATGAAGCTTATAGGTTAAATTAATGTAATTTTATCTTTGGATGAATGTAATTAAGGCTTTGATTTAGCCGTTTGAAAGTTCAATGATGTAATTTAATTTTTTCCATTGTATTTCAAATTGTAAATATTTTTAAAGCCATGTAATCTTCGTCAAAGGATGCTATGAAGCTTCAAGAAGGTCCAAAAGGGTTAAATTATGCTTCAGTAATTTTCTGGAATTTTTCTGAATTTTTTGGAATTTTTCTGGAATTTTTTGAGGCTTAATTTAATTTTCTGGGAATTTTTCTGATTTTTCTGAAATTTTTCGGCGTTTTTCCGGTGGCCGGAGCATCGCCGGCGGCGAGAAGGGCGTCGGAGAAGGCTGGGATCAGATGTGGTGCAGGTGGGATGAGCCTGGAGCGTGAGGAACACGCGCCAGGAGGAGACATATGCTGGCGCGTGCATTGCACGCGCCAGCTAAGGTGGTATAGCCTCCACGCGCGTGCAGGCGCGTGGAGGCGCGTCCCACGCGCCCCACGCGCGTGCCAGCCCGTGGGGGCGCGTGGCTTCACCTGCAGCATGCCCCAGGCGCGTGTAAGCGCGTGTGGGGCCCTCCAGTCGCGTTCCAAGCAGTGTTTTGCTTCTCTTAGCGCGTATCAACCTCCTGCGGGTGTTTGCAAGCTGATGGAAGATCCTCGCGCAATACTTAGAGCAATTAAATGTTAAAAGCTGAATCCATTGGCCATTTAATTTGCTTTATCTGTCATTTATTGTTGTATGTGATGCATGAAATAATTAATTGCTAATTATTATTGTTCATGCATTGGATCCATGATATTTATTTAAATGGCTTGATTATATTAGTTAAATTATGAAAATTAATTGGATTTGATTACTAATTAATTTGAGGTCACTTATTGGGAAATGCAAAATTATTTTTTTGTAATTAAATTATTTTTAAAGTGTGCTTCAAATTAAATATTAGTGAATCGTTTAAAGTCCAAATATTTTCTAAATTTAATTGGATTAAAATCAAGACGTTTTGCATGCATTATATCATGTAAATGAATAAAATGAAAACCCTAATTATGAATGATTAAAAATTGAGTGGGAGCGGAGATTTTTATACATTGCCCCATGGCCTTTGTTATTAACACCATTGTAATTAGATCTTCAAAAATAAGGCCCCACGCATGATTTGAAGAGTCTTAATATTACAAGAATGGTTGTCTCATGAAAATACAAATATTAAATGTTCATTGTAATTAGATCTTTAAAAATAAGGCCCTACGCATGATTTAAAAAGTCTAGATTATAATGACAACATATTTAATGTTTAATTTTTCGTTAGAGTTTTAATAACGTTATACACTCAATCTAAAATCAATAGTGTTAGCTTCCCAACGAAGTGGTCTATATTAGGTGATTTTAGAAAGGCTAAATTAAATCGGGAATCATTTCATATGATAGACAAGGCATTGTCTTAAGAGATATGGAAATGATGGGATTTGCCCGCCAATAGCAATAATGAACTTCGCCAACCGAATAAGTTATTGGCGTATTGGTTATTCGATTTTTCATGCAGTGGTTAAGGGACCCACATATTATTATTTTAATGGAAGTGCTCGCTTAATAGCAAATGAATCTCAATAATAGTAATAATGAACTCCTCCAACAGGATAAGTTATTGGAATATTGATTAGTTGATTTATTATGCTACAGAGTTGAGGGACCCGCATTAATTAAAAGGGATTGTTCACCAATAATGATAATGATCTCTTGGTCGATTGAGATTTATTGTATTATGTGGTTAACAAGCTCATTTTAATTTTAAATATGCATGACAGAATTAATAATTCACCTTGCATGTTGTATGAATGCATTTATATTCAGATGAATTATATTTAATCCATTTAATCTGCTTGCTTACATATTCTATGATATTGGACCTTATTTATAATGACTGGAAAATGAACTTAGATATTTTATTCACAACGTAAGGGTACAAAATGTGTTTATTACTCCTATACCCATCTCTTTTACTTTGAGATACCAAATTTGACATTAATGCTTTTAATAAATTAGATAAGGCAAATGATATGACTTGGTGCAATATTCTAGAGTTTAACTCGAATATACTCCAAAGCTAACATTTGTATTATTTTATTTTCTTCAAGCATCATATTAAATGTCAATGAGATATTTTGGTGAGATTAGATAGAGCATATGCCTAAGTACTGTGTCAAATTTAAATACATCAAGATAGCTTCATGAACTCCAGTTTGAAATCAAATTTTGGAAAATGATTATTTATTATTTAAAATTAGCTGGAGATCAATAGGGCTGACTTGGGTGGTAAGTTTCAAGTTGACATGATTATTGTCTTGTTACCAAACTCGTTCGATTCTGTTATAGTGAACTAAATAAGGAATCAGTTTGAGTTCACACTCGCTGATATTCTTATAGAATTGGTAACAGATGAAGGGATAATCAAGAGTATGGGCGTTCCTATCAATCTAACCTAGTCTATACCATCTTCTTCTAGGCCCAAGTGGATGGGCAAAGCAAAGAAGAAGGATAATAATAGGACTAGGCTAGCACAAAACATAGGTATCTAAAAGGTTAAAGGGAATAAGGCAGTGTATGTTGAGGGCGAATGAAACTGTTTCTTTTGCCGTTAACTAAGACACTAAAGGACAAACTGTCTAAGCAATGACGTGGTATAGGAAAATATATATTTAATCATTGAGCCATGTTATGTGGTTGTATCTATTGATTCCTGATGGATAGATTCTGGAGCCACTAAACATGTTTGCAATTTATTGTAAGGATTTCAGGAATCCAGAAGCCTTGATGATATGGGTATATATTTATCTTTTGACCTGATGCCAAGGTTGTAGTTAAGTCAATGGGAGTATTACATCTGAAATTAGAGAGTATGAGGATATTAGTATTAGAGAACTATCTTTATGCACAAAAGTGAAACGCAATCTCATTCTTATTTCACTTTTGGCTTATAAAAACTAGATCGTTATTTTGTAAAACTGGTTTTATAAAATTGAATAGATATGTGATTGCTTCTGGTGCATTGAAAGATGGTTAATATACTATAATCACAAGCTCTTAAGATTTGCAGGATGTAGAAACTAATGTTGCATCTTCTAGATTGAATGTTAAGAGAAAATTTGTTATTCCTGACTCATTGTATTTTTGGTGTCTATTTTTGGGTTGTAATCAATCAAAATGAGATTTAAAGATTGGTTAAAGAAGGTTTATTACCTAGTGAGGCAGAGGAGCCTAAACCAAACTTGTGAATCTTGTTTTGAAGGATAGATAACTCTAAGGGCTTAATCAGCCAAATGAAATAGACATAAAGAACAATTGGAGTCGGTATACACGTACACGTGTAGTCTTATGAACATCCAATCAAGATTACTCACGTTTTGGATAAATTTACCTGTTGCGACACAAGTCTTATACTTTTGGTATATTCCGAGAGGGTCAAGACTGATGTGGAGCACAGATTAGGTAAACTTATCAAGACACTTCGATCTGATCGAGTATTTGAGTATTTCTTGGGATAGTGCAAAGACTATATGGTCAATGAGGGTGTTGTGTACCAGTTTTCCGCAATTGACGCTAAATTAATTTAGGTGTCAAATAGGAATAACAGAATTCCACTTAACATGGTTAGATCTATGATCAGTAATGCCACATTATCTCTTTCATTTAAGAGTTTAGCGTTAATGACATCAATGCGCATTATGAACTGCATTCCATCTTAGTCTGTCTCAAGGATACCGTTGAGCTGTGTTTTTGACTAAATATTAGTTTGAATCATATGCACATATGGGGTAGTCTTGCACACGTGCGTTTGATATGGACAAGTAAGTTGGAATCAGATCATAGGCATGCTAGATTTGATAGCTACTCTAAATGTCACTAGGATGGATTATTTTATGATCTCAAAGATAAATGTAATACCCCTAATTTTAAAAGGATAGTCTCGGTATTTATTTATTTATTTTTATTATATTTTTTTAATTGTTTAATTGATTATTTGACTAATTGTTTATGTGTTTAATTGAATTAAGTGTTACTTGATTAATTGGCTACTTATCTATGTGTTATTTGTATTTTGTCTAGGTGTTATTTGTATTATTTGTTTAATTAGATTGTGTGCTTAAATGATGTATTTGATTAATGTTAATTAATTGTAAATTAAATGTTTTCATTTCTTTTATTATTTTATTTTATTTTTCTTTTATGGTTATGGTTAGTGGTAATTGGCCAACCAATTGGATCCCATGGACTGCTTGGATAGGAGATTGGATGGGTATGGATAATTATCCATGGATAGTTGTATATGTATATATATAGATATATATGTATATACATATATATAAAAAGGAAAGTAATTTATTAATATTATAGTAACTTTAGTATTAATAAATAATCTGATGTATATATTTTATATATTTATAAGGATATACATATATTTTATACGTAACATGTTTTAAGTTACCTTTTTAATATTATGGTAACTTTAGTATAAATAAATAATCTGATGTATATATTTTATTTATTTAATGAGAATACAGATAGATTATATACTTAACATGTTTTAAGTTACCTTTTAATATTATGGTAACTTTAGTAGTACTAAATAATCTAATGTATATATTTTATTTAATTAATAAGGATATACATAGATTATATACGTAACATATTTTAAGTTACCTTTTTAATATTTTCATTTTTTTTTTTTTTTTATTAAGTTGACTTGGATTGGGAAAAGGAATAGGGTTATTATTTAGCCTATAAATACACAACTATAGGTTGAAAAAGGAGTGAAAATATATCACGTAATATATTCTAGAGAGAGAGTTAGAGAGAGAAGGAGAAAGAGGGAGGAAGGAGGAGAAAACCCTTTAGAGAGAAGATCAAGGAAGAAGAAGTTTAACTTTCAATCCGAAAGTTTAAGGCAAGTTCTTCTTCTATCTCTTTCCCTTTGATTCGTGTTTCTGTACATGCCTAGGAAATTCCAGGATTTACTAAACACATAAAATTAAATAATTATGCATGTTTAATTGGATTAAAGTATAGGTTTTTGTGAAATTGGGTCATATCTGTTCTTGTGTTATAAATTAAAAAATGCATGATTTTGATTTGATTTCTGGTGTGAATTTTTATATGTTTGAATTATGTATTTTTCATATATGTGGAATGATGGAACGTAGAAACATGCCTAGGATTCCTGAACATTAAATAGGGACTAGGTTTGGGTTTAAATAAATTTAAATACACTCAATCATAACGATGCTTGCTATTTAAATGTTTACACAAACGAATGGATTTAATCTTTTAAAATGCTTTAGCAATTGAGAATAAATGTGTAGGATGAATTGGATATGGAGAATGCTTATTTGACGATATAATAAAATATCATCATGTATAAGATTCAGTTTGTGTAGGACATATGATATATGAGCTTAAATAAATAATAAGTCATTCATATTCTGTGATAACTTGATATCATATTATCATAGTTATTTCTGGAATGTTTGATGTATTTCTTTAATTATTACATCAATTGTTGGATTGTGTGGTTTAATGCACCGGTATGGGACGGTGGCATTCTAGGGACGGATTAACTTATCAGTTAAGTCCTACCTATTTTATATAAGGGAATGGATTAACTAAAATGTTAAGTCCTACTTATATTCAAGTCAGGTCAGCTGAACAAGTTGAATGACTTATAGAGGATTAATTTATTATATAAGGGAATGGCTTAACTAAAATATTAAGTCCTACTTATATTCAAGTCAGGTCAGCTGAACAAGTTGAATGACTTATGGAGGATTAATTTATACTGGATAGGATGGTCACTAGATTTTATATATATAAGTATGGTGCCATGATATGAGCTTGAGTCTCAGGATCAGTGGTTAGGGTGCGTATATCGCCAGGGATGTGTAGCTAGATATAGTGCAGTTGTGTACCCTGGTAGGTCTAGGTACTCATGCCCACTATATGTGCGTTTTGCATGTTGCCTACTATTCAGGTTGAGACAACCCTATAGTCTAGTGAGGTTCCTTTAGTGTGTATATATATATATATATACGGACTACTAGTTACTGTTGGATTGACTAGGATGTATACGTGTATCGGATCTCTGCTTGGACTGTAGTAGAGTAGAACTTGTTTGTGGGCCTGACCCACCATTATTTTTCAGGTGTTCGTCACGAGTAGAGGTTGTTCGTGCTGAGCGGGGATCAATCTACTTCATTCTTCCGATGCTACATAGGAGTTCCTTTATGATTCAGTTTCCTGTTTTAGAATACTGTCATTTGTTTAGTTTGGATTTTCTAGGGGTCCACACAGTATGGATTCCCGAGTTGTATTTTGGAGGATCGGTTGTATCAGAAGAGTTTATTAATTAATGGAAATATATTATGAGGTTTATTATTAGATTATCATTTTAGTTTCTTGTCAGCATTTTATTTATTCTTCTTTATTCTTTTGTACTCTGTGTTCGTTTATTATCAATTTGTTTTGATATCCTCGGGTATTCGGGCGTGGGCCTGGCCAACCCGCATTCGGAAATTCGGGGGTATCACAATAAAAGTTGATTGTTTTCACTCACTGTTTATCTATAGGAGAATCATATTATGAATCACATACCTAGTAGCATAATGTTAGAGAATTTGGTATGAGTACCAGATGTACCACATGTGAACACACTTATTATAGAGATTGAGAATAATATATGAATTCCCTATTGATGCGTTAGCATCATCTACTACACAGATTCTTGCATCGGTACATTGATGTAGTGGGAGGATTATCATCCAATTCGACAGAATCATGTTTTTAGGTGAGACCATTATGGACATCCCTGTTAAACATGAGTTGGACCCAGTAAGCTACACGGAAGCGTGAACCGATGTGGATACAGATCGTTTTGGTGAGTTACTATGAAATCAGAGTTGGAATCTATGTATTCTAATAAATTCTGGGATCTTGTAGAACTTTCTAGTAGGGTGATTCCTATGGAAGGCAAGTTAATCTACAAAAAGATACCAGAAGATTTCTTAGTGAATAAATCATGAGTGTACAAGGAAATGTCATTATTTTTCTTAACTCTATATATTGATGACATCCTACTCATTTATAATGACGTGGATGTTTTGTCATCAATTATAAGGTAGTTGTTCAATTACTTTTAAATGAAGGATTTTCAAGATGTAAGCTATATTCCTAGGATCAAGCTTTTGCAAGATCAGGTTAAAAGGAAAATAGGCTTATCTTAATAATCCTACATTGATAAAGTTTTGACCAGGTTTGGTATGCATAACTCAAAGAATGAGTTCTTGCTTTATTGATATGGATCGCTCTCTCTAGTAAGTAGTTTTTCAAGACTAGCAGAGGAGATTGAGCAAATGAGACTGGAACAATATGTTTCGGCATATGAGAATCTCATATATGCCATGGTCTATACCAAACAGGACATCCGCTACATAGTAGGGATAGTCAGTAGAGATCAGTCCAATACTGGACTTGACAACTGGTCTATTGTGAAAAATATCATTAAGTACCTAAGGAGAATCAATGATATCATACTCATTTATGAATGTGATGATATGGTCCTAGTCAGGTATGCTAGTTCTGATTTTCAATCAGAAGTAGATACTATGAGGTTCATGACTTAGTGTATGTTCACTTAATGGAAGGGAAATCAGTTGGTAGATTGTCAAGCAGATTTCAACTGTTGACTCAAACCTGCAGGTGGAACATATTGCAGCCTTAAAGGTGGCAATATAAGCCTATTGGTTTGATCTCACTGATTTAGAGGTTGTGGAGCATACTAGCCTGCCTATCGAGCTATATTGTGACAATAGTGCAGAAATAGTCCAAACCAATGACCCAAGGTTCCATAGATGAACAAAATACACTGATAGGAAGTATCATGTTCTACATGATATTGTCCGGCAAGAAAATGTACTTGTAGCTAGAACATTGCATTGGAACACAACTTTGTTGATCCATTATCAAAGGTGTCATTGATCAATAATTTTGATCATCATCTGGATAACATTGGAGTTAGGTGCAATTTGAATTGGCTATGAGGGCAAGTGGGAGCTGTTGGGATTTATATGCCCTGGCATAGCAAATTCCTGTTTGGATTAATTGACATATATTCCTGACGTTTCTGAAATATTTATGTTTTATACAATTGGTGAATTCAATGTATTATATTTCGATTCACTATGAAATTGATAGTGTCCATGTAGTTACAAGAAATATTTATGTATATGTATGTGATGGCAATCAATGCATGATATATAAATAGTAATTATAAATTGTTCATAGTCGGTAATTATGGATGGACTCATAATTAATTAAGACTTGAACTGGATCCGCGTTAAGTTGAGATATATTGCGAGAGCCGTCGTATGCAATTACTCCCTATCACCATCATGGCATTTGACTCTTAAGCATGAGAAAAGTATAGACTCTTTTATTAATTAATAATTACTTTGATTTGTTCGGCGAATTCTTCGGGATCCTTAGACCGACACTTCGGGTAGTTATGTAATTAATAGTTAGAGGGTTATATTTTCAATATTTGCATCATTGCTACTTGTATTTATTTTGTATTGATTATGGTTGATCACAAAGTAAATTCGAAGGCCTTCGTATGATTTTAGACAAAATGATTTATTATATATTTATTTATTAAATTATTATTTTTGTCAAACAAATGTTTTATTGTGATCGAGCCAGAAATAATCAAAGGTACCAAAATAAATATATTAATTAAGTAGTCGGATTGATGGCATTATTTATCCGATAACTAATTATGCATAGAGGGGTCAAAGTGCAACATTGACTTAGAGGTTATTTATTATT
The DNA here is from genome assembly GCF_030987335.1 of Cornus florida. Classification (NCBI taxonomy): domain Eukaryota; kingdom Viridiplantae; phylum Streptophyta; class Magnoliopsida; order Cornales; family Cornaceae; genus Cornus; species Cornus florida. The sequence goes on along the minus strand of NW_026775577.1, from coordinate 227,863 downwards.
TAATTGGAGTTCAATTAATTTCTTTTAGTGGAGTAGAAATTAATTTATGAATTAATTGAATTGGGTCCATGGACCGGGCCAATTATTAATTCATTGTAGCCAATAAAATAATAGGCCCAATGGATTCTCACTCATAGCCCAACTTGATATTGGAATCATATTAGATTTGAGACATATGAATTAGAGATGGAGAAGGATTTGTTGTTTCCTTTTCTTTATTTTTATGTTGCCTATAAATATACATGGTCTATGTATATTTTAGGGGGTGATTTTTATGAGAAGGAAAAAGGAATAAATTTTCTCTCTCTAAAAAATTAGGGTTTATGTTCTCATCTAATGGAGGCTCCCACAAGCCTAGTTTTCCAAGGTCATTCATGGAGGCTTATGAGTGATTCCTAAAGGCAAAACAATTACCAAGAAGATGGAGATCCAAGGAGAATGCATCTTGCTAAGGGATCTACAATAAGTGAGAACATTCACTTTAGAGGAAAGATTTAAAGGTTTACTCAGACCTTTTGATGTAAGTATTCAATCCATTAATTGAATGATACATCATGTTTTATTTTTGCATAAAACTCGTCTCTATGTAATGAATCAAGATCTATGAAGTTAAATCCCTCGAAAAGTTTTTAAAACTTGCACGTTTCCCAACAGGACCATGTATATAGGCAACATAAAGATAAGAAAATGAAACAATAAATCCTTCTCAATCTCTAATTCACATGTCTCAAATCTAATAAGATTCTAAAATCAGTTGGGCTTTGAGTGAGAATCATTTGGGCTTATTATTTTATTGGTTACAATGAATTAATAATTGGCCCGATCCATGTATCTAATTCAATTAATTCATAAATTAATTTCTACTCTACTAAAAGAAATTAATTGAACTCCAATTAAATAATAAATAACATCTAAGTCAATGTTGCACTTTGACCCCTCTATGCATAATTAGTTATCGGATAAATAAAGTCATCAATCCGACTACTTAATTAATATATTTATTTGGTACATTTGATTATTTCTGACTCGATCACAATAAAACATTTGTTTTACAAAAATAATAATTTAAATAAATAAATATATAATGAATCATTTTGTCTAAAAACACACGAAGGCCTTCGAATTTAATTTGTGATCAACCATAATCAATACAAAATAAATACAAGTAGCATTGATGCAAATATTGATAATATAACCCTCTAATTAGCAATTACATAACTACCCAAAGTATCGGTCTAAGGATCCTGAAGTATCCGCCAAACAAATCAAAGTAATTATTAATTAATAAAAGAGTCTATACTTCTCTCATACTTAAGAGTCAAATTCCATGATAGTGATAAGGAACAATTATATACGACGGCTCTTACAATATATCTCAACCTAACGCGGATCCAGTTCAAGTTTTAATTAATTATGAGTCCATTCATAATTACCGACTATGAACAATTTATAATTACTATTTATATTCATGTATTGATCGCCATCACATACATATATAAATATATCTTGTAATCAAGTGGACACTATCAATTCCATAATGAATTGAAATATAATATATTGAATTCATTAATTGTATAAAGTATAAATATTTCAGATATGTCAGGAACATATGTCATTATAATCCAAATATGAATTTACTATACCAGGGCATATAAATCCCAATAGCTCCCACTTGCCCTCATAGCCAATTCTAATTGCATCTAACTCCAATATTATCTAAGTGACGATTAAAACTATTGATCGATGACACCTTTGTTAATGGATTAACAAAGTTGTGTTCCAATGCAATGTTCTAGCCATGAGTACATTTTCTTGCAGGACAATATCATGTAGGACATGATACTTCCTTTCAATGTACCTTGTTCCTTTATGGAGTCTTGGGTCATAGGTTTGGACTACTTCTGTACTATTGTCGCAATATAGCTCGATAGGCAGACAAGTATGCTCCACAACCTCTAAATCAGTGAGATCAAACCAAAAGGCTTCCTTTGCTGCCTTTAAGGCTGCAATGTACTCCACCTTCAGGTTTGAGTCAACAGTTGAAATCTGCTTAACAATCTACCAACTGATTTCCCTTCCTTTGAGTGAACATACACCAAGTCATGAACCTTATAATATCTACAACTGATTTAAAATCAGAACTAGTATACCTGACTGGAACTATATCATCACATCCACAAATGAGTATGAGATCATTGGTTCTCCTAAGGTACTTTATGATATTTTTTACAATAGATTAGTTATCAAGTCCGGGATTGGACTGATATCTATTAATTATCCCTATAATGTAGCGGATGTCATGTTTGGTATAGATCATGGCATATATGAGACTCTCATATGCCAAAGCATATAGTTCCAGACTCATTTGCTCAATCTTCTTTACTAGTCTTGGAAAACTACTTACTAGAGAGAGCAATCTATGTCTATAAAGCAAGAACTCATTCTTTGAGTTTTGCATACCAAACCTAGTCAAAACTTTATCAATGTAAGATTATTAAGATATGCCTATTTTCCTTTTAACCCGATCTTGCAAAAGCTTGATTCTAGGAATATATCTTACATCTTGAAAATCTTTCATTCCAAAGTAATTGAACAACTACCTCTTTACTGATGACTAAGCTTCCACATCATTATAAATGAGTAGGAAGTCATCAATATATAGAATTAGAAAAATAATGACATTACCATGTACATACATGGTTCATTCACTAAGAAATCTTCTAGTATCTTTTTGTAGATTAACTTGCCTTCTATAGGGATCACCCTACTAGAAAGTTCTACAAGATTCCAAATTTTATTAGAATACATATATTCCAACTCTGATTTCATAGCAACTTGCCAAAACGATCTATATCTATATCGGTTTATGCTTTCGTGTAGCTTACTAGGTCCAACCTATGTTTAACAGGGATATCCATAAAGGTCTCACCTAAAAATATGATTCTGTCGGATTGGATGATAATCCTCCCACTATATCAATGTACCAATGCAGGAATCTGTGTACTTGATGATGCCAACACATCAATAGGGAATTCATATATGATTCTTAATTTCTATAATAAGTGTGTTCATTTGTGGTACAACTGGTACTTAAACCATATTCTCTAACATTATGCCACTAGGTATGTGATTCATAATATAATCCTCCTATAGATAAACAGTGAGTGTAAACAATCAACTGTTATCATTGAGATCATAAAATAATCCATCATAGTGCCTTTCATGTATATAATCTTCTTCCAACTTACTTATCCATATCAAGTGCACATGTGCAAGACTACCCTATATGTGCATGTGATTCAAACTAAGATTTAGTCAAAAACACAGCTCAAAAGATATCCTAGAGATAGACTAAGATGGAATGTAGTTCATAATGTGCATCGATATCATTAAAGCTAAACTCTAAAATAAAAGAGATAATGTAGCATAACCGATCATAGATCTAACCATGTTAAGCGGAATTCTGTTATTCCTATTTGACATTTCAATTCATTGAGCGTCAATTACGGAAAAACTGGTATACAACACCCTCATTGACCATATAGTCTTTGTACTATCCCAAGAAATACTCATATCCACGATCAGATCGAAGTGTTTTGATAAGTTTACCTAATCTATGCTCCACATTAGTCTTGACACTCTCGGAATATACTAAAAGTTTAAGACTTGTGTTGCATCAGGTAAATTTATCCAAAACGTGAGTAATCTTGCTTAGATGTTCATAAGACCACACGTGTCAGTGTGTACTGACTCAAATTGTTCTTTATGTCTATTTCATTTGGCTTATTAAGCCCTTAAGGTTATCTATCATTCAATACAAGATTCCCAAGTTAGTTTAGGCTCCCCTGCCTCACTAGGTAATAAACCTTCTTTGACCAATCTTTGAATCTCATTTTGATTGATTATAACCCAATAATAGACACTAAAAAATACAATGAGTCAGGAATAACAAAGTTTCTACATCCTGCAAATATTAAAAGCTTGTGATTATAGTATATTGACCATCTTTTAATGCACCAAAAGTAATTGCACATCTAATCAATTTTATAAAACCAGTTTTACAAAATAACAACACAGTTTTTATAAACCAAAAGTGAAACAAGAATTAGATTACGTCTAACATCTGTGCATAAAGAAAGTTCTCTAATACTAATATCCTCATACTCTCTAATTTCAGATGTAATACTCCCACTGACTTAGCTACAACCTTGGCATCAGGTCAAAAGACAAATATATATCCATATCATTGAGGCTTCTAGATTCCTGAAATCCTTGCAACGAATTGCAAATATGTTAGTGGCTCTAGAATCTATCCATCAGGAATTAATAGATACAACCACATAACATGGCTCAATCATTAAATAAACATTTTCCTATGCCACGTCATTGCTTAGACAGTTCGTCTTTTAGTGTCTTAGTTAGCAGCAAAAAAAACAATTCCCTTTGCTCTCAACATGCACTGCCTTATTCCCTTTAACCTTTTGGATACCCATATTTTGTGCTAGCCTAGTCCTATTATCATCCTTCTTATTTCCTTTGCCCTTCCACTTGGGCTAGAAGAAGATGGTATAGACTAGGTTAGATTGATAGGAACGCCCATACTTTTTTTATTATCCCTTCATTTGTTAACAATTCTATAAAAATATCAGCGAGTGTAAACTCAAACTGATTCCTTATTTAGTTTACTCTAAAAGAGTCGAACGAGTTTGGTAATAAGGCAATAATCATGTCAACTTAAAACTTACCACTCAAGTCAGCTCTATTGACCTCCAGTTCAATTTTTAGATAATAAACAATCATTTTACAAACACGATCTTTTATTAGAATTCCTTAGGCTATTTTAATGGTATTCAAGTCTGACACAGTACTAAGGCATACACTCTATCAAATCTTGCCAAAACATCTCATTGATATTTAACATAATGCTTGAAGAAAATAAAATAATGTAAATGTTACATTTGGAACGTATTCGAGATAAACTCTAAAATATTGCACCAGATCATATCATTTGCCTTATTTCACTTATTAAAAGTATTAATATTCTCTTGGGTATCTTAAAGTAAAAGGATTAGGTTTAAGAGTAGAAAATACATTTTGTACCCTTACATTGTAAGTAAAATATCTAAATTCCTTTTCCAGTCCGTATAAATAAGGTCCAGTTATGTTGAATATATTAGCAAGCTATTAAAATGGATTAGACATAATAAATTTGAATATAAATGCGTTCATACAATATTCAAGGTGAATTATTAATACTATCATGCATATTTAAAATTAAAATGAGTTTGTCAACCAATAGTATAATAAATCTCAATAGAATAAGAGTTCATTATCACTATTGATGAACAATCCTTTTTAATTAATGTGGGTCCCTCAACTTCATAGCATAATAAATCACACAATCAATATGTCAATAATTTATTCTGATGGAGGAGTTCATTATTACAATTGTTGAGATTCATTTACTATTAGATGAGCACTTCCATTAAAATAATAATATGTGGGTCCCTTAACCACTGCATGAAAAATCGGATAACCAATACGCCAATAACTTATTCGGTTGGCGAAATTCATTATTACTATTGGCGAGCAAATCTCATCATTTCCATATCTCTTAAGACAATGCCTTGTCTATATATGAAATAATTTTCGATTATGTTTAACCTTTCTAAAATCACCTAATATAGACCACTCCGTTGGGGAGCTAACACTATTGATTTTAGATTGAGTGTATAACATTATTAATGCTCCAACAAAAAATAAAATATTAAATATCTTGTCATTAAAATCTAGACTCTTTAAATCATACGTAGGGCCTTATTTTTAAAGATCTAATTACAATGAACATTTAATATTTTTATTTTCACGAGACAACCATTTTTGTAATATTAAGACTCTTCAAATAATTCGTGGGGCCTTATTTTTGAAGATCTAATTACAATGGTTATTAAAATGAAGGTCATAAGGTAATGTATAAAAATCCCAGCTCCTACTTAATTTTTAATCATTCATAATTAGGGTTTTTCATTTATTCATATCCATGATATAATGCATGCAAAACGCCTTAATTTTAATCCAATTAAATTTATAAAATAACTGAATTTTTAAATGATTCACTAATATTTAATTTGAGGCACACTTTTAAAAAAAAATTCAAAAATAATTTTTCATTTCCCAATAAGTGCCCTCTAATTAATTAGTAACCAAATCCAATTAATTTTCATAATTCAATTAATATAAATCAAGTCATTTAGATAAAAATCATGGATCTAATGCATGAACAATAATAATTAACAATTAATTATTCCATACATCACATTCATAAATAAATGACAGATAAAGCAAATTAAATGGCCAATGGATTTGGCTTTTAATATTAAATTGCTCTAAGTATTGTGCGAGGGTCAATCAAAAGCTTGTGAACACCTACAGAGGCTTATACCCCGACCCCATGCACAATTGGACCCCCCTACGCTCCTCTTACGCACTTGCACGAGCTACGGAAAGTTTCCAACTCGTGCCACGCGTTCCCGCGCGCTGGTGGGATGTTGCTGTGCATGTCACATGCGTGCAGAAGTTGCCAGCACGTCCCACGTGTTGGCACACGCCATGTGGCGCTAACTTGTCTCCAACGCGTGGTCCTCACGCGCCAGTTCATTGGTGGTGCATGGAGCACCTTCCAGCGACGATTCACCGGATCTTTTCCCTCGGTTAATGATGATCCAAGGGTTTCCGGTGCAGGTGCATGTGCACCGCGTCGCACTGGATCATCCTCCCCAATTCTGGCGCTGATCTTGCCTCCGGCGACGCTCCGGTCACTGAAAAACTGCCGAAACTGCAGAAAATAATTTAAAAAATTTCAGAAAATTAAATTAAGCCCAAAAAATTCTAGAAAAATTCTGAAAAAATTTCAAAAAATTCTTGAAGCCTAATTTAACCCTTTTGGACCTTCTTGAAGCTTCATAGCATCCTTTGATGAATATTACATAGCTTTAAAAAATATTTACAATTTGAAATACAATAGAAAAATTAAATTACATCATTGAACTTTCAAACGGCTAAATCGAAGATTTAATTACATTCATCCAAAAATAAAATTACATTTAATTAACCTATAAACTTCATTCATGGCCCAATCGTACATCATCATTCATTCACAATTATACATACATCATCATGTATCAATATATATCAACATATTAAATCATACATCAACATACATCAATAAATATATATATGCACATATAATTTGGATCCATGAATGATGATTTTCATTAAAAAAACATGATCTCTAGTAATGAATCAAACCATACTCTTATACCACTGTTGGGAAACGTGCAAGTTTTAAAAACTTTCTGATGGATTTTCATACATAGATCTTGATTCATCACATAGAGATAAGTTTTATGCAAAAATAAAATATGATGTATCATTCAATTAATATAATTGAAAACTTACATCAAGGTTTGAGTAAACCTTAAATCTCTCATCTAAAGTGAATGTTCTCACTTATTGTAGATCCCTTTGCTAGATACCATCTCATTGGATCCCCATCTTCTTGGTAATAGTTTTGCCTTTAGGAATCACCCATAAGCCTCCATGAATGACCTTGGAAAATTAGGCTTGTGGGAGCCTCCATTAAATGAGAAAGCAAACCCTAAAATCTAGAGAGAGAGAAAAAAATATTCCTTTTTCTTTTCTTCTAAAAGTCTCCACCTAAAATATACATGAACCATGTATATATAGGCAATATAAAGATAAGAAAAAAAAAAAAAAAAACAATAAATCTTTCTCAATCTCTAATTCACATGTCTCAAATCTAATAGGATTCTAATATCAAGTTGGGCTATGAGTGGGAATCCTTTGGGCTTATTATTTTATTTATTACAATGAATTAATAATTGACCCGATCCATGAATCCAATTCAATTAATTTATAAATTAATTTCTACTCCACTAAAAGAAATTCCACTAAAAGAAATTAATTGAATTCCAATTAAATAATAAATAACCTTTAAGTCAATGTTGCACTTTGACCCCTCTATGCATGATTAGTTATCAGATAAAAAAAGTCATCAATCCGACTACTTAATTAATATATTTATTTTGGTACCTTTGATTATTTTTGGCTCGATCATAATAAAATATTTGTTTGACAAAAATAATAATTTAAATAAATAAATCATTTTATCTAAAAACACACGAAGGCCTTCGAATTTAATTTGTGATCAACCATAATCAATACAAAATAAATATAAGTAGCATTGATGCAAATATTGAGAATATAACCATTTAACTAGTAATTACATAACTACCTAAAGTGTCGGTCTAAGGATCCCGAAGTATCCGCCGAACAAATCAAAGTAATTATTAATTAATAAAAGAGTCTATACTTCTCTCATACTTAAGAGTCAAATGCCATGACAGTGATAGGGACCAATTGCATACGACGGCTCTCACAATATATCTCAACCTAACGCGGATCCAGTTCAAGTCTTAATTAATTATGAGTCCATCCATAATTACCGACTATGAATAATTTATGATTACTATTTATATTCATGTATTGATCGTCATCACATACATATATAAATATATCTTGTAATCAAGTGGACACTATCAATTTCATAATAAATCGAAATATAATACATTGAATTCACCAATTGTATAAAGTATAAATATTTCAGATATGTCAGGAACATATGTCATTATAATCCAAATAGGAATTTGCTATGCCAGGGCATATAAATCCCAACAACATCACCATTCCATATTTGAACATCCTCTACTGGCCCATTACGTAAAGAGATCTAAAGTATACGATTAATCTCAACAATACAAAAAAATTTCGCAACACCTCCATACGCCATTGATTATTATCCTCGTCAATAAACTCAGCAACCCACGTAAAAGGCGACCCACCCGTCCTCGCCCCAAAAGGCTTGGAAATACCTAACACCCATTTATCATTCCAAATATGAATAGATATCCTATTACCTACCACCTATTGTAAACCATGCCTCAGCAACTCTTACGTTGACCAAATACTACGCCAAGCCCAGGATGGATTCGATCCAAGACCCGCATCCATAAAGGAACATCATGGAATATATCGCGCTTTGAATAATTGATATGCCACTCCACGCTTAGAAACTTGGAACTTCCAAGTGTGTTTTGTCAACAACGCCAAATTAAAAGCTTCCAGGTCTCGAAATCCCAATCCACCCTCCTGCTAACTTTTACATAATAAATCCCAAGGTGTCCAATGTATTACTTTATCTTTACCAAATTTTTGCTACCAAAAAGAGCGCACCTATTGCAATAATTCCATACATAAATTACGAGGAAGGCGAAAAATAGACATAATATAGGTTGTAAGAGCATTCAAGACCGTTTTTATCAAGACTTCCTTGCCACCATCAGAGAGTGTAATTTGTTTCCAAGAGGCCAAGCGATTATTCATTCGTTGAAGCAAAAACTTAAACACATCATATTTAGATCGACCAATTATCGTAGGCAGCCCAAGATACTTCGACTGAAACCCTTGCTCAGATAGACCCAATGTCTGACTCAAGTCGTGCCATAACTGCAAAGGCCTATTCTTAGAGATAAAAATAACGGATTTTTCAAAGTTCACCTTGCCCCGAAGCCAGCTCATAAGCTGAAATAATACGCGTTAAAGATTTAATCTTCGACGCAGATGCCTGACAAAAAACAACAGAATCATCCACAAAAAATAAGTGAGAAATAGATGGAGCACCTCGACAGATTCTCACCCCGGAGATAAGCTTCGCCTGCTGAGCACATTGAATAACTAAAGACAGCACCTCTGCACATAGAATGAAGAGGTACGACAATAAAGGATCACCCTGGCGCAACCCACGCGATGGCTGGAAAACCCCCACTGAAGTGCCATTAATAACTAAAGAATATGAGACCGTTGAGAGACATGAAGATAACATTTTAACCCAATGGTCATTCATTCCCAATTTACGAATCATACTGAATAAGAATTCACATTTGATACGATCATATGCTTTACTCATATCAAGCTTAAGTGCCAAAAAAGCCTACTTGCCCTTCCTTTTGTTTTTCAAATAATGGAAAATCTCATGTGAAATAAGAATATTGTCAGTAATATGCCTTCCCACAACAAACGCAGATTGATACTCACTAATAACATGATCAACCACACATTTCAAACGATTAGACATAACTTTAGCAATAATTCGATAAGCGACATTACATAAAGAAATAGGGCTATAATAAGTAACTAAAGTAGGTGAGTCAGTTTTAGGAATAAGAATAATATTAGTATGATTTAAGTAGGAAAACATATACCCGGTCTGGAAGAAACTGCTTACCGCAGCAACAACATCATCCTTAATCACCTCCCAATATTTCTGATAAAATAGAGGAGTTATACCATCCGGTCCAGGAGCTTTCAACGGTTCCATTCCAAAAATGGCTTCCTTTATTTCCAATTCTGTTAGTGGCAACAATAAAGATTGATTCATATCTGGTGAGATTTGACACGGAACATGATGCAGAAATTGGTCAACTTGTTGAGGATGCTGAGTTTAGAATAATTGCTGGAAATAGCGCAGAAAAATAGATTGAATTTTAACATCCTCCTCTTGCCAAACTCCCACTTCATCCGTCACCCTTGAAATTCTATTCCGAGCTCTTCTTTGTCGGGTCACGGCATGAAAAAGCGTGAATTTTTATAATCCAAAATAATTACTTCATTTACTCAAAAATTAAATAAAAAAATTTGGAATGAGAATGTATCCATGTCAACCTCTCTCTCTCTCTCTATACACACTAGTAAAAAATACGTGCAAGTGGTAAAAACTTAAAAGTTAATTTATAAACAAAAAAATTTATTTTATAAATAACTAATTAGCAACTTGTTTTAAATAGTTGATATTTAATATTTATAAAGTCATTTATTTATAAGAGTTAAGTTTGATTATTTCTTTTATTAATAAATTTTTAAAACAATAATCAAGTATAATTAATAATAAAATAATTGTGATCCAAAACTAAAATAAACAATAATCAGTAGAAATAATGTATCTTCTATATGTAAAAAATTAGCTATTACTTTCATGGTGCTTCATGAGAAAATAAAAATAAAAACTAAAGAATAAAAACATAATCCTAATGAACTTCTTCTTGAAGAAAAATCTAAACACCAATTATAAAGAGAAAAGGAGCAGATATAATAGAGTTAAAATACAAACTAAAAAAATAAATATAATACTTTCATATGATATTTTTGAAATAATAAAAAATAAATCACCATACAAACTAAATTTACAAGATCAACCATTGTTGTCACCAACCAAACATAAAATACACAATAAAAAATAGGATTACCTATTTTATTTTTATTGATAACTTGTTTTAGTTGTTTTAGTGTTGAAGAATTCCGAGTATAATATGATTTATTTTAATTGGTAACTTTTAAGAGTATAATAGGATTTATTTTAATTGGTAATTTATTTTATTATTTATTTATTTTTAGTGATGATTTGAAATTCTTGACAACCCTAGTACAAAATTTCTTAACACCCATTACAAAGAGAAAAGGGGCGTTTGGTAAATTATTTTATTAAACAATTACCTATTTTATTTAAATTGGTAATTTGTTTTAGTTATTTCAGTCTTGAAGAATTTCAAGTATAATATGATTTAATTTAATTGGTAACTTCTAATGTTGCGTTTGGTGTGCAGGAATGCAAGTGGAAATGGAATGGAATGGCCATTCTCATTCTATTGTCTGGTTATAAATATGAAATGTGTAAGAATGGAATGATAATAACCATTCTAATGTTTGGTTAGACTAATTTAAAATTTAGAATGGAATAAATTTCAAATTGAGTTATCCAAAATATCCCTGTTAGTAATAAATAAATTAAATGAACAAAATAACATTCTTCAATAATTGTTTAAAAATAGATGGTGGCAGTGGCTGTGGTGATGATGGTGGTGGAGGTGGAAAGCGATAGTGGTGTAGGTGGTGGTGTTGGAAGGCGGTTGTAGCGGTGGTGTTGATAGAAGGCGGCAGTGATATTGGTGGAAAATGGAAGCAGTAGTGTGGTGGTTGTGGTGGAAGGAGATAGTGGTGTAGGTGGCAGTGGTGGAAGTTAATGGAGGTGACTGTGGTGGTGGTAGAAGGTAGTGGAGTTAGCGGTGGTGGAAGCTGGTGGTGGTGGTGGAAGGCAGTAAAGGTGGCGACAGTGATGTTAGTAGAAGGTGATGGCAGTAGTGTGGTGGTGGTGGAAGATAGTGGAGTTGGCGGTGATAGAAGCTGGTGATGGTGGTGGAAGGCGGTAATGGTGGTGGTAGAATGCAGTAGTGTCAGTGGCAGCGGTGGTGGTGGTGGAAGGCATTGGCGGAAAGTGGTGGTGGCGGTAGAAGGCAGTGGCTGTGGTGGTAATGAAAGGTGGTGGCGGTAGAAGGCTGTAGCGGTGGTGAAAGGTGGTGGTAGAAGGTGGTGGCTGTGGTAAAAGGCAGTGGCGGTGGTGGAAGGCAATGGTTGTGGTGAAAAGCATTGACGGTGGCTGTGGTGGTGGTTACGACAAAGGAATGCGGTGTCGGTGGTGAAAGGCGATAGTGCTAGTGGTGGTGGAAGGCGGTGGTTATGGTGGTGGTTGCGACAAAGGAATGCAATGTCGGTGGTGAAAAATGAAAGCGGTGGTGGAAGGTGGTGAAAGTCAGTGGTGGTGGAAGGTGGTGGTGAAATGTGGAGGTGGTTGTGGTGGAAGGTAGTGGTGGTTTTTGGACTTGGAATATGCGGGTTTTTTGAGAAATTAATTTTTTTATATAAAAAAAATTAAGGTTAATTACAACGACACCCCCTGACATAGTTGTTAAAGGCGCCAAAGGCGCGCGCCTGAGGCGCAAGGCGCCTCCAGGCACAACCTTGGCGCCTTCATTGACTCAAGGCGACTGCCTTGTAATAGGCATGCGCCTCTAAGGAACAGGCTCAAGGCGAAAGGCGCGCCTGAGTGAATATATATATATATTTTGTACTTTTTTTTGCTATTATTTTGATTGTTTATTATTTGTTTAGTTTATTTGTTTAGTATTTGTTTAGTTTTTATTTTTTAATTACAAAACCTATGCAAACGGCTATACAAGACTACAAAAGTCAAAAGAAAAAGAAAAGAAAAAAGGACCAAAGCAAGAACAGGGAAGTACGAGCCCGGATCTGCGAAGCTTGCAGCTTGGAGTCTTGGATCTGCCGGAATCCGGATCTGCGAAGCCGGTAAGTTCTCCTTCCCTCTATTCTTCTTCTCTTCTTCTTCTTTCCTCTCTTCTTCTTCTCGGATCATCATCTCTCAGTCTTCTTTTGTTTTTTCTTTTTTTCTTCCAGAGACTGTCGTCCGACTCCTCTCTCAGATTTTTTTTTTTTTTTTTTTCTTCTTTTTTTCTTCTTCTTCTTCTTTTCTTCTCCCGGCAGGCTCTTAAGTCTTGGCGTCTTGCTTTTCTTTTAATTTTTTTTTAAATTTTTTTTTCCTCTTATTTTTTATTTTTTATTTTTTTATTTTTTTATTTATTCTTCTTCTTCTTTTCTTCTCTCGAGTCTCGGCTGAGTCGGATCTTCTTGCTTTTTTTTTTTTTTTTTTTTTTTCTCTCTCGTCTGAGCTCTTCTTTTATTTATTTATTATTTATTTTTTTATTTCAATAGCAGATCATTGTTGTAGTCTTGTAGATCATTGTCTTGTAAATTTTTTTTTTCAATAACATATCTTATTGGAACTGGAAGATGAAATTCCATTATTATTATTATTATTTTCATTTTCTAAATAATAATTGGAACTTATGATTTCATAAAAGGATATTCAAGACATTGAACCATTGAGGATAACTATTTTGTAAATTTGATTACTATATATATACATTTAGGAAAAAATATATAAATATAAGTATTTTTTGGGTAAATAAAATTTTCAAAAAAAAAAAAAAAAATTATATATTAAATATAACTAGGTAATTTTTTGTGATCAAAGAAACCAAACCAAAATTCCATTTTTTTCAATAGCATATCATTGTTGTAGTCTTGTAGATTCCTTGCCGGTTTGCAGTTGATTGTCTGGACTCTGGTCTGCAAAATAATATTCGAAACCAAGCTTTGATCTCAACATATCTTTCATGAAAAATGATAAATATATATATATAACCTTGGTTTGGACATAATTCATGAAAAATGATAACTATATATATATAAGTTGAGATCGAAATAATATATAAATAATATTCTGCTCTTTGCATTAACACTGCTTTTTTTTATTTTTGCATGAAATAATATTATGCTTTTTGCATTTTGTCAAAGCTCTTTATTGTTGCAGACACTAATTACATGATGCTATTATTTTGTCATCTTGAATTTGATTGTAGTTTGTACTTTAAAAGATGCCTAGTGATGGTTCAAGAAATGATCCGACATGGAATTACTCACATTTGGAGAATTCGAAAGATACAAATGCCGTCACTTGTAACTTTTGTGCAAAAGTTACAAAAGGAGGTATTTATCGGGCTAAGCAACACTTAGCTGGAGGGTATAGAAATGTGAGTGCATGCACAAGATGCCCATCTAGTGTTAGAGAAGAAATCAAAGAGTACATGAGTAAGAAAAAGGAAGAAAAAGAGCAAATGAATTTATTGCCTAGTGATGAAATTAATTTCATTGATAGAGAGGATAAGGATGACGTTATGGAAGTTAACAATCGGGGGAAAAGGGTAGCTAGTGCAAGTAGTGGCAGTGCTAGTGTCAATTCCTTAAAGATGCAAAAGCAAAAGGATCCGATTGATTTATATTTCATTCCCAGACCGGAAATTGTGGTACAAAAAAGAAAGGAGGGGGGAAAACAGACAACCATTAATGATGCATGCAAGAAAGAGTTGAGAGGAAGAGCATGTGTTGCTTTTGCAAGGTGGATATATGATGCAGGAATTGCATTCAATGCTGTTAAGTATGATAGCTTTGCCGAGGTTGTTGAAGCAATTGGATAATATGGTCCTGGCATGAAACCACCTAGTTGTCATGAGGTGAGAGTTCCTTTGCTTATGAAGGAATTGGATAATACCAATGCTTTGATGAATGACCATAGAGAGGAGTGGTCAAAATTTGGATGCTCATTAATGGCAGATGGGTGGACAGACAAGAGGGGGAGAACATTGCTTAATTTCCTAGTAAATAGTCCAAGGGGAACCCTGTTTATTGAATCGATAGATACTTCTTCTTTTTCAAAGGATGGTGCAAAGATGTTTGACTTACTTAATAAATTTGTGAACCGCATTGGAGTAGCAAATGTCGTCCAAGTCGTCACAGATAGTAAATCAAGCAATAAGTATGCCGATAAGAATGTTCAATGTTACATTCTTTACAAATATATAATTTAAATATTTCTTGATTTACTCATTCTCTTTATATCATTTTTTCTTTTTTTCCTTTTTCCCGTTTGGTTTCAAATAGGGAGGATGTTAGAGAAAGAACACCCGCATTTGTATTGGACACCATGTGCTGCTCATTACTTAGACTTGATGTTGGAAGACATTAGGAAAATACCGTCCATCTCTAGAACAATGCAGAGGGCAGTGGAGTTGAATAGTTATATTTATATGTGTCCAAAGTTGTTGAATATTATGAGGAACTTTACTCATAAAAAGGAGTTGCTTAGGCCCGCTAAGACTCGATTTGCTACATGTTTCATCACATTATCAAGTATTCACAAGCAAAAGAATAACTTGAGAAAGATGTTTACTTCAGAAGAATGGAATCGTAGTAAATGGGCAAAAGAGGAAGCCGGTAAAAGAGTTGCTTCTTATGTTTTGATGCCTTCTTTTTGGAACAACATTGTCTTTAGCCTTAAGGTTTCTGGTCCTCTTATTCTGGTTTTGAGATTAGTTGATGGCGAGAAAAAGCCTCCCATGGGATACATTTATGCGGCTATGGATAGGGCTAAAGAAGCCATTGCAAAATCATTTGGGGGAGTAGAAGATAAATACTCAGATATTTTTGAAATAATTGATAAGAGGTGGAATGTTCAACTTCATCGCCCTTTGCATGCAGCAGGTTATTATTTGAACCCAGAATACTTTTATTCAAATCCGAAAATTGAAGAAGATGAAGAGATTGCAAAGGGTTTGTATGCATGCATTGCAAAGTTAGTCCCGGATGCCAAAGACCAAGACAAAATTACTGAGGAGTTGTCTTTATATTATAAGGCTGAGGGCTTCTTTGGTAATCTCTTTGCTATTAGACAGAAAAGTACACGAGCACCAGGTAAAGTGGTAAAGTATATTAAGTTAACATAACTAAGTGTTAAAATTATTTTGACAATAGAGTCGATAGAAAGATGAAGCTAAAGTTGCTAAACATCATTATTAATTTTTTTTAATAGCTAATTGGTGGGAAGCTTATGGCAAGTCAACAAAACTTCTCCAAAAGTTTGCTATAAAGGTTTTAAGCCTTACTTGCAGTTCTTCTGGTTGTGAACGAAATTGGAGCATGTTTGAGCATGTAAGTATATACTATCTACTAACTAAATAGGTTTGTAATTTAATTGTTGAAAATTAAAATTTTAATTTTTTAAACTTACTAGTTAAAGTTGAATTTATTACAGCTTCATAACAAGAAAAGAAATAGGCTCGCTTAAACAACTTTGAATGATTTAGTGTTCATCAAATATAATAGAGCATTGAGGCGTCGATATAATATGCGTGACACTTTTGATCCCATTTTACTCGATGACATTGATGAGAGCAACGAGTGGTTGATAGGGAGGATGGATGAATCTGATGCAGAACATGATCTAGTCTATGAAGATGATTCCTTGACATGGGGTGATGTTGCTAATTTTGCTGGTATTTGAGAGGTTAGCAGGCCGCAACGGTCTACTAGATCAAAATCTAGTTCTAGTTCACGGTTACCAACAAAGGGAGCAGGAAGTTCTTCAGTTTAACTTGTGGATGAGGATGAGGATGATTCAGATGAGATAGAAGAGGATCCTGAGAATTATGAATCATTTAGTGACGATCAAAATGATGTTATGCTATTGATGACGAGGATGATATTTAGATTCGTTGGTGTTGTCTTCTTAGGAAGAAATGATGTTTATGTTTGTTTTAGTTTTATCTTATATTTCTCCTTAGTTGACTTTTGTATCTTTATATTAATATGTTTGATTATTCCCTGTTGAACTCAAGTACTTGATTTACTTGGTTTTGGCATCTTTATGTTGAATATTTAACTTAAGTAATTCATTTAGTTAACTTTTACATCTTTATATATACTATTGCATCTTTAATACTTTATTGGGTGGGTTTTGTTTTTCTTTTTTTTTCCAACGTGCGCCTTGCTTCAGTCGGGCGCGCGCCTCGCCTTGCGCCTTGCGCCTCAAGCTCCAGGAGGCATTTGCGCTTTTGTGCGCCTTGAGCCTTTAACAACTATGCCCCTTGAGGTTTGCCATATTGACAGCCGTATACAACTTAGCCCTTTTTTGAACAAAGATACCCCTCTAAAGTTACAAACTTGAACAAAGACACCCAATTTAAAAAAAGCAGAGCCAAACACAGCCTTAAGTTATGTGAAATGTCTAATGTGCCCTAAGAATATTTTAATCTCACCTGAAATGACCAAATTATCCTCTCCTCTCATCTTATCTATCACACACACACACACACACACACACATAAACTGCTTAATCGCCCTTGTTTTCTTCCACACCCTCAAACGCCCAATCCATATTAAAACCAAATTGCAGGCCCTTTCTGCAAAGAGAAACAACAGTGAGTGGGAAGGAGAGACCCACCAAGTGTGATAATTTGATTGGATAGCGAAAGGTCTCCTATGCTTTGTCTTGACTCTTGACTCCCCCTTTTATACACACACACACACATATATATATATATATATATATATATATATATATATATATATATATAAAATGTTAGAGAATAAAGGTGGAGGGAATAAAAGATTAAGGGAGAAAGAGATTTATTGTTTGGCATTATATCAACGGCGGCGGCAACGGTGGACGGCAGAGATCGGAGAAGGTTGAGGATATCAACGACGGCAAGGAGTGAGATCGGCGGCAGCAGCGATGGACGACAGAGATCGGAGAAGGTTGAGGATATCAACGGCGGTAAGGAGTGAGATCGGCGGCGGCAGCGATGGACGGCAAAGATCAGAAAAGGTTGAGGAAGATCTTGGATCTGTGAGCAGGGTTGGTGTGTTGGGTATCGGTCGAGGGTGAGGTGGCAGACGCCGGTGCTGTTGTCGTTGCAGAGAGTAGTGGCTGAGAGGCGGAAGTGGGTGAGGCGAGTTAGGAATTGGATTGACTGTGGATGGCTCAGTCGTGGAGGACTTGCGGTGGCTGGTGAGGGCTTCTTCTTGCTCGCCGCGAGATCCCCTTTTGAGGCGATCTGTGTTTTTTTTTTTTTTTGGATGGTGTGATCTATGTGTGTTGGGTTTGTGTGATTTATATGGGTTTGGATGGCTCGGCCATAAATATATATGTGTAATTTTGAGGTGTTGGGTTTGTGTGATGGTGGTGAAACGGGGAAGAAGATGGTGGTTATGGAGGTTACGGTGGTGGTGAGTAGTGGTTGTGTATTGGCCGGAATGAATGGGAGATTGAAAATTTGGAAGAAGAAAAGATTTTTTGGATGAGAGTAATTTGGTCATTTTATGTGATCAAAGGGTAAACATGTACTTTCATCATGTTTGGGGTGTCATTATTCAAGTTTACAACTTTAGAGGGTGTCTTTGTCCAAAAAAGGGTTAAGTTCTATATGACTGTCAATATGACAAATCTCAGGGGGTGTCGTTGTAATTAACTCAAAAAATTACTTGAGAATGAAATGGTCATTCCATAGGTTTAGTTGTGAAATAGATTTTCATTCAAATAGAATGATCATTCCCACTTTAAATTGCATATTAAACAAAGGAGTGGTTGGAACAGGCATTCCATTACATTCATGCATACCAAACGTAACATAAGAGTATAATAGGATTTATTTTAATTGATAAATTTTAAATGGTAATTTATTTTATTATTTATTTATTTTTAATGATGATTTAAAATTCTTGACACCCCTTGTATTTTTAATAATAATATAGATATACACACGCATATAGTTTCTCATTTAATGCCCAACAGGGAAATTATGAGCTCCCAATGTTTACGGTTGAGTTTAAAATCAAGTATACCAAAAAAAACCTAATATGGGATCAATTTCACAATTGAATAGTGAAAATAACTCAGTGTCAAGCAACTATGAAATTTCACATTTGGGGTAAATTTGAAGTCTTTGAAACTCCTTGATGTAGGACTTCACGTTTGGGGTAAATTTGAGGTCTTTGAAACTCTTTGATGCCGGACTTCACGATATTCAAAAGATGAATTATACTCAAAATAGGGAGTAAAGCAAAATGTTGTTTACGGGCATCATCAAATTGAAAAGCTAAATCCAAGTCCAATAGGTTTTAGTTTCAAAAGTAGCTCTTGGTAGTTGTGTATATGATATTTGGAGAGAGAAACAAAAGAGTTTTAAATGATCAATGTTGTCCTCCAGATGTTATCCAATCTATTAATAGTGTACTTCCGCTACAGCAGACTTTTTCCCACTAGATGCACCCATTGTCCGATCCCCTGTAGAATTTGTCACTACAAATTGGCAACTTCCAAACTCCTTTGACACTTGTGTTCCATGTTTTTGGTTCCTCCACTCATATTCCTATTTCTTCCTTGTTTAGCCCCTGTTTCCTCTTTATTCCTTTTTTTTTTTTTCTTAATTTGTGTTGTTTAAAAGGAAGAATTAATTATAGGTTCACAGGGCATACCTTCAGAAATGAGACAACTATTTCCAGTACAAAAGGAAAACCCAATATAACATCCAAATCCAAGGCCTATTTAAGCAAATCTTGAATTGAAACATTTATAACATCAATGACCTCAAAAAAACTTTGTTTAGCGACCTCCTGTGATGATCTTGAAGTTGAATCGTGAAGCCTACCACAATGAGTATAATAGGCCTGTGTTGGGTGTATGTCCTTACCTGTGTGTGCATAAAGTAAGTATAGACTTCCACCCACAAGGAGGTCAAATGAAGGATCAAGAAACTCTAATTGTAACAAGATTATATTTTTACAATAAATAGCTACACTTCAGTAAAATTGATGAAACATAACTCACAAAATAGTAATAAATAAACACAATAAGCAATTAACATTTGACACCAAAAAAAAAATGCTAAAGATTCATATAAGTTTGATAAGTTACGAGCATAAACTACATGCTTGTCTATTGCTATATTAATAACTCTCTTTACCAAAATTTTCAACTAACACCAAAAAAGTAGCAGAAAAGCCACACACCTTATATGCTTTGAGTGAATGATCAGCTGCCTCTTTCATCTCCTCACAGACTTAAATTCAGCCAATACCAATAATAATAATCTCCTTCCTGCATGCAACTAACCCCAAATCAAAACCCTAAACTACATGCAACTTTTTTTGTTTGTTTGTTTAAAACGCATTTAATCAAAATCACTCACATCTTGTAGAAGAACACCGTCGATTCACCAGTAGAAGCAATGCTCGTCTATAACAGTCATAATTTCACTACAAATGTTGGATAACTCCGATTCAACCTTTTATCTGTACTCCTTCAATTCGTTACCTCCTGCATCCTCCTTTTACTCTATGGAAGAAAAAATTCGCCTCGGAGTCCTCCGAGCTCCAATCACATTCTTGTACCCAACAGAGCAAATTCCTCTCCTCAATAGTCAATTCGACATCAACCTTTGCTTCTTTCTTCGTAGAATCGTGTGCGAGAGTACAATAGTAGAAGATAAAATCCTAAATTAAATCTTGGTTCTCCTATTCCTTCTGTGTACAAAACCCAAATCGCGTGTGAGAAAAAGAGTGTTGAATATCAAAAAACTAAATCAAATCTTTGGTTCTCCTCAAAACCCAAATCGTATGTGAGGGACAAGTTAAAGTCTGTCTGATAATTTTAAGGGTAAAGGGCAATAAACCCCCCCTCAAACTATGCTCTCTTTAGCAAGAAACCCCCTTAAACTTTTATTTTTACAATTAACCCCCTAAACTATCCCTTTTTTTTGCAAATATCCCAATTCCGTTCAAATTCCGGTGAATTTTCAACGTTAAAGTGGTGTGTGACATCACATAAGCTAAGCATAAATTTTAAATGGCAAGAATAACCTTATTACCCATTTAAATCGGGTTGTCTTTTGACCCGATTTAAAACCCACTCCAACTCCCAAATCTAGTCACCTTCGTCAAAGAAACTCCTTCTCTCTACCAGACTCTCTCTCTCTCGTTCTCAAGCAGATCCTACCAGCAGATCCGATGACGGCGAAGATCAGCCGAGGAATATAATAGCAATAGATTCTGATGGTGACAGCAAGAATCAACATGGTGGCGACAAGGTTGAAAGTCTGAACTAACGACAATAAAGCCTGATAATCGGCGATCGTGATGGCGATGGTGTTTCGACGGCGAGACCCACCAACGTGCCTGTTGCAACGGCAGTGGTTTCAGTGAAAGTTCTCTTATATGGGTTTGGCGATGATGGGTTGAGAATTTTACGGTCGCGATTGGGTTTGCCTGGTGATCACTCTTGGGGTTTTGCGATTGGTTTGCTTGTTGATCGACGACAACATATTTTTTAGATTTTGCGATTGGGATTACTTGATGATTGACAACATATTCTTGGGTTTTGTGATTGGGTTGGCAACTTTTGTAATTGGATATTGCGGCTAGAGTTTGGGGTTTTGTGATTGGGTTGCTGATGATTGCGATTCATAGCCAAAGATTGTATCGAAGGAGAGATAACACTATGATGTTTGGGATATTTTTAGTTGCTGGCTTTCGGTGTAAATTTGCCCTGTTACTGGTTTTTTTTTTTTTTAATTGCTTTTCTTGTTGTGCATTTGGTTGCTTATGACTATTTGATTTTGGCAAATTTAGGGTTTCAATGGTCACTGGTCAGAGCAACAAATTTAGGGTTTCAATGATCAAAGAGACGGGGATTGTTTGGCGCGAATTTTAGCAAAAAGCACACATAACAGTAATATGTGATAAAACTTGATGTGCTGTCAATGTTGGCAAGAGGGATTAGCAGATGAAGGTTAAAAAACAACAAAATGACATACCAGTCTATTGTAAGGGCAAAATGGTCAATTAATTTTTCTAGTCAACTGCTGTTAGACTACTGTCCTTAAATTGCACATTTTTAATAGTTGAGGGGGCAATTGTTAATATAGGGGGGTTTTGTGAAATACTCTAATTATTCAAGGGGGTTTATTGCCTTTTACCCTAATTTTAAATTATAGATGATTTCAGAATGAGGGAGATTTTGAGATTCTACATTTTGAATTTCAAAGGAGACTTGTTGTAGATCGTACAATTATGATGCATATATACTTTAACTTGGGTATTTGTATTATACAGTTGAGTTTAACCATGGTTAAGTTCATTACTCTCATGCCTAAAACGACGCAGCTGGAGGGACGAAATAACAACATGGAAAAATATACGTCAAGTAATTATACAGGAGACATAGATGGATCGATCTCCCACAGATTACTTAGATCGATCGATCTTGTCAATGAATAGGAGCAGAAATAACTACGTCAAGTAATTATACAGAGACAGTAGGACAATTCATTTAAGAGGATTCACTCCCGCAGACTACCTAGATCGATCTTGTCAGTGAATGGGAGTAGTCATAACATGCATCCACAAAGAAATACCTTTTGACTTTAAATTTAAAATTCCTAAATTAGTCAACTCAAGGCTTAAATATGCCACCTCATTTAACAAAATAAAATACACTTGCAATTTGTTTCCTTTTGAAGTAGCTCAACCTATTTGACGCCATTTTACTGCTTTGTTTTCTCTCTTAAAATAGGCAATCATGATATCGAAGAGTCAACGAGGGAGCCACCAGTTGATCACCAACTTTAACCATAAACATGATATCCCTTTCCCTGTATTGATCCATCCATCTATCTATCTATCTATCTATATATATATGATTAATACTATCATGAACAAATTGAAGTAAATTAAGATGCTAAAAATGAAGTTTGGAGCATGGTGTATGATTGGCATACTAGTAGCGTTGGCAATTCTAGTCCCAGAGGGATGGGCTCAGGAAGAATCGTGTGTTAACCAGCTTATCCCTTGCCTGAACTATCTTAACGGGATGGGTGAGCCACCAGATAATTGTTGCAATCCTCTGAAATCGGTGATAAAGTCGAACCCTGAATGTTTGTGCAGTATGATAAGCATCAAAGGCACCAATGAAGCTGAGAAGGCAGGCATCAATGTTACTGAGGCCCAGCAGTTGCCTGGCAGATGCGGACAACATGTTAACCCCATCTCCTGCCTCACGGTCACAGGTATATTTATATATATATATATATATACACATATTCCATTGATCAGAAAATAACACTTGAATTAATTGATTAATTCTGTGTAACTTATATGTTTTAGGTTCGCCTGATTCCAAAAACTCGGTTCCACATTCAGAAAGCTTCTCATTGTCATCTCCAAACATGAGAATATCTGCCGCTGTATCAATCATTATTCAGGTCCTGTTTCAGGTTGTTGATATTTGATCATGTACTTCTTTCTATCATTGAGCTCTCAGCTCTTACACTTTTTGTTGCTTTCAATCTGTACCCTTCGATCTCAATACAATACCTATTAATTCCGGGTTTTTTTTTATTTTTTCCCCCTCTTTTTTGGAATTGTCGTCAGAGTCTATACTAGTGTTGACCAGTCCTGAAGCTGCTTTTTGTTGGGCAGGCAGACAAATTTATTCATTTTTTTGGGGAAGTTCAGACAAATTAATTTATACTAGCTATTTCAACTTTTCAAAAAGAAAAAAAGAAAAAAAAAAAATTACTCAGGGAGATTTTTTTATTTATTTTATTAGAGGGACATGGTTGGTACCGACACAGGCATGCATATTGGACGATCCATGCTGGAAATCAGCTTCTCATGGTTCCTCTATAGTCTATACTGGGGACTTGAAAGTTATGTAATCGGACAACAGTTTCCAAAGTTTAAAGTCCCGAAATTAGGCAGGAAATTAGCTGTACATCAGGTTTGTATTTCATTATGTGTGTGAACAGCCTGTGTGGTTAGATTTCATTCCCATGATCCCTCCTGTCCGCGACATTCTAAACTACCTGTGACTGTTGAGCCACGCAGGAATTGAATTACAAGCAAGAAAACTAGATTCACACCATCAACACCAACAATGCGGCCTTCGACCACTGCCCCGTCACCACACGGCCGCCACCTTCTACTGCTGCCACCGTCACCGCCACCTCCACTGCCACACCGCCACCATCCCATCACCGTTGTTTTCCACCCCACCACACCGCATCCACAGCAACCATCACTGCAGCCACCACCTTCTTCCACCACCACGTACCATCCCCACCACAACCACCGCAGGCCAAAATAATCTTAGGTACCTTCCCCATCCATTTCATTTCCATTCTGCAGGCCAAAATAGGCCTTCTATTATCTACTTCCACAATTTTTCCACGTCTAAAATTCAGTTCCTGAATCTAACTGTTGCCAAGATTACCTTAGGTACATGACCTAAAAAAATATATCTTAGGTACATGAAGATTTAACATACAATGGAAACATTAAAAAAAAAAAATTCTAATTATTATAAAGAGAGTTTGATGAAGTCATAAATACAAAGATGCTACTCTAAATCGACCTGAGATGTAAACAAAATCATCTGCAGCCATTCAGTGAAACCTTTCATAATAAATCACATGATGATCGACTGGATAAGAAAATAAGGTTGGTTTGAATAGACATCAGTTGCATCTCAAAATATAGGCTACTAAAGAATCCTTTCATCCTATATGTTTCGACTTTTGAGTCAACAGATCAAAATTTTCTTTTCGCCAGACATAGAGGGAGTTTCATATGAAACAAAGGCAAGGATGATGATGATGAGAGGGAGCTTCCTGATTGAAAACACAAAGAGCACAGAATTCCACTGAGAATTATCAGCCGCCTTTTAGCCATTCTTGGAAATAGGACTGCATCTTTTCACGATTAGCAGCATTACCAACATTGACAGTAGGAATTATCTTGTCAGGCCTCAGAAACTGAAAAAGGTAAGGCCGATAATTAGTCATGGATGACTACATCAACCACGCACATTAAGGATGAAGGCGTGCATTTTCTAAATGACTATATTTTAAAGAAGACAAGGGCCACTGCTACGTGCAATAGTAAAAGCTGGGGCCTGTCACCAATATTCCTCTAAGAGCACCGGTAGTCAGTAATAACACTTGATAATGGCCTTTTAGTAGAATTTTAAAAAACATTTAGAGTATCCTAATCAAACCTGAACAAATTCTTGCAGTTCTGTGAAGCTGGAGTGCTCACTATATGGAACTCCTGCGAAATAACAACAAAATGATTGTATGTTAACCCCCAATAACTAGGACTGTTAAGAAAATCTGAGAAAGTCCTTAAGAAAAAGATACTCGGATACAACAGACACCATATTATAATCAATCTTCAAACTACTAAAAAGAAAGTTAACTCTTGATGTAAAGCATCATGTTAGGTCTATATACAGACAAAAAGGAATTCCTGGAGCATCGGTTCACGTGCTTTGTTTCATATCTAATGGTCAAATCCAAGATGACGAAAAAATTCATACTCAAAATCCTACAATCTCACCGTAGATTGTGACAATGCCTTTGGATCTGGGTTTTATTAGATCCAGGTGGCTGCCAATAGCCTCAGAGTAAGTCCAACCTGAGGAAGAAGTACTTCGGGGTTTTAGCATTCTCCTGCACTTAAGCAAGGGTGGCTTCCAGATAAATTACGAGGTCAATGTGAGTCCATAGCACATAGATGTCTCTCACCTGTAGGCCGAAATGCCAAAACTGCTGTGTATTGATTCATGTACGTCTTCAAGTAATTTTCCAGGATCTGAAGAACAAAAAAGGCAATCATTTTATTTAACAACAGAATACTTCAATAGAAGAAAAACAGGGGCCATTCATAGCAAACCTGGAATTTAAGTGATGATATAGGCAGAACATGCAGAGGTGTATCCTTCCCATTTGAACACAGATTCCCAGAAAGTTCAGTCCAACCCAAGGACTGTAGAACACGCCTCCTCAGAGCATTTGCATAAATTTTAACCTAAAGGATTTACAAAGAAGGTAATTACTGCCTAGGTCTTATATCCATCTTATTTCAGTCTATGAAACAAATTTCATATATAGAACATATTTCAACAGTAGGGGTTATGTCTTTTGGTGATTAGTACTTTTTAATGGCATTTAATTTCTCAAAAAAACCTAATATCAATAAGATTGAACAAAATAAATCTGTGAAGTCTAAACCCATTTGGATTTTGTCTATTGTAAATGTGACAAAATCTGGCAAAATTATCAACAACCAAATAAATCTGTGAAGTCTAATCCCATTTTGAATTTTGTCTACTATAAATATGACATATATTGGCATAAACATCAACATGGTCATCCCTCTTTCCTTGCTGTTGCAATATTACGAGCCTATAATGTATTTATGAGCTTCCAGTGAGCTTTTTCCACCAAGCTAAGTAACAAAATTCATGTAATAACCACAAAAATATATAAATCCTTCAACAGAACAAAAATTAATAAATAAAGATGAAGAGAAACCATCATACCCCTAGAGCCTTGGAAATCGCAAGATATACACATTCTTTCCCAAGGCTATACGCCCCAACAATGACCAGAGTTTTGGGTTGCTTCATAAGGCAGTTCTTAGTGACTCCAACAACAAAACTCAGTACATCTTCTTTGGAAGGAAACCTGGACCAACATATCAAAATATTTAGAGCAATATGAAACTAATTTGAAGAAGTAAAGTCAGAAGATCATACACTTTTACCTGTACTTCGGGTTGCAATATGTCGTGTCAAGGTAAAGCACATTGACTCTTTGGTTCACAAGAAGGGGATAAATGTGCATAAGTTTAGAAGCTCTGAAGTCTCCAGTGTGCAAATAACATTGTCCATTCGGAAGACGGAAGTGAATGAGAGCTGCACCTGGGCAGTGATTAGCTTCTAGCATTGTCATCCTGATTCCTTCAATGAGGTATTCTTTACCAAATTCCACAGGGAATAGGAATCTGCAAATGGAGAATGATGAAAAGCAAATTTCAATGTGGGCTTAAGTAGAGCCTGAGGCAAGGAAAGAAAGTGAGAAAATGAAAATTGTTACGATAAACGCAACGAACTCAAATTGAACCAAGAATCGCGACAGAAAAGTAAACACACCACACAAAGAACACAAAGATTTATATGTGATTTGGCAACAGCCTATGTCTACGATTGGGATCCGACGAAAGTTTTCACTATATATAAAATTGAAGATTACAAGTTTTCAGCCCCACTCTGTTTCTGTACGAATTTCAGAGTCTCTCTCTTACCCCACTCCAAACCCTAAGCTCCCTTATATATCGGGTTACAAGAGACTAATTAGGGTTCACGGCCCATGAACAAAACGAGTCAAAAATTTTCCGACCCAACACCAAATTCGGGCTATAACAACACAAAAATAGATAACCATAAAATAGTTAAAAAGTTAATTACCCCAAAATAAAATAAAATAAAATGCAACAAAAGTAAATGGTATTTGCTGCATAAGCAGTAAGTGCAACCACTGAGAAAGGACTTCTTACATAGGATCTACCGATAAACACATGCTGACCAAGCGAGCAGTGAGAGAGGTGCAGTAGATAGGACCATGTGACCATCTCTTGCTCAAGCCACGATAGTGATCAGCATGGAAGTGGCTAAGGATAAATGCAGAGCAGCCTTCAATGCGACCATAGCAGAATGCATCGACAGTGAAGGGTGTCCCTGTGTGACCAAGAGGATCCAATAAGAGCAGAATAACATGTAATTTATAGTAAATTACAGAGAAAACACAAGCTAATGGCACAGCAATGTGAGTGATTTAGTTGTCCATTAAAGCCACCTAAATGATTGTGTTTGCAGATGAATAGTATTGAAATCTTAATGCCGATACACCTGTAACAACAACATATGAGGTCCGATAGAGTTATAGTGGCATTTTGGAAATTTTGTGGGTATTATTATTATTTTTCTTTTAATTTATTTGCAGTTATCAAATTGTCCCTTTTAATTACTTTGAAAAGACAATTAATTTGGGATATATAAAAAGAAAAAAATGGACTAATAATAAGAGACGGAGGGAGTACTTATTTCCTATAGAAACCAATGGGATGAGTTTTATGTATGAAATATGAACTACATTCAATACAAAATGAAGTGGAAACTTTCCAAAGCAAATCTAATAAAAAAACAGATAAGAAAAGTAAGTGGTTCTGCAATGCTGGGCAACATGAAATGGGGATCTGAATCTTACTACCACATGGTATACTAAAATAGAATGGAAGAAATCTTCACCAAAAAACCAGACTATGTAATCTGTCTGCCCAAGTTTATGGATCGAAATCGTAGATGATTAAGAAAAAGGATCGCCTACAAAAATGAATCGAGTGTGACCAATATCTTGGGTAGGTTTTGAGAGCAAAAATGATACTCATTATAAGATGGGATGGATGAATTTAATAATCAAATCAAATAGTAAATAGAAAAAGGGAAACAGGGCTGACAAACCAGGGATTTTCTTATAGAAGGGGCAAACACGGGGCTGCTGACCGTATTTATGGGCAAATTCAGAAGAATTACCACCACCACCACCACCACTGCTTTTATTAATCTTTCCCATAATAGGAGGGAGAAGATGAGGTTGTTTCGATTTCATCATTCCAGAGAGAAGGGTAGATGACGTGGTGGAGGGTTTGTTCTTCATATTCATATCCTTCTGGAAGCCCCACATGTGGAATAGAGTAGTTTGTTTGAGGCTGTTCGTCCCCTTGTTCTTTTTGGAATCAATTTGTTGTTCGCATGGATTTTGGTTGTTGTTCTCTTCAACTTCAACAATATTACCAGTAGTATTTGTATTTGTGTTTGGTAACAAGCAAGACCAATCCATTCCACATCGGTAGAAATTAGCGGCGAAACTTTCTTCTTGCTCGGCAGTTGCAATCTCAATTGCATCCTTACCGCCATCGTCCTCAGGCTCCTCAGATGAAAGCTGGAAAGGCAGAAACTCGTTGTCGTCACAATCATAATCATAACATTTGTGGGTTGCAAATGCAACTCTCTCCTCTTCCGTTACGCTCTCCTTCCCCTTCATTTTGATTTGATCTTGAAAAAAAGAAACTAGTCTAGGAGGATTTATTTGCTGCAAACACCACTTGGTCTACTCATTTGGTTGGTGAGTATCATCATGTCGCGGCTAATGTGCTACAATCATAAATGCACACAATGATTTGTAATTACAAAATCCAAAAAATAATAAATAAAGATAATAATTTTATATGAAATAAGTCCCGTAACCCTTTTATTTTTTTTATTATCACTTTTTAAATTTTGTAATTACCTATTATTTGTGCATTTGTGAGTGAACTATTTGTGCATTTGTGAGTAGCCTACATCAATGATTAGTAAGAATGACCTACTCACATAAGTAGGAAGTCTTGTCCAAAATATTAAAATCATAAAATTCTAGCTACATTTAAATATGTCATAAAATCTTATCATTTTGTCTCTATATTGGTGTCCAACCGGACTAGAACCACGATGATTCAATAAAAACCCTAAACTAATCCCAAGGATTCCCTGAGTAAGAACCATTGGATCATCACTTATTATATGAATAGATATAATGACTAAAAATCCAAAGAAACATTTGTCTTTTGGTCAAAATAAGCATAAACAGTAGTTTAAAAGAATAAAAATCTTTCGATTTATAAATTAGGGACAAAATAATAAATGGGATATATGATTGGTCATATAATCGTGGTTACATAGATGCTTTTTATGCAGCATTTTTAACTGGAGGTATAAGAGGATTGACTAAATTAATTCATTTTTCCTTTTTGTTTTTACTTAACTTAAGAGAATACAAAAAAACTTCTTTTTTTTCATCGCACAACGAATGATTTTTAAAATCATAGGATTTTTTTTTTATTTTTTGTTTTATTCATGAAAACTATCTAGAAAAATAATTAGATAGAATAAGTTCGACCTTGTCAACTGATAGTGAAAGAACAAAATCGGGGTAAATACCAATACCTATGACAGGTAAAAAGATAGAGATCGAAACAAATAACTCTCGCGGTCCAGAATCAAAAAAATAAGAGTTTGGAGCATTAAATAACTTGTATCCATAGAACATCTGACGTGACATAGATAATGAATAAATAGGAGTTAATATCATCCCAATTGCCATTACAAAAGTAATTAGTATTTTTGTCATTAAAAGATACTTTTGGCTGGTAATTAATACCCCGTTCTATTCAATATCTCTATGGGGTAAAGTAGGCTCGAAAACAATTAACAAAAATTTTCGCTTATTAACTTTATTAACAATGAATAATAATGAAAGTGCTTCGTTTTTTTCAAAGAAGACATATCGAATTGAGGAGAATATAAGAAAGATGACACGAACCTTTATTACTATTTTTTATTGAGTTGTTAAATGAGAAAATTACCTAATGATTTTTTGTTAAATTAAAAATTAAAAATTATTTTTTACAAAATTACAAAAACACCCTTTAATCTTCTTCTTCACCCATCTTTCTCTATAGAATAGACACCACTATGATAAAGTGACAAAAAGAAGTGCTAAGAAGGGGAAAGTAGAGCCCAAACAAACTTGGAAATGGAATTGGAAACCAAAAGGCATATTCAAAGCGTATTAGGGTTCTTTCTGGGTTTTGGTTCTATATACGAGCATGTGTGTATGTATAAATTAGGGTTTTCTCTTTTGATCCATATACGAATCTATTCTTATGCAAACGAGAGATCGATTTATCGGCAAATCAATCAATGGCAAATGAGGGCACAAAATTTACAGGTATTGTGCGTTGGTTCAACAACAAAAAGGGCTATGGTTACATCAAACCAGATGATGGCGACAAAGATCTCTTCGTTCATCAATTGGCGATCGAATTCGACTATGTTTCAAACCCTCAAAGAAGGTCAGGTGGTCAAGTTTTTGATTGTCTTGTAGAATGGATCGCACCAAGGCCGTTGGCGTGATCAGTCCAAATGGCACTTCTCTTGATTAGATCAAGAAAAAGAGTTATGGACGTTATTGGTGGCTATGTTCGTCAGTGGCGGTGATGGTGGCTTTGTCTATCAGCGGAGGTGATAGTGGTTTTGTCCATCGGTGACGATGATGGTGGCTATGTCGCTAGTCAAAGATTCAACCACAAGTGACCAACCGATCGAAAAATACCATCAACAACGGTGATGATGGCTATGTCTGTCGACGGCGGTGATGCTCCAAATCCTCCTCTCTAATGGATTCTCTATAGGTCTGTTTTAGAGAAAGGGGTGAGAGTTTTAGAGAGAAAAGAGGGTGAAGAAGAAGATTAAAAGGTATTTTTATAATTTAAAAATAATAATTTTTAGTTTTTAATTTAACATTAAATAGTAAGGTCAAATTTGTCATTTTATAGCTTGGTTAACGGGTCAGATACAGACATTGGGGCAATGTGATCACTTCTTAAAGTGTAAGGAGTTTTCTGAAATAAATTGGGGGTTTGTGATTAAATTTTGAAAGTAGTGGGGGTTTTATGATTTTAACCCTAATAATTATGTTAAGTTGGGAGAAATTATTTATTATTATCCGCCAATAATTTTGATTTGACTGGCAATCAATCTTCTCCAGTATGTCATTCATCCGGGTCCGTTTTGTGCATTTGAAGAAAGCCGAAATTAGGTCCCCTCAAAATATTATATCCCAAATCAAATTTCCCCAAATCCCGCCACTCCAAAATGTTTTGTATCTCAAAAAAAAAAAAAAAAAAAAAAAAAAAAAAAAAAAAAGTTTTATCCAATTATTCTCATCTCTATAGAACAAAAGTGCACAAAAAAAAAAAAAAAAAGATGAGTTAGCTGTGACGTTCGAAATTTTCACAAACATGAATAGTCAATGTGACCCGAAAGTTGACCCGATAACGAATCCGGAATGCGAAAGCGGAAAAAAAAAAAAAAAAAAAAAAAAAACAAGGTTCCTAGGGATAAACAGCATCCCAAGAACGCTAAAGTGACTTTCCATGAAGTCACGGAGTTCAAAAGAAAACAAAATGCGGAAGCGATAATTTAAAAACGAATAATTTTAGCCCTAGAGGCAAAACGGTAATTTTCATAAAGTTATGGGTGCTACCGAGCACACCATTGGATAAACAATGAAAATTTAATGAACTTAGACTTAAGAATTGCTTGATTCGGAGTCCGGACATAAGAGAAAAATCAAAACGAAGAATGGACGTCGTTGCAGTCGACGACGACGACACCCTGACATGCCCTATGCGCGCCCACACGCGCTAACATGTGTGCGCTGCCCCTGTACGCCGCGCTGCTAATGTCAAGGCTGACACCTAGGCACAAACATGAAAATGCTGAGAACGGTGGGGTTTTTGGACCCCGAAACGACGTTTTTTTAGAAAACACAAAGAAGAAACCCCCCTTATAATAATTTTTCCAAACTAACCATGTCGAAAGACAATTTTTTTTTTGAACTGAAATGCCCAAAATACCCCTGAGATCAATTTTGAAGAAAAATGTCAAAATGCAAGTTTGCTTCAAGTGTTCAAATGACAAATTATGAAGTTGTGAACTAAAACAATTGTACACGCAAGTGTAATAAGTGTTTTAAAATATACGGGAATGGTCCGTGACCCCCAAATATGCCCAATGCAAAATCCGACCTATTAAACCTAAAAAGTACATAAAAATGGAAAGTTTGAAGCCTACCATCAACCATAACATGCAACCATGATATTTTGTGCAAAGTAAACATTCTCGTAGACGTCATATGTATAATAAAATGTGTCTCAATGGTCCATGACCTCAAAATACACCATATCCAAAATATGACATGTCCAAACCCCAAAAATCTTGAAAATGCCCATTTTTAAGCAATTTGAGAAGTCAATCACCAAAGATGCATTCAAAAAACCATTTAGCTCTTGGTCACACGTCACAAATAATGACACTAAAGCTTCGCATTTTCCCATTTTTCACATATTAAAGCATATAACTAAGTAGAATAAAAGTAAAATATGAGGTCTTGGCCCTTGGCCTCATCACATACATGTCAAATAGGTCTCAAATGATGCATTTAGGTACTTATTACATATCCCAAATAGAAGTTACAAGTTTTGACATAATTGACCAAAGATAAGGCAAAATCATGCTAGTAAGTACAAGAAAAGGAGTACGCCAACTCATCAAGCCACAAGCAAGTTCAAGGATGTTGTACATCCCTAAAACATGGTTCTTTACCTGAAAATATCCAAAACAACGAGGGTGAGTAAACTAGTTACTCGTAGGAAATGAACATGCGTAAAACCTAAAGTTTTGGAAGTCTTTACAAATTTATATAAATCAATCCATGTGGTTAATGTCACCTAATGTCTATGTCCAAGGTGAAACTAAGGGATCATCCTAAACTATATTAGAAAATTTATATCATAAACCACGATAAATAAGTAATTAAATAACATTGAAACATCAAATACCAAATAGCAAAATATAAATTCATAAAGAAAATAATTTGGAATTGAAATGCGAAATCAAACAAATGGAAAGACTAGGACGTGGTCACAAGACCATGCAAGTTATTTTGGGTAATTACAACCCACAAGGAACTACCTAACGCGCACTTGTGACTACAAGAGACCTTGTCCTCATACTAGAGCTGAACCCTAGCCATCACATAAATTCTGTTCTTACAAGCTTTACAAAATCAACGAGTTGTGCACTACAAGAATATACACATATATTAAATGCACAAAATCAAATACTACACACAATCAAGATGTGGAAACACACAAGACATGCCCTAGGTCCTCAACTACCATGGCATGTAACATAATAGGCCTTGAAAACATCAAAGATGCAAATAAATCATTATTTCATTAAATGGAAACTAATTAAATAAAACTTAATTAATTTCTCTAGATAGCAAAATATCACCAAATGACATGAAATTAACACATAATAAGTAACATACCATGAATAACTCAAATATTAAATCAAAAGTCTAATTAAGTCGTTAAAACACTTAGTTAATTTTTAATTAATTTAATTAATCAAAAATCTTTAGATTTCAAAAGTCATCCAAAAATTCTAAAAATAATATATGATAAACAACAAGTCATGGGCTCCCCAAATATCATATTCTTAATTAAATCTAAGCATGCTTTAACTAAGAAATTAAATCATCATTTAATTAAAATAAAAACCATTTCTAGATCTAAACTTTAAACATGCATACAAGTTATATAAACCTCAAAAACATGTAAAACACTAAGATTATAAACATGAATACCTCCTTTGAGATGAAAATCTCAAAACACACCAAAATCAAACCCCATAAAATGCGATGAAACTTCGGGGTTATGATGGGGACAACAAGGACAGCAAGAAATCCTCAAGAGACAAGACCCAAATCCAAGTTTGAACTCTCAACCCAAGATTCAAAGTGCTGCAAATTAAAAACCGATTGGACAGAAATCACCGCGTCGTTGGGGACATCAAAAAAGTCTAAATCGCGAAGAGGTAAATCAAAAAGGAAGTAGATGAAAAGAGGAAAGAGAAGATGGCAACCTCTAAGCTCTAGAAATGGTGGTTGCTACTGCTACTTTAGGAAATAAAAAGTTAGAGATGTTTTCTCTCTCATCTACCTACCCTAAATAGGTCAAAAAGGTGTCCCGAACAGTCCGAATAGGCCCCGTCCTGGTCCAAAAAGTGAAATCTGTGAAGACGCGCTCAAATGATGATGGTCCGTGAACGAAAAAGTTTCAAAATGGAATTCTAAGGCCAACTGAAGAACGGGGTCAAAAACCAATACCCGAGCGAAAAGTTATACCTCGAACAAGACTGATGACTCAAGGGATTCGAAAATTCAAAATAAATGAAATAAAAATAAAAAAAATATTCTGGAAGTGCCAAAGTCCATAAAAAATGAAAATAAACCCATCATGAAGGTTTGAACCCAAAACGAGAAATTTTCTAAAAACTTTTCAAAATTACACAAATTCCCTTCACTGAATAACTCAAAAAGTGAATTTTTCCAAAGCCCAAAATGAAGTGCCATTCAAAAGATACATTTAAAAGAACCTTAAATACAAAATTTCATCAAAAGATAATTACAAAAAATACCCCAAGTAAAGAAAATAATTTTCAAGAATTTTTACATTTATACCCCTACGGGCAAAAATAAACATCTAGCATACTTTTCTATAAAAGTGAAAATACGTATCACATAGAAATCAAGTAAAATGAATGCATGCAAGGCCGGAATCAAATCCGAGCATGACCCGATAGGTTACGCAAAATGAAAAGACAGTGAAAATGACGGAAAAAGAAAACACAAAAAAAGTTGGGAAGAAAAATGACAGGGTCATTACAACCTCCTCTCCTTAAAGAGATTTCGTCCCCAAAATCAGGACGTACCTGAGAGTGAAACAAATTGGGATACCGAGAGTGAACCTCCTGCTCAAGCTCCCAGGTAGCCTCTTCGACTCTGTGGTGTCTCCACAAGACCTTAACCAATGGAATAACCTTGGTCTGCTAAACCTGCTCTCGAGAGTCAAGAATCTAGACCAAACCTTCCTCATAGGTCACGTCCTCATCAACAACCACATCTGTCCATTGCAGAACATGAGATGGATCCGACTCGTACTTCCTCAACATAGAGACATGGAAGACGTCGTGAACCCTATCCAAATCTGACGGCAATGCCAAACGATAAGCGACTTACCGATGCGCTCTAGAATCTCAAATGGCCCAATGAACCTAGGAGACAATTTACGAGTCTGTCTAAATCTCAGAAGCCCCTTACGAGGTAAAATCTTGAGAAAGACATGGTCTCCTACCTCAAAAAACAAGGATATCCTCCTCCTGTCGGCATAACTCTTCTGTCTGCTCTGAGCTGTAGCCAACCGCTGCCGAATCAACTTGATCTTCTCTATAGTCTCAATGACTATATTGGGACCCAAGGCAACTGTATCACCTACCCCAGTCCAACAAACTGGAGATCTGTAATGCCTGCCATACAACTCCTCAGAAGGTGCCATACCAATACTAGCTTGGTAACTGTTGTTGTAGGCAAACTCAACTAAAGGCAAGTAGTCCTCCCAATTATCCCCAAAATCCAAGATGCAAGCTCGTAACATATCCTCCAATATCTTAACGGTTCGTTCTGACTGATCATCAGTCTGACGATGAAATGTTGTGCTAAAATGAAACCCTGTGTCAAAAGCCTCCTGAAAGCCCTGCCAGAAGTGAGATGTGAACCTGGGATTCCTATCCGAAACAATGGACATTGGAACCCATAAAGCTTGACAATCTGCCTCACATATAGTCCACTCAATCTCTCTGCGCCATCTGTCATCGACATTGGCAAAAAATGAGCTATCTTTTTCAATCTGTCAATAATAACCCAAACTGCATCATTCCCTGCCTAGGATCTCGAAAGTCCCGTCACAAAGTCCATGATAATATGCTCCCACTTCCACTCTGTTACTGGTAGTGGTTATAACAACCCTGCTGGTTTCTGATGCTCTGCCTTCACTTGCTGACAAGTAAGGCACTTAGCCACAAACTGCGAAACATTACGTCGTACACACAAATTTTATAGTCTGCAAATAAATAACAAAATAGGGAGCAAAACAGAATTTTATTGATTTATGATAAATAAAAGGAATACAATCCTTTGTAATATTCTTTACAAAGAATAAAGTCCTTTTATTCGATCTCCTCTGTTTGTATTCAAGGGCTACACGAGCTTGATCTTGAATCACCGTGGAATTTAGATGAAGGACGGCACGATTTGATGTAATTGTTGTTGATCACCGTGGAATTTAATGAAGAACGGTACGATTTGATGTGCTTGTTGTTGATTACCATGGAATTCGATGAAGAACGGCACGATTTGATGTGCTTGGTGTTCTTCGCCTTTAGGTTTGGATGTTGGGGATGAGTATTGACAAAGTTTTTGTATTTCTTTCTAGAATTCTTAATTTCTGAATTCTGAATTTTTATCCCTTTCCTCCTTCCTCCAGGCCTCTATTTATAGGCTTCTTGGATTAATAGGATGATGACACGTGTCCTCTCCTAATAAGGAAAAAATTATAACTGGGCTGGGCCGATTATATTATGATAATTATCCTTAAAAATAATTATTCCAAATATGTTTTACTAGGAATAATTATCTTTTCATTTAATCATTTGGGCTGGGCTAATTAAATAATTTAAGTAGACCAAGATTAGGCTAGTTCAATAACTTATTTAAGCATTAAACCTATATTTGATGGGTTAATTTGTTAAAACCAAAGCCCATTGTTCTGTTGGAACGCATCTAGTCCGCAAGGCCCATTGTTCCTTTGGAACTCATCTAGTCCGTAAGGACCCATTGTTCCGTTGGAATGCACCTAGTTCGTCGGGACCTATTATTCTGTCGGAACACATCTTTACTAATCCGTCAGGACCTATTGTTCCGTTGGAACATATCTAGTCCGTCAGGACCCATTGTTCTGTTGGAACACATCTTTACTAGTCGGTCAGGACCCATTGTTCCTTTGGAACACATCTTTACTAGTCCGTCAGGACCCACTGTTCCGTTGGAATGCATCTAGTCCGTAAGGACCCATTGTTCCTTTGGAACACATCTATTCCTTCAGAACTCATTATTCCTTTGGAACACATCTAGTCCGTCAGAACAATAATACCCCTAGTTTTCAAAAGGATAAGATTGGAATTAAAATTTAATTCTATGTGTCAAATTGTTTATTTGAATAGTGGTTTATTTTAATTAATTGTTTTATTTAAATGAATTATTTTTTTTATTGTGTTTATTTGAATTAATTAATTATATTTTGATTTTCGATGGTTACATTAATTAATTGTATTTTAATTACGTTAATTACTTACAGTCTTTTGAACGTTACGTATGTGGAGTCGTAGATTATAATATAAGTGCCGTGGATAATAACTTAGGTTTTGTTCTATGGGCCGACTAGGATTTAGATTAGGACTCTATCTTTAATCCTACAGGGAGTAGGGTTTTATTAAGTCTAGATATATATATAACAGTATGGCACCTTAGGGTTTTAGCAAACACAGACCCTATTTACGTTCAAAGTTGTTGAGAGAAAACAGAGAGAGGTTGTGAGAAACAAACAAAGCAACTTTGGTGAGGGTTTGGCTGTGGCTTAAAGGACGGACATAGGAAAGAGGAAGATGGAGCAATAAGAGATTTAACAGTGAATTGGATCGTCGGGAAAAAACTTAGAAAGATGGCAACAGAGTTTTGAATCCAAAACTATAAAGGCAAGTTCTTTTCTTCCTCCTTCCTTTTGACTTGCGTTCTATGCACCTAGGTAGCCCCTAGGGTTTAATTAATCATGAACTGAGCTTTACAGTTATATTAGATGTTATATTGATGCTCTGTATGTGTTGAATCTATTCAAGTATAGTTCATGCATGTCTGATTTAAACTGTGTTCATAAAGCATGTTTAGTTTGTAGAACTTGTAATCTCTGTATTGGATTTCAACTGCTGTAAACACACCATGGGGATTGTACTGGACACAGTTAAGACTAGTAGGAACAGTTTAAAACTAGATAGATAGGGTTGGAAGTGGCCGGCGTTGAAGAAGAAGGTCGCAGAAAGTGCAGACGCAAGAGATGGCTCTCAGAGAGGGAGAGAGCCGGCTCTACCTATCTAGAGAAGGCTCCAAGAATTTGGAGCCTGCTCTTTTGTTTTCTGGAGCCTACTCTACAAGTTTTAGAGCAGGCTCTCCCACAAGAATTGTTTTCTGAAGTTTTCTGGGCAGTGTTTGGATGGTTTAATGTTCCTGAACTGCTTTGTGAGTGTACTGGGGTTCCTAAGTGAAGTTTTAAAAGTTTTTTAAAATCTCTTATTGCACGGTTTATGTCCTATGTAAAAGAATGGAACAGTATAAAAGTAAACAATTTAGCATACGGTTAATAGATGGGAGGAACTGAATTGTTTAATTTAATAAAAACAATTTGTTGGATTATAGCACGAATATAAATCTTGTTTAAAATGCATGATATTTATATTTGACGTTGATCATCTGTTATTTGTGAAAACTTGTCTGCAATAGTTCTGTCATATATGGCTTTTATCATCTCTGTTTTAACATAGAAGTCACCACTGTGTTATTTTTGGTGTTGAATTTTACTGTAATAAATCGAAGTCTGGATTAATTCTAGATGTAATTTAAGACCTGTAAGTTCAATTTAGAGCAAGAACAGTAAGGTCGGATGTGCCGGAAATGAAGCAGAAGACGTGTAGTAGGGAAAAGAGAAGGCTCTTAAAAAACTTAGAGAAGGCTCTCCTTTAGTTGGAGACGTCTCTTGTAACTTAGAGCCTTCTCCAGTTTTTTAGAGAAGGCTCTAGGTGGTTTAGAGACTTCTCCAGTTTTTTAGAGAAGGCTCTTTTTAATAGTGTTTTCTGAATTTTTTTTTTTTTTTTACGAACTGTTTGGTTATTGTTGGAGCATGGGAACTGTTCTGTTGACTCTGGGGTTTTACAGAGGGATTAGAGGGTTGGTTTTGAGTGTTATTAAGTCCTTAAATTGGGTAAGGTTGACCTCTAAGTGAATGAAATTAATAGTGCGTTAATTTAACAACTGTGTATACGGTTAACGGCTGGAAGGAGATTTGTTGTCTAGTTTTGGTTTGACAATTTAAAGTGTTATATCATAATTCCAAATTAAATTTTAAATACATGGTGAAGTCTTTTAATTAACAAATTGGACTTGGGGCATAGTGTATGGCTCCGTGTTAGAGGATAAAACAGAATACGAGTATAGAACTTAGTACGCTGTTACCGGATGGAAAGAATTAAATTGCTTAAATTAATTTAGCAATTGTTTGGACTATAACATGATTACAAAACTTATTTAAATGCATGATAGAGTAGTTGATTCATTAAAACTGATCTATGCATATTTTGGATGCTAGTTGTGGAACTGTTAAACAATACATGGTTTAACTCTTGGACTTAAATTGCTGAAACTTAAAACACTTTCCTGCAATGCTATGGATATTTGGTTTTGAACTGTAAATTTCTTGCTTACCTATTTATATGTTGTAATTTACATGGATATGGAGGATTGTATGCACCGGTATGAGACGGTAACATACTAGGTATGGTTTAGCTCAAAACGCTAATTCCTACCTTATGGATTTTAATTGGTGAACAGTTTTACCTGTTCGATCAATTATATGGATTTTGTGGGTTGTATGCACCGATATGGGACGGTAGCATACTAGGGACAGACTGATTCAAAATACTCAGTCCTACCTATTTTGGAATAAGAGTACGAATTATAAAAAAAAAAACATAATTCTCTTTATATTTAAGTCTGTGCAGTTGAATAAGCTGAACGACTTACTGGATCTCTTTTTCACGTCCTACGCCGGACTGCTCTCCCTCTAGATCAAATTAGCACCGGACTCGCGAAATCCGATTCTTTTTTATAAAAATCTTTTCAAAATCCTTTTCTCATTTCCCTTTTCTGCCATGTCATGCAAATGCCTCATTTTCATCAACTTAACTTCAAATTCGTCTATGTAACAATAATGGCATAAACATGGCATATTCAATACAATGGATATAAGTATGGCATTTACTACCATTTGATTTTAAGCAAGGCATTCTCTATCAATTAACCACAAGTAAGACAATTGTCATAGAATTAATTATGGGCATATCATCTTGAATACAATGGAAACATGCACAACTTCTCCAGAATATAGCTACCAACATGCTCACTATATCTTTCATATTTCACAACCATGCTAGTACTTAGAATTTAACACAAATGGCATCACATCTATTACATATAAGCATGCTTGAATCATTAGAACACATCACCATTTTTCAATTAGGAACAAAATTATGATGTAGCATTAGACATGAAATTAAAGGAAGAACATGCTAGTAGTTCTCAATAAAAGACAAAGTTTAAGGACTTAGAAAACCCCTACCTCCATAAAGCAAGCCAAACAAGGCTTTATGGCAAGCCAAATTTCAAACTCTCCCAAACCCTAGCAATATGGGTGCCAAATGAAAGCCCTCTCCAAGCTCTCCAACTTTCACTTCTTGTTCCTCTTCAAAAACCTATTCCAAACCCCTCAAAACCAAGCTTTAATCTATGGAGATATATATGTGTATAAATGTAGAGATGTAGAGAGAGAAAGAAGAAAGATAGAGAGGGGATGAGAATTGGCCGAGAATGGGAAGGGAAGGAGGATGATTTGGTTTTCCAAATGCCTCCAAGGCTATTATTGTGCCAAGTGTCAACATCCTATGGCACACTAACTTTT
This sequence comes from Cornus florida, assembly GCF_030987335.1. Classification (NCBI taxonomy): domain Eukaryota; kingdom Viridiplantae; phylum Streptophyta; class Magnoliopsida; order Cornales; family Cornaceae; genus Cornus; species Cornus florida. The sequence goes on along the minus strand of NW_026775577.1, from coordinate 186,298 downwards.
GTAAAGTTACTCTATTGCCCTTGCTCATCCATTGCAATGCCAATCTTGTCCCACAAAATATCTGCTCTAATATGTGTGTGTGTGTGTATATATATATATATATGTATATGTGTGTAAAATACTAACAATGCCCCCCAAATAAAATGGAAAAACCGAGAGAAATTTCCGAACTCGAAAATCGTCCTGACTTTCAAAAAATTATAAAAATGATCCGGTCAACTCTAATTGACTTAAAATAATTAAAAGTATATATCTAAAACCTTTGGCTCGAAAAATAACCGAAACAACTCTCAGGACCTGCGTAGCATGCAAAACAAGGCGCGAAAAATAAATAAAATACAAAATTTGAAAGAAAAACTAGAAAAATCTAAGACATTTCAAACTGGGTATGGCTTTTGGGTGTTAGTTTTCAGGTGGGAAGGTGCTGACAAAAGGAAGAGGCACCTCTTGTCAAATGGGTTATAGGGATTTGGTTATCTTACAGCCAAAGCTTTTAGAGACAGGGACGAATCGAGCTAAGGGGATAGCAAGGGATAGCAAGGGCCATGGCCCCCCTCCCCCCCAAAACTATTTGGAATTTTTTTTACTACCTCCTAAATGTTAATTGATTTGTAATTTTGCCTCTAAATCTATTAAAAAATTTAATTGCCCCTCCCCCCTTCCCAAATATTTTTAACACAAATATTTACCAACCAAGTTTTTTGAAAATTCTGTTAATAGCACCTAAATATTAATTAATTTGTAAATTTTGTCCCTGAAATTTATTAAAAATTTCAATTAGTCCCCCCCCAATCTTATTCAAAACACATATATTGACCCAAAATAAAGAGTTTGAAAATAAATTTAGTTTGTCTCCTTGAAATTTAAATTTTTTTCAACTTGCACCCTTTTAACTATACTTTTAAAAGTTCAAATATTATGAAACAAAATTTTAAACTCATTATTATTATAGTCATTTTTTTTTTGGGTAAATAATTATTATAGTCATTCTCGGAACACATTGTTATTTTATTTATATATCACGTACAATATCTATAATATTAATTCAAGAGAGAAAAAAAAAAGGAATAAAATAATTAATATTCCCTCATGTTTCGTAAAAATACATAAAGCATTTTTGTCAAACATTTTTGTAAAATGGTATTTACAAGAAAAATATCTAAAATTATATAACAATCTTTATTGACAGATCCTAGAAATATTTGGAACAAAAATAAACTAAAGTATTGTAAGACTCTCGATAACAATAATAATAACATCTATGCTAATACTTTTATTTATCACCTTCTAAATAACAAAATTTATAACTATTTGTATCTATTTTAATAACTCAATAATAATCTTGTAGAATTTTTTTTTTTTTTTTTAAATTGAGTTTAAATTTATTATGTTGTTGAATTGTGGAATCTAAATACTTAATTTTCTTCTTCCAAAAATTAAATTTTTGAAAAATTAAACTAATTGATAAAAGAAATTTGATTTTCTAACAATACTTATTTCTTTACATTTCATCTCCATAATTTTCTCCTAGCATCATTTTTTTTTTTTTTTTGTCCAAATGTTTTTCTCATTTTTAAAATTTTCAAGATATATATACTATTGACTACTATTTAATATATATATATATATATTGTCACGCCCCAAATCCCATGACTCGAGTCGCGAAGAAATAAAAATAAATAAATAATTAAATACATAAATAGTTAATTGTAGAAAAATTGATGTCATTCACCTCATAAATAATAATAATAATGATTTTTAAAGAAAATAATATTTGAACCGCAACACTATTTCCTTGTTCGACAAAACAGTGGGCATGAAATTTAATTCACTATTTAGTCCCATGTTGACAACCTGGGTAGTTTGGGATGCAAGGTCAATGAGCTACACCACGAGGCTTTGAGTAACTAGATGGTACCAGTATCATGTCAATAGTGATGAACAAATCAATAAAAATTGGAATCAATTAGTGGGACCCGCAGCCAATTTACATGTACACAAGGCAAGGAAAATAATAAGGCTTTACAAAAGTGTATCCTGGCAAGCACCTATACATATATACTGATCAATCGAAAGCCCCCAAACAGTGATGTTATTAAAACCTAATTATATGCACATAATAGTAATGATAATAGAATTAATAATAATTTGTAATAAAACCTCCGAATGAAATCATACTAGTAATTGGTTCGAACACATGCATTCACTGTAGTTTTATGAACATGGCTTCTAAACAATATATATGATCCAAATAGAAGATGTAGCCTCCATTACCTCATTACAATCCATAAAAAATATAAAGAGGTAATAATGTTGTGAGACTACATGAGAAGAGATGAGAGAGAAAATTCTATTGGAAATCCAAAAGATACATGGGTGATTTCCTAAACTATTTCCCTCTTTAAAAAAAAACGAGTCAAAATACAAGTCCAAAAGTAAGCTACACAATGGATGTCACAATTATCACAAATAACTCAAAAACGTTGTCAATATCTCAATCAAGCTAGGGATGAGGAACCTCTCTTGGGCAATGCCCTTCCTGAAAAATATAAGAATCAACGGGGTGAGTAACGAATTACTCCGTAGGAATGTCTCATAAATATAAATTAGGTTTCACAAAATTCTATAAACATGGCATAGCCATACAATACAAGGAACATGTTTCCTAACGTCTAGTCTAGACCTGTCAACAGATCGGATTTGGACCGGATCATGGTCAATTCGATCCGAATCCGATAAGTATAATGGACAATCTAATCCGATCTGGCAATCCGACGGATCCTTCTATACTCAATCCATATCTGATATCTTCTTTATTTGGATATCTGATCCGATAATCCGATTTGAAAATCAATTACACAATTTTGCTCAAATCAACAAACAATTAGAAAAATTAAACATAAAATTAAACTGTAAATCTCATTCATTTGTTTATAGTTACATCATAATAATACATACCCATAACAAATACAAGGAAAAACAAAACAAAAAAATTATTTTGCTAATAATCCATAAAAAAATATTCAACACTGAATTCATCCCATAATTTCATTCTTCAAATCTTTATTTGCATAATAAGGATGTAGAAGAAAGGGGAAAAAGAAAACAAAATACAAAGTCAGATCTATGTGGAAGGGAGGAAAAAGAACACAAATTAGGGTTTGTAAGATTGAATAGAGAAGAAGAAAAAGAAGAAGGAGAATGAAAAATGGAGAGAACAACACAACTCATGATAAGGGATTTGGCTTTCGGCAACCGATCTCCTCACTGCTTCATCTTCTACGTTCGCCTCTTATCTGTGGAGTCCCTGGACTCTTCTAATTACTAATAACCTAATCGTGAAACACTGTAAGGGGTTTCTATCTAAAGTGCTAAGGTGATGTTAATATATATGATAGTGTATATCTTAAGTATGCACCTGATTCAATCTAACGGTAGATGATTCTTAAATATGAATCTAATGGTTGATTGCATTTCAATATATATAACATACATATATAATATACAATATTGCAATGTAATATATATATATATATATATATATATATATATAAAATTTAATCGGATCGGATTACCCTTAATCCATGTCCGATTTGTTGAAGTATCGGGTTATCGAATTCGGATTATTATCGAGTTATCGGATTTGTTATTCAATCCATATCCGAGTCATCGGATCAGTCTAGTCTAGTCTAGTCTAGTCTCAAGGGAAACCTAAATAGGATCATTCTAGTCTAGCATAAATAATATTAATCCATTCATCAAGACAAGCATAAACAATATAGTGTATTTTTTTTTTTTTTCATAATTGTGGTTGTATAAAAAGAAAAGAAAAATATGTACAGGAGCACAGAGGGCATTCCCCCAGAAAAAGAAAATGAAAAAGCACCAAAAAGAGTAAGGATACAAGCATCCAAACCCTAAGCCAGAGAAAAACCAGAGCCAAGGCTATAAAAGAACCTCAGCAAAGAGTAAAAAACATAGAATTTAACAAGTAAAATCAGAAATAGAAGTATTGTGAATATCTAACACTTCTAACAATAAACTTCTAGCAACAACTTCCGGCTCAATATCATGTCCATAAAACCTAGCATTCCTCTCATGCCAAATACCCCAAAGAGAAGCTGCAAACAGAGTCTTATAAAATCACATAGTAGACTTAGCTTTAAACTAGTTAAAAAGATCATCAGTACTTGCAACAGTAGCAAACTGAAGTATATTCCATTGTAACAGCTCCCATAACCAGCTCCAAAAACGTTTAGCAAAACTACAATTTATAAAAATATGATCAGTAGAATCAATAGCAGTGTGATAAAGGGTACATCTCGGCAACAAGCAAACCTTTCTTCTCTGAAGATTAACCATGGACGGCACTTTGTTACGAAGAATAAAAACAGCAGTAACAGACCATCTTGGTCTAGCTTTTCCCCAGCAAAATGTTAACCACTCAACTTCCACCACCTGATTTTTGCAGACCTGCCAAGCTCTCTTGAATGAAAATTTACCCTTTTCCCACATGAACTTATCAATGGAATCATGAATAGGCACTGCATTCAGAAACGATCTAACTTGTAGTAGTCCAGGCCCCTGAAAACGCTGCCAGTCCCAAGTACCATTCCTCAACAACATGCTCAATGTAGCAGATCTAGAGATATTCAAAGACCTTAAGATTCGATGTCCAAATCTTTGAGAGAAGGTCATACCATGACACCATGGATCTTGCATATGAAACGTCAAACCATTCCCAACACAGAAATTAACATGCTGCAACATAATATCTCTCATTTCCACCATGGATCTCCAAATGACAGCATGAGTGATTTTAGGAATGGCATTCCAGTAACTTGATGAAGGAGTATATTTGTTTCTGAACCAAGACACCTAAAGCCGATCTTTACTTACCAAAAAATCCCAAGTAAGAACAACTCTAGAGGCAAACTGAATATCAACAAGTTTTCTCAAACCAAGACCACCTTCAGCCTTGTCTCTAGTAATTTTATCCCAACTCATGAGATGGATTTTGGAATGATCAGTACTACCCCATATAAAGTTCCTACACATTTTTTGCAATTGGTTGATCACAAAGACAGGAACATTGTAATACTACACCAATACAAAAATATAGGATTGACAGTGGATCTAACAAGTTCTATTTTACCAGCAACGGAGAGCATTCTAGTGCACCAGCAGTTAATCTTTCTTAATATTTTATCAATTAACATTTGACAATTTGCTTTCTTCAATCCATAAGGTCCAAGAGGTAACCCCAAATATTTAATGGGAAACTGTTCTTCAAAACTCTAAGCATAGTTAATTTCCTTCTAACTGCTCTAGAAAAAATTATAGAACTCTTCTGTTGACTAACTTGTAACCCTATTAACTTCTCAAACTTTTTAAATAAACCATCAAAAACTTTAGCATTAGGGATAGAAGCTTTACACGTAATCAACAGGTCATCAGCAAAGAAGACATGGTTCAATGTAGGTTGAGTTTGAGTAGCAGCATGAGTAATGGAAATATCATTCCTTTGAAAAGCAGTGTTAATAATAGAAGAAAGATGCTCTGTAACCAAAGTAAACAACAGATGGGAGAGAGGACATCCTTGCCTAAGAGCTCTACCCGGCTGAATAAAACCTTGAGGGGAGCCATTAACCAGGACTGAATATCTAGTAAAATTAAGAATTGTGGAGATCCAAGCAATCCAAACATCACTAAATCCAAATCCCTTCAGAATCTTCAACAAGAATTCCCAAGAAACTGAGTCAAATGCTTTCTTTATATCCACCTTTAAAGCCATATAAGCATGTCTTGGTCCCTTAAAATCATCTCATGAGCCAAAATTAAAGCATCTTGTATTTTCTTACCCTTGACAAAGCACTTTGTTCAGGACCTACCAGACTATTTAACACCAAAGCCAATCTGTTAGCCATTATTTTAGTAATGACTTTGTAAATCAAATTACATAGGGCAATTGGTCTGAATTCGCCTAATTTCTTTGCATTTCCAACCTTTGGAATAAGGGTAAGAAAACAGCTACTAACCCCAATTGGCATGTTGCTATTTGAGAAAAAATACTGCACAGCTGCAACCACCTCCTTGCCCACAATAGACCAATAAGTTTGATAAAACCGTGAAGGAAAACCATCTGGCCCTGGGGACTTGTCAGGATTGAAACCCATCACCACACTCTGAATTTCTTCAGTACTCACCATTCTATCAAAAGCCTCAACCTCTTCAATCTGCAGCTATTTAGAAGTATGAATAACCTCTGGAATCTCTTCATTTTTCTTAGCAAAAAGATTGTGATAAAATTCAATGAACCAGCTTCTAATCAAACTAAGATCACTAGTTGTTTGTCCATTCTCATGTTCCATAATAGTGATGGCATTGAAATTTCTATGTTGCTTCATTTTGTTGTAGACATATCCAGTACATCTATCAGTATCCTTCAACCAAAGGATTCTAGATTTTTTAGCAATCAAAATCTCATGATCAACAACAGCAGCTTGATAATTATCTCTAGCCTCTTGTTCCGCCTGGAAATTATTATCATTAGGATCAATCAAATGTTGCAACTGTAATTGATTAAGCTTCTGTTTGGACTGAATCAATCTTTCCCCCACATCACCAAAACAGTTTTTGTTCCACTCTTTAATAGCAGTCTTGACAAGCCTTAACTTTTTCAAAAGGATATGCATAGGATTACCAGTCACCACATTATCCTAAGCCTTCTGAACAATAGGTCTAACACAACCTTGTTGACACCATACCTTAAGAAGTTTGAACTGTTTAAGACCAGCTGCAAACTCCTTAGAGATATGAATCGCCAATCCATAGTAATCTGAGCATGTTGCAGCAGTATACATAACTTTAGTCCCTGGAAGATTGTCAAGCCAGCTCTCATTCAAGAAAACCCTATCTAATTTCACATAAATTCTCCTTGAAATCTGCCGTCTATTACACCAGGACCAATCTCCATTAGTAGGGTGTACTTCAGTAAGGCCAGCATCTTGCAAGCAATCATTGAATTCATTAAGTAACCTTTGAGGAACTTTTCTCCCACCCCTTTTATCACTAAAAAATCTAATGGAGTTCCAATCCCCCATAGCCATCCAAGGACCATTCACCATGGCAGTATATTAAACAAGAGAATCCCAAAGTCCTTTTCTATCATTAGCCAAATTAAAAGCATAAACAGGAGTATAAAAGAAATACTCACCAGTTTCAAGAACTTTAACCTTGAGCAGCATACATTGAGCCTTCACGTCGAGAATTTGCACCGCGAATAATAATGGATTCCATCCCACCCAAATTCTTCCAAAATCATATGTATCATAATTATGAATCCATTCCGAATTAATCCTTAACCTATTAGTAATAAGATCAAAGGAATTTAACTTTACTTTAGTTTCCACAATACAGACAAATTGAGAAGCTTCCTTAGTAATCCAGTTCTTAACCTCCCTTTGCCTTCTGGGTTTATTTAAACCCCTTACATTCCAAAAACCAATCATTTAGTGGAGGGAGTTGGGGTAGGAACTCCTACTTGGCTTCGAGTAACCCTGTCAGAAGCAGTCAAGGCTCGGCATCTAGATTTCTTGCTCAACTCCACCTTTAAAATTGCCTCATTATCAGCTGATTTTTGATTATGAGGGGTATGGAGAAATGATTCCTCTACACTCTTGTCAACACATGATTCTGTAATAGGTAAATGAGAGTCTGCTATAGAATTGCATTCCACAATCTTGTTAACCTCTTCAACCACAACTGTATTTTGATCGAAGACATTATAAGTTGGATCAACAGATAAGTCCAGAACGATATCCCTTCTAGTAATAGCAATTGAAGAATTATCCCTCACCATAGGAGATTCATTATTACCCAGATTATTATTCATCACCAAATCAATATGTGGAATAACAGCCAGTATAGAACCCTGACCCTCTTGCTCAGAAATTGTATCTTCTCCAACCTGATCAAGCACCGCAAAAGAATTATGAGTAATAATTTGAGCACTTTGTATCTGTCGCACAGGTTCTTTATCAAGCACATGGTGTCCATCTTCCACTTCCACCATTTTCCCTCTATGTTTCACAACCCATTTGTCCACCAACTGTTTCTTCGGCTTAGGTTTAGATTTAGACAAAACTTTTTGCGGACATCTAGCTGTAGCATGATCAACTCGCTGGCACAAAGAACACACCACTGGTTTCCATTCATATTCAATATTAACAATGCAATCTTCACTATGTATGTCAATCACCATAGACTCTGGTAGATCCTGACGAACATCCACCTCAACCATTACTCGAACAAACTCGCCTTTATCACGATGTAAAGAGGGCTCATCGATGTAGATCGGCTTTGAGAACAATAAACAAACCTTAGATAATGAAATGGAATTTCTACAATGGACTGGTAAGTCATGCACACGAATCCAAATTAGAAGCGAATCAAAATTCTCCCTCTTTAGGGTAACGTTCTTACTCCATTGCTTAATAATAATTACGCGTCCTTCAAATGTATGAATACGTGATAACACTTTCTGCGCATCGGCTGCATGTTGAAAGCGCACCATGAAGAACCCATTTTTCAGATACACCAAGGTGATTGCTTTGGACCAATATTTTTCAATAAAGGCCTTGAAGTGGGGATAGTATGGCCGCTTACCCATCACATATCCAACAACTGAAGATTTCCAGTAATTGATTTCCTCTGCAACGTCCTCTTCTGTAATGGAACCTTTAGAACCAATAGCCGTATTAACATAATGAAGATTAACGAAAGAGTTCACCTCCTTCAAAACAACTTCGCCACAAAGGACGAGCGTTAGATGATGTAGGTATAGTAGTTGGCCAGACAGTAGAGACTACAGGCGGGGGGAAGGAGGTTGAAGCCCCCTCCATCAGATACCCCTACCAAACCTGCACCACGCATACAGTCATAAACCTTAAATCGCCCAAAAATGCAATTAGAGAGAAAAAGGGTATCTAGATTCTAACTTATAAACAATATAGTCTAACGTACATAAATCCACAAGTTGTAATAACACATAGATGCTAACTTGAAAATAAAAGTCGAAATCAATTAATAGGATAACTCGGAACACACCCACACTCCCGGTCACATAGTCATGCTATGTGCCTACATAAAAATAGTCATTCTCAAATTACTAGTTCGCTGGAAACCAACCAATTGGCCAATATAAAGTGAGGAAATTCATGTTTCACCCCTGAGCGCCAAGCCTTCGCATTCTCAAAGTAACAACTCCTGAATATCTTCCAAAATCAACAAACAAATCCACAAAATAATTCATATACCATGATATTCCCAAATTGCACTTCACAAGCGCACATAAATTATATTAATCACACAATTAATCCATGTCTTATGGTCCAAATCATTATAATGGCATACTCTTTGATGCAATGTCAACAAATTGGGTATTTTAAAGTCATGTGATTTCATGTTATCATTACATCAAATTTCAAGTGTATAAAAGTTTAATATCATCGTAGAAATATACATCTTCAAAGTTAATCCTCACAAGATAACAAATACATGATAATTCCATGAACAACCACAACATGTAAGGCACTTTAATTACAAGTAATTGTACACACTAAGATTTAGTACTTTAACAAACATCAATAATGTTAACAATGAAACAAATAACATGTTACACATGAAAATTAATATTAAAACTCAATGAAACATTATGGATATGCAATTAAGTCATTATATAAGCTTTCTAATCCAACCCCCACACACAAGTATATGAATAACTCACACAATGGTCATAAAATCCCAAGAATTCTTAGGTTATAAGCACAATACACCCCTACCTCAAGCTAGGAGCAAACCCTAGCTACTCCAAAAAAATAAATGTGCTCCAAATCCGAAATTGGAAGAAGGGTTTTGTAGCCACCAATGTCCTTGTACTTTTCTCTTCTAACACAAGGTGAGAATCATCAAGATAGAAGGCCAAAATGATGGTGGAAGCTTGAAGTAACAAGAAAATGGAGATGGAGGTGAGAGAGAAAGAAAGTGTAGGCAAAAGAGGGGAGAAGAAATGGGTTTCTCTTAATATCTACACTACATACACACCTTTCGTTCTAGTGAACCATAGGCCCCACCAAATGTTTACTTATCACAAATGTGCCACAAAACTAGAAATATTAACATATGTGTATGTATATGTCACACAAAATAAATATGCCATGCCAACATGTCTCAAATAAATAAATGAATAGTGTCGGGAATAAACCCCGAACACTAGACCTGCGTGACCCGAACATGAAAACGCACAAAATAAAATAAGGAAAAAAGGAAAATAATTTCCGATCCTCACAAATATATTACAATTGATTTATAAAATTTAAAAATTTTTGTTACATAGTTCAAATCTGACCCCCCAACCTTAAATTTTTGGCTCCGCCCCTGTTTAAAGATGGTGTTTAAAGAAAGGATGGTGGTCCAATAGTTGTGGTGGTGGTCCGATGATGGTTGTGTAAATACATAGGTGTGTATATAGAGAAAGAGGTAATGAAAAATTCTTTAAAAGATAGGGATAATTTTGTCTCAATTTTTTAAATATTTATCAAATATGAAAGTACTCTATATAAATTATCATATTTGTAATTACTTTTTGTTAAGTTGCTTTATACTTTGGTTAAGTTGCTTTATACTTAGATTTTTTTTTTCATATTTATGATATTTTAAATTGCGTGCGTCCCCAATACTTACTATTTTTTAAATTATATTATAAAAAAATAGAGTTGCAACCATCATTTTATAAAATTATTAACAAAATAGAGTTGCAACCATTATTTTTTAAAATTATTAACTTATTATTAAAACTTTACTATTTATAATAAAACTTACTATACTCCGTTTAAACTTTTTAAATATAAAACATACATTTTCTCATACAATACATTCATACAAATTAATAAATTACTTAAATAAAAAATACATTTTTTTCATGTAATATATTCATTAAAAATTTTGATATTACTTAAATTTATTTAAACAAATAATTTCAAGAATTAAAAGTAAATTTATACAAATTTAATGAGAATATGTCATCAAAATAGCATAAATTATTTTTATAATTTATTTTAATAAGAAAACCAAATTAAGTGAATTCACTAAGAAAGAACATTATTATCGTTTAATGCTTACCTTTTAACTGAAGAAAAAAAAAAAAAAAAAAAAAAAAAAAAAAAAAAAAACCATTAAAAAAAATTATTATTATCGTTTAATGAAAATAGCCTATAGGCATCTGACATTGTGCAACAAAATGTGATGCGAGTGAATTTGTGTGTAAAATTCCCTATCTCATAACTCCTCTCTTAGCTGACGCCACAATGTCATCAATTATAGACTTTTCCCCATATTACAAGGAAAACAGCTGAGTTTTTCTTTTTCTTTTTTCACATACCCATTTATTATGCAAGAACTTAAACCCTTTGGCCAACTACTTTAAAAAGATAAGAAAGTACAATTAAACTACCTGGTACAGAAAAGAAGAGACTGTTTTTCTTTTCTATTTTTTATTTTCTTGTTTTTCTTTTCTATTTTTTATTTTCTATATGTGTTTGGTCATTGGAGGGGATATGTAGATCAGTTAGTCACCGGATCAAAGAACTCCATTGGAAATAATTATGCCCTACTTGTTTTGGCATTGTCCGATAAAATCAGTTCGGATCTTCACTTCTTGCTGGCGAGCAAATAACATTGTCAGGCTGCTCAGGCAGAATAGAAAAAAACACACACATAAGTGCTTCACGAAAACAAGCTTTACCTCTCCTGACCCTTCTTAAGCTGAAACGTCCTCTTCTTCATCTTCTTCTCCCTCATCATCCAAATCTATCAGCAGATTTGTCTACTTGCATCCTATCATATTCATTAGAACTATTTTATATTTTCACGTGAGCAAACTATTTTATATTTTCACTTGCTTATGTAACCCTATTTACAGGAAACAAACATAACGACCATATAAATTCCCCACCAACCATACAAGTGCAGCATCTAATTTTCCACCAAGGACGGTAAATCAAGGAGACTGAGTGTGTTGGTCTTCAGAGTCCATTGTCTACAAGTCAATGAAAAGAACTTCTTTAGAATGCAATGAGCAGCTGTCATCTGAAAATGCAATTTTTTAATTTCAAAAATGTGTCATGTGACTGTTGGAAATTATCCATTAACCCGATGAAAACCCAAAAATACCCTATTAGTTTTTTTTATATATACTTCAAGGCCCATATGCATGTTTGGATGGTTTTTTGCACTTTACACTAATTTAAATTGCTGAACAATATAACCAAAGCCAAATTTGTCAAATATTATCGGCTTGAGAACTTATTCGGGGCTTAATTGACTGGTGCTATACCCAATAATGTTGATTAGAGAACAACTTAACCCGCACAATCCTTTCCAAAATAATACTAAAATGTAAGTTATCATCAATATAATAAGACGGATAAGTGATTACCGGTAAATGCATATGACTAAGAAAGCCATGTTGACTAGCGTTTGACTGGTGATAAAAGCTGTAATCACTTTGTTGGCACATGGCTAAATTTGGTGCTTCATATGTGAAACTGATCAAGGGATTTGTTCCAACACCATCCAACCCCTGCGCAGTGCGCACACAAAAAATAACAATTGTGACAAGGTTTATCAAAGAAAGGTTATCATGGTGAGCTTAAGGTGAAAGCACCATCGTGATAGATTTTTCCATAAATGAAATCATCAGAACACAAAATATACAAATTAAGGTGAAGGCAATAAAAGTATACTACCAGCGAAACTAAACTAATTAAATAAAAAATTAAAAGTATATTACCTGTGGAACTAAACTTGGAGTTGGGAGTTGAACCGAACAGTAAGCTGGTGTCAGGCATGGAATGGAGGAAATGGTGTTTGAAACAGGAGCCTGTAAATCTTCGCTAAATTTCATAGAACCAGCAAAAATATTGTGTTGAGCTGCATCATTGTGAACGCTCTTTGCCACACATTTACTTTCAGAATCACTTGCACCATGTTTGCAAATTTGACTCTCATCAGCAGGTTTTACGTTCATCATCTTTTCCACCTCTTGTATCACCTTATCAAATTGTTCTACAGCAAACTGAAATGCTTCTCCTGATTTGGCAGCCCTTGCTGATATCTTAATTACGTTAAGGCACATATCCTTGTAGCGACTTGATGATGCCAACTTAAGGTCTTCTTGGACTCTAAAGTCAGCTTCAACAGCTTGAGCAAATGCTAATCTCCTTTGTGATGGTAACATGTGAACTAGATGTGGGCTGACAACATCATGATTGTGATTTGCTTCAAAATGGATTATGCGGTATTTACCATTTGGTTGACGAGATATGGTCATTTGTGCCAAACAACCAGTTCTTGTTTGTTTTCGTGGTTTCTTCACATGAACATCGCGTTTGTCTTTCCGCCTAAATCCTTCTTTGAAGCAAGTAAACCTTCTAGATACAACTGCACCATTTACCTTACTTTTATTTAAAAAATCTTTCCGGACACTAAAACCAACTACACTAGCATATCTATTGTAGAACACATATGAGTCCTCTTCTGATTCAAACTCCATGCCAACTGATGGCAACTCATCTATTTTCAAATCCTCTTCTGCAAATAAAGTGGATTGCTCTACATCGACATTGGCAATGTCTGGGCTGTGACTCTCCTGCTCTAAGGTAAAGTCAACCTTGCAATGCTCTGTATCCACATCCTCTTTACATGGACTACACAATTCCCCAACATTCTTCCCATCCATTGCCCTTCACTTTCAGAGGTATAAAGAGTGGAACGACAAATAATGGCAACAAAGAAGGCGGCATTGTTAATAGCCAAAACATTTTATTCTTAAAATTGCAATAAAATTTAAAAAGCTGCCAATCACTTCACCAAGGTATCACATGAGATTTCCTAACATGCTTCTCATTAAATTTTTCACATTTTGAGCTTCCATTTCCTATTAATGCACATCTCTGGGGAAATATGTACGGTGAACTATGTGTGCGTTTGGCAATGCTACTGTTTTGTGTTGCAAAAAACAATAAAAGGAAGTTGAAGAAGAAACATGTTTGGTGTGCATGCTTTTCTGGAGTTGAAAATAAATCAACAGAGAACCCGAAATGGAAACAAAAAATAAAAAATTATGCTTCCTTGTGTTGTGGCAAACAAATGGGTAAAAACACTTCATACAAAGGAAACATATTGGACATTCCGTCAAACATCAGAAACCCATAGTGTGTGTTCAAATCCAGAAGTGAACTCCTCTCTTGGACAAATCCCTCATCTGAGTCATCTCCCTTATCGTCTTCTTTCATTTTTCTCTTCTCCCCAAGATGATCCCCAATCACCAAAGCTTCCCCTTAAGTGCTCTCTCTCTCTCTCAAAACAATTCCCAATCAGTGAACTCTCTCTCTCTCTATATGTGCGCGCTCGCACGAGATCTCTCATAAACCTTGTCCTCCTAACTCTCTAACCCACAGATTCTTAATGTGTCAAAGCTTGAAATCTAGATTTCTCCAAACTTTTTTGCTTATTTCTTCCAAACTCTCTCACAACACAGAATTGTAGGTAAACACCTTCTGTTTTGGTTTTTATTTTTGATTCATTTTAGGGGTCATTCCCTGTTGTCGTTGTAAAATGCTTGGATTGTCGAGTTTGAGAGCTCATGTTCGAATCTCAAGAGCATCCACTTTGTACATATGATGCCAGAGGTTAAAGCTTATATTTAATTTGTTCCTCTCTGCTAGGTTTGCAAGCCCAACTCAATTTTTTGTCAGGCTTGGGCAGGCACGGAGCTACGTACACCCCCACTGAACTTTTTTTATTTTTATTATACACCTATAAACTCTGTAAAATTTTGAAAGTGTCCCCACAAAAATTATGAAAAAATTTCTAATATATAAATCTGCCCCCTCTGATATTCTTTAATATTTATCTAATCGACTCTCTTTCTCTCTCATTTTATACTTGTTTTTTGTATATATAGATTTTAGAAGTGCCCCTTCAAATTTTTTACATATAGAATTTTATAAATGTTAAAATTGTCCCATACTTCTAATATTTAGTCTCAAATTCACTCTCTCTTTCTCTCCTTTATCATTGGGCACTTCATATCTCCATCTTTAATCATCTGTTTTTCTATACTACACGGCTCTTTTTCAGCTATTTCAATCTCTAAAAAGGTATGAAAACAAAACCTAAAAAAAAAAATTAAAAAAAAGTGTCTGCTTCTCTTTAAACTACTTTATTTGTATATGATACTTGGAAATCATGAATATACACCCGCTATAAAATGTGAAGACTCATATTGTAAACTGCACAATTCTTCATTTATTTGATTTAATCTAATTATAAGTTAATTTTTTATTTGGAGAACATAACTGAAAATTGTTCAAGTTTTCAATACAAAAACAAGTTTCATTTCATTAATTTTTTATTTATTGCAAGCAAATAATTTGACTTATTAGAAAATTCTCAATAGTATGCACTACAAGAGGAAATGAGATATACACACATTGGAATACAAGCATACATTTGTGTTCGTTTTATATTGCATAATTTTGTTTATTAAATATACATGATTTTTCTCTTCAATTTTGTATGAAAATCTTGCTTAATATTAAAATTCATCGAGAACAATTATAAATGTCACAAATAAAAGTATTCTCAATCAAAATATAATTTTTTATATTTATCATTTTGTCCCCCCCCCCCCCCCCCCCCCCCTAAAACCCTCCTTCCCCCTTCATCTCAGTAAATTTCCTTGCTCCGTCACCAGGCGTGGGCAACTCTATTCCGTAGAAGGAAATAGACAACCCGACTCAAGTTGGGATTTGGGTAGAGGGATTGACAATCCAAGCCAATCCGACATGTTATTGTTACTATTATGAATGAAATTTTAACACCTTTCATTTAGATCAAATAGGAAAACCCTCTCTCTTCCCTTTCATTGTGATTCACTGAAAAGACCCTAGCGGTTGTCACTTAAAAATCCTAGCCACCATCCTTCATCTAAGGCTCACTTAGAGAATGGATTGCTTTCCATTGTTGCCAATGTCATTGAACCATAGTTAGAACCCTAGGTGTCACTGCAAAAACCAATCAAAGGTTCTCACTGTTATCATCAAACAAGAGTTAGAAACCAATCATTGTCAACAGCAAACTAAGATTAGAAAACTTCATTACAACTGTAATCAATATAAAATAGAAAACCCTCATTGCCATCAACATGAGTCAACAACCCTTACTGCCACGTGTCAATCAAAATTGGTTGTGTAATAAGGAAAATTATGGTAATGGCCAAAATTTACAAAAATTAGAATGTTGAAGGTTATAGAAAACACTAGAAAAATATGCACTGTGAGTCTGTTATAAACTTAATCAACCCAAGCTTGGCTAAGCTCTTCAGATTGAAGGTCAGGTCAGGCTCAGGCTTGGACTGAGGTCTCTGTAATCCAGGTTGAGTCTAGATTTGACCTCTCAAACCCACCCGAGTTGCAACCCTACTTTCAGCACCCTAGATTAACGAGGACCACACTTAGTAACGACGCTTCATTTGTGATTTATAATAGTTTGAGAGATATTTGCAAGTCTGTTCAGTTGTATTATATTTGGGCAAAATGGATCCCTCACTATCAATTTCTTGGGCAAATATCCCCTTGACATTGAAAAATCCCTGAAAACCATCAATATTCGCAATCAAGTCATAGCACCAAGTCACCATTAATATCTATGTAACTAAAAATATATTTCAACTAAACTACATCATTTGTTATATATATACTCATCTAATATATATATATACATATATACATATATATATATTATAATCTACTCATCTAATAGGAGAGAGTTTGGTAGATGAGTTTGTGTCAAGAGGTAACTAGAGATGCATACCCTTGACTAACACATGTTAGACGGGCGTGCATTGGAAACGGCCCTGGACATGCGCGTCTGATCAAAGATTTTTAGAAATATTGAAAAAAAAAAAAAAAAAAGGTTAAAACATGAAATATGTGGAATTCTTTTAAAAGCTTTAAAAATATGGATGTACAAATTTTGTCATGGAATGTCCGGGGTCTCAATGACCCGGTGAGGAGAAAAGTGGTGAAGTCAATTATTAGTAAAGGGGGAGGTCATGTGGTGTGTTTGCAAGAAACCTTATTATGTGGAATAACAGATGGGTGTCTTTGGTGGAATCTCGGATTGGGAGATTCTCTGATTCGTGTGTGCTCTCTTTGGTGGAGGATGGTTTTCATTGGGTCTTTTATGGAGTTTATGGGCCTACGGAGGACATTATGCGACATTTGCTATGGGAGAAGCTAAGGGATGTTAGAAGGTGATGCTTGCTGCCGTGGTGTGTTGGAAGGGATTTCAATGTTGTTCATTCTCCTTTTGAGAGATCGACGAGGGGTAGGTGGACGTCTGACATGGAGTCCTTCTCGGCGTTTATTGATGTTTCTAGGCTGGTTGATTTGCCCTTGGAGGGAGGACTGGTCTAGTGGTCGCTCTCCTCCTACCCTCTCTCGGCTTGATAGATTCCTTGGGTCGGGAGATTGGGAGGAGAAGTTTTCTGATGCTATTCAGGCTACTTTGACTCGCCCTATCTCTGACCATGTTCCATTGATGTTGGATTGCAGTGGGTTGCGCAGACGGCAATCTCCTTTCAGATTCGAGAATATGTGTCCGATTCTGGTGGGAAGGGTATGGGGTGGTTGGTACCCTAAGTCATACGCTCGCAGGTAACTTGCGCCTTTTTAAGGAAAGTATCAAGATTTGGAACAAAGAGGTCTTCAGGAATCTTGTTTGGAGGAAGAATCGGGTTTTTTCTGAGATTGCTGATATTGACCGGATGGAGGGTCAGGGGTCTTGGTGGATTCCTTGAAGGTTAGGAAGGTGGAGTGTCAGGCGGAGTTTGCGGAGATTGCTATCATGGAGGAGATCTCGTGGAGGCAAAAGTCTCGAGCTTTATGGCTCAAGGAGGGTGACAAGAACACGAAGTTTTTCCCTAGATTGGCCAATGCCCATAGAAGGGGCAATCATATTGGGCAGATTCGGGTGGAAGGGGAGTTTTTGTGTAAGGAGGAAGGGTTGGCAAAGGTATTACTGAGTTCTATGCGAAGTTGTTCACAGAGATTGCTGGGTGGAGACCCTTGCTTGAGGGGCTCAGTTTGACTCTATTTCTAGTGAAGAGTGCTCTGGTCTGGAGGAGCCTTTTTCTGAAGAGGAAGTTTTGGTTGCTTTGAAGAGTTATAACGGGGATAAAGCCCCAGGTCCAGATGGGTTTACAATGAGATTCCTTTTGGAGTACTGTGAGGTGGTTAAAGGGGAGGTGATGGCCACTTTTCATGCTTTCCACACTTAGGGCTCTTTTGAGAAGAGCTTGAATGTCACTTTCATTGCTCTCATTCCCAAGAGCGAGTGTGTGGACTCCAGATTGCGCAGTGGGGTTCTGGGTGTTCTGTGTAAGTTGGACATTGAGAAGGCGTATGATCATGTGAGTTAGAGCTTCCTTCTCTACCTGATGGAGAGGATGGGGTTTGGAATGCGTTAGAGGAAATTAATTCATTTTTGTATTTCCAGTACTCGTTTCTCTATTTTTGTGAATGGAGCTTAGAGCTCCGACGGGTTTTTTCTCTAGCTTGAGGGGCTTTAGGCAGGGGGATCCGCTTTCCCCTTTCTTGTTCCTCTTTGTGATGGAGGCTCTCAGTAGATTGATGAGGCGGGCTGTTGAGTTGGGTTTTCTGAGAGGTTTCCAGGTGGGCAAGGATGCTGCTAGTTAGTTGGAGATCTCCCACTTGATGTTTACGGATGATACTTTGGTGCTTTGTGATGCGAATGTGTCCCAGCTCAGATATCTGAGATGCATTTTGAACTGGTTCCAAGTTGTCTCCGCCCTTAAGGTGAATGTTGGAAATAGCATTTTGGTGTTGGTTGGGGGGTTGCCCCTGGGAGCTCTTTCAGGGTGTGTGGGGGTTTGGGATCCTGTTGTGAATAGGTTTGAGAGGAGGCTGGCGGGTTGGAAGAAGCAGTACCTTTCCAATGGTGGACGGGTCACTCTGATTAAGAGCACCTTTTCATGCCTTCCCACTTATTTTATCTCTTTGTTCCAAATTCCCTCTTCTTGAAAGATTATAACGTAATTTTCTGTGGGGGGGAAGAGGAGAGGAGTTTAAGTTTCACCTAGTTCGATGGGAGCAAATGTGTAGGCCAATTCAGAATGGAGGTTTAGGATTTAGAAGATTGGTGCCTTTCAATAAAATTCTCCTTGGGAAATGATTGTGAAGGTTTGGGGTGGAGAGGCATTGGCTTTGGAGGAGGGTCATTGAAAGTGGATATGGGGAGAGCAGAGGAAGGTGGAATTCTCTTGAAGTGCGTGGTCCAAAGGGTGTGGGGGTTTGGAAGTTTATTCGAAAGGGCTGGGATGACTTCTCCAAACATGTTCGTTTTCGACTCAGGGATGGCAGGAGGATCAATTTTTGGGAGGATGTTTGGTGTGGGGACCTTTCTCTTGCTCTCGCTTTCCCACGGCTCTTCAGGATTGCTACGGATAGGCAGGCCTTGGTGGTCAACTGTTATCATCTTGATAGCGGGAGACTGGTTTGGCATGTTCGATTCAGGCGTCTTTTTCAGGACTGAGAGATTGAGGATGCCACTCGTCTTTTGGAGTTGTTATATCGTCAGGGAGTTATGGTTGGAGATTCAGATAGTTGGATTTGGGCTTCCAACGCTCAGGGTCATTTCGATGTTCGGTCCTTCTTCAAGTATCTTACAGAGCCTGGAGGTCCTTTCCCGTGGAAGTCTGTTTGGCGTTCAAAGGCTCTCCTCAAGGTGGCTTTCTTTGCTTGGACCACTATTTTGGGAAGGATTTTAACCCAGAAAAATTTGAGAAGGAGGATTAAGGTGGTGGTCAATCGGTGTTATATGCGCCTTTGGGATGAGAAGACAGTGGATCATCTTCTTTTACATTACTCCATGGCCAAGGAATGTTGGGACTTGGTGTTTGGTATGTTTGGGATTCTCTGGTTCATGCCTGGATCCTCTAGAGGGTTGATTGCGGCTTGGAGAGGTTGTTCTGTGGGGGCTCATATTCAGAATGCTTGGAGGGCTACGCCTCTTTGTGTGTGGTGGTGTATTTGGCTCGAGAGGAATAGGAGATATTTCGATGGAAAGGAGATGCCTATTTTTATTCTTAAATTCTCTATTATTTTCACTCTTTTTATTGGGTTTCAGGAAGAGATTTTTTTTTTTTTTGATAAGTAAAATGTATTAAAAGCGTTCAAAAGGGGAACGCGTCCCAAACTATACAAAGACAAAACGGAGCCTATGAACTCAAAGAGCTCATAAAATCAACAATATCAAGGTTTCGGGAAGAGATTATAGATCTTTAAAGGATATTGTCGATTTTTTTGGCCTTTTTAAAGGCTTAGAGGCTCTTTTTGGCCTTGTGTAGTTCTCTTGAGACACGCTCCCCTTTTGAGCGCTTTTTATACATCTTTACTTATCAAAAAAAAAAAAGTTTTTAATTGAAACCTGTGAAGCATTTTTATTTATTTGATCTTTTTATGGTTATTACTTGTTTGAATTATAAAAAACCACAAAGAGAAAATGGTAAGAATCTTGCTCTATTTCGCAACCAATCTTTATCATTTTTTTTTGCTTTTCCTTTTGTCCTCTTCTTCCTAATAACAATCCCCCTTCTTCCTATACAGATTATCTCTTTTATTATCAACAAAGGACTATTTTTTCCTTAACAACCTTAGTTTTCCTTATGTCTTTATTTTTTTTTTTCTTTCTTTAATTGATTCTCTCTCTCTCCTAATAGAATTCCCTTTCCTTTAGTGTTTTTTTTTTTTTTTTTTAACAAGCCTCTAACCTTTGTTTTCCTTGTGTCTTTATTTTTTTTCTTTCTTTAATTGATTCTCTCTCTCCTAATAAAATTCTCTTTCCTTTGTTTTTTTTCCTTTTTTTTTTTTTTTTTTTGTTTTAACAAGCCTCTATTTTTAGAAATTCTACTTAAGCCAATTCCCTCTCTTTT
This sequence comes from Cornus florida, assembly GCF_030987335.1. NCBI lineage: Eukaryota > Viridiplantae > Streptophyta > Magnoliopsida > Cornales > Cornaceae > Cornus > Cornus florida. The sequence continues at coordinate 165,222 of NW_026775577.1, read as the reverse complement.
TTTCTTTTCCTTTCGTTTCATTCTCTATACAACTATAAATTTTTGTTTAGTTATGGATTTAAATTACAACAAATTATATAAAGGGGTATAGAAACTACACTACTACAACCCATTCTCTCTTCTTTTTCCTCTTCTTGAATGAGATAATCGATGTTGTAGTTTGTTACTTAATGTGATCTGAGATTTTCTTTTGGATAACTATTGTAATTTAGTATTTTTTACTCTCAACTTAATTAAAAGTAATGTTAGTTTTATAATGTACTATCCAATATATGAATTATACATATTTATTATCAGCCATGTTTGCGTCTTAATTTTTTAGGATTTGTAATGTTGTTGTGTCAGTGTGTGGTGTAACGTGTCATGTATATGTATTCATATTCGTACTTCTTAGATTCCGGGTTTATGACTTGTTAAGCTAGTGAAAATCTCTTTCATATAGTGAATTAGATCTGGCTGGACTAGCTGCCATGATTTTTTCCCTTGGAGTTTCCCACATAAGAATCCCTATGATCGCTTTGCTTTTTACTACTTTTACTTTATATGCTTGATTTGATAGTTATCGTTGTAATTTGATCTTTAAAATATTGAAATTTTAGTTAAAATTTTAAAACTACTTAAAATAGTTATTCAAACTACCAAGACCTATTCAACCCCCTCTAGGTCTAGATTTAGATCTCGAGCCTTCACGCCTTGCGCTAACTCTACATCAGAAACTAAGTGAAGTGCATCAAAAGCTTCCCCGTACATATGAACTACACATGAATCTATCCTATGCTAAGAGGGGCAAGGAAAGCTAAAGTTAAAAGAGTTTTTTTTTTTTTTTTTTTAAGTATTCACACAGTTTTGCCCACGCCCGGGCTCAAACCCCTCCCCTCCCCTTTAAGGATGGGGAGGTTATACCATTGAGCTAGAGGCCCTTTTAAAATTTTAGAATTTTCTTACATCTGTTAGGAATAAAAAAATGAATTATTTTTGTAATATTTCCTTCTAATTAAGGTTAGGTTTGCATATAAATAAGGTCTCCCGTCTTGCAAATTTGTTGAACTTTTTTATACAATCTTTAATTATCAACAAAAAAAAAAACTATTGTGTACTTCCTTCATTCGGGTGTGCCTATATGGTGCTGTATTTCAACAATGAATTGAGATTATTACTTCTTCCCCAATTCTTGCTCTTCTCTACTCTCAATCAATCTAGCCTATCTATTCACTCTATTTTCTCATCCCAGTCATATGTTTCTCTCCACTTTTTTTAGTCTCACCACTCATCTTCTCATTCTCATCCCCTTCTTTCATTCTAGTTCTAGCACTAATCACTACCTTCAACTATTGTCGAAGCGAGATTCTACACGACTAGGAACGAAACCGTTTCCTTGCAACAAAGAGGTGAACCTTGACCGACACCGGTGTGGTGCCTACCAAGAGCTCTTCAACGATCAAGTTAGTTACCGGAGCTCTCAAGTAAAAGCTGGAAGTTAATGTATTAATTCCCTCCTCCTTGTTTGTTGATCAGACTTGTTCTTATAAATGGTGATCCTCAAGTTTGTTATGACCTATTGGGGGTTCAAGGAGACTTGTTGGGATTTGAGTAGATTTGTTGAGATTGGAGGAGATTCCTCCGTACTTTGAATTTGAACTTTGTAACCTAATCCCAATCTTTAATTTAATTTTTAAACTGTTCAACAGGACAGTTAACTTACCTTACCATATTTGTTTGGACTTTGGACAATCCTATTTCAAATTATCCTTATCAGTTGCTCCTTATTCTCGAGCTTGCTTGTCAAGCATTGGGAATGTCAAAAACGGTTTTTTTTTTTTTTTTTTTTTTTTTTTTTTTTTTTTTTTTTTTTTCGAGTCGAGTTGTTTTTAATCCAAGCTAAAGCTTGTATTATTGCTTTCATCTTATCCCTTTAACAACGGAAGTAGTTGTATTCAGCTAATCCTTTAATAAGGAGTAGGTATTCCGAGCTTCGCGCAACTCGTCCTTTTAATAAGGGAAGTATAATTTGTCAAGCTTTACTTAGCTCACCCTTTAATAAAGAAAGCATTTTTTACGAGTTTCACTCAGCTCGCACTTTAATAAGATAAGTATATTTTACGAACTTCACTCAGCTCTCCTTTTAATAAGCGAAGTATATTTTACAAGCTTCACTCAACTCTCCCTTTAATAAGGGTAATATATTTTAGGAGCTTCACTCAGCTCGCCCTTTAATAAGGAAAGTATATTTCACCGAGCTCCATGAGCTCCCCTTTAAATAAGGAAGTAGGATTTCCGAAGCTTCATGAGCATGCCCTGTAATAAGAGAGGAAATTCAAGAGTTTCACTAAGCTCGCCCTTTAAAAAGGGAGTAGTTGTGTTTGAGGATGTCCTAGTGATGCGAACTGTAAATTATTAAATGTCAAAGTCTCTATCCTCTTCCTTGTAATTGAGGACCAATTATGTTTGTCCTTCAAAGGCCATGGGTTGGAGTGTCAACTTCTTCGGCGTTGTCTCGAAATATTAAAAATTGGAAAAAAATATCCTTAGTGAATGGCCTTATATGCTAGCAACCTGCCCAATACATGATTTCCATTTATACATTCGCGTATTTCTCCCAAAATATAATCAAATCCTCTCTGATCTTGGAGGTCGAGACCTACCAGGACTTGGTGGTCGAGACCTACCTAGTCTTGGAGGTCAAGACCAACTTGATCTTGGAAGTCAAGACCAATCTAGTCTTGGAGGTCAAGACATACTTGGTCTTGGTGGGAGACCTACATGGTCATAGTGGTAGAAACCTACTTCGTTATAGATGATCTTGGTGTGAGACCTACATAGTCTTGGTGAGAGACCTACCTAGTCTTGGTGCGAGACCTGGCTTGCCTTGGTAAGAGACCCAGCTTGGCCTTGGTGGGGGACCTACCGGCCTTTATGATTGACCTTGCTTGGCCTTAGTGGGAGAACTGTATGCCATTGGTGGGGACCTGCCTTGCTTTGGTGGGACTTAGGAGACCCTTTTGCCTTGGTGGAGACCTGCCTACCTTGGTGGGAAACATTGTCTAGCCAGGGTGGGAGACCTGCCTAGCCCTGGTGGGGGACCTACCTTGCCTTGGTGGGAGACCCTGCCTGGCCTTACCTTGGTGAGAGACACTACCTAGCCTTGGTAAGAGACCTTGCCTGGCCTTGGTGGAAGACTCGCTGGCCTTGGTGAGAAACCTTGCCTGGCCTTAGTGGAAGACCCGCTGGCATTGCTTATCCTTGGTGGTAGACCATGCCTTGCCTTGGTGGGAGACCAACCTAGCCTTGGTAGGAGACATTGCTTGGCCTTGGTGGGAGACCCAGCTTAGCGTTACTAAAAGACCTGCCTTGGGAGAACCTACCTTGCCTTAGTGGGAGAGCCAGCTCGGACGTGTTAAGAGACCCGCCTGCCTTGGTGGGAGACCTTGCCTAGCCTTGGTGGGGGACTGCCTTGCGTTGGAGGGAGACACTGCCTGGCCTTGGTGGGAGTACCTAGCATTGATGAAAGACCTGCCAACGTTGGTGAGAGACATATCCTGCCTTTGGCGGGAGACCCGCGGGCCTTGGTGAGAGACCTTGCCTTTGTGAGGCTCACAGTGGGTAAGCCCTTTCCATTTGCCACAGTGACGCTCGATGTGAGTGAAGCCTTGCCAAAGGCTGAATGTGGGTGAGCCTTGCGAGTGCGAGGCTCGATATGAATGAGCCCTTGCCAGAGGCTCAATGTGGGTAAGCCTTGCCAATGTGAGGCTCGATGTGGGTGACCCCTTGCTAGACGCTTGATGTGGGTGAGCCCTTGCCATTGCAAGGCTCGATTTGAGTAAGCCCTTGTTAAAGGCTTGATGTGGGTGAGCCTTGCTAGTGCGAGGCTCGATCTGTATAAGCCCTTGTTAGAGGCTTGATGTGGGGGAGCCTTGCCAGGGCAAGGCTCGATTTAGATAAGCCTAGTGTGAGGCTCGATATGGGTGAGCCCTTGCCAATGTAAGGCTCGATGCTTAAGTCTTCCCCCGGCATTCAGATCGGATCGCGTCAGAACCCTAATTTGTTTAGAAAATTAGTATACGTTCCTACAGACAGCACCAGCTGTTAAAGCGAGATTCTGCACAACACCGATCCCTACAACAAAGAGGTGAACCTTAACCGACACTAGCGTGGTGCCTGTCAAGAGCTCTTTAGCGATCAAGTCAGTTACTTGAGCAAGGAAAAGCCAAAATTCAATGTATTAATTGTCTCCTCCCTGTTTGTTCATCAGACTCTATCTTATAGATGGTGATCCTCCCGTTAGTTACGGTCTATTGGGGGTTTAAGGAGACTTGTTGGGATTTGAGTATATTTGTTGAGATTGGAGAAGATTCCTCAACTTTATATATATATATATATATTTATAAGTCTTTAGTTGCTTGTTATATTATGACCCAAACGTTACTCAACTTTAAATATTATACATTCATTACACATTAATTACGTGATTTTAGATATTTTGATTTCACATATTAGGAGAAAGAGAATAAACTCATTTTTTAGGGTGGTTGGTCGATGACGATAAGGGTTGCTTGTGAAGTTAATCAACACAAGGTAAGGGAAGTACTCTCGATGATGGAACTAAATCAAGATTTGTGTTTATTTGTTCTTATTGTATGTATTGTTTGGATCATATGAATTGTATTGTCTAAATATGTTTGTTTTGTATTTGTCTAAATATGTTTGTGTGTGTTCGTACATGTATAACAGGATGAAAATAGGAAGAGTGTAAGTCCTTCAGTGGAAAGAATTATTCCGGAATTTTAGTTGGGGTCAGCGGTCTGCCAGAGATTTCATTTAGTAAAAAAACACATCTTGACCTATTGGGCGTTTGTGTGTGGGTGTCGTGTATCTCATTAACAGTGTGCACACAAATGCAGTATATATTATGGTGTGTGTATAGGTTGTACATTGAATTACAGAATAAATTGACATGCATTCTTTGTGACAAAGTAACAAGGAATATGTATGAGTGAAAAGAAAATTAGAGAAATTTGCACTCAGATAGGATAAAATAATTGAATTAATGTCAAAAATTGTGTCTCTATAGATTTTGTTATCACTGCCTTTAAACTCTCTGTACCGTCACCGCACTGACACTCACTACCACACAAGCACCAACTCTCCAAGTAACAATGAACCGAAACCCTCACACAACCCATACCATCAGTTTCAACCATCCAAACCCTAACCTCGCCGCTGCCTCATCCTCACGGAAACTCCATTAACTCCGTCCAACCCTGCCACCACCCAAGCAACACCCAAGCGAAACCCATCAACACGACAAAATCTAGCCAAACATAACTGTTTCAAGGCAACATAAAAAAAAAAAAAAAAAAAAAAAAAGGCCCACTGCGGCCAGAAGAAAAAAAGAGAAAAAGGAGGAGAAGACAACGACAGAAGGAGTACCTGCGATTTTCGCCGGAGCATGTCGCTATCTTCAATTCCGTCGCTCACCATCATCGCGTCACCATCTCAACCGACGTTAACACCAAGGCTGCGTTCCCCGACCACGCCGTCAGACGCCACCGCTCTCTTGCCGCTCAAAGTTTCGCTGTTTCAAGCCCTGGGGGTTTCATCGCCCAAGTTTCTCGTTTCGGGAAAGGAAAATAAAAGGCGGTTTGTTTCAATATAAACATGCCAGGCCAGACCCAGTTCAAAAGGTTAGCCCGATCAAGATTGCCCCGTCCATCCCATACTCAAGCCACTAACAAGTTATAACGGGTGGGTACTTACTCATTTATCCAAAAGCTCAAATTATTGAGAAATGTTTCATACCCACCCATTTATACTCAATCACTTTCCCAACCGATTTCAATGTGCGACAAATGACCCTTATTACATTCTCCCCCACTTAAACTCGCAACGCTCTCGTTGCGGCTCAGGCCACCTTGCCTACCCGGGGTGTTCGCTCGGATGCCTTTTGAGTTGAGCGCTTAGCGTGACACTGGATCAAGGATTGGATCTGACTCTGATACCAACTAAAACGGGTGGGCGCTTGTCCATTTACCCAAAAGCTCGAACTATTGGGTAGTGTTGCATACCCACCCATTTATACCCAATCACTTTCCCATCCGATTCTGATGTGAGACAAATGACCCTCGTTATACCAATCCATACTCAACCTCTTAACACGGTTACACGACACTCAGTAACTTTAGGCAGCATTTAAAGCCCGTATAGCCTGACTCAGCAACCACCAAAAAATAAAATAAAAAATGTAATTAGAATCGGCCAAATTTTGTAGGGCAAAAAAAAAAAAGTTGCATTATTATAAAAGTAAAAGAAATATAATGAAGGGCAAAAGAGAACTACAAACAACGAAGAGAGAGGAAGCTGTTATGTTTCAATTCTTTTCATTCAAGTACATGTAATACAACATTATTCCTATTTATAAGAGATGATACTGACTAAGGCAGTCATATGCACCAATTATATTTGGTTCCTTTATCAATACAATTTTAGGAGCCATCATTACCTTTTCAAGTTGCCTTCCAATTTATATATTCACAATCCAAATGCATATGTATTGACAATGCATTAATAATGTTTTTGGGAGCCATCATTACCTTTTCAAGTTGCCTTCCAATTTGTATATTCACAATCCAAATGCATATGTACTGACAATACATTAATGATGTGGAGCCTACATATTGTAACACTCCTCCTTAGGTTCCACAATGCTACACTAAGAACATGTCTCATTAAAACCTTGTCAGGAAAACTTATTCGAACAAAACCTGAGCGAAGAAAAAAGAGTACAATATTTTTATGTGTCTGAAAATAGTATTGCATGGGTTAGAACCGCCTCATTAAAACCTTGCCAGAAAAATCCATTGGGACAAAACCTGAGTGAAGGAAAAAGAGTATAATAAATGTCAATGCCTTTTTAAGTACTCCCCCTCATCAGTGCCAGAGATCTTTAAGTTGTCGCATTCCAATGTTGTGTACCAATTTCTTGAACGCCGTGGTTGGCAGTGCCTTAGTGAACACGTCTACTAAATTTTCACATGAACGTATTTGCTGACTATCAATTTCACCATTCACCATTCTTTTGGCATTCATGTGCACAAAATAATTTTGGTGAGCTGTGTTTGGTCCTGTCACTTTTGATATAACCCTCTTTCATTTGTGTAATGCATGCAACATTGTCTTCATATAATATTGTGGGGCTATCTGTTATTGATGATAAGCCACTTGTTGATCTAATGTGTTAGATTATGGATCGTAACCAAATGCATTCCCTGTTGACCTCATTAATTGCGAGTATCTCAAAATGATTTGAAGAAGTGGCAATCATTGTATGTTTCATAGAGCACCATGAGATAGCAGTACCACCATAAGTAAACACATACCCTGTTGTTAATCAAGCTTGATATGGGTTAGAGAGATAACCAGTATATGCATATCCAATTAACTGAGATTTTAAATCTTTTGAATAAAACAATCACATATCAATTGTTCTACGAAGATATCTCAATATGTGTTTGAAAAATGTTTCTTGCTTTTTCAAGAATACATATACGATTGATTTTTGCAAATGTATTTTTTGGAAAATTATGCTCTCCGATTAACTGGGCAAGTTTGAGAAAACATTTTATATGAGTTAAAGAAAAATCTTTTTCCCAGTCAATTGTGAAACATGTTTGGATGCAAACCGTTTTGAGCTCTTCAGTCATGGCTGTTTGTTCAGCAATGATTGAAGTAAGATTACTCAGGTGTTGCCTGAATTTCTTATTGCCCAATATTCTTTTGCTATTGAACATATTAAAGGCACTAACAATTTTCTTGCAGATTTCTTGAGCAGAAATTATACTGAAGTATCTAACAAAGATATTTCTTTTTTTCACAGATGAGTGATCGAGGTAAACAACCTCAAAAAGATGGTTGGGTTACAATAGCTAAAAAGGCTCAACAACCTAAGTTGGTGGTGTTCGAATTCAGTGTCTTCTGTAAGCTTGAGAAGCCAGATTTGGTATGGAGACCAGAATATCATCGATATAGATGACAACAAATTTTTTAAGGTCATTAAAGATCTTATCCATCCATCGTTGATAGATTTGAGATGCAGTATTGAGACCGAATGGCATTACAGTCCACTAATAATGACCTCATGGTGTACTGAAAGCAGTTAATGGCTAGGATTTTTTCCTTAATTTTATTTGCCAAAAACCTGCTTTGCAATCAAACTTGCTGAAGATTTTTGCTCCGCGAGTTTGATTTATAAGAACATCTTTTCGAGGGATGAAATAACCATCGAAAATTAAATGTTCATTAAGCCGCTTATAGTTGATTACCGATAATCGATAGTGGTATTGCTGCTGAATTGTTCAATAATTCTTTTGGAAAAAAAATTTGAACTTAGAAGTCTTGTATAGATCTTCTGTTTTCAGTTTCTGGAGTTTAGCAAACTGAATGAGTTGTTCGTTTGTAAACTGGACTTTTTCGCTAATAACATTACTGAGTTTAATGTTAGAGGATTCTTCTTCAGGATGAAAGGTGAATTGAAGTATGTGTACTTCTTCATCATCATTACTGGAATCTGATTCACTGGACATTTCGTAAAGAATATCTTTGGAATCAAAGAGGTCGTTACCGTAAACGACACAGAGATTTTCTGCGACAATCCTTTTGACCATCTTAAAAGTGCCTTTGCCTTTGTTCGGGCAAATGATCAAGGCCATGATCTACAAAACAACTTCTCACTGGAAATTCAGTTGCAACCTGACATTTTGGATCTCCAGTTCCATTGGATGGCGCGAAAGTTAAGTGTACCGTTGAAATAAGTATACTTTCGTTTTTTCCCTTGTGAAGGAGTAAGAAGGATTTCATCTTTTCCATGTTGGAAATGGAAAAACTTTGCTGATTGCATCGTGTTGAATGAGTTGTTCGTTCGTAAACTGGACTGCTTTGCCAATAACATTACTGAGTTTAAACCAAATGAACAGAATTATATTATTTATGAAAAAGAACTTCTGGCTATTAAATTGGCAATAAAACATTTTCCCCCAAGGCGATCTAATGCTCAACCTTCTGATCCATTATTCAAACAAAGGTTTACTCGAGCGGAAAAAGGAAAGGACCCTCTCATTCATGATGCCCCTATCCTTCCAGGATTTACTCATACGATGCAATCAACAAAGTTTTTCCATTTCCAACACGGAAAAGATGAAATCATTCTTGCTCCTTCACAAGGGAAAAAGCGAAAGTATACTTATGTCAACGGTATACTTAACTTTAAAGGTTATAAACCCTATAGCCTTTGTGTTCTCATCGATATGGGAGCAACCACCAGCTGTTGTAGATACAACGGCATACTAACAGATAAATGGCGTCAGATGAAACACCCCATTGGCGTACAAGGTATTGATGCGGAAGCACCGCATACTGTTATCCAGTTCAAAGCCAAAGATATCGCTATTTGGCTTAATGACAAAAAATTTATAATTCCAAAATTACTATGTTTTCCATTTATGCATGATGATTTTATTTTAGAATGCAATTTCATCTATTCCTATCTTCCTTTACAGTTAAAAGAAAAAACTATTTCTTTAACTTTAAAAGATAATACAGTTATTGAAATTCTTATTCAAGAAAATCTCGCTTCTGTATGTGACGGTAATTTTTCTCCACCAAGACGAGAAAATACTGACATTTTTGTCTTAAATGAAAACCATTGGTTATATACTATATTAAGACAAATTTTTACTGAAAAACCTTTAAATCTCTGGAAACGAAGCCCTCGTTTTTGCAGATTACAACTTAAGGATACTAATGTCATCATTCGAGTAAAACCCATGATATATCTTAGAAAAGATATAGATGAGTTTGATGACCAGCTTCAGGACCTTCTTGAGAAAAAGCTCATTGAAAGGACCAAAAGCCCTCACAGTAGCCCTGCTTTTATGGTAAGAAACCACAGTGAGGTTAAAAGAGGAAAAGCCCGTATGGTAATCAACTATAAGCGGCTTAACGACCATTTAATTTTCGATGGTTATTTCATCCCTCGAAAAGATGTTCTTATAAATCAAACTCGCGGAGCAAAAATCTTCAGCAAGTTTGATTACAAAGCAGGTTTTTGGCAAATAAAATTAAGGAAAAAATCCAAGCCATTAACTGCTTTCAGTACACCACGAGGTCATTATTAGTGGACTGTAATGCCATTCGGTCTCAATATTGCACCTCAAATCTATCAATGATGGATAGATAATATCTTAAATGACCTTAAAAATTTTGTTGTCATCTATATCGATGATATTCTGGTCTTTTCTAAAATAAGGGAAGAACACAAACAACACTTACAACTTATTTCTGATAAACTCAAAAAGCATGGGATTATTTTATCGCCCACCAAGATAGAAGTTGAACAGGAATCTATCGATTTCCTAGGCCTAGTTTTAACCCAAAAAGGGATAAAACTACAGGATCACATTATTATCAAAATTCGTGATTTTCCTGATGAAATTCAAGATAAAAAGCAACTTCAAAGTTTTCTCGGTATCTTGAATTATGGCCACAACTTTATTAAAGGTTTGTCTCAAAAAGAGCTCCCTTTAATAAAGAAATTGACAAAAGATAAAGTCTTTGAATGGACTGAAGAGGACAAAAACGTTGTCCAACAAATCAAACGCGATCTTGTCCATATCCTTGAAGTTTATTTTCCCTAAAATGGTGATAAACTTATCCTTGAAACTGATGCCTCAGATTTCTGTTGGGTTGTTTTTTAAAAGCCATTCCACAAGAAAAAATGGAATGAAACTATTTTTATAAATCATCAGATAAGAGCTCGCAAAACTCCTATCTCAAAAAAGCTTCAAAAAGAAGAATTGATTTGTGGTTATAATTCTGGAAAATTTAAACCAAATGAACAGAATTATATTATTTATGAAAAAGAACTTCTGGCTATTAAATTGGCAATAAAACGTTTTTCTATTTATCTTGCTCCAGAAGATTTTATTATCCGTACTGATAATTAAGCAATAAAGAACTTCCTTATAAATAAGAAAAATTGTTTAGAAGGAAGACGATTAAAATGGTATAATGTTATTACCCAATATTCTTTTGCTATTGAACATATTAAAGGCACTAACAATTTTCTTACAGATTTCTTGAGCATAAATTATACTGAAGTATCTAACAAAGATATTTCTTTTTTTCACAGATGAGTGATCGAGGTAAGCAACCTCAAAAAGATGGTTGGGTTACAATAGCTAAAAAGGCTCAACAACCTAAACCAACTCCATCACAACCACAAAAATGGTTTGTGGTCTTTGCAGGTTTCGAACCCGGAATCTATTGAAAATGGCACGATTGTCATGCCCAGCTAAAAAATTTTAATGGGTCATGCTTTAAAGCTTATGACACACTTGAAGAAGCCCAAACAACTTTCTACAATGTGGGTAAAGCTTCACAAAGAGTTTTTGCTAATTTTGCAAAATGACAGGAAACAATAGAAGTAAAAGATTTCTATAATCCTGGTCTTCCATACCATATTTATGATGAAATTAATAATGTATGGAAGATGCATAAATTAGAATGCAATAAGAAATTCAGGCAACACCTGAGTAATCTTACTTCAATCATTGTTGAACAAACAACCATGACTGAAGAGCTCAAAATGCTTTGCATCCAAATGTGTCTCACAATTGACTGGGAAAAAGATTTTTCTTTAACTCATATAAATTGTTTTCTCAAACTTGCCCAGTTAGTTGGAAAGTATAATTTTCCAAAAATACATTTGCAAAAATCAATCGTATATGTATTCTTGAAAAAGCAAGAAACATTTTCCCTCCTGAATTGTTTAGAATAGTCCTCTCCAAAATAGTGGACCATCCTACAACAATAAAGAATTTTTATCTTGAAAATCATGAAGAAATAAACAAATTCGACATGATTTACAACGGGAAACACATCCCAAAAATGACTCTTTTCATTGTTCCCAGTTTTGACTGGTCAATGGAACCTATCGATTGGGGAGTAATTAAAAAAATTACTTTCTCCTCACATGATTGTCTATCATGGAAACATTTCCTAGCAATGATCAAGGCCATGATCTACAAAACAACTTCTCACTGGAAATTCAGCCGCAACCTGACATTTTGGATCTTCAGTTCCATTGGATGGCGCGAAAAAACAAAATTTTTCAAGCCATACCAAATCCGGCTTCTCAAGCTTACAGAAGACACTAAATTCGAACACCACCAAATTTTGAATTCAGAATAGATCACAGAAAGGGTCAACTCATTTGATCTTGCAGTTCATAGTCTTATCCACCTTCAAGACAAAGCTCGGCGAGTTATGAATAATAATTCTGATGATTCTCTCGAGCCTCCTTATAAACAGATTTGTGACGGAAGAAGACTTTTTGTCACCTCTCTAATTATGGACTATCCCTCCTATTCAGCAGAACATCTCAGAACAGCTGTCGAATTTTTTAAAAAAATTCAATGCAATACCTTGGATGCTCCAGATGAAATCCGTCTTGGGGCTGAACAAATCAACATTGACTGGGATATGGCCCATGCCAAAGGCCCAGACGACAGTCCTCCTCTTGATGAGTATGAACTCCATAATCTTATTAATGCTATAGAAGGATGACTTTCTGACAAGCACCTATACTGATCGACTACACACAATCCAACACACGACAAAAGCGCTGTCACATCTACTATTCATCAACAGTGAAAGTAGCTGACACACTATTCATCAACAATGAAAGTTGCCGACATCTACTTTTCGGAACAGTAGAAAGCAAGATTCGATCTTATCCGATCAACTGTTTCTACTTTTCTTTTTCTATTTAAAACCTGAGCTGAACCAAGCATTCGACATCTGAAGTTTACATTCTCTTTGGTAGTTTTCTCTCTCCCCTTTGTAAAACATTCTCTGTTTTTATATTTTCCGCGCTTGTGTTGTAATTGGTATCAGAGCTTGAACACCGATCTTGGACTCCATTGTAAGTATTTAACAGTTCTACTATAGTCCTGTATTATTGTGTTTTGTTTACTGTTATAAATCTCATACACTTGATTACTGTTTAAAGCCCATATTATCCTGCTATAGCTGTTTATGTCTGTGTGACTGTCAAAAGCTTTTAAACAGGATTCTCTGGTTTTAGGCACCTTAACAGGAATCAAAAGGTCTTAAGAACCATTAACTGTTTCTCATGGCACAATCTACCTCTGTAGGATGTATCTGTAATATAGTGGGTAAAGACCCTAATAAATATAGTCATATACCACACTATCTAACTTCAGATCCGCTCAATCTTAACCAGATTGGTGCCGATATGAACTTTTTAATTGACATGGTTAATGAATGGAAAGATACATTCCAGATTAATCTGGAATCAACAAATTCTCAAATGGAAACATCATTTAATGATTTGCAACAAGGAGTAATTTCCTTGAACGATAAACTTGATACTCTAACACAGATTATCCAGCTATCTGACAATCAGGATCTCAAATATCAGATTCACCAAATGACTATCGATTTAGAAAAACTTAAAAAAGTAAAGTTATCTGATTTTTATCCTCCTGATCCAAAATTAGATCCTCTAGATCCTAAAGTAGATAAACACCCTACTTCTGCTCCGAGAATAAAGGTAAAAAACCTTTACTATGGAACTGAGGATATCAAGGTAATTCATGATAAACCATCATTGAGTTACAATAAATAAGAATTTGACAACATTGTCGATTATATTAATTGTCTACGACAGATGTATGTCAGTCTTCAACTATCTATTGATAAAAGCAACCATATCATCAATCAGATATGAGAAATTTCTCTACAAAATAAAGATCTCCTTATACACTTCGGATATCAACTAAATATCTCCGATAGTGATACTGAATTAGAAGAACAAATCAATGTTCTCTCTGATCAATCTGATGTTGAAGAATTTAACGGTTCTGCCGACTCAGAATCTGTTGACGAAGAAATTCAAGCTGAACCACAGCCAGAGTCATCTTTTTACAATAGAAAAAAGTGAGTATCAGATACTATTTTAGATGAATCATTTTACGGTGAATTTCCTTTAACAAAGCAGATGCTCCCAGCTGAGGAAACAAATATTCCAACCTCCGGCACACTTGCCGAATCTTCCACCAAAGCCGAAGGTAAACAACCTTCTGTCTCATATAATTATGAGTATATGATATCCTATGTTCGCCCGTAAAGATGATCTCAACAAGTATCCTATTTCTCAAAATGGTACTTATCTTGATCTTACTCACGTCTCGTACAAAGATCATCTCAAGAACATCAACGAGTGGGCACAATCTCTAGCGATTCTCGTTAATAACCAAAAATCCATTTGGAAAAGAGATCGTTTCCTCCATTGCAGTAACCCTGTAAGGTGATGCTCTTGACTGGCTCCGTTAATGGGATCAAACCACCCAGGGCAAGCGAGAGAAAAATGAGATTCTTAACAACTTTGACGACCTCGACGGTGTCTTACGCGGGTTTGTTAAAATCCTAAAAGAAGAACTCGTTGGTTATACAGGAAAACAACTCCTTTCTGATGAGCAAATTTTGCTCTTTCCAAAATAGAACTATGCGATATTTGTCGTTTTCTCGAGTACATCAAAATGTTTACTAAATATTTTCGACGTCTTCCAATCACTAGTATTGACCATTGGTTACCCTAATTCTTTGTTAAACTTCCAAGTCCTTGGGACGAATTAGCTATAAAAGGCTACCCAAACTTTCTTACGTGAATCAACCGAACCAATAACCTCGACTTTCGCACCAACTACATCTATAGGCTCATAAACAAAAAATGTTTAGAAGCCAAGGCTAAGAAGCAGGTCAAAAATCAAATCAGCAATACACCAGCTGGATAACGCTGTTGCAATAAGATTTTACAGGAAACCTGGAAAATCGGTTGTGCTCCAAGTAGGTCCCTTCCTCAACGTAAGAAACGCTTTAAGTGGCGTAAGTGGAAGAAAGGCAAAAAGCCTATTCAGAAGAAAAAGAAGTATATCAAACCAAATACTTCTAAATCTAAATCCAACAAAAAAGGCATAACATTTTCTAAAAAGAAAGATTGTAAATGCTACATCTGCAATGAGCCTGGTCATATAGCCCCAAATTGTCCGAACAAAGGTAAATGCGCTTCTAAGATAGTCAAAAGGATTGTCGCATAAGATCTCTGTGGCGTTTACGGTAACGACCTCTCTGATTCCGAAGATATTCTTTACGAAATGTCCAGTGAATCAGATTCCAGCAATGATGATGAAGAAGTACACATGCTTCAATTCACCTCTCATCCTGAAGAAGAATCCTCTAACATTAAACTCAGTAATGTTATTGGCGAAGAAGTCCAGTTTACGAACGAACAGCTCATTCAGTTCGCTAAACTCCAGAAATTGAAAACAGAAGATCTATACAATACTTCTAAGTTCAAAAAATTTTCCAAAAGAATTATTGAACAATTCAGCGGCAATACCACTATCGATTATCTCTCAAATGGTATATCTTCTTTCAACATCCTCAACAAGGACAAAGTTGACCGATGGAGGACCCAACATCCTCTTGCCCGTTATATTCATATAGGAATGGTTCAAATCAAGATCACTTCCCTATTTCGCAAAGGAACTGATCAACCCATTCTTGTTCTTGTTATGGATTACCGATTCCATAACCCAATTGACGCTTTAATCGGCGGAGTTCAATCCAATCTTGTTAACAATGTTATTTGGTTCAAACTCACCCCAAATTACTTTGTCTCCATCACTGATCCAAACATTGAAAAAGTTTTGAAAGTCAAACTCAAACTTTCCAATCTTCAGATGGATCATGACTTTCCAGGTTTAGGAATCCAGTGGAAAGTTCTTTATGAGCTTACCCGTGAACCTGAAACCTCTACAAGACCAGTTGACCCCAAAATGGTCACCCTGTTCGAGCTATGGCCCTTCGATTCAATAATTGAACCAAAATTATTGAAATGGACAGATTTCGAAATACCACGAAATTGGTTATTCGAAGGCATTAATGAAGAAAAGAAACTGCGAATAAAGGAACCAACCGTTACCACTATTCAAGCCTCTGGTTCAAATCTCTATATCACAAATATAGGAAACCCCAGCTTCTAAGATCAGCCTCAGCACGACAACCTCGTGAACAAACTGGTTGGGATAAACTCCTTCCCCCAAGGCGATCTAATGCTCAACCTTCTGATCCATTATTTAGACGAAGGTTTACTTGAGCGGAAAAAGGAAAGGACCCTCTCATTCATGATTCAATAATTGAACCAAAATTATTGAAATGGACAGATCTCGAAATACCATGAAATTATTTATTCGAAGGCATTGATGAAGAAAAGAAACTGTGAATGGAGGAACCAACTGTTACCACTATTCAAGCTTCTGGTTCGAATCTCTATATCACAAATACAGAGAAACCCCAGCTTTTAAGATCAGCCTCAGCACGACAACCTCGTGAACAAACTGGTTGGGATAAACTCCTTCCCCCAAGGCGATCTAATGCTCAACCTTCTGATCTATTATTTAGACGAAGGTTTACTCGAGCGGAAAAAGGAAAGGACCCTCTCATTCATGATGCCCCTATCCTTCCAGGATCTACTCACACGATGTAATCAACAAAGTTTTTCCATTTCCAACACAAAAAAGATGAAATCCTTCTTGCTCCTTCATAAGGGAAAAAGCGAAAGTATACTTATGTCAACGGTATACTTAACTTTAAAGGTTATAAACCCTATAGCCTTTGTGTTCTCATCAATACGGGAGTAATCACCAGCTGCTGTAGATATAACGCCATACCAATAGATAAATGGCATCAGATGAAACACCCCATTGGTGTACAAGGTATTGATGCGGAAGCACCGCATACTGTTATCCAGTTCAAAGCCAAAGATATCGCTATTTGGCTTAATGACAAAAAAATTATAATTCCAAAATTACTATGTTTTCCATTTATGCATGGTGATTTTATTTTAGGATGCAATTTCTTCTATTCCTATCTTCCTTTACAATTAAAAGAAAAAACTATTTCTTTAACTTTAAAAGATAATACAGTTGTTGAAATTCGTATTCAAGAAAATCTCGCTTCTGTATGTTACGGTAATTTTTCTCCACCAAAACGAGAAAATACTGATATTTTTGTCTTAAATGAAAACCATTGGTTATATACTATATTAAGACAAAAATTTTCTGAAAATCCTTTAAATCTCGGAAACGAAGCCCTCGTTTTTGCAGGTTATAGCTTAAGGATACTAATGTCATCATTCGAGTAAAATCCATGATATATCTCAGAAAAGATATAGAAGAGTTTGATGACCAGCTTCAGGACATTCTTGAGAAAAAGTTCATTGAAAGGACCAAAAGCCCTCATGTTTGACTCCATTCCAATGTCTACGGGTTGATGTAGAACTGTATGTTGCTAATAAGTTGACTGAAAAAACAATGTCAGGTTGTGTGTAATTTGTAAGATATATAAGAGCACAAATTGCACTAAGATATAGTACTTCCGGACCAAGAAGTTCCTCATCATCTTCTGGAGGTCAAAAAGGATCTTTCTTAATATCAAATGATCGGACAACTATTAGTGAGCTCGAGGGAAATGCTTTATCCGTATAAAAATGCTTCAGAATCTTCTCTGTATATGTTGACTGGTGGATATGGATTCCTCTTGATAAATGTTCAATTTGCAGTCCCAGACAAATATAAGTGGCAGTCTTTAGGAGTTCTTTAGAGGTTCCCACAAGATTCAAATCATCAACATATACTGCAATAATAGCAAAACCAGATTCTGTTTTGTTAATAAAAATACATGGACAAAGATGACTATTTATATACCCTTTCTTTTATTAAATCCTCGCTGAGGCGATTATACCACATGCGCCCAAATTGCTTTAATCCATACAAGGATCGTTGTAATTTTATTGAGTACATATTATGTGGTTTTGTTTCTGGCATTTTGAAACCATCAGGAATCTTCATGTAAATATCAGTAGCTAGTGATCCATATAAGTATGCCGTTACTACGTTCATTAGATGCATATGCAATCTTTTTGTGATTGCCAAATGTATTATGAATCTAAAAGTATTTGCATCCATTATCGGAGAGTATGTTTCATCATAATCAATACTAGGTCTCTGTGAGAAACCTTGAGCTACTAGTCGAGTTTTATATCTCACAATTTTATTTTTTCTCATTACATTTATGTACAAATA
The DNA here is from genome assembly GCF_030987335.1 of Cornus florida. Taxonomy (NCBI): domain Eukaryota; kingdom Viridiplantae; phylum Streptophyta; class Magnoliopsida; order Cornales; family Cornaceae; genus Cornus; species Cornus florida. The sequence goes on along the minus strand of NW_026775577.1, from coordinate 147,004 downwards.
CTTATTTGTATCCAACTAGCTCAACACCCTTGAGTGTTTTGTGACACCCCTCGATTCTAGAGCCACAGGTGATCAAGTCTGAGCACAGATCCGAGGGATATCAAACAATTAATATTTAAACAAGCATTTGAATACAAAAAGAATAATAAAGGAATAAATAAATAATAAGTTGAAGGGAACTAAATAATAAATCCTTATTTTAAAAAAATCCTTAAATAAATAATAATTAAAAATCCCATAATAAAATCCTCCAATCTTCGGATACTGATAATTAATTAAACTACAACTCGGGAATCCATACTGGGGACCTCTAATAATACCCTAACTGAAATAACTAAACTGAAATAAAACTAATAAGTAAAACATGAAGAAGAGTCCTACGTAAAGTTGGAAGAGTGAATGATTGTCTCTACTCGGCATGAACAATCTCTAAAACTGGACTTAACGAACACCTAAAAAATAATGGTGGGTCAGACCCACAAACAAGTTCTAATCTACTACATCCCAAACAGAGACCCGATACACATACACATCCTAATTAATTCAACAATAACTAAATAGTCCATATATAGATATATCCACACTAAAAGAATCTCACTAGACTATAGAGTTGTCTCAACCTGAATAGTAGGTAACATGCAAAATGCACATATAGTTGGCATGAGTACATAGACATACTAGGGTACACAACTGCACTATATCTAGTTACACATCCCTGACAATATACGCACCCTAACCACTGATCCTGAGACTCAAACTCATATCATGTCATATAATTCTATATGTAAAATCTGTCCTATCCAACCATCAAAATAAACTATCCAATTATTATTTCAATAATATGTCATCCAACTATTCCGTTGACCTGACACAAATAAGTAGGACTTAACATTATAGTTAATCCGTTTCTTTATTAAAAATAGATAGGACTTAACTCTTAAGTTAATCCGTCCCTAATATGCCCCCATCCCATAATGGTGCATTAATCCATATCATAACCAAATAAAAGTTTCAAATCTAAGGATAATGAAAATAATATTTACATCTAATAATCCAAATAAATATGATATAAATCATATACACATCCTTTGTATTTACTTGAGCAAAAATATCAATTCTAAGTAACATGCATTTAATTTCCATCACAAGAAATTAACATGCATCTCAACTAAATTGTACATCTCCATTCTGATTAAATTAATTTAAATCTAAACAATTGATTAAAATAATTTAATCCAACAATATTTAATCAATTTATCCTTTTTAAAATTTATTAAATTTCATACTTAGCATGTAAACTTAAATCATGCATTCCAATTCTTAATGAATCTATTTAAATTAAATAAATATTTAATTCAGATCCATCAATTAAAATAACAAAGATTAATTTAAAATTCCAACACTAATCAGATTCACATACAAATCTATTTAAGGCAAAAATAATCAAATCAAATGGAAGAAACAAACATACACAGACAATTTAAAAAAAAGTTATTTAAATAATTAATTAAATCCCATTATATCAATGATTTTTTCTTCCTTTCTCGTTTAGCGTGCATGATGGCAAAATACCAATTTTGATTTAATTTATACCAATTTAGCCTTTTGGAGCCTTCCTGGTTCGGCGTGCCTACCTATGAAGTATCACAATTGTTTTTTTCAATTTTATTTTAGATATTATATACAAAGATACAAATTACAAACTGATGCAAACCAAACCAAATATTAACAAAAAAAACGGCCTTTGACTTTTGTTTTGCCTTCCTCGTTCAGCGTGCCCATATGTCCCATATAAACATGTAAACTGATTCATGCCAACTAATTCATGCGAATTGATAAATGCTAATTTCTTTATTATTATTATTATTATTATTATTATTTTTCTTTCACCATTGTTAATTATTCTATGAACCAATCTATGTTCTAGGATTATCCCAATAGTAATTAATCATTATATAAACACACCTTGAATATCATAACCACAACATATGTATTATTATTTTTTTTTTATCAAGATATCAAAATTCATTATAATCCATTATTAAAACACATGAACTGAAATTTCCAAATCAACTCATGTAATTAGATCCAATTAATTTATTTCAAAAACCTAGAATTAATCTACCATGCATAGGGTATGAATCAAAGGAGAAGAGAAGAATTAAAACTTATCTTTAGGGATTTAATAAAAAACCCTAACTTCCTTCTTCATTTTTCTCTTACTTCGTCTTCCTTCTTTCTCTCTTTAAAATATATTACGTGATTATTTTCTAGTCTCTTTTCCTAACATATAGCTATGTATTTATAGGCTAAATAAAATAACCTAATCATTTTCCCAATCCAAGTTAACTTAACAGAGAAAAAAAAAATTAAAATATTAAAAAGATAACTGAAATATATGTTACGTATAATCTATGTATATTGTCTTTTTATATATAATATATAAATATATATCAAATTATTACTAAAGGACTTTCCTTATATATATATATATTTATTTATTTATTATATATACATATACAACTATCCATGGGTAATTATCTGTACCAATTAAACCCCTTATCCAAGTAGTCCATGGGACCCAATTAGTTAGTCCATTACTACTATCCATATCTAATTCCTTAAAAAATATAAAAATAAAAATAAAACAAAAAAATTAAATTCCTAAACAAATAAACATCATCACACACAATTTTATTTAAATAAATAAATCGAATACACGTTTTAGAACACAAGTTTATTTAAACAAATAATTCAATTAACACATAAATAATTAAATCAATTAAACAAGTAAACAATTAGCCAAGAAATCAAATAAATAATTAAAATGCAATTAAAATAATTAAAATAATACCGAGATTATCCTTTTAAAATTAGGGGTATTACATGTTTTGATGACTGATTCAAATACTTTTCGTTTAACTAATGAACTTAGTTCTGCCTGTATTACTTCTTTCTATTTCGGCCAATCATTTCTTCGTTGACATAGTTCGACGTTTTGAGGTTCCGAATCCTCATTTTTAATATCAAGAGCAACGAAATATGAGAATATGTTGTTGACAACAATTTCATTTTTATTCCATCTTATTTTATAATCTAGTGAGATCTCGTCATTTTCAAGTACCATCGTCTCATCAAGGGCATGTGCCTCATTAAGGACCACATTATCATTATTTACTATCTTTGCCTCATCAAGGCTTATCATTTCATCAGTTTTAGGTAACTAGGCCTCATCAAGGGCTATAATTCCAGATTTATCAATAATTTCTATTGCTCCTTTTGTGACCTCTTCATGAGCACCAACTTTTATTTGTGCTTTCATCTTACGAAGAACAACATCTTTTGCACCAACTGGTTTTACACGTTCAGGTGTATTCTAGATGCATTTGCTGCAATAATGACAGATTGTCCCATAGGGATATCAATTTTTGCTAGAACATTTACAGCTGGTACATATGTTTTTTTTTTTTATGCACTAAGTAATTGATTTGCAACATTTTGTAAATGAATAATCCTCTGAACTTCATTTTCACATTAATTTGTGCGAGGATCAAAATGAGATAATGTTGAGGCATTCCAAAATATCTCATTATGCATTTCAAAAATTTTCTTTTCTCCCCCTAATGGTGGGAAAACTGCCTCTTCAAAATGACAGTTGGCAAATCATGTTTTAAATACATCACTTATCAAGGGTTCAAGATATCTAATGATGGAAGGAGAATCAAAACCAATATTATTCTAAGTCTACGTTGATGACTCATTTTAGTACGTTGTGGTGGTGCAATAGGAATATATACGGCACAACCAAAAACTCAAATGTGAGAGATATTTGGTTGTTGTCCAGACACAAGTTGTAATAATGAAAATTTATGGTAAGCAGTTGGTCGTATGTGATTTAATGATGCAGCATGTAATATGGCATGTCTCTAAGCAGAAACAGGTAATTTTGTTTGTATAAATAAAGGTCGACCAATTAACTAAAGTTTTTTAATAAAAGATTCTGCCAAACCATTTTGAGTATGAGTGTGTGCAACAGAATGTTCAACACTAATTTCAACTGACATGCAATAGTCATTAAAAGCTTAAGAAGAAAATTCAGTGGTATTATCAAGACGGACTGTCTGAATTGGATAATCGGGAAAGTGTGCTCATAATTTGATAATTTGTGCAAGGAATCTAGTAAATGCAACATTACGAGTATAAAACAAACAAACATGTGACCAACGTGTTGAGGCATCAATTAAGACCATAAAATAACAAAAATGGTGGCCTATATATATTCCCGTAAATTCGTTGTAAAAAGGTGGGGGATTCAACAATGACTTTTAAAGGGGATAGTATAATAATCAACTTTCCTTATGAACAGACGATACGTAGATGATTATTTGGTAAAAGCATTTTTTGATCCTTTAGTGGATGATCATGTGAATTTTCAATAATTCGACGTATTATTGTAGGCCCTGGGTGACCAAGTTGATCATGCCAAAGCATAAAAAGTTTTGGGCCACAAGATTTTTGGTGTATCACAGCATTTGACTAAACTGTCCTGATGGTTGTATCGTATAACCCAGAAGAGAAAACATGAAGTTTCTCAAATACATGCTTTTTAGAAGTAATGCAGAGATATTCTACATTTCCTTCATTCATGGTCTCAATGTGATACCTATTTTGACGCAAGTCGTTAAAATTCAATAATTTTTTTTTGAGATCTAGTAGAATTTATGACATTATCAATGTGTATTATTGTCCACGTAGTAAAACAATATATACTTTTCTAGAGCCTTCAATCAAACTTATGGGACTTGAAATTGTACTAACACTAGCCTCAGTCAATGTTAAGTGGGAAAAATATTTTTTATCATGAAGTATTGTATATGTCGTCTACAAGGCATATATCATTGCCATTAACCAATGCATTTGAAATATCCATGCCTATATATCATGCAAAGTTCATATTTAGACTTTAATACAAGGATAACAAAAGAAAATTTTAATTCAAAGGTAACTAAAGAAATTTCAGTTCAAGCACAACAATAAAAACAAAAAACAAAAACAACAACAAAAAATATAGACTAATGATGGCATGATAAAAGAAAGTAGAGTTTAATTGGTGTGAACATTTCTATCACTAATCAAGTGGTTAATTTTTCCATCACTATACTCAAAGAAATCTAACATGTCCAGATTTGTGATATCTATTGGCTCATTGAAATCAGTGAAATTCATTTATACTTTTTTTCCCTTTTTCCTTCAGTGAGGCTTGGTATAGATCAACCAAGTGTTTAGGCGTACGACATATACTTTGCCAGTGTCCTGTCATTTCACACCGATAATAAGTATTTGCATCTGTCTTTGAAGTTTGGGCCATACCTTTCCCATTTTCATTATAATCCCTTTTTTGGAGATATGGTGTGAATATCTGATTATTAGCATTTGAGGACTGATAACCTGTAATACCCCTAATTTTAAAAGGATAGTCTCGGCATTTATTTATTATTTTTATTGTATTTTTGCGTGATTATTTGGTTTAATTATTTTTATTTATTAATTTTATTTAATTGTTTACCTATGTGACATGTATTTAATTGACATTTATTGTTTAAGTGTTTTAATTGTTTAATAATGAATTTTATTTTCGTTAATTGTTTCTTATTTTCTTTAATTGGGTTGTGTATTTAGTTATATGTGTATTTTCTGTAATTGGATTTGTTGGTCATTCTAATGTGTAAATTGGTTTATTTAAATATTTTAATTAGATTAAATTATAGATTAAATTAGTATCAGTTACTGTATTAAAATAAATTACTAACTGGTCTAATTTTAAACAGTAAGGTTCCCTAAGAGGTTATGCGTATGTAGCCGAGTATCTTATAACCTAGATTGCTATATGGGCCGACTGACTATAGTTTTACACTAGGGCTCTGGCTTTAATTAAACAAAGCTTAGGGTTTAGGATTTTTACGCCTATTTATACATAGTTGTATCTGTATTACGGGTTGGAAAACCCCTACTCACGTAACATAGAGACAGAGAGTTACAGAGTGAGGCTTTAAGAGAGCAGAGTAAGTTTGTGAGGTTTCCAACCGAGGCTTCAAGATTTCCATCTGGCTTGTGTTCTGTGCACCTTGATAATCTCTAGGGTTTAATTAATTATTAAATCAGAACTTAAATGCTTACCATATAAAATATCGATGATCTCTGCGTGTTAAAATAAATTCTGTTAAATGTTTGCAAGTCTTGTTTCAGTTCTCTGTTTAAGCATGTTTTGTTGTTAGCAATTTTAGTTTCTGTAATTGTTTTTAACCTCTGTAAATAAATCATGGGGATGATTATAGGGTGTTATAGGACTCTAAAGTTCAGTAGTGAAGAGGAACAGAGGGGTTGGACTAGAACTGTTATTGCAAAATAGTTGCAGATTTGTTCCTAACGCGTGTTAGTTCGGTAGCCAATTTAACCTCTGTAATTGATTCTAATGGTTGTTATCAAACCTTTGGGATGCTCATGGGTGTTAATAAGATGCTTAAAATCTATTTTAGAAACCAACAGAGTGGTAGGAATTGATCAGAGAAGGAGCAGATGGACTGAAACGAAGCAACGGGGACAGAGGCTCTCAAAGGAGGTGAGAGCCGGCTCGGAGCAGGCTCTTTCAACCTAGAGCCGGCTCTAGGAGTCCTTAGAGCCGGCTCTACTTGTTGTGGGAGCCGGCTCCATGGATGCGGGAGCCGGCTCCCACAACAAGTAGAGCCGGCTCTAAGGACTCCTAGAGCCGGCTCTAGGTTGAAAGAGCCTGCTCCCAAAATTTAGAGCAGGCTCCCTTTGCAATATACGATTAATTTTTATTTTTTTTAGTTTTTAAGGCACTGTTTGGTATTCTGGACACTATTTGAGCCTTGGGATGCTTCTAATGGATTGTGGGGACTTTTCAGAGGATTTAATTACTTGATTCTAAGTGTGATTAAACTAGTTGATGCATGGTTTAAGTCTCTAAGATAAAGGATAAAACAGTATAAAAGCGTATGACTTAGTACACTGTTATCGGATGGGACGAAATAAATTGTTTAGGTTAATTTAGCAATTTGTTAGACTATAATGGGATTATAGAATTTGTTCTAAATGCATGATAGAGTCATTGATATATTGGATTGGGTCTATGCATGCTTTGGATGCTAGTTGTGTAAACTATTAAACTGTTTCTTGCAATTACATGGTTTAATTATGGGATTTAAATTGCTGAAATCTTAAATACTTTTCTGCAATGGTGGTTTTGGACTGTAAATTACTTGTTCATTATGTATACATTGTAATTTACCTGGATATGGAGGATTGTATGCACCGGTATGGGACGGTAACATACTGGTGACGGTTTAGCTCCAAACACCTAAACTTAACCTAACGGATTTAAGGAATGGATTTATAAATGTTGAATCCTAATTTTGGTTAAGACATGTCAACTGCAACTAAGTTGAGTGGCTTCTTGGATTAATGGACGGAGGTTAAGTCACATCAACTGAATAAGTTGAGTGACTAACCAGTTGGTTTGTTGTATGTCAATCTATTAAATATTTAAACTACATACCCTGGATTTGGATGGATGTTATATATATGTTTATGGTACCACGAGCTGAGCTTGAGTCTCAGACTCGTTGGTTAGGGTGCGTATATGCGGTGGATGCGTAGCTGGTTATAATAGGTTAAGGTGTACCCTGTTAGGTCTAGGTACTCATGCCCACCTTTGGGTGCGTATTGCATGTTGCCTTCTATTCAGGTTGAAACCCCTATTATAAACTAGTGAATGTCGCTTAGTGTGGATATATTTATACGTATGGACTAGATAGATATTGTGAGGTGTCTACGGTGTATCTGCGTATCGGGTCATTGTATGGATTGCAGTTAGATTAGAACTTGCTCGTGGGTCTGACCCACTCCTTTATTATTCTTTTCAGGTACAGGACGGTTCCAGTTTTAGAGCTTGATCGTGCTTGTCAAGGGCAGTCTCATATTCATCTGATTACGTAGGATTTTCTCGATGTTTCTAGCATTTTCTATTTTAAATTTTCAGTTTCAGTTGAACTTTTGGTTAGGGGTCCACCAGTGGATTCCCAAGTTGTAACCTTGAAGTTTTGGGAGAATTGGAGTTTTATTATTTCAGTTATGCATGGAGGGTTTTATAATTAATGTTTCTTTCAGTTTTATTCCATCTTTATTATTTCATTTTGTTATCTGTGTTCGCTTTAAAATACTTTAATTGTTTGATATTCCCTCGGGTTTGGGCCTGGGCCTGATCAACCCGTGTCTCGGATCCGAGGGGTATCACATAACCTTCATGGTAATAAGAATGATTTTTTTCACGACCATATTCGCCATTATGACCATTTTGATTACCACGACCATATTCATTGTCATTTTGACCACCACGGCCATATTCACTACCACGCCCACGTCCATGTCAATGTCCACGTCTAGAAAACGAGGAAACGTATGTTTCGAAGATTGGTGTCGATCTAGTTAGAAGGGACTAGTGTTTTCTTAATAAAAACTCGTTATTTTGTTCAGCCACAAATAAACATGATATTATCTTTGAATATTTTTTAAAGCTATGCTCTGGATATTGTTGCTGTAAAAGCACATTTGAGGCATGAAATATGGTGTGTATTTTTCCAACAGGAGCTCAATAGTGATAGTATCACCACATTATTTTAGCGCAAAGTTGATTTTAAATAGAGTAGAGTTATATTCAGCCACAATTTTGAAATCTTGCAACTGCAGTTGCTGCCAATTGGCTCGAGCTTTTGGGAGGATAACTGTTTTCTGGTGATCATATCTTTCTTTCAAAATTTTTTACAAATTCAGTGGATCTCTTTCAGTGAGGTATTCAGTTTTTAGCTCCTTACTAATATGGCAACGAAGGAAAATCATGGTCTTTGTCTTGTCTTGTGACGATGCATCATTTTCTTTTTGAATTGTGATTCCAAGACCCATGACATCTAAATGGATTTGAACATCTAGAATCCAAGATAAATAATTTTTGTCGAAAATGTCCAAGGCCACGAATTCCAGTTTTGTCGAGTTTAACATTTTTAGAATAACTAGATGTAATAACAATATAAGAACACAATTTTAGCATAGTATAAAAATAAGCGTATATCTTAATAAAATGGCATTAAGTGAAAACAACAAGATAATATGAACTATTATAATTTAAGCAATAAAGACAGTAAAACCAGACGTTAAATCATTAAATAATGAAGGCGGTAAAACCGACCAATAAATAATGAATGTAGTTAAACCTACCATTAAATAATAAAAGTGGTAAAACTGATCATTAAATCATTAAATAATAAAGGTGGTAAAACCGACCATTAAATAATAAATACGGTAAAATCGACCATAAATCATTAAATAATAAAGGAGGTAAAACCGACCGTATTGTGAGCACATATATCACTTAAGTGAACAAATTAATTAATGAACAATCATAAATAAATAAAATTTTCTTACCCTTTAGTGGGGTAAGAAGTACAATTTTTTCAGTAAAGTAAGCAAATTTAATAATCTATCAAAATTAATATCACAAGATAGATATATAAAGTTGAAATAGAAAGAGGAAAAGAGAGCTTCTTTTTCAAGTCTCAAATGGTTAGATCTCGTCCTAATAACGTATTATAAAGTAAAAGAAATATAATGAAGGGCGAAAGATAACTACAAACAACCAAGAGAGAGGAAGCTGCTATGATTCAATTATTTTCATCCAAGTACATACAATACAACAGTACTCCTATTTATTGGAGATGATGCCGACTAAGGCAGTCATATGCACCAATCATATTTGATTCCTTCGTCAATACAATTTTGGGCGCCATCATTACCTTTTCTAGTTGCTTTTCAATTTGTATATTTACAATCCAAATGTATATGTACTAACAATGCATTACTAATGTGGAGCCCACATATTGTAACAGCATTAATATCCCCTCTAACCATTTTGGGTTAACAGACCTTACAAATTAGGGTCAAGTTACTCTTGTACCCCGATTATTTAATCTAATTTGTAAAGGGTAAATTAATCCTAAATTATCCATGGGTTAAACTAGCTAAAAAAACGTGGTCTCTTGAGATTTTGCATAACCACTTTGACTACTCCGGGCATCCTCAGGGGTAAGTCCATTAGTGGAATAATTTTTAAATGCTGAAAATATTTTTAAATGAAATGAAATGACTTTAATATCCATTTAATTGACCAAATAGTCAAGGGAGGGAGTTACTAGCACTCATATGTACGCATTCTTCTAATTGTGTTGATGCATATTGAACATTGTAAGTATGAAGAGTGCGCAAAGTGACAAGAGCTACACATAGAGGGAGCGTACACATGAAGGCCTGGCCAATGAGGAAATTGGTCTGGGGAAAGTGCTGACACTTATATGTGTTTATGCCTCGTACATATGTTAAATGTTTTAAAAATGAGGAGTAAAAAGGATAATATTTAAACAACAAAAAGTGAATCATGACAAAGTACAAAAAGGTGTTGGACAAGTGATGACAGTGGTCAGTAGTTGAGGGAAGGTTCTGTAGACAGAAAGTAGTATTAGAAGGTGAAAGCTAGAAAGGATGGTGCCACTGATATAAGAAAAATGTGAACGAAAGAGAGAAGGAAAAGAAAAAAAATTGATCAACGGAAAGATAAAGTTCAAGCTTAGAAATATCATATATTTTTTTACAATACCACTACCACCACTTCAGTTTCACATTTTGACATGCATAAATTTTACATTTACAACTACGTTGTGATTATTAATTCCTATGTTCAATAATCAATTAATACTTTGTAAGTATGAAGGTTTTGTGATTTAATAGTACTTTCTTTATCTTCCAAAGTGAATGATGAGGGTTTGAATCTCTAAATGAACAAAATGGGTATATGAATTTCTTACCGATGAAAAAATAAAATAAAATAAATTTAATACTTTGGTAATAAGGAATGTGGATACTTAATTAATTAAAAAAAAAAAGAAAAAAAGAAGGGGGGTGAGAAAGGAATAGATATTCAATGTGTCAAATGCACTGGATTAATCAGAGTCATTTGTGACGTACACGTGTCGATGCGTATTGCACATGTGCCGGGGCGTATTGTACACGGACGGCTCTGATTAGCCTTATGCACGTTGCACCTGGCACATTGAATACCTACTCGTGAAAAAGGCTGTTTACGAATCCCCAAAGTAAATAAAAAAGAAAGTAAACTAACTAATATGTTTTTAATTAAAATTGACAAATGCAAAAAAAAATTGTAACTTTTCACATTTCAGCCATTAAGACTTTGTTTGGATAGATGGAATCAACTAGAAAAGAAAAGAAAAAGAAAAAAAATTTAAATTTAATTTTTTTTTTGAGTTTAGATAGAAGGAAAGAGAAATGTATAAAAAAAAAATTTAGTTTTTCGCACTTTACCTATTTCCTCTCAAAACTTTTCCTGCACAAAACATGCGAAAATAATATTTTCACGTGAAAAGAGTTCATTTTTATTCGATATTCATATTTTATCCAAAAATTTAATCGCACGAAATAACTTGCCAAAAAAAAAGAGGCAACTTGTTTAGTGGTTTCTTTCTTTATTTTGACTAGGTTTCTTTGTGTTCTGGAGCCATAAATTGTTGGAAACGGAGCATACAAAATAGAAACTTTGGGCAAAATTTTGAGTATGTCCCGCTAAAAAATTCTTGTGGATTTATAAACGAACGCATTTCTCTCCGCAAGGAGATGAACGTGGTACATTTACTTTCTCAAATCCGTTTCTGGGTGAATGAGAAATTAGCTTTAAAGTAAGATGTTTTATAAGCTTAAATGGGTATACAAAATGTAAGAAGCGGTTGTCCCACATTAAAAATAAAGTGAAACCAATTGGAATATATATAGCCCAAGTTTGGAATTTGGGTTTTGGGTCCAAGGGCACCTAAGTTTTTAAGAGGGACCTAGGCAAGTTTGCAGACATATATATAGTTTTAGAGTGTCAATTTGAGTCTTATACTTAGAGAGAGTACTTCACCGAGCCGGTTCGCCCATTTCTCAGAAAGGTCGTTGTATTCTGGGAGACATATGTTACAGAGTCCGTCAGCATTTGTCTTAAGGAGAAAAAATTCAATTCTAGAATCGGTCTATTAAGAAAGGTCACTGTATTCTGGGAGACATATGCTCTCACGAACCCAAGACCAACCTGAACACGGATGGATTTGAGACAACCCAACCCGATTTGAGCTCAATTTGTAAATTTAGAAGCCCAAGTCCCAAAAATTTTGGGCTGGGTTCGGATTAGACCGGGTTGCCCAAATTATAGCCCTATTGTAAGCACAAAAGACCTTACGTGTAGCATTTAAAGTCAAGGACACCTCTAAAAAGATGTTCTAAATAAACTTCTTAAACTTTTGGAGTCTAAGTTAATTTACACACATGTAACAATTTCTCCACTTTCAGGTCAGATAATAAATTCCAGATCGGTGGCAATGGTGTTAGTGGGGCATGATTGCTTATCTGCTTCTGCTATGAGGCTCCTTCATTGGTGATACTAGGATCGAGATAGGCCCAAGGCAAAGGTAAAACCTCTCCAACGAAAAAAAATTATTACATGATCCCAAAACCATTGATCCTAACCAACCAACACTTGACACATCAGCAAACTAGCTACTGCAAGAGTATCATGTCTGCAGATAGGGGAGTGTCATGTGCCACAATGGATAGGGAACAACGAATGGATGGCAAGTGTCCCGTCCATGACAAAGACAAACTGCTGTGGAAAGCATCCAAAATTCTTAAGAAATTTTTTTTAAAAAAAATTTACCTAGAATATAAGCTGAAGCAACATCTCGTTTTCAAAATCAACTTTCTAAATTTCTAGTCAAGTTGGTTTACATGGGTAAATTTTTTGTGCCATTGCAAACACCAATTGTCTAGTCATTTACCAAATCGAAATTTCATTTTTCAACAACAATACGGATAGCATGTACATTTCAGTATCCATAAAGAACAATTGACCAGAGACAATTCAAATAACACATTCCCATTATCACCAAGCCAGTTTCTTTATATAAACTGTTAGCAAACAGTACGGACAAAGCTGTTACTTCCGAAATCTGGTTCATTAGGAGCAGAATGCCTTCTCCAACAACTCTTGCAATTGCCCATTCTGATATGCCTCTGAAACACGATTAATTTACATCTTAGGACTAGTCCACAAGAACGAAAATTGAAAAGCAATTGACATGTTTCCTTATGAAAAGTACAAACTTCCACAACCAATCGGCCATTACTCCAATGGTATAACCTCTCCTCTAGGGAGGTGAGGGGTTCGAGCCCCGTAGTGGGCAATTTGTGAAATGTGTGTGTGACTACTTACCTAACCAAAAAATAAAAATAAAAAATAGCGTACGAACTTCCACACCAATGGGAATTAGCCCATATTGTATGATCATTCCGCTCCAAAGAGAAACTTGAGCGTTCAAGCCCTGCTTGGGGCAAAATTGTGGGTGGGTGTGTGTTTGCTAAAACCAACGCATTGATGACAGAGAAATCCATACAGCTTACCATTAAAAACATGCATATGAAATATTATACTTCCATAATTATTTTGAATTGATGAAACACCTACTAAAGCAAGAAAATTGATATATTAGTTTAAAGTAATTAAATTAAAACATCATAATTCTAGAACACAAGAGTTGTAGCTCCATTAATCCACTAGATGTGAGGGTTCAACAAAAAATGTTTTTTAGTTGTGACAAAAGTGTGTAGGGATATTCAAAATTAATTGTGTGAGTTCTTAAGGATGAGTAGGATGCATGATAATAGAAAACACAATGGATCCAGCAGGTACTTGGTTACATGGAGAATCAGACAGATTCAAGTAAAGGGGGCTGGTAGTTGGTGTATAGACAATAACTTCTTTCAAGTCCATTAGTGGTGTCCTCTAATGCTCCTAGGACGAGGACAGTGTTTCTTCTGCCAACGGATTAGTCCATCCATGAGAATATATTATCTGTTTACATATATTATCTGTTTACCTAAAGCAAGAAAATTGATATATTAGTTTAAAGTAATTAAATTAAAACATCATAATTCTAGAACACAAGAGTTGTAGCTCCATTAATCCACTAGATGTGAGGGTTCAACAAAAAAATGTTTTTTAGTTGTGACAAAAGTGTGTAGGGATATTCAAAATTAATTGTGTGAGTTCTTAAGGATGAGTAGGATGCATGATAATAGAAAACACAATGGACCCAGTAGGTACTTGGTTACATGGAGAATCAAACAGATTCAAGTAAAGGGGGCTGGTAGTTGGTGTATAGACAATAACTTCTTTCAAGTCCATTAGTGGTGTCCTCTAATGCTCCTAGGATCATCTTATTCATAATGGCGTCCTTCAAGAGAAGGTTGAGTTTCCACACAGGTGTAACATGTATTGGAATGGAACCCTGACTTTCCCTTCTACGGCATATGTAGTTTAAAATTCAACTACATCGGTTTGCATGGATATATACTTAGAAAGTAAACCAATAACTGATAGAGACTTACAACAATCAGCCTGATTGAGCAGCAATGACGCTAGCAACATATTATAGAGCTGGAAATGGTAAAAAGTGATTTCAAGCAGCATCAAGAGATAACAGACTACACTTACCAACAGTGATGTCACAGCCACCAAAGAACTCCCCATCAATGTATAGTTGAGGAAAGGTTGGCCAATTGGAATATTCCTTCAATCCTTGACGTAAAATTTCATTTTCTAGTATGTTTATTGTTTCAAAAGGCAAACTCTGGGATTTCAAAATCTGCACAACTGTGTTTGAAAATCCACATTGTGGAAACTCCTTGGATCCCTTCATGAAAAGAACCACCTTATTTGATGTAACAACTTTATCCAAGGTAGTTCTCAGCTCAGGAGTTAAAGCTGCAAATTCATGCAACCCCACACACATGCACAAATAAGAAGTTAGTAATCTTGTTAACATTTTATTCCAAAAGGGAAGGAACTGCAAGTAAATAAAATGAACCAATGGAGAGAGAGAACCAATGTATGTGAGCACCACATGCATAAATGATAAAGACTGTATACATGAGATGGACATTGTGGTCTAATTTCCTTCAAAGTGTCTAGCATGTCTCACTTTTCATATTGCTTCTGCTAATTTTCATGTCAAATTTATTTGGCCCACGAGTTTGTTTGACCAGCATCCTTGCTAAAGGCTTTCAGGAATAAATCCCTTAGTATCAGAAAATGAAAATATCAACGGATCTACCCGCCCCCACATTTAATTATTTGTTCAACAACATATATATATTGGGTGTGTTTGTGTGAGCAGTCAGGTGGGTAAATCTTTTTCCAGATATTCTTAAATGTCCACTATAACTCTACTTTATCATCTTTGGTGGATAAAAGTATAGCGCAGATTGCTTATCAAGCAGAT
This sequence comes from Cornus florida, assembly GCF_030987335.1. Taxonomy (NCBI): domain Eukaryota; kingdom Viridiplantae; phylum Streptophyta; class Magnoliopsida; order Cornales; family Cornaceae; genus Cornus; species Cornus florida. The sequence goes on along the minus strand of NW_026775577.1, from coordinate 131,549 downwards.
TGCCTACATATTTATGTATATCTCTCTGACTTTTTATTGCCATATCTATTAGATGATTTAGATCTAAGAGTAAGCGAGCATTACAGCATTGACAAAATGCAAAAACTCTCTAGAAACTCTACAAAACTGATACTCGTTCCATTTTTCCAAGTTCAAAGCTTCTCTACCATTACTTTTTATTTTTATTAGTTTCTAGGTTACATCTACTAGTTAACTAAGCTAAGCTCAATTCAATAATGTCTTGTCCAAATTATTTAGAGTGGGTTAAGGAATCGTGTCAGATCATTCCACTCTACAAAATCTAATAATTCATCCAATAAAATGAAAAGGAAAAAAGATCTCTAGTTTTCCTGCTTTCACACACTATGAAAATTGAACATTTGCTTACATGTAGAAACATAAGTCATCTTAAAGAATCCAAGCACAACGATTCGAAAATTTCCATATGTGCACAGTGTCTGTTTACCTATACCATCCATTACATGGCTAGACAGCTTATTACATCCATTTTCTCTCTAATGCGTGTTTGTCACATCAAAAAGACTTTTCTTCTAGGAGACTATTGGTGTGATGTTGGGTTAACTGCTTGTGTCAGAACGAGTGGTTAGGAGTAAGTCTGTATCAAATTACAGAGCTTGCACTTCTTCCTTTTCCAAGTAAAAGTCATTCACTTGCAAGTGTTGGAAAGTCACACTCGAGCAACTTAACTACCAAAACCTCCGGGTCCAACGAATAAGTTTATAACCTCTAAAGCCAGGAAAGCAACCGTAAAGTGGTACTTTTATGTTTATGTGATTATACCTGTGTTGTTCATTTCTTTTTACTAATTTATTCAATGAACTGTACTCACAAGGCAAAGAGTTGGAGTATTATCCTATAGCTCATCTGATTATGCGCAGCTCGAAGTTATGATCCTCTGGATTTAGAGTTGGGAAATGAGTGAAGAAGGGGACAGAATTGAATTCATGTTCTCCCGATTGTAGGAAGGGACTAGAACAGTTGTTAGGGTTCATAACATATGTACGACAAAGACAAACAAATAGTTCAAAACAACAGCAGTCAATCAATCGAACAGTAAGTCCAAAGTTTCATCGTGACAGCAAGATTAAATAAATAAATAAAAAAGAAAATTCAGAACAGGCAACGTTAATATTTACCGGATAAGCATCGAGTGGAAGTGGAGCCAATCCTTCTAGGGCGGACTCCGATAACAATAGAGCGTCGGAATGGAGCAATAGAGCATGGGGAACATCGGAATAGAGCAGGGGCGGCTACAATTTGGCGCACCGGAGCGACAAGCAAGGGATTTGTCGTCCAAGTGGAATGAAAAACTATCGCTGTACTTGCCATTTTCCTTTTCCTCCGCAATCCCGACCCCAAATGCTCCTCTTTGTTCTACCAAAACAGTGGCCCCACAAATGACTACGAAAACAAGAGAGAATAAACAATGTAAATTACACTTGCACCCCTTCACACTAATCCTAATTACGTAGCCACATAGTTCCGTCATAATTTCTCAAACTCAATCACCTTCATCTTTAAATTTCTACCAGGAGCCTTCATCTTTAAATTTCTACCAGGAGAGTGGCTGCAAAAATTAAAACCTTGAAGGTGCTCTCCAAAGCAGGAAGGAATACTCCTATTAAATCAGTCTTAAGCACTGTTCGTAAATACTCTGTCATCTTTCAAAATGTCCATCAACCTTTGTGATCAGATTACGAGCAAATTGAGAAATTTCTGGTGGAGGGGTAAAGAAGACGGTTCTAAGATGAACTGGGTGAGCTGGGATAAAATGTGCGAGACTAAAGCTACTGGAGGGCAAGGCTTTAGAAACTTAAGAGGCCTTTAGCCTAGCTCTTATGCCCCAAACACACCGATTTTCCAACCTGCTCTTTCCTTCAGTCGAAGTGCAATTCTGGTTACTCATGGGTTTGGAGAAGCCTCAGCTACAAAACATATAATTCAGCAAGGAAAGAAATGGACAGTTGGCTTAGGCCATTAAGTCAATTGTTGGTCAGAAAACTGGATTGCTGGAAAGGACAATTCTAAATTCACAACTCACAAACCTCCAAACAGCTGACCTGATTAATCACGATTTAAAGAGATGGATGTCTACTACTGTAAAAGCTTTGTTCAACTAACAGGACAACCAAGATTCTTCAAATGCCAATTAGTCAGGGAAGAATCTTATTATCTTTTATCTCTTTGTCTCCCCAACCATAGAAGTTTTTTTTTTTTCTTTCCTATTTTCGCTCCACTCCAATTGTTAAGTCCGAATAAGACTAGAATGCACAAATTTCAGTAACTAAGGAAAAAAAAAAACAAACATTAATCATTCAATTCAAATACCTACCTCTATATATATATATATATTTTATTAACATAATAATGAAATGTGTCAAACCTTTCAAAATTAATAAATAAAATAAATGATTCAATACAATCAACCAATTTACCTACAATTCTACATTTTGTAGATCAACGAACAAGTTTACCAAAGCAATCCCCTCTCTATGGTGATTGAACTTCCTTGCTAGTGATCCAATCATATTGTTTGGAGTAACTGACCTGAATAGATGTAAAAAAGACTCGACTCCAAAAGCACAGGTTGTAGTCCAATTATGTCCATGAATTATCAGACTAAGCATCTGAATGTCATATGAAGGTTGAATATAGAAATATGTAAGATAAAAAATTTATTGTAGAAAACTTAAAAACACAAATGACTTTCTGTTATTAAGAAGCTTGCATATTGTCACGGGCCTAGGGATTTGGCGCAGCGGCACCGCCCGTGCGGCACCAAGGTGTTGCTTCAACTCGCACAAGTACTCTGGTCAGCCACCACGACCTGCCTTCCCAAGATACATCCTGACTGGTTTCGACCTGCCTTGGTCTCATCAGAGGAACGGATCCAGCTCCCGACTAGTTTGTGCAGGGATGGCCAACTCCCTTCTTCATAGTTAAGTCCACGAGCAGCGACAAACTCCTCAAACTTAACCGAGTTGACCTGGCTAAACTCTGAAGAGGTACCATCCTGTAGTCCTGCACGCCCCTTCCCTGGAACCATTTCCACTCAAGCTCTGCTTTTTGCCAACCAGCATGCGTGTCTTCCATACTCCAAGTGTCTTAGGAATCACTTCGTGACACTCTCCCACCCGAATCCTGCGACGTTACTCCACTATGTCCACTCCTCTCCAAAGTCTACCTCCAAGCGATATGCTCGCCTTCCCACCATCGCTTCCTTGTGCAGCTCTCTGCACTGCACTCGCCCAATGATAGGCCTCGGACCAAGGGGACGTCCACTATTCTAGGATGTGACTTTTCTCCGTCATGCCACCTCCGTGACATCCTGAGCAAACAAGGGCCTCCTGCCAACTTGATACCCGCGTCCCTCTCCATGGTTTGCATCACCCAAGGAGCTCGCACGAACTTTGGTACGTGCGCCTTCCAGCCCTCCAATGCGCAACTTCAATGAACGCTTCTTCTTGGGGAGATGGAGGCTCCCCCCAACTGCATTGATTCCCCATCGACACAACTTCAATGCACCGTCTTCATTCTCAGACCCCTCCCATATTGACGAGGGGGCACACCCCTGTGCTTTTACCCCAAGTCCTGTTCTGATACCATTTGTCACGGGCCTAGAGATTTGGCGTAGCGGCATGGCCCATGCAGCACCAAGGCGTTGCTTCAACTCGCGCAAGCACCCTGGTCAGCCACCACGACTTGCTCTCCTAAGGATACATGCTGACTGGTTTTGACTTGCCTTGGTCTCATCAGGGGAATAGCTCCAGCTCCCGACTAGTTTGTGCAGAGATGCCCAACTCCTTCTTTATAGTCAAGTCAATGATAAGCGACAAGCGACAAGTTCCTCAAACTTTACTGAGTCAACCTGTTTGAACTCTGAAGAGGTACCATCCTGTGGTCTTCCACGCCTCTTCCCTGGAACCATTCCCACTCAAGCTATGCTTTTTGCTAATCAGCATGCGTGTCTTCCATTCTCCAAGTGTCTTAGGAATCACTTCGTGACAATATGCTTTCTATCCCTAACACAGACGGACAGACACGCACACATTAGAGGCAATAGAAGTCGCCTCAAAAAGAAATCATGGATTTTTGGGCTTTATCTCTTGAGGTTTTGTAACGTACCATGGTGCATGAAAATCATTCCTATGCAAGTCTATATTGGTAAGTTATCTATTTGTAAGATTGATTTCGCCTATTTCACTCCAGGACCAAAACTAGCCTCCTCATAACCTTCTGCCTCATAATTATTAGTTATCCATGTTTAAGGAGAGTGGGCAAGGAGGTCGGTCCTCTAGCTACTGAAACATAAAATAAATCAAATAGATTCCTGTTTTATATGAAATTCACTTGCACCAGTTTCAGAAAAGATTCTCAACTTGCAATTATTACTTAAAACTTGGGAAGTTTAAATTTAACTCTTGAAATTTTCAGTTTTATAAAATTAACAACTTAGTCACCTGTTTCATTTTCCGGTCACGAGTTACTTATAACTGATTCATGTTGGACCTTCCATATTCTAATCTGTTCATCAAACACAAATCCTTGATACGTGCCAAGCGGAATTCTTTAGGAAACTCAGGCGATAGCTCCCCCAATCATCAATGCTAAGCTATCCTTTCATCCAGGATATAGTATATTATATACTACTACTTGAAAAGGCTGCAAGCCGAAGTACATTAACTTAGAAGAATTCAATATTTACTGAAGGAATGATGAAAAATCATTTCTTTCTTTATTTACTGTATGGTTCAGAATTCCGTCTCTGGCTACTCATGAAGATGAGAAAAATAATAAACACAAAAAAAGAAAAAAAATGATAAAAAACAAGAACTGACAAATTTTCAGACGTTTGCCAAAATTGAGGGTGCTGTACAATTAATCTACAGAAGAATGCTAGTAATTTGAATGGGGAATTCACCAGATTTGGCAGACCCCAAGATTGCCCAGGCTTTAAAACAAGCTATCAATTTACAACAAATGCTACAGGTGCCACTAACATGACTATGCTTTTGACAGCTTTCCAGGCTGCAGCCTGATCACTAACCATAATTTAGATCAGCAGTCATAATACCAATCAAGTCAGATTTGGAACATTTCGATGACTGTCAGCAAATTCTCGTACTAAACGCTTCAAAATTCGTCCTCCTTTCCCTTGCATATGCCCATGATTACACTTTCCTCCACAGCTTCTGCTCTCAAGATAATCGGTGGCAGCCTCAGCAAGAGATTTGAGCCAAACAGGCACTAAAGATTCCACTTCCCCCTGCTTTAAGTAATCAACAGGTAGAGTCTGCACCTGGTAATGTTTTAAGTAGTTAACTGATGTGATCAAAAGGAGAGACGAAAAAAATCAAAATGGACATGGTGTAGACTCTTATTTAAATAGCATAGTGCACACACAATATAGTCATGAGTCAAATCGACCAAAAAAGAGGCAGATTTTTTAATAGCATAGTGCACCATGATCTGGTGTACAGTGAATAAGTGATGATGTTCGTGTTAAGAAATAATGTGTAGGAAAACTTCAATAAATTCAGGATAGAAAAACTAAAAAATTTAGGCCGAATTGCATTAAACACCCCTTGACTTGTACCATTTTTCATTAAACCCCTTTAATTTTTTTTTTTTTTTTTGGCAAAAAAATTCCCCCTACCTAACCAGGGGGTTACTTTAAAGGGATAATTACTAAAATAACCACCAAGTCAAGGGAGTTTTATGCAATTCACCCAATTGTGTAAATTTAGCTAATATATATATATATATATATATATATATATATATATTATTATTTTTTCTATTACATGTATCACTATACTTTTAGTTTAAAAAAAAACATAAAAAAGTATTCATTGTATAAAATTAACTTTATGTCATTCAAATTTTCTAATTAAGATTCATTTTTGTTGATCTAATCGTTTGATCAAATGCCCATCTCATATACTTTTTATATATACGCAACGTATATATTGAAGATTTAATGGAGGAATTAGTGGAGGAAAATCTTTCAGTAATGACGTTGTTTCCTATTATTGAAGATTTGATGTTACTAGAGGAATCAGTGGAGAAAAAAACTTCCTTGTTTCCTATTTTCTAATTCTTCCATCCAAATTTTTTCTTTCCTACCGAACGAAACATAAGCCTGTAGAATAGTGATCGTATCAGATTCAGTGGATTGAGCATCTGATTAGGCATGTGCAATGGGAACATTCTCTTTGTAAGAAAACTAATTTGCATAGGCAGGTTGTTTGTCCTGAAGATCCCAACAATACTTGACGGTATGATTAGTACGCCCACAGTAAGAATATCTCTGTAGTTCTCTACCTTGATCACAGCCTACCCTCATCTGAGCACTAAGAGGCTCATATTTATACCACACTCATCAGTAGCTGCCATACTATATGCAGAAAACAGAACAGAAAGGAACAAATATGCACTGGATGGAGAAAACAAAATAAACCAGAAATAAGGCTTGCTGGAATGAGTTTAATCTGGCCAGAAAAAGAAGACTGGCTGGAAGAAAGTATATGAACCTGTTGGAAATCATATCTAAAAGTTGACTCAATGATTGTGGCAGATTTATTGGGTCTTCATTATAGGTTAATGTTTAGGGATTTTATACTCTTTATTCTGATTTGATTTGATTCTCTTTATTTTGATTTGATTTTATTCTCTTTCCATATTTGTAATTTTCCTCTTGTATATAATGATAGTCAGGTTTTACCAAGTTATTTTTTGGTATCAGAGCCTTAAACCTACGCCTCCCCCCGTTTCTCTCTCTTTCATCGCCTTTTTTGATCTCTCTCTCTATCTCGTCACAGCCCCTTCCCTCTTTCTTTTTTCCTTTTCTTCACAGATCATCTCTCTTCTTCAGGCCGCTGTTGCGACAGTCCTAGGGGGAGCCAATCTCCTCTAGGTTCGACCCCTGTAGGGGTATTCCCTTAGTCTTTTTCATACACTAAGGGTCAGAAGACGTGTTTGTAATTTTTTTGGGGCTGCTTGGATATTCGGCAGCATTTTCGGATCAGACAGCCGTGTCTCCAACTTCTTGGTTTGATCAAAATCAGGTTTATTCCTCCTTTATTTGAAATTATTGGTGATATGTTGAATTGTTCTATTTAATATTATGACCGATTCAAGTAATAATAAAGAAACTCTCTCTTCGGCGCAACACACACCGGCTCAACGAGTTACTAGTGTGCTGTTGAATGGCCTTAATTTTGCATCTTGGGCGGAAAAGGCAAATCAGGGTGGATTTTAGGTACTGAAAAGAAATGTATGCTCATTCTAGGAATGATGCTCGTATTTTTGAATTATACCAAGATATTGCTAAAGCCTCACAGGAAGGCCTGAATTTGTTTGTAGCTAATTACTTTGGGTATTTGAGATCTCGTTGGGAGGAACTAGCTCAATATAAGCCTCTCAGTGAATTTCCCCCCGAGGCAGCCTCTCTTCTTGTCAAACGTTTTGATCGTCAGTATACCTATCAGTTTTTGATGGGATTACGCCCAGAATTTGAACCACTAAAGTCTCAGATCTTGAATGCATCACCAATGCCATCCCTGTTGGAAGCCTTTGCTACTGTTGATGGTGAAGCACGCAGGCATCGTTTAATTCAGCCCTCAGTTGTTCCTCTACCGGTGTCTGAGCCTATTGGGGATAGTATGGCTTTTGCAGCCAACTTTGGATCACGTACTTCTGGAGGTCAGATTATTTGTCACCATTGTGGAGGGGTTCGACATGTTAAGGCTCGTTGCTTCAAACTTCATCTGAACTAAAGCAGAAAATTTCTAAGAACCGTTTATCTAAGAATCGTTTATCTAGAACTAGTTCTCTCGTACTACTGTTGTTGCAGAGACTCTTGCTACTACTGGTGGATCTACTGTATTTTCTGGACTGAGCCAGCTTCAGTCTCAAATTGGGCAGATCCAGGACCAACTTGGCTCCTTTGCTTCGGTGCTCCTTCGGCTGCTCCCACTGCCACTATTGCTACAGGTACTCCTACTGCATTTCATGTTAAGGCCAAGCAGCCCAATTAGGTTCTGGATTCTAGGCCAAATGATCACATGACTGGTGAGTTATTAGTTTTTTCTTCTAATGTCATACTTGTTACCCAATCTGTGTATCTTGCGGATGGCTCTACATCTTACATTCACAGTAAGGGTGATATTTGTCTGTTTCCTGATATTACTCTTTCATCTATCCTTCATGTATCTAAATTTGCCTTTAACCTTTTATCTGTTAGCCAGCTTGTAAAAAACCTCCAATGTGTAGTTATATTCTTCTCAGATCACTGTCTATTGCAGGACCTTTGTTCGAAGAGAATTTTTGGCAAGGGTTATAAGCGTGATGGGCTTTACTACTTTGGGGAACCACCAGGAACGGGTCTTCAAGCTTTTGTCCTACTTGCTTCTAGTGTTTTTGATGTTTCTTTTCGCACTTTTAGTCTGTGGCATGCACGTTTAGGGCATGTAAACTTTCAGTATCTATGTTTATTGTTTCCTTCATTAAATAAAGCATGCAAGGACCATAAGTTTCAATGTGAAGTTTGTGAGCTTTCTAAACATACTAGAACTAGCTATATTTTTTATATGAGTCGTGCTCCAAGTATGTTTGATCTTATTCATTCTGATGTTTGGGGCCCTTCCCCAGTTATTGCTTTCTCTGGGCATCGATATTATGTGACATTTATTGATGATTATTCTCGTTGTACTTGGGTTTATTTCAAATGATAAAAACCCAGTATAACACTGTTGTCTGTAATATTCGTTCTGATAATGGACGTGAATATGTTTCGAATGAGTTCCGGACTGAACTTAATAAAAAGGGGATTTTACATCAACTCACTTGTCCTTACACTCTTGAGCAAAATGGCGTGGCTGAACGTAAAAACCATCATCTTATGTCTGTGGTCCGATGTCTTCTGAGTGGTATGCATGTGCCTAAATTCTATTAGCATATGGCTGTTCTTACAGCTGCTTTTCTGATTAATCGTACTCCCAGTCGAGTTTTGGGTGGTAAGGCCCCATTTCAAATTCTCCAGCCTGATTATACATTGTTTCACCTTCTGCCTCGTGTTTTCGGCTGTACTTGTTTTGTTCATAACCGTAGTCCTTCTCGTCATAAACTTGATGATAAATCTATTAAGTGTAGTTTCTTGGGGTATTCTGCTATGTCAAAGGGCTATCGTTGTTATGATCCTGTGGCCAAACATATGTATCATTATCTTGATGTGACATTTCATGAAACTGTTCCTTCTTATAGTACTAATTCTGTGGTACATAATTCTCTCTTTTGTGGTCTGGAGAAGGAGATCTCTCCTATTGCCCGTCCTGTTCCTCTCTTTGAAAATCTCACTGTCCTGGAATCTCCTCCTCCATCCATGCAGGGTTCCCCTCCACCTTTGCAGGTTTACTCTCGTCGCCATCGCACTCAACCACCCCTGTTAGAATCATCTTCAGAACCAGGTCCAGGTAACTCTCCTTCTCCTGTGGCTCCTACCATTCCTGAGCATACATCCCGTTATCCTGCCTGTGATCGTCACCCTCTTAATTGGTATGGTTTCTCTAATAGCACTAACCACCCTATTTCCCAGTATGTCTCTTATGATGGTCTTTCAGGTGCATATAAATCCTTCTTGGGCAAGATTGAGACCGTTTCTATTCCTCAATCAGTGTCAGAGACCTTCCAAGATCCCAATTAGGTGTCTGCCATGACAACAGAAATGGATACGTTACAGCATAATAATACATGGGAACTTGTTGCTTTACCTGCTCGGGAGAAAACGGTTGGCTGCAAATGGGTCTTTAATGTGAAGTACTTAGCCGATGGTTCTATTGATCAGTATAAGGCTCGGTTGGTGGCAAAAGGCTCGACTCAGATTCCAGGCAAAGACTTTGGTGCTACCTTTGCTCCTGTGGCAAAGTTGACTTCTGTGCGACTGCTTATCTCCTTGTCTGCTGCCCATTCTTGGCATCTACATCAGTTAGACACCAAGAATGCATTTCTTAATGGAGACTTACTTGAGACTATATATTTGGATCCACCCCCTAGATTTCGGGCTGAGGGGGAGTATGTTGGGAAAGTCTGTCGGCTGCGGAAGTCTCTTTATGGTCTGAAGCAATCTACTAGAGCTTGGTTTAGTCGTTTCAGCGATGTTGTTCTATCCATGGGCTTTGTGCACTGCCACTCAAACCATACTTGCTTTATTCGACGTCGCTATGATGGTCATTGGTCGCTGCATTATGTTATTGGTATATGTGGATGATATCATTATCACAGGTGATGATGCTTCAGGGATTGCTCAGGCGAAACTTCATCTTCAAAAGTCCTTTGATGTGAAGGACTTGGGTCCCCTTCGATATTTTCTTGGAATTAAGGTTGCTAGATCCCGCCGTGGAATTTTCTTCTCTCAAAGGAAATATGTTTTGGATCTTCTTTAAGATACTGGCACGCTTGGGTGTCGACCCGCTTCCACTCCTATGGACCCCAATATCAAACTCTCTGTTGAGTCAGGGGAATTACTTCCAGATCCGTCCGTGTATCAACGTTTGGTAGGTCGTCTTATCTACTTGACTAACACAAGGCCCGATTTGACATTTGCTGTTAGTGTGGTTAGTCAATTCATGCATGCCCCTCGGTCAGCTCATATGGATGCAGTCTACCATATTTTGAGGTATCTTAAGTCGTGCCCTGGTCTTGGTCTATTCTATGCCTCAGGAAATCAGTCTGGACTCTCATGCTTTACTGATGCCGACTATGCTGGATGTAAGACAAATATACGTTCTACCTCTAGCTTTTGTACTTTTTATGGTAATCATCTCATATCATGGAAGAGTAAGAAGCAAGCTGTTGTCTCCAGATCCTCTGCTAAAGCTGAATACCGAGCTATGGCTCAAGGTACTTGTGAGCTCTTTGGCTTTAATCAATTTTGGGAGAGTTGGGTCTTGTAGAGAAAGGTTCTTCAAGGCTGTTTTGTGACAATAAATCAGCTATTATGCTTGCTTCCGATTCTGCCTTACATGACAGGTCGAAACATATTGAGGTAGACATTCACTTTATTCGAGAGAAGGTTCGATTAGGTATCATTAATCCTATTTTTGTTCCCTCTTCAAAACATACTTCAGATGTATTCACAAAGTCTGTTGGGTCTTCTCTTCTCCAGTCTTCCATAGTCAAGCTGGGCTTGGTCAACATATTTGCCCTGGCTTGAGGGGGAGTGTTGGAAATCATATCTATAAGTTGACTCAAAAATTGTGGCAGATTTATTAGGTCTTCATTATAGGCTAATGATTAGGGTTTTTATTTTTATTCTGATTTGATTTTATTCTCTTTCCATATTTGTAGTTTTCCTCTTATATATAATGATAGTCAGGCTCACAAATTGAGTACGCCAATTTTACCAAGTTACTTTTGAACTAGAGAAAAGAAAAAAAATTGACAAAGAGGAAAAAAAAACTGAACCGGCCAAAAATTGACTGGTGAGAATTTGGGTGGCCAAAAACTGGTTGGTTGGAAATTGGCTGGCCGGAAACACGTAAGAGGGAAAAAAGAAAAAAAAAAAATGTCCTGACCTAAAAAACTTAAGTGATCAGTTGGGTTGAACCAATTGTTTGAACTGGATTAAATAGTTGATCCAATTTGGTAGAATCAGGTTGATTATGCTAATTCGAAGTGGGTTGATCTGGTCGGGTCAAACCAAGTGGACAAATATCAGGTCAATCTGGATGAATAAATATTGGATCGGGCAAAGAAGCCATTTCTCTCTCAAGGTTGTTTGTCTGTGGCGAACAAGCCCTAGCTGAATTAAATCTCCTCCAACGACAATCCCAACCACACAATCAAACGAGTGCACTATGAGATGATCTCACCAAACGACTGCCACTGTGACCACCACACAATGGCAACAACAAAACAATGGCGACTAATAGTGAAGAGTCAACAAGTTCAACAACACCAGCCGACTACAACTGCTCAACGACGGCGACTGTAACAGTCGGTACCACTGAACCGCATTGATACCATGTTGAAATTAGAATTCAAAGAGAAGGAAAGTGAGAATACTGTGTTTTGGGAAGTTTATTGGATGGTGTCTGATGTCCTCTCACTTGTGTATATATATATAACAAAAATAGTGTTACAATAAAATGACCAACATGCCCTAATAAGTAATAGAAAAATACACCTGTATACATTCCAACATAGATGAAGATTGCAAAGAGTGGATAAGGGGGAAGAAAGAGTATTGAGATTCTCTTTCTTTTTCTGCTCTCCTACGGACTGTTGGACGTAGTATTTATAGACTCCTTGATACAGTGCAAATGGAAGAGTGCTTTCTTCAAACAGTTGAAGATCCTTAGAAGACTAGACTGGGTTTCCATTAATAGATACAGCTGATGGTGTGATCAGATTTTGCGTTTATTTATGGGACTTGAGTCATTTATCTAAGTATTAAATCTGTTTTTATTTCATGTTTTGGATAGTGTGGTCATTCTAGTTTCATTTTATAAGTCATGTGCCTACTTGACTCTTTTGTCATTTTTTATCTCTTTATTGTGCTGGACAGAATACTAGCCTTTAGATTACATTTATTTGAGGGGCTAGGATTATATCTTTGCTAGGGCATCCCTTGTGTTGGAATCCTCTAAATGGAACAAACCGTCACCCAAATCTCCAAACCAAAATTCTACTCTAATCGAATTCCTGATCAAAACCAGCCTATCAGTGTCTCGACTGGTTTACATCCTAGCAGACCTCTCCAATTTCACCGCCAATCAAGCGATTCTCAAGGCCGTGTACGGTTCGATGCTCATCCATGTCGTCTATTTTGACATGGCGGTCTTATAAAAGGGCTGTTCCAAGTTGTAATCAGCAGCTTTTACATATTATCAATATAATCAGCCTGCTACAATAGCTTTTTACCTCTCCCTTTTCTTTGGGATTGTGTTGTGGTTGTTTAATCTAATTTTCTAGTTTGAATTAGCTCTATGTTTTCCCTTCTTCAGATTTATTTCTTTTCTTTCATGGCTGATTGCATTACTCCTTATAGACTTGGAGTCCAACAGTAAAAAACAAAGAATAAGAAAAATTAGGAGTAAAGTTAATAAAACGAAAAAAAAAAAAAAATCAAGAATCTTATAGAATAGTTTAAAGAGGTTTGGGAAACCTTTTATATACTTTAACAATCCACCACAACGTTTCCAAACCCCTTAAAATTATTATGCACGTATATATATTGATGCAGTGGCCAAATAAAACCCCTAATCTTTCTTTCCTTTCTTGTAATTAAGCCAACTATGGCTAGGATTGCTAGGAGACTATATAAAAAGGGTGGCTAGGGTATTGGAGAGGCGGTGATTAATATTATTGTTGATAGAATTGCAACAACGATTGTTTGCTCATTTTTTTTTCTCCTTGTTCTAGCATTCTTTTCCTTCTTCGTTGTTTTCTCTTGCTTTGGATGGCAATTGTTTGTCCTCTCTTGGTAAGGCAACATCAGTTTGGTATCAGAGCACAAGTTCGGCTTTCCGACTGCTCAATCATGCCTCCACGACAACAACCGAGAGGAGGATATTGTAGGATGCAAGGTCCAGCCGAGCCTTTAACCCAACAAGTCCAAATCGAAGTTGAGAATCTTCAGAGACAAGTTGAGATGTTGAACCAGCAATTGGCTCAACATGTTATCAACGCGCTAGTTGATGACAACTTTCCGATCGAGGATGACTTGTCTAACATCGGAACTTTCGCGAAAAATCCGTTTTATATTTCGTGTTGCCATAGATCGCCCATTGATCGGACCAATCGTAGTTGGGAGGTGAATATCAAAATTGAGATATCTGAGTTCCACGGGAGTCTTAAGGTTGAGGAGTTTATCTATTGGCTAAATACGACTTAACGTATTTTTGAATACCACAAGATACTTGATCACAAGAAGGTCAAGCTCGTAGCTATTCGTTTAAAAGGTCAAACTCGTAGCATCAGCATGGTGGGATCAACTATGGATTACTTGGAAGCGTAAAGGTTGATAGAATGTATATATGGTGGTAGGTATTTCACTAAGGGCCAATGTGGTCATTTCACTGTAATAGAAATTGTATATATTAACACGCGAGAGGAGAAAGATTGGTATCTCTCACGAAATTCCCAAAACCGTCTCCATCTTTTCTGCCTTTCTTTAAACCCTAAATTTAACATGGTATCAGAGCGGGCTGCAATCGATGCCATTGAAGTGAGAGATTGAAATCATGTTGTTGTTCTTGTGGTGATTGCGAGTTGTTGTTGTGTGTTATCATCACCTCAGCCCATCTTTGCTGTTGGTCTTATCGCCGTTAACATCATCTCCGCAGTTGCCTCTTGTTGCCATCAGTATTTTCATCGCAATCGCTTCTTGTCGCCATCAGTATTATCATCGTCATCGCCTTATTCAGTCGTCGTTGTCATCGTTATTCAGTCGTTGCTGCCTTTGTTGCTCGTCATCAGAGTTTTATATATATATATACAATTCTGGTTCTCCTTTATCATACAGTGTTGTGAAAGTGTTTGGTTGTGAAAGTGTGTAGTCCCAGAATAGAACCACCCGTACAACTCCAGCAATTGGATCCGACCAAAGTGGAGCATCTAGACCGGACCCGATACTGTGATTTGAACCGACTGATGTAATTGGACCTACCCAAGTCCAATTCAGGCTTATATTTTGATCTGTAACAGTGCTCCTCAAATTATCAGTCTGCTGTTCATCTCAGTATTCTCCTTCCCTGGACTTGGCTTAATACGGTATGCCATCCACTATAGATTTATTTTCTTCTATGGCTTCCTTCAACTCTCCCATGACTTCCATAAAGCTTAATGGTAAGAACTATATTTTATGGGCCAAATCTGTTGCCATCTTTCTCAAGGGCAAGGGTCTCGGCAATCATTTGGTTGGAGATAAATTGAAAGAATCTGATTCTTCCTTCAGTCCATGGGAAAAAGCGGACGCTCAGATCATCTACTTGATGTTAACTAGCATGGAACCCCAAATCAGTTCCAAGACTGCCAAGGAAATATGGGAGAGGTTGCAGCAATTGTATTCTGGGAGAGGTAATGTTACTCGTGTATATGAGTTGTGCAAGGTGTACTTCAATCTTGAACAGGGTAATCAGAGTTTGGAAACATATTATTCGAAAGTCATGGGTGTTTGTAAGGAGTTAAACATGTACCAGTCTATCACATCTGATGTTCGATAAATGCAACGCCGCCACCAGGACCAAAATGTTGTTCGATTTCTTACTGGTTTGTCAAACACATATGAGCCTGTTCGTGCCCAGATTTTGGGTAGTCCAACACTTCCTTCTCTTGCTGAAGTATTTTCCCAGCTTCAGCGAGCTACACTCTCTAGTTGTATATCAGAGATAAGTAGTGATTGGAGTGGCGAACGGCCATCTTTAGTAGTCTCACAAAGTGGACCAAATGTTTCTCGTGGTGGTCGTGGAGGGCGCTCTACCCGTGGTGGCCATTATTCAAGGGGAGGGCGTGGAAGAGAATCACAAAAATGTACTCATTACGGTATGACTAACCAGACAGTCAATTATTGTTGGGATCTCCATGGTAGACCATCCAGCTATGCAAACCAAGTGTCTTCTAAGGAATATGTTCCTGCACCTGCTCAATCTTCTGGCTCTTGCCCAATTACTGAATCAGATATGATTATTGTCCCACATGATGAGTATGCTCAGCTTGTGTCTGAACAGAGGACTTCTGTTTCATCCTCCACTGTTGCTTTTGCCCAGTCAGGTATTGCACCTACGTGTCTATTGTCCTCCTCCACTCATAATCCTTGGGTCATTGATTCAGGAGCATTTGATCATCTGACCAGACATTCTCATCTTTTATCTAACTTCCATTCTGTAACTCCCACTCAGAGTGTTACTCTTGCTAATGGTTTATCTACTAAGGTTTCTGGTTTGGGGACTACTTAAGTCAGTTCTTCCTTATCTCTTTCATCTGCTTTATATGTCCCTTAATTTCCCTTTAGTTTGATGTCTATTAGCAAGCTTACTAAATCACACCAGTTGTTGCATTTTATCCTAATTGTTGTGTTTTTCAAGATCTCAAGACGAAGAAGAAGATTGGTACGGGGCATGAAGCTGGTGGCCTATATTATTTTATTTTGAGTCTTCCCTGTCTCCATTCCAGTGGCATTGTCGTGTTGGACACCCATCACTTCTAGTTTTACAGCGTCAAGTTCCTAGTCTTAGTTCTGAGTTATTCTCAAAAAATTTCAAATATTTCGAAAAGAAAACAAAACTCAATTTGGCAGCTCTATTCAGATTTTACATTCTGATAATGCTAAAGAATATGTATCAGCTCCCTTTGATACATATCTTAGTAATAAATGTATAATCCATCAGACATCATGTGTTCACACTCCTTAACAAAATGGTGTTGTAGAGTGTAAAAATCGACATTTATTGGAAGTGACTCGTGCTCTCTTGTTTCAAAATGAATGTTCCTAAACGTTTTTGGAGTGACCTTCTTACTGCATGTCATCTAATTAATCGTATGTTGTCCTTTGTGTTGCATGGTAAATCTCTCCACTCTGTTTTATTTCCACCTAGAGTCTTTGAATGTGTTTGTTATGTTCACAATCTTGGTTCTGGTTTCGATAAACTTGATTTAGCCACAAAGTGTCTTTCTTAGTTATTCTCGCTCTCAAAAAGGGTATCGTTGCTATAGTCCAACTTATCAAAGATACTTTATTAGTGCTGATGTTACTTTTTGGGAGGCCACTCCGTATTTTGCCGAACCTTCTCCTCCTCTTGATATCACTTGTGAGCCGTTCGTACCTGATGTTCCTCTTCCTCTTCCGATTCCTCCTTTGTCTATATTGAAGATTTAATGGAGGAAAATCTTTTAGTAATTGATGTTGTTTCCTATTATTGAAGATTTGGTGTTAACAGAGGAATCAGTGGAGGAAAATCCTCCTTGTTTCCTATTTTCTAATTCTTTCCATTCTCATAAATTCTTCTCCTATATAAAGGAGCCTCCACCATTGTATTGTATATGAATTGAGAGAATATTATAAAAGTGTTGTAGCCCTTTGGGCTATATGTGCCGTGGATGTAGACCTTAGTGGCTGAACCACGTAATATCTGTGTGTTCTACTTGTTTTATTTATCTCTTCGCTTCCATTTTATGCTTTACAACATGGTATCAGAACATAATTTCTCTTCCTAGGTTCGGACCCCTATTTTGGGGTATTCCCTTAGCATCTGAAATGTTGTTAAGGGTTTTTCGGTGCTATTTGTGACTTGTTTGGGTTGCCCATTTGTTCGGTAGCATTGTCTTCGTCTTTGCTGTGTCTTCGGCAGTTTTTATCGACTTGTTTGGGCTGCCGGTGTGTTCGGTAGCATTGTCCTCGTTTTTGCTGTGTCTCCGGCAATATTTTGTTGACTTGTTTGGGCTGGCGGTGTATTCGGTAGCATTGTTCTTCGTCTTCTCTTTTCTCTCTTCATCATTCACATTTGTTATTACTCGTCATCTCAATGGCAAGTTAGGCATTCATGCTCCAACTTGAGAGGGAGTATTGAAGATTTAATGGAGGAATCAGTAGAGGAAAATCTTTCTTGTTTCCTAATTTTATAATTCTTTCCATTCTCATAATTTCTTCTCCTATATAAAAGAGCTTCCACCATTGTGTTGTATATGAATCGAGAGAGTATTATAAATTGATGTAGTCCTTTGGGCTATTTGTGCCGTTGATGTAGACGCTAGTGGCTAAACGACGTAATATCTGTGTGTTCTACTTATTTTATTTATCTCTTTGCTTCTGTTTTATGCTTTACAACAGTCTACAACCCCATTACAAGTTTACGAACGAAGATCGAAGACACCGCCATGCCTCAACCACCTTCTTCAGAGTCTTCGGATCCCACACCTACTGTGTCTGACTCTTTTCCTATTACACTCGTATAGCCGTATAGGTACTCGATCTTGTGGTACTTAGCATCTTATTTCCAATTATGTCTCCTATAATTCCTTATCGCCCTCTTTCTCGTGCTTTTCATCTCGATTGTCTTCTACGTTTGTTCCAAGGAATGTGCAGGCTGCTATATCTGATTCTGGTTGGAGGAAAGATATGAAAGAGGAAATGGATGCCTTACACCACAATAGATAATGGGATCGTGTTGCTTTGCCACCTGGTGTTAAACTTGTTGGTTGTCGGTGGGTATTTACAGTGAAATATCTTCCAGATGATTCTGTTGAGCGTTTAAAAAGCGCGTTTGGTTGCCAAAGGTTATACACATAATTATGGTGTTGACTATGATGAGATGTTTTCTGCTGTTGCTAAGATTTCATCTGTTCGTGCTTTGATTTCTCTTGCTAATCTTAAATTATTTCTCTTGCTTAGGTTTGTTGCTCATGGGGAGTATCGTCACAGTGTTTGTCGTTTAAAAAAGGCTTTGTATGGTTTGAAACAGTCATCAAGGGCGAGGTTTGGCAAATTCTCTGAGGCGGCATTAAAGTTTGGGCTTCGCCAATGCAGACAGATCATTCAGTGCTTCAGTGTACTGAGGCAGGTTTTATATTTCTTGTTGTATATGTGGATTACATTGTTATCACTAGAAATGATAGAGAGGGTATTGCCAAACTAAAACAGTTTTTGCAGCAATGTTTCCATACTAAAGATTTAGGCACACTTGGGGTATCACACTGGAGTGCTGTTCTTTGAATTCGATATCTAAAGCAAGCTCCAGGACTTGGGTGGTTGAATAAATCAAATGGACACCATAGAGTGGAAGGTTTTACAGATGCTAATGGTTTTTATATTGATCAAAGCAGCGTGATTTTTTTATTCATATTCGTGATTGCAAGGAAGGCAATCCAATCGCAATGAAGAAGATAGAGTGTTCTTCCATCAACCCAACTACAAGAATTGAGGAGTGAGCTTGAAATCCACAGCAATTGGACGAGGAGTCGCAAGAGTGAGTTTGAGATGTTCGACAACTAGTTTTTAGCAATAGAGTGGGTGTGAAACTGAGACCGAGTTTGTGTAACTTTACTTCAAGATAGTGGATTGTTTTCACCAGAGATGGCTAGTCTCTATGGTTTTTCCCTCGTCAAGGTTTCCACGTTAAAAAAATTGGTCCTTGCTTTATCTGTGACGCTCAGTGTTCTCCAACTCTAGTGCCTTCGTAATCACCATCAACACTGATCCACGTCAACGCCACCACATCATGATGACTGCTTCTCCTAATAACCGATTGCCTAATCTTCCACAAAACAATGTGAATATTTGAAGTTGATGTGATTGTACTTAGTAAAGCCCACGATACCGGCCATCAAAAGAAGAACAACACATTAAACACTAAACAATAACACGTGTGCTTAAATCAAAGAAACAAAACTTAAGAAAGATCTTAACTTGATATCACTCAAAAACTCACAAAATACTCGGCTTGAAAGATGATTATTTATAAATTAGAGAGTCCTTAAAACAACTGAAAAAGTTGTGTAAGAACATTAGAAGACTTCTCTTAGAGTTTGGAAAGGTATGGCAAGCTATGGGTGCATGATCCCACATCACCTGAGTAAAGTGAAGGTGAAGTGCTTATATGTTCTACTGCTGTCTGGAGGGTAAAACCCATGAACAAAACTATGCGGGCTTAGGCCCAAAACGGATAAATCATACCATGTGGTGGAGTGAGCTATTACAAATGGTAATAAAGCTAGAGCCCAACTGAAAGTGCGGCCAACAAATACGTTGGCCCCTAGAGTGGTGATTGTGGCGACTTTGTGAGCGGGTGCAAGGCACTGGCAAGCTACAGGTGCACGATCCCACATCACGTGGGTAAGGTGAAGGTGAAGTGCTTTTATATGTGCTAGTGTTGTCTCCAAATGTTATGAAGCCTTTTGGGGGTAAGACCCAAGAACAAAACCACGCGGGCTTTGGGCCCAAAACGGATAACATCATACCATGTGGAAGAGTGGGTTGTTACAAAGGAAACAAAATCAGCTTGAAAAATAGTTTCTTGGTTTTTGGGCAATTGGTTGAACACTGTTTTGTTTCAACACTCGGTTAAATTTCCAGAATCCTTAAAACAATCCTTTATCAAAAGAAGTGTACTCGCACATTTACCTGATCGAAATGTTGTTCAATTCGAATCAATCAAGCTTAAATTTGTGATGATCACTCAATCTTTAGCTTTCGAAACCAAGAATCAAATAAATAAATTATTTTATTTTATTTTATTTTTTTTTGATAAGTAAGAATCAATTAAATAAAATTTACAACCCGATGAACTAGTTTTGACTATGAAATTTGCCCACACAATTAAATTTCTCATAGAATTTGACTAGCCAAAATTAGCATTTCACATCTTATAGGGAAAGTAGTTAGAAGAGGCGGGTTAGGTAGCAAACTAATGAGGTTCATACGGCATCTTTCACCAAATGATCTCAATTATCACTTGTCAAAAACACAATAAATTTGGCCCTATATCTCAAAGAAAGTAACTAGCAATCTGCAGTTCACATGGCCTCCCGAGAGGGTCCATTACTGTTTAGAGTTCGCCAGCTAGCATCAATTGGCGAAGGGAAACAAAATTGCCCCGCTCTTTCCTGAATTAATAATTGATCACCAAACCAATATCAGCAATATTTTGCTAGCATCATTCTAGGTCATGTTGAACCCAATGATGGAATAAATGAGTAGATAGTAGTTCAAGGTATGGACAAAGAATTGCAAAACTGTTTGGATAGTGTTGTTGCTTGTATGCCTCTTTGGTGGGTGCAAAGATAAGAGTAAAACTAATTTTGACAAGGAGTTTTAACATTTATATGGTCAGAGAATTTGACAGAGGTCTATTTAAGCTCCCTTCTCAAAATACGTCTGCCCCACTTTTTTAATCCTTCAATTAACTTTTAACTCAATAAAAGATATATATAAATATATATATGAGAATAATAGTGACCAGAAATACTATGGAATGTACTTGGGTGGATCCTCTTCCCTAAAAGTTAGTCTTTGTAGGTCTGAGGGTAATCAGTGGGATCTCATTTTCCATGCCTGGTCAAGGGTTAAGTTTGGTTAATTTAAAGCTTCTCATTTAGTAAAACTTAAAACTCCAAACACAATGTTCTAATGTATTCAGTTCAATGTTTACAAATTACACATAAATGCACATGTGCGCCCACACAAACACACACAGAGAGAGAGAGAGAGAGAGAGAGAGAAACGGACCGCATAGTGTACCCATCCATGCAAAGACTCCCAACAAAGAATAGCCTTCCATGTTGTTCTCTCAGTTAAACTGCATATTGCAGCCAATTGTTGCAAGATTGTAGCGGACTTGTGAACCTACAAAGAGTGTGACAAACAATAATTTCCCAATTTCCCAGCTATATTTCATAAGCTGGTATAATAATTATATGAGGAAAGGAAAAGAAAGAAATATATATATATATATATATATATATATATGGGTGCTAGGATGTACATTTAAAATTTGAAATTGAAATGGTCCCATTGTGATTTACGAATGATTTAAATTGAAATCAATTAGTTTTTTGACTGCAGTTATATAGGTTTATTTGCTTTTTCCTTAATTATCATATGCGGACAAAATGAACTTAGGATCAAAGCACAAAGTGAGTGCTCTTTTAGACACTATTGCTAATCCCATCTGTGTCGGGTGTTAGGAAGGGAAAACTGGAGAGAGACTAACTTGGCAAAAAGTGACTGCTCTTAGACTTGAAGCTGTATCCTTGAGCTTGTTGCCCGAATTTTTACCATTGTACCTAGATATAGTCCCTACCCCCCACCATTGTCGGAAGGCTAAAATATAATGTACATTGTGATAAATTCTAAAATAAATTTAACAAGCGTAGAAGAAAGGTGGAAAAGGAAAAGACAAAAGAAGAAGAAGATGGAAGCAGTGGCATGATGAATTCAAGAATGAATTTATAAATCAACAAAAAAATTTTGGATCGAATATGTTTTGATAGGAAGGAAGAAAAGGAAGGAACGATGAAAAAGAGAAGAAAGAAAAATTGTTCAATGATATTCAATCTTTTGTTTGAAGTATGTGAGAGAGTGATAAGATAAATTGGAGGTGGCATTGAAGATGTTAGAATCTGGAGTTGCTTTATTAATTTTTTATTGATTGTGTCTTTATATGAATCTCAATTTACACTTTTGTTTATGAATATAGGCTAATTAGTGCCTCCAGACTAAGAAAAGTCTATGTTACATTAGTCACTTAGTTTGTGAAGTAGCTGTGCCAGACATGACATGAAATGCATAGGGATGGCAACGGGGGCGGGTTTGGGCGGGTGTACCCTCCCCCGCCCCCGCAATCATTTAAAAACCCCGCCCCTGTCCTTGCCCAAAACTGCAAAAGCGGGGGAACTTTCCACCCCATTCCCGCAACCGTTTAATATTTTTATCTCGACGGGTACCCGCCCCGCCCCGTTTAAGACCATAATTTATTTATTGTTGTAATAGATTTGCTTTTTTTTTTTTTTTTTTTTCCCCTCATCTTCAGTTCTTCATCATTGCAATTTTCCTTCTAATCAAATTCATTTATTACTTTAATATTGTTATATAGGGTACTTAATATATATGTACTGGGAAATATATATACTAATTAAATAAGGGTACTTAAGTAATTTGCCTATCTAAAAGGTGCGGGGCGACCTCCCCCCGCCCCCGCTCCAAACCCACGCGGGTTTTTATTACATCAAACCATCCCCGCCCAAATAAGCTAAACGGTCCCACAAAACCGTAAAAAATGGAGCGGGGCGGGGCGGGTAACTGCGGGGGCCGATCAAATTGCCATCCCTAGAAATGCATATGAATATAGGATGCATATCAAACAAATAACCGACTTGTTGAATAACATGGCAGACATATGGGCTACACATATCTGCAGGCATTAAATGAATTTATTTGATTGTGGCTCAAAATTACAACAGACAACTTGTACCAGCTCTTTAAGCGTGGAGAACAAGTACTTGACATCCAAATTCTAGTCTGCTAGCCTACCTCTGGAACTTGGCCAGGAGATGTAGCATATTAAATCATATGAACCCATTTGGTCAACAATTGCTGCATGATCCTTTATATAAAATGGGTACAGCAATTAATGTAGTGAAGGAATCAAATTGTTGACTTTGTGATGCTTGGGCAGGAAGCTAGTTTGCCGCCTCACTTGCTCGACTTTGTGACTTTATCTTATCACTCTCTCACATACTTCAAACAAAAGATTGAATATCATTGAACAATTTTTCTTTCTTCTCTTTTTCATCATTCTTTCCTTTTCTTCCATCCTATCAAAACATATTCGATCCAAATTTTTTTTGTTGATTTATAAAATTCATTCTAGAATTCATCATGCCACTGCTGCCATCTTCTTCTTCTTTTGTCTTTTCCTTTTCCTCCTTTTTCCTATAATTTTAGTCCATATATATATATATATTCTTGTGTTGTTGTCGGACCGCATAGTGTACCCATCGACGATCGTCTGTGTTGTTGTCGCTAGCTATCGATAAGTTGTGCGGTCGCCATTTGCGACTAATTTTGTGGCCGGCTTCTTAATTTGAAACTGTGGTTCTTTGCTATAGCCGAGAGATTTGCAAAGGAAATATTCATCTAAGTTCTTCATTGATTTAAAAAAATGTCTTACATGTTCCAAAGCTTACCACAAACCTTGTCTTTATTCAACATCTCACAGAAGACCTAAACTGCAATCTAATCTTTTTACCTACTTCATGTGTTTTTCGGGGCCAAGTTTCGGGGAGGACAATTGGGCGTGCTAAGGAAAGTAGTGGCCTCTACTACCTGGATTTGCCGAATAAAACTGTGAACAATAAGGTCAATTCATCACTTTCTTTGCTGTCCGATACCAAGTCATCAATAAAAAACCAAATTTTGCTCTACCATTTACAATATGGGCATCCATCTTTTAGAGTTTTGAGTGTCATGTTTCCCTCTTTGTTAAAGGGTGTTGATATTAGTTAATTTCATTGTGACATTTGTGAGTTTGATAAACAAAAACGCGTTCCATTTCCTGTGAGTAATAAAAGATCTTCATTACCCTTTAATTCGATTCATAGTGATATTTGGGGTCCCTCAAGAATCACAAATATTTCAGGGTAGATGGTTTGTCACTTTTATTGACGATTGTACTCGTGTCACGTGGGTTTTCTTGATTAAACAAAAATTTGATGTGTGTATGCTTTTGCCAATCTTTTACGACATGATAAAAAGGGTTATAAAAAAATAAAAATAAAATAAAAATAAAAAAATGATCTGACAATGCCAAAGAATATTTTAATCAAGTTTTATCTCCTTACTTTCAAAAGGAAGGGATTATAGATGAATCCACTTGTATCGATACACCCTAACAAAATGGAGTGGCAAAAAGGAAAAATGGTCATCTCTTATCAGCAACCCGAGCACTACTATTCCAAACAAAAGTTCCAGAATATTTATGGGGGGAAGCTGTCCTTACATCCACTCACTTGATAAACCGTACTCCATCCCGAATTCTTGACTTTAAAAGTCCCTGGGAAGTGTTATCAAATTTTTTTCCAGATTTTACCTCTCACAACCAATTGGCTCCTCGGGTATTTGGGTGTGTTGCGTTTGTTCGTATTAAGAGTCGTAGCAATCTTGATCCTCGAGCACTCAAGTGTGTCTTCATAGGGTACTCCTCAACGCAAAAAGGATACAAATGTTATCATCCACCGTCACGTAAAACTTTTATTTCCGCTGATGTTACCTTTGTTGAAAATGATAATTTCTTTCACCCTTATCTTCCAGGGTAGACTTCTATTAGGGGGGAAAATCTTTGACTTTGTAATTAGTTGGAAACTAATCCTCATTTAGCTAGTATCCTGATTTAGTTAGGAAAATCCCATATTTTATGGGATTCAAACTTTATTATTTTTCTGATTGTACAGATTATATTCGGCTATATATGGCCAACTCTCCGTGATGTATTAGATAATTCCCAATAATAATAATTTTAGTCCTCGCTTAGAATAACACATACCATGGAATGTTTTCTTCAACGTCTTCCGTTATTTCAACTAATATTATCGCAAATAGGTATGGACTCAACACTAATACTTGGAGTAGTCCCACCTTTATAGGTTAGTCACTAGTTTCTCCGCATGTAGTGCTAACTCTAGTCAATGTCTTCACTATACATGCCATGAATAAGATTTATAAGTTTTATAGTTACTTGTTTTCTTTGTAGAGCCCACCAAATTATGTCCCTTGGCACTCTTTCATATGCCTTCTCTAAATATATGAAAACCACATACAAGTCTTATTGTTTGCTCCTATACTCTCCTATTAGTTGTCTTATCAAGTATATGGCTTCCATAGTGGATCTACCAGGCATAAATCTGAATTGGTTATACGACATTGATATTTCTTTCCTTGGTCTTTAATCTATTATTCTTCCCCATAATTTCATTGTAATTTTGTATATCCCCTTTATGTTTATAAATTGGTACTATTGTGCATTTACTTCACTCATTTGGCTTCATTCCTTTTTTAAAATGTTGTTCAATAAATGTGTTAACCACTCAATTCCTACTTTTCCTAACATTTTCCAAGTTTCTATAGGTGTGTCATCAGGCTTACTGCTTTATTAGTCCCTATCTTTTAAGCGTGTACTCTACTTCCTTATCGGTGATTTTATTTATCATTCCTTTTTTTTTTTTTTTTTTTTTGATAAAGATCTCAGCTGAGTCCGGAGATCTCCTTTCTGATCCCTCACAATATCAGAGCTTTGTAGGAAGATTGATTTATCTCACCAACACCCGTCCTAATTTGGCTTTTACGGTTAGTGTTGTGAGCCAGTTTATGCATGCTCCTCGTACAGCTTATATGGATGCGGTATATCATATTCTTTGATATCTTAAGTCCAATCTTGGACTTGGATTATTCCATTCTTCTAGCAAGCAGGTTGGGCTATCCTGTTTTAGTGATGATAATAAGTCAGCAATTATGCTTGCTTCAGATTCTGTTCTTTATGAGACGACTAAACATAAAGAGGTGGACATTCATTTTGTCAGAGAGAAGGTTCGATCGGGAATTATCAAGCCGTATTTTGTTTGGTTCTCTAATCAGTCGGCCGATGTGTTCACCAAATCTGTTGGTCCATCTTTGCTTCATTCCTCGATTACCAAGCTGTGCTTGATTGACATATTCACTCCAGCTTGAGGGGGGGTGTTGAAATATCTTTATTATTATTATTATTATTATTATTATTATTAGTTGTTTTTAGCCTTTTATTAGGTGCTTTATGTAAGATCCCTATAATCACGTGATCACGTAGATAAGATCCCCGTAATCATGGGATCCCGTAGATAAGATCCCTATAATCATGTGATCATGTAGATTTTGGTATATTTTCTGTTTTTCTTTGATTTGGTTTCCTTTCTTTGTACCCTATTCTTGTATATAAATATAGTTCTTGGCTCTCGGTTTGAGTAAGCTAAAACCCAAAACAACTTCTTTTATTTCATCTAAAGATATACAATTTCTCCCCAACACGCAACTAAAAAGAGAACTAATAATAGAAAATTTCAACACCCCAATGGAGGTTTCCTCTCCATCAAAATAATTTGATCCATGCCTTCAGTTGACTTATCTCTATTCTTTGACAATTTATAAATAGCCTTTTCACCCTCTTTTGTGCCTAATTTTTCATACAAAGCATTTAGTGAGTCTTGTTTAGCTTTACCCACTATATTCTTTGCTACAATAAATACCACAAACAAAGATACACAGATTTATGTGGTTCGGCGTATGTTGATGGTGAACATCCTGCGAGAGATTTCACTATGTGAAAAACGGGAGATTACAAGTTTCATCCCCCAAACACTAGCTCTCTCTTTCACTCTCTTTCCTGCAATTTCAGTGTTCCTCCGTGTCCCACTCCAAACCCTAAACACCCTTATATACTGGGCTACAACAGAGTCCTAAACAGGGTCTAATCCTTGCACGAGAAAAAAAAGTATAAAAAAATTTCCTTTTGGGCCGGAAAAAAATTCGGGCTACAACATCACATTCTTGGTTTCATTTTTAAGTCTTATCTAAATTCTCTAGTTACTTACTTTTTTGCTATGCTTTAAAACTTTATTTTTTTTTCTTTTGTTGTACTTCCTCACTCCACCACCATATTTCTTTCTTAATGAACTTTTTTCCTTTGGTTTTTGATGCACTTGATGTTTCTATCAACATTTTTTGGAAACTTTCCATATTCTGTTTTTTGAAAACTTTCCATGTTCTGATTTTTTGAAACTTGCTGATTTTAAGCAATTTCAGATTTTTAGTAATTTTCCTTTATTGTAATAAAGCCAATTATAGTATTGTAATAAAGCCAATTATAGTAGGATTGCTAGGAGACTCTATATAAAGGGTGGCTAGGGTATTGGAAAGAGCGGTGATGAATAATATTCTTAATAGAATTGCAGCAACGATTGTTTGCTTGTCTTTTTTCTCTCTTTTTTTTTATAAGTAAAAATAGCATTAAAAAAGGCGTTCAAAAGGGGAACGCGTCCCAATTACAAAAGAGGAACCGGGGCTAAAGCCCCAAAGAATCCAAGAAAGTAATAATCATCATCAGAAGAACAAAAGCTCCTCTTCACATAATTGAAAAGAGAACGAAGAATGTAAAGTTTGACCATAGCCGTAGGCGTCTCATTCCCTTCGAACATCCTATTATTTCTCTCCTTCCAAATACACCACCATACACAATGTGGCACAATTCTCCAGAAATCGCGAACGTCTCTTCTCACTCGACAGCCTCTCCACACATGAATTAATTCCTTAGTAGAACGTGGCATAACCCAACACATGCCAAACAACCCAATAATGAGATTCCAACAGTCGTTTGCTTGTCTTTTTTCTCCTTGTTCAAGCATTCCTTTCCTTCTTCGTTTATCTTTCTCTTGCTTTAGACAACAATTGTTTGTCCTCTCTTGGTAAGGCGGCATTAGTTTGGTATAAGAAAATAGGTTCGGCTTTCCGACTGCGTAATCATGCTTCCACGACAACCACTGAGAAGAGAATGCAGTAGGATGCAAGAGCTGGCCAAGCCCTCACCCCAGCAAGTAAAAAACAAAGTCGATAATCTGGAGAAAGTTGAGACGTTGAACCAGCAATTGGCTCAACATGTCATCAATCCGCTGATCGATGACAACTTTCCGATGGAGGATGACCTGTCCAACATCAGAACTTTTGCGAAACATCTGTTTTATATTTCGTGTCGCCATAGATCACCCGACGATCGGATTGATCATTGTTTAGAGGCGAATATCAAAATTGAGATTCTTGAATTTCACAGGAGTCTTAAGGCAAAGGAGTTTATCGATTGGCTAAATACCACTGAAAGAGTTTTTGAATACGAGGAGATACCAGATCACAAGAAGGTCAAGATCGTAGCTATTCGTTTAAAAGGTAAAGCATCAACATGGTGGGAGAAATTACGGATTACCCGAAAGCATAGAGGTAAGCCAAAGATTGTAGAATGGGAGAAGACGAAGAAAAAGTTGAAGAAACAATTTTCTCCTTTTAATTATGTCCAAACGCATAATGTGAGGCAAAGAAGCGGTAGTGTGGAAGATTACACTAAAGAATTTTATGAGTTTTTAGCACGCAATGATCTATCGGAGAGTGAAGAACAAATTGTGGCACACTATATTAGCGGACTAAGACCCAACATACAAGAAGTTCTGCTCTTGCATTCATTTTGGTCAGTTTCGGAGGCTTATCAACGAGCTTTGGTGGTGGAGAAACAACAAAACAAGCAGGTTTTGCGCTCCAGCAGCACTTCCACAAGGTTGCAGTCCACTTTTAAGTGCAAATCAGCCTCTACAACAGTGCAAAACGAGGCCCAACATGTGGGACAGCAGCTGCCACTGTCGAAAACTTCCAAAATTATGGAAGGCCAGCAGGCCAAAGTCAAGGCGGAGACCTTGGGCTGAAGTGTTGTAAGTGTAGAGAGCCTGGGCATAGATCGGCGGAGTGCAGACAAAGATGAAAAACAGATTTTGATCAAAGAAGAAGATGCAACCCCAGAGGTCGGGCCAAAATATGATGATTTTCCGGAGGAAGAGGATGATGAAATCTTATAAGGTGATTTAGGTGAATTCTTGGTTATGCAAAAGTCCCCTTTGCTTCCGAAACATGAGGATGATAAAGTTAAGGAATTCGATACGGAAAAAGAAGAGGACGGTGACAAGAAGATTGCTATTGAAAATGAACAACATGGATTAGCTGATGAACGGGTCGAACAAATTTTCAAATTCATGTCCAAGATCGACTGCAGAAGTTTAGGTATCAACTTTGTGAAGGATCATTATGTGAGTCGATTGTTGAAGAAGAAGTTATTATTCCAGAAAGTGCCAGTGAAGATACTTTGGTGTAGTGTTCTGACGGTTCTCTTGGCAATGTACGGAATGATTTTGTGGCGAACATGACTTGTTTGGCTGGGATTGAATTTGGTGCAATGCTTCTAGCTCCTCTTACTAACTGTTTTGATGATGATATCATGCATCTTGAGGTTTGGAAATATGAGGACCGAGTTCATAGTTATCTCAGTATTAAAGTTCACCGTGAAGTGATCATTCCAGCATGTCCCTTGGATACAAAATGGCTTGATTGTCCACTTAAAGGTAGAGGCCAGGTGAACTTCATATTTGCTCGGACAATGCAATCAGACATAAAAAAATTTGAAGCAAGATTTTGTAGTATTAAGATCAAGTCTTCAATGGTATGAAATTTTGTTCATACTAATATATGATAAGCATGATGAGCCACTTTATTCGCAGCGAAACTTGAGGGCGAGTTTTTCCAACCCGGGGGGTCTGATGCAGTCAATGATTTTATCAACATTTTTGGAAATTTTCCATATTCTGCTTATTGGAAACTTTCCATGTTCTGATTTTTGGAAACTTGCTGATTTTAAGTAATTTCAGATTTTTAGTAATTTCCCTTTATTGTAGTAGAGCCAATTATAGTAGGATTGCTAGGAGAGACTATATAAAGGGTGGCTAGGGTATTGGAAAGAGCGGTGATGAAAAATATTTCTTTTTTTTTTGATAAGTAAAATGTATTAAAAAGCATTCAAATACAAAGACAAAACGGAATCTATGAACTCAAAGAGCCCATGAAGTCAACAATATCCTCAAGAGAAGAGTAGTCTCTCCCCCGACCACAAAAAAGAGTACAAATAATAGAAAATTTCAGCACCCCAATGGAGGACTCCTTCCCATCAAAAGATCGTCCATTCCGCTCTTTCCAAAGGCTAAAGGGGTCACCCTCCAGAAAACTCTCGCCTGAGCCCCCACCCATTGGCCCTTCCGAATATCCAACAACTCCCGAGAGATCCGAGGCATGACCCAATGAATACCAAACAAGCCAAAAATCATACTCCAACAATCATGAGCCACAGGACAATGCAACAGAAGATGATCCACTGACTCCCCATTAATCTTGCAAAGACAACACCGATTAAAAATGATATGCCTTCGCTTCCTCAAGTTGTCCAAAGTCAAAATCTTACTCCAAGCTGTAGTCCACACAAAAAAGGCCTACCCTAAGAGGCGCCTTAGACATCCACACCGTTTTCCATGGGAATGTGGTACCATGAAAACTAGAGAGGCACACAAAAAGACCGGACTTGGAACATCCCCTGAGAAGAAGGCACCCAAAACAAGGAATCTGCACCAGTACCCTCCACCTCCTGTCTATACAGGAGAGCCAAAAACCCAGTGACATCATCCAACTCCCAATCTTGAAAAGCTCGCCGGAAGCGCACATCCCAAGACAACCTTCCGCTATCAAGGCGATAGTAGTCAGCAACCATAACATGTTTGTCAACAGCGATCCTGAAAAGCTTGGGGAACAAAAGAGCCAATGGCCTAACCTCACACCATGAATCCTCCCAAAACCGGACATTCCTTCCATCCCGAACTTTGAATCTAATATGTTTGGAAAAAACATCCCACCCCTTCCCAATGGCCCTCCACACCCCCACTCCACTAGCAGACCTGACTGGTCTAACTGACCACCCTCCTCTCTCCTCCCCAAAGCGACACGAAATAACCCTTCTCCATAATTTGTGTCTTTCACTGCCAAATCTCCAAAGCCACTTGCCAAGAAGAGCACTATTGAAAGGGGCCAATCTCCTAATTCCAAGCCCTCCCAACTGAATAGGCCTGCAAACCTGCTACCATTTAACAAGATGATACTTGAACTCCTCTCCGCGAGCCCCCCAAAGGAAGTTCCGTTGGAGCATCTCAATTCTTCCAACAATAGAGGCTGGAATCCGAAAGAGCAAAAGAAAGAATGTTGGGAGGCTTGACAAAGTACTCTTCACTAACGTAACTTTACCACCCTTTGACAAATATTGCTTTTTCCAACCAAATAATCTTCTCTCGACCCGCTCAATCACCGGGTTCTAACTTCCCACCCTCCTGGCCGAGTCCCCCAGCGTGTTGGAATCCAAAAGAGCGAAAGAAAGTACGTTGGGAGGCTTGACAAAGTACTCTTCACTAACGTAACTTTACCACCATTTGACAGATATTGCTTTTTCCAACCAGATAATCTTCTCTCGACCCGCTCAATCACCAGGTTCCAACTTCCCACCCTCCTGGCCGAGTCCCCCAGCGGCAAACCCAAATACGAGATAGGAAAGCATTACGTCCCGCACCCTAAAACCAGAGTGTCCACCTCCTGAACCTCCCCCATAGGAACAATCACACTTTTACCCACGTTAACTTTCAAGCTAGATATAGCTTGAAAACAAACCAAAACACATCTCAAATACCTAAACTGGGACACCTCTGCCTCACAAAAAACAATAGTGTCATCCGCAAAAAGTAAGTGAGAGATCTCCATCTGCTGAGCTAAGTCAGGGCCGATCTTGAAACCCCTAATAGAACCCAAGTCCACCGCCCGTCTCATCAACCTACTAAGGGCCTCCATAACAATAATAAAAAGGAATGGGGAGAGAGGGTCCCCCTGCCTCAAGCCACGAGAACTGCCGAAGAACCTCGAAGAAGACCCATTCACCAACACCGAAAACCTGACAGTGGAAACACATGAAACAATCCATTTCCTCCATCTCTCACCAAAGCCCATCCTCTCCAACAGATAGAACAGGAAATTTCAGCAGATATGATCATAGACTTTCTCGATATCCAGCTTGCAAAGTACACCAGGAGTCCCACTGCAAAGTCTAGAATCCACACATTCACTGGCAATAAGGACGGAGTCTAGGATCTGTCTACCCCCAATGAAAGCATTCTGAGACTCAGAAATGACTCCATCCAGGACCTCCCTCAATCTAAAGGCAAGGACTTTTGCGATGAGCTTGTAAAAGCACCCAATTAGACTAATAGGTCTAAAATCCTTGATATTAGAAGCACCACCCTTCTTAGGAATAAGGGCAATAAAAGATGCGTTAAGCGATTTCTCAAACCGCCCCGTGGAATGGAACTCATGAAAGGTGCCCATAATCTCGTACCGAACCACCTCCCAGCTCTCCAACAAAAACCTCATCGTGAAACCATCAGGGCCTGGAGACTTATCACCATTGCAACTCTTTAAAGCCTTCAGCACCTCCTCCTCCAAAAAAGGACTTTCCAACCCATCCCTTTCCAAGGCAGATATAGAATCAAAGTGAAGACCATCAAGACGTGTTTGCTTGTCTTTTTTCTCCTAGTTCTAGCATTCCTTTCCTTCTTCGTTTTCTCTTGCTTTAGACAGCAATTGTTTGTCCTCCCTAGGTAAGGCGGCATCAGTTTTTCTCGGTACTTCTTTCGCCTAACTTCTAATATAACTAGACATTTTTAACCACAAGTTGTTAATATTGTTGTTTCCTTCCCATGTCTTTTTTGTTTTTAATATTTAAATCCTTGAATTAATAAATCTAAAATCAGTCCAACTCTTCTCGTCTCTATATAAACAATAGTCAATTTTCGTTCTGTATCCACTCTTAAATGTTACTAGCTTGTCTCATTTTTTTTAAAATATATTAGCTATGGCTATGTTATATGCTTTTGTGATGTCTAACTGGATTACTTCTTTCTTATTGTTTTCTTTCTTCCAAATACTTCTTTTCACAAATGGGATTTAAAGATCTTGTGTTTACCCTTGACATTGCTGAAACACCAAGCAAAGCGTACACCAGATTTGATACAAGTCCCTCACCGCCATGAGATATGACCTGAATCACCACAGCATTGAATGATCCTTCAGAGATACAAGTCATGGATTGCAACAAAGATGTCAGGCCAACCTCCAAGAAACCTAAAAAAGATATAGGCAGAGATGACTACTAACCCAAAAGTACCAAGATAAGACAAAGTTCAAGACAGATGCAAAATGAAAGATAATTAAAATCCTACATCATGAGGTCAATTTTGTAGGATAACACCAAAGTACATTAACACCAAAAGGCAAAGTGCATAGTAACCACGAAGCAAACAGACAGATAAATGGTGTACAAATTTTTTGGGAAAGAAAACAGAAGAGAACTAAATGATATTGCTTCCCTTTAATGTGTCCTTGAAGAAACTGCCCTTAGGTTTATTAATTACACAACTTCCTCATTTTACAAAAATGTAATGATTACATGACCTAACTAGGATCCTAGGCCATCAGTTTCACATCCATCTTTTACTACAGGTCACAAGGGCCACAAGCATAGCCTTCTGCATTAACAACTCCATCAATTATTTCAAGTATTGGCATTACGTTTGGCTACTCATATTACCCAAATCACATGCAATCGTCGCAAGTTACTCTTAAGGGACTTGAGACTATCTCCAATCTTTTACAAACTACTAAGTTTTCTTAGTTGTTAAGTAATGTTAAGGAAGCTTTTGGTAAATGTAACTCATGTAACGAGTTGTTGTCTTGAGATTGAATATTGAATTGAGTTCAATTTCTCCCCCTAAACTAAATTCTTCTTCTCTTCTTCTCCCTCTCCTCCTCTAGTCTCCCTCTTCTCTATCTCCCCTCTGTTTCTATCTATCCTACATCATCACCACACATACTTCTATGGCAGAGTCTTTCTTATCCAATGTTTAACCCAGAATTATTAGAGCTTCTGGAGTTGTAGTGAGAAAAACATTGCAATCATAGAACTTCATAGCCCCTTGAAATGTCTGTCAAATAAAGGCAGATGCATGTGATTCTGTTCCCCCCCAACCCCCCCCCCCCCCCCCCCCCCCCCCCCCCCAACCCAAAACAAAATCTTCCTGGCCAGGGGACTTTTTTTTTCCTATGCAATGGTAGAGCAGTTTAATATAATCCGTGTTTAAATGAGCAGATCTACATAATAATGCATTGATCATATACTTTATAGTCATGCCTTTCAGTTGGAGAGATGCGACTAAAATTATGGGCCCTATCAAACATTGAAGAGTGACTTGGAACCCATACACAACCCAAAAGCAACAAAAAGATATTTACTATAGTATATATGAGCATCTAAGAAGTCAAGAATCGGAATGGTACAGCTACAGACATGGTAAACATATAGAGGTATGGAAATCCCATTCAGTAAGTTTGATACACCAACCGCTATAACAATCTTCTGCAAGTTTAACAAATTACGATACAGGAAAATCATTGAATGAACAGCAAGGGGTGTGGGCATTGACTTGTTATGTTTAGAGTTTTGACCACAAATAGGATTTAGTGTTGATGTCAGGATGTAGAGAGAAAAGTGAGGATCTTCTTACGAGCAATAAGACAATAATTTCATATTCCAACTAAACATGACCAAGAAGGCTGACTAGCAGAACAAAATTTTGTTGCCAAGCCAAATAACTGAGATGCAGTATAAATATCTTTCTTGACTCCAGTCTCTGATATAATTATTATCAAGAAAAGGAAGTACCACTGGTGCATTGTACTTACAGGACATATATGACATTGCTGCTAGTGCTGCTCCCCTATGCATAGCTGTACAGCATATAGCTGCCTTCTGAAAGGACACTTCAAGAAGGGAACCAGAGGCAGCCAATACTTCCTGAGATATTTCACACAGCTGCACAAGTCAGTCAACTTGTTATACTGTATCACTATTCATGAAACAGTGCTTAAAGTAACAAATACGTCAATTATTCTTTGTCTGTGTGTGTGTGTGTGTGTGTGTGAGAGAGAGAGAGAGAGAGAACATAACCACAAATTATATTAAAGGTATACTGAACCTTAGGAGTGTCACGAACAAATGCAGACGCAAAATTAGAGTACGCCTCCACTAGATCAGGCTCTTGGTCACATATATATGAAGAATTAATAGCCATTATTGATGCTGCATATGTAAAGCTTTCAAAAGTACTGATAAATAGAGGTCCATATTCCTCTTTGTTACCGAATTCTTCAACAACAACAGAGGCTGAAAAAGACCCAATAAAAAGTAATAAAGATAAGCAAACATGATACATTTCATGGGTTGGATAAAGTAAACACAATGAAATCATATCAAACAATATTGCATAAAATACCACCCAATAACTGGGACTATTTTACATAAGTTGCAACCTAAATTCAATCAAAACCCAACTCCTAGAAGTTACCATTTCAAGGACTTATGCTCGGTAGACAGGCATATTTAAGCCAAAGCTATTCACTTCCAGAATATGGGCTTGGGATTAACTCAAACATCAAAAATAAAACTGAATACAACCAACTGTCTTGTGCATAAGCTATATGAGTATTAAATTGATAAAATATGCAAAAGTTAAAAAAATCACCAGCCACTCCACTCCCTCTTTCTTTCTTGCAAGGTACCAACCATACCATGCCAATAAAAAGTAACTTCATCTTTCAGTAGAAGGCTAGAAGCCATACAAGACGTGGCAGTAAATTATACATGATCGCTTTCCACATTTGATACTATAAAGAGGAGCTGAAAATCCTCACAAACTTGAAGCAGAAAGATAAAGGTAGTAGTTCATAATAATAAAAATTTAATTGTTACGACAAGGTAACATGCTGGCATATTCTGTGAACAGAATTTGTCATGGTGGTAAATTATACTAAGTCATAAAAGTCAATTACAACTTTGGCTATCAAGATTGGAGGACTGCAGAGTGCTCAAATAATTGATCACACACCTTAGATCAAACTACGACTTAGAAAACTAGGATTTTGGTAAAAAGTAGATTCAAGACAGTAGCTACTTGATGAATCGAATTAGAGGCTCAATTGATCAAACTCTTAACAATACCGAATGGACAGATTGAACAGAAGACTTGTATGGATCAAACCATGATCAATAATAAATGGATTAATTGCCAGAGTTAAGAATTGATCGGGTTTAGACAAAAATATTTTTTTGACAATTTTTTATGGGTTTTGTAATTTAAATCTTAAAAGTCTTTATTTCTAAATTTCTCATGCTCTCTCCACAACTCTAAGTAAAAAGTGTAGGACAACACTACATAAAGCGAGACCTTAGGTACACTTGTCAGTTTATTCTCAGGAAATCAAAAATACTAACCAAAACAGATTCTCAAGAAATCAACAATGTTTGCATCACTTAAGATCTACATGTTACTTGATGACGAGAATGATACTGGCCGCTAGCACGGGCGGATAATTTGAGCAGTCATTAACTTGCAGTGACGTAACACACTATCTTTTCAAAGTGGATTGATTCTAGTGGTTTTTCTCAGTTGGGTTTTCCACGTTAAAAGGCTGGTTAGCTTGACTTGATCACTTGCATGGTTGATTGATGAAATTTAAGCGGCTGACAAATTGTGATTCAATGAAAATTAACAATTATCACAAGAAATGGCTATAATTTATCAAGATTTAAAGTGGACCTACTAACCCCTCTTAAGTCTTATATATCCATAATCTCAATATTTTTACTAAACTGGTATAGATCAGCTTCATTCATTATAGTGAGATCATGTTTGTTAGTAGGTAATTATGGTTTCACGGTATTATAAGTAATTGATAAATTGAATGCTTATATGAATTTTACTGCTTCTATCAATGATTATACATGGTCCAAGTCAGATAAATTGTTTTGCTCCCTGACGGATGTGAAAGCCCCTTTGAAATCGATGAAGAAAGTCTGCAGGCTGCTTATAGTAAATTATTTGACAAGAGTCCTGAATTAAAAAGGGTAAAAAAAAATTTGAATGTTCAACATGAGATTATTCAGAAGGAATGTGATGTCTTTTAAACTGAAACTGAAAAAACTTGAGGCAATTTCTGGTAATTTTCCAAAACCTTTTCATACGTTTGTAGATTTTATAAGTGTTTTTTGAATTGCATAGATTGCCTTGCCCCTCAACTGCTGCATGCAAGTGCATTGCAACCACTTCCTAATACCCCCTCAACGCCGCTTCTCCATCCCCTCATGAACCAAAAAAAAAAAATGGTAAATTAATGAAGGGCTGGATGCCACTATAATTATGAAAATCTAAATTACTGTGTTATCAATCCATGCTATGTAGACTATAGTTCCTATGTAAGACACTAATTGGATAAACGGAAGATATCACCAGCAACTCCCATCAAATGTTACTCAGGATTATCAATAATGTAAACACCTTACCTGTTCTGATGTAGCATTCATGACTTTGGAATGAAATGAAATTTGTAGATAAACACACCAATACTTTTGGCAAAAGTGCTACAAAGTGTTCGCCTGCGATGAAACAATCAAATGAAAAGCATGTTTCCAACAATTGGAATATAAGGAAAATTAAATAAATAAATAAGAGAGAGTAAATAGAGGCACCAATACCCGAGGACTGAATTGCTTGTTGGAGAGCCTTGCAAGCTGCCACAGATAAACTTCCATTTTGCATGTGCTCTGACTTTAAGAGTTTCTCAAGCATTGGCCAGAAAACGCCCAGCAATGCAAGGATAGGATCATCTGCAGCAGGACCAGTTGACATGGGTGTGGCACTGAATACAGTTCCCATCCTGTTCCAAGGAATGGAAAATTGGAGATTGAGAGGACCAATGGTGAAGAAATTGTTCTACAAGGAAAGAATTAATACTTAAGCAAGGACAGTCTCTGTGAAATTCAAGACGAAATCATAATGAACAAAGAAAAAATATCATAGCAATAATATTTAACATGCATATCATATTTTATTGTCAATAGTCTATCGAACCTGGTTTAGTTGTCTACCAAACATAAATCCAAATATCAAGAGCATTGTAAATTTAAAAAAACTTACAAGCCAAGTGTAAAGTTTAATCCCATGACTAGAAAGTAGTAGTGAATCTAAATACCAAGAAGGAATCTAAAAATATATATTTTCTTAATATAACAAGCTTACAATACTCAAAGCAAGCAGTCCCGAATTTCCTCTTTTTTATGGAAATACTAGGCCTCAAGCCAGAAATCACACAAAAAAACACTTTGGAGTCAAAATAACAAACCTGTACAACCCTCTTGCTGCAGAGTTGACAATTTGTGTATAGGTAGAGGGGTTCTGCCTCAAAGAACACTCATGATCTTCATCAATCTGTTAGAGAGAGAGAGAGAGAGAGAGAGAGAGAGAGAGACTGAAACTTTTAGCTAGATGACTTTAAAAAGTTTATTAGTATTAATAACTATTGACAAGCAAAACAATCTTAATTTGAGATGCTGTCACTTAAGGAGAACGCACTACACATCTGTCAATCATTTCCACTTCTCTATCTAAATATAAACAAAATCGTATTTGTACAGTACAGGAGTGATGAGTACAAGGGGTGAGATACTGCAATACAGAAGCAGTACAACCCAACTAGGTTGGCATCTACACATCCATCAGTTCTTTGCACATCTCTACTCAAAAAACAAAAATGTAAGAAATAAAAAATTAAACAATTCTTTACATTCTTTTTGTAAACACGTTATTTATTCATCTTCTAGAGAGTTTTTGTTTGGCCATTGCTCTTTACACAATTTGAGGCCCGCTAGTTGTTCACCAAGCTCTCTATCTCTTGCCTGCTGTTGCAGTCTACAATCAGTCTTGTTAGCATGTCATATCAAGTATTGCTAACCCTAAATAAACTCACACTCCACATAGTTTTATCGAGTTGCACTCTAGTGGTATATAGCATTCAACCGGCTAACTTATTATCCGGCTTTTTTTTAGCATCAAAATATGGGACATTATAAAGTTCATTCTATTCAGCAGTCAAATTCATCCAAAGAAACTTGGGCTTGAGTTTTGTCACAAGTGCGAATATTGCTACTACAAGTGCAATCAGGTGCAGAACGATGCGTATGCAATATTGAGACCATAGAAGCTTTCTGGCTGCGTAATAAGCCCCATTGCTTCTATACTTACTAAGTGCTTATAACCGAATAGTTTAAGTAGTTCCACCATCAAGAACAATTAATAAGATCCAATTAGCTACCAGTCAAAAGAATAAAATCCACTCAAGAAGGGTTTGAATTTGAGAAAGAACTGATATTTTCTTCAAAATTTGGAACACAATCAGTGTAGGTGAGTTTTAGTTTAATTTGATGATAAATTTAACATAAATTCTTAGTTCATAGTCGAATTGCTTAAAATTATCATAATGATTATTTCAATACAAATATATATATATATATATATATATATAATATCAAATTTAGATATTAATAATTGAGACTAAGCATGCAAAAATAGGATATCGTGAAAATCAATTCGAATTGGCGTGTCATATACCAACTCAAGCAAAGCTTTCTTATTGAATTACCTATCATTTAGCATTCTCAAGATTATGCCTTTATGATGAGTGAGATGACTCAAACCTCCATGCTCGCATGAGATTTGAGTCCCACATTTCTATAATTTTCCCAGCAAGGCAACATAAAAGTGGATCTTGGGTGTGCCATCGAGGAGAGTACATTAATGGGATCCAGTGGTGGACCAGTTTGAGAGGAGACTTGTGGGTTGAAAGAAACAATATCTATCTAAAAGGGGGTGGGGCTAACTCCATTGAAAATCACTTTTTCGAATCTCCCTACCTATTTTGTCGCTTTTTCCGATCCCTTCCTCCATGGCGAAGTGGATTCAAAAGTTACAAAGGATTTATTATGGGAGTGGCATGAGGGAATAATTCAAGTACCACTTTGTGGGTTGGGAGCAGATAGGCAGACCCATTCAGGTAGGGGGGTTTGGGTATCAGGAGGCTGGACTTGTTCAACAAAGCTCGCAAGTGGTTGTGGAGATTTGTTTTGGGGAACCTACGGGTGGATGGTTGTAATACCCCTAATTTTAAAAGGATAGTCTTGGTATTATTTTAAATGTTTTAGTTGTATTTTATTTATTTATTTGCTTATGTAGTATTTGATTATGTGATTATTTGCTTACGTGTTTAATTGAATTGTTTAATTATATATTTTATTTGCAAATGTGTTATTTGACTTAACTGATTATGTGCTTGAATGTTATTTGAATTAGTTGGTTTAATTTATGTGTTGTTTATTTGAAATTAATTAAAGATTAAGTAATTAAATGGTTCTTTTGTTTTATTTTTTTTATTTTTTATTTTTAATGGTTAGTAGTAATGGGCCAACTAATTGAGTTCTATGGACTACTTGGATAAGGGGTTTAATGGGTACGGATAATTACCCATGGATAGTTGTATATGTATAGTAACATATATTTTAGTTACCTTTT
The DNA here is from genome assembly GCF_030987335.1 of Cornus florida. Classification (NCBI taxonomy): domain Eukaryota; kingdom Viridiplantae; phylum Streptophyta; class Magnoliopsida; order Cornales; family Cornaceae; genus Cornus; species Cornus florida. The sequence goes on along the minus strand of NW_026775577.1, from coordinate 90,881 downwards.
TAGTATTTTAATTTTATTATTTTCTTTATTAGTTTGACTTGGATTGGAAAAAGGAATAGGGTTATTATTTAGCCTATAAATATATAACTATAGGGTTGGAAAAGGGGACTGAAAATATATCATGTAATATAATTTAGAGAAAGATAGAGAAAGAAGGAGGCTTAGAGTTTTTTATCAAATCCCTAAAGGCAAGTTCTTGTTTTACACTTCTCATTTGATCTGTGAATTATATATCTCTAGTATAATCTTAGGATTGTTTAAAGAACAATTAAAACTAGAATATATAATTTGATTGATCTAGAACATAGGATTTATAAATTATATTTCATGGTTGTTTTGTTGTATGAATTCGATATGGGTTCTTTATGGATTTTCACATGTTTTAAATAATGTGTTTTCATATCTGTGTATTGATGGAACCTAGAAACATGCCTTAGAATCCTTAAACAATAAAGACTGATTTTTTGGGTTGAACTGCGTAACAGTACTCGATCCGCTGTTACAGTGCTTGAGCCTTGGAAGCAAAGCTTGAGCCATGGATGTAAAGCTCAAGCCTTGGAAGAAAAGCTCGAGCCATAGGAGAAAAACTCAAGCTATTGATGTAAAAGCTCGAGCCATGTACTGAAAGCTCGAGCTATAGGTGTAAAGCTCGAGCTATAGGTGTAAAGCTCGAGCCATTAAGGTAAAAGCTCGAGCCTAACCTGGGGAAGTTTCGTAAACATCGTTAAATTAATTTTAATTGATTTTGAGGGGTCCTAAACATTAAGAACTACATATGAGTTTAAATAAATTTTAAACAGACTTAAATGTAACAATGCATGCTATTTGAATTCTTTAGGAATAAATGGATTTAATCTTTTTAAATTGTTCTAGCAACTGAGATTAGATATATAGCATGAATTGTATATGGAGAATGCTTACTTGACTGTATAATAAAATATCAGCATGTTTAAGATTCAGTTTGTGTAGGGTATATGATGTAGGAAGCTTAAATAAATTATAAGTGGTTCCTATACTGTGATAGCATAATATTATGTTATTATGTTTATTTCTGGATTATTTAATGTATTTCTTTAATTGTTACATCAATTGTTGGATTGTGTGGATGTAGTGCACCAGTATGGGATGGTGGCACTCTAGGGATGGATTAACTTATCAATTAAGTCCTACCTATTTTATAAGGAAATGGATTAACTAAAATGTTAAGTCCTACTTGTATTCGTGTCAAGTCAACTGAACAAGTTGGATGATACATCGAGAATTATTTTATATTGGATAAGATATATATATTATACATATATATAAACATATGCCATGATATTAGCTTGAGCCTCAGGATTAGTAGATAGGGTGCGTATATTGCCAGGGATGTGTAGCTAGATATAGTGTAGTTGTGTGCCATGGTAGGTGTAGGTACTCATGCCCACTATATGTGCGTTTTGCGTGTTGCCTACTATTCAGATTGAGGCAACCCTATAGTCTAGTGAGGTTCCTTTAGTGTGTATATGTACTTATGGGCTATGTAGTTATTGCATGGGTTACTATAGATATATAGTTTCTCTAGTCTCTGTCTGAGTTGTCGTAGAAAGAACTTGTTCGTGGGCCTGACATAGAGCTTGTTCGTGCTGAGCAAAGACAGTCCACATCACTCTTCCGATTCTACGTAGGATTCTCTTTATGTTTTAGTTTCGGATTATATTTCTTTTCAGTTATTTCAGTTGGGATATCATTAGGGGTCCACTAGTTGGATTCCCGAGTTGTAATGATATCGGAGGTTTTGGATATTTCATTTGGAGGATTAATTATTTTAATTTAAGGATTAATTATTTAGTTTTCTTTTCTGCTATTTTATTTATTCTTAGTTATTTCTTTTGTAATCAAATGCTTGTTTATGTACTTAATTGTTTGGTACCCTCGGATCTGTGCTCAGACTTGATCACCCGTGGCTCTAAAATCGAGGGGTATCACAATGGTGCTCCTTGGAGGTGAGACCCCAGGCAAGGGTGGGCCTTTGGAAATTCAATCAAAGAGGTTGGGATTAATTTTCAAAACACATCCGCTTCAAGGTGAAGAGTGGGAGACATTTGTTTCTGGGTGGATCTGTGGTGTGCAGCAATAGGCCACTAGCAAGTGTTTTTCCAAGAATCTTTCGAATTTCTGTAGATAGGTAGGCGCTGGATGCTGACTGCTATCACCTTAACAACAGGAGATTGATTTGGGATGTGGAGGTTTCTGCAGGATTGCGAGATGGAGGACACTATTGAGTTTCTGGAGTTATTATATCCTCAGAGTATGATTAGGGAAGCATATGGATGACTGTTATTGGCTGGGCTCCAGCCATGGGAGGCTCAATGTGTGGTCCTTCTACAGCAAATTGTTGGATGCTTGGGGGACCTTTTTTCCATCGAAGGCAATTTGGGGCACTAAAGCCCCCCTAAAGGTGGCCTTTTTTGGTTGGACAGCAACCCTAGGAAGGATTTTGACGGTTCACAACCATAGGAAGAGACGCCAATGTAGGAAAAATGGGTGTGCGCAACGGAAGCAAAAAAAAAAAATTTTGTTTTCGTTTCCCCACTTGGTTTTGCGAATCATAAAAGAAAGAGAATAGAGAGAAGGGAAATACGATCTTGGGACGATTGCTAGATTGTCAATACAAGAACTCTATATGGAGAATTCTAAATCGAAAAAGGCCCACTGCATCACACGAACAAAACTACCATCAATCAATCCGACTAAAATCATTGCTCCAAGTTTTTCTATTATCAAACAAACCAAGTCAAAATAAATATCTAGCATAGATACCATCTTGAGAATACATGTTCCAATGTTGATAATTAAAAATTACCTAAAATACCTAGATATTAGACCCTAGGGTCCACTGAAGTAAATCAAAGCAACCACTAATAATGACAAGAGTCCATTACTCTCTCAGGATTAAGAGTAACTCGCCATAACACTAATAAGTGAAAATATACTATGACGGCTCGGCTATTGTAATTTTCACTCACCACTAATAACAGCAAGAGCCCATTAGTCTCTCAAGATTAAGAGTTTCTTGCTATAACACTAATAAGTGAAAATTTACTATGACGGCTATTGTAATTTTTACCTAATCTCGATCTAGTTCAATGTGTCATGCTCATCAACATGTATGGTTTTGACTTACACTCAAATTAAGCAACTCCATCTCTAGAAACCAAAATGTCAAATTCCAATTTCTATCACTGAATGCGAACAATATTTCTGATCATGTAAGTCAATGGTTTATATCTTCTATGCATGAGACTTTCTCTATGCTTCTAAATCATCATTGCATATATAGTGGACCCTTAATTCATCTCATGAATTAAAAGTAACCAATACAACCATTCACCATATATTGATGTAAAGCACTAAATAAATCACATTCATTAAAATAAATGTCAATCACAATTTAAAATTTGCTATGAAGGCACATAATCCCAATCACCAAATCATTGTTAATTGGCACTATATATGTAAGAGGGATGAAGAGTCGATGTATCATCTTCTCTTGCATTGCACTATAGCTAGGGACAGGTGGGCTATGCTCACTTCTATCTTTGGTGTCTGTTGGGTCATTCCATAAAATTTGCTATGAAGGCTAATAATCCCAATCACCAAATCATTGTTAATTGGCACTATATGTGTAAGAGGGATGAAGAGTCGATGAATCATCTTCTCTTGCATTGCACTATAGCTAGGGTTAGGTGGGCTATGCTCACTTCTAGCTTGGAGGGCTTCCCCTTTGCCTGTGGTGGGTCTTGTGGAAGAGAGAGAAATAGGAAATCCATTGAAGGGGAGGAGATTGTTGTCGGGGGCGTATTTGTTATTACTTATATAATATTGGGGCTTATGTGTAATTGCTAAAACTTGTTATTATAAATAGAATGTGGTGAAAGGATGAAAGGATTCTTTCATTCTTTCTCTCTTTCCCCATCTCTCTCTCTTTTTCTCTCATCCTCTTTCTTCTCTTTTTGTTCTTCTTATACTTTACTCTTGATTGGATTATCTCTTAAAGTCAACATGGTATCAGAGCATGGTTTGTAAAGCTCGTGTGTAGTTGAAACCCTAGGGCAAGTTTAACCCTAGTGGGTGTGAAGGGTTTTGAAGAGATTTCAAGATGGGATTGTTTGCAAGGAAGTAGTTTTTGGACCTGTTTTTTATCTATTGCAATCTCGATTGGTGTCTTTTTTCGTGTTTGCGTTGTTCTGCAACGACGACTTTTTCTTCGTCATTCGCGATTCTGGTATGGTCTACTTTGTTGCTTTCTAAGGTTTGTGCGGCGACTGTGTGGTCGCTTTTTTATGCATCTTAGAAGACGGTAATTTTTCTAGTTGAAGTTTGTGTGTTAGAGAGGTGGTTCTCTTCGTATTTTGTTACTACTTTTGTTTCTGGGGATTGCATACCCATAAACTATTTGATAAAATGTCTAGCTCAAACGTGACTTTAAAAGAAGCTGGGTCTTCTCCTAGTCTGACTCCAGTATTAAGAGGTAGTAGTGATCACTATCCAGGCCTTTGAATTACAACTGTTAAGTTGGATGAGACGAACTATATGGAGTGGGCTCAATCTGCTCATATGCATATCACTGGTTGTATAATGATAGACTATACCGAAGGGACTGTCACGTATCCCTCTAAGAGTGATCCTGAATTCAAAGAGTGGAGTGCAAATAATGCACTAGTTATGACGTGGTTGTTGCAGTCAATGCAGCCACAGATCAGCAAAAGGAATCTATTTGTGAAAACAGCTAAAGAGCTATGGACGGCTGTGGAAGAGTCGTATTCCTCGGTTGGTAATTTTGTAAAACTGTATGAACTCCAACAACAGATTTCAAGATTCAAGTAGGAAGACCAAACTCTTGCTACATATTACCACACTTTATGTAATAAATGGGAAGAATTAGATCACTACCAAGACTACATACCTGTGTGTATAGCTGATGTCAAAGTATTTCGTGCTATGGTAGAAAAGAATCGAATCTATAAGCTCTTGGGTGGTCTGCATTCGAGATACGAGCATGCCAGGGTACAAGTGTTAGGTCATTTACCTCTTCCTGTTTTGAAGCATGTGCTTCCCCAATTTGCTTCTGTTGAATCTTTTGAGTTAAGTTGTGAAACATGTGTTCTTGCCAAACAATGTCGTGTTTCTTATCTTACTAGTATTAATAAAAGTACAGCTCATTTGCAGCTTGTTCATTCTTATGTGTGGGGTCCTCAATCTACTACTTCGTTACTTGGTTTTCATAACTTTGTTGTGTTTGTTGATGACTTTAGTTGATAAACTTGGCTTTATCTTGTGAAAACCAAAGATGAAATTCATTCCATTTTTTAAACTTTTCATCAGATGATATGTACTTAGTTTAGTTGTCCCCTCAAAATCCTTCAATCTGATAATGGAGGAGTGCTTATGTATGGTGGTCTTGCCTCATTTTTTGCTGATAACAGGATTGTCCATCAAACCTCTGGTGTCGATACACCACAACAGAATGGTGTAGCTGAAAGAAAACACCACGATATTACGGAGGTGACCCGTTCTCTTCTAATTGGGATGGGAGTACCTAAAAATTATTGGGCTTATGTAACCTTAACAGCTATATACCTTATCAATCGCATGCCTTCTAAGGTTCTTGGTTATCAATCCCACTTCTTTGTCTTACACCATCACACTGTCTTATTTACTGTCCCTCCGAAAGTGTTTGGTTGTGTTTGTTATGTTCACATTCATCATCGTAAGGACAAAATGCGCCCAAAAGGCCAAACATGGATGGACCCAAAGGAAAAACATGGATGTCACACCATCACACCTTATAAGGCATGCAATTGATAAAGGCACCACCTTCTTGTCTCCATGGATGTTACATTCTTTGAGTATGTTCCTTTTTTTTCACTACTCGGGATTCTCTCAAGGGGGAGACTACTATACAGGTAAAGAATCTGCCATCCATTCAGAAAGAATGCCCCTTCCTTTGTACGTTCCCATTAAGGGGGAGCTTTTTACTGAGGTGCCTATGTCTAGTCCTCTAAACACTAATGATTTGCAGCAAGGAAAACAGTCAATTGTCTACACAAGGAGGGCAAAACAAGTCATTGACTCACATCAGGACCAAGAAGTCTCCTTCGATCCAAGTAATTCCTCAGTTGACATTGATACTCCTGATTCTTTTCCCAATAGTATTCCTGTTGATCTTGATATCCCTATTGCCTATCGTTAGGGTGTTCGTAGTTGTACAAAACATCCCATATCTCAATTTGTATCCTATGGTGCCTTATCTCCAACATATCGTGCTTTCACTTCGTGTATCTCCTCTGTATTTGTTCCTTTTAGTGTTTCAAATGCTTTCAGTCAAACGCCATCAAAGGAAGCCATTCTTGAAGAGGTGAAAGCCCTTGAGAAGAATGGTACTTGGAATATTGTTCCATTACCTAGGGATAAGAAACTAGTAGGCCGCAAATGAGTCTACACAATAAAGTATCGTGTAAACGGAACAATTGAGAGATATAAAGCCTGGTTAGTTGCAAAGGGCTTCACTCAGTCCTATGGGATTGATTATCTGGAAGCATTCTATCACGAAGTGATTCCTAAGACGCTTGGAGGATGGAAGACACGCATGCTGGTTGGCAAAGAGCAGAGTTTGACTGGGAATGATTCCAGGGAAGGGGCGTGCAGGAGGACAGGATGGTACCTCTTCAGAGTTCAGGCAGGTCAACTCGGTTGAGTGCGAGGAGCTTGTCGCTGGTCGTGGACTTGACTATGAAGAAGGGAGTTGGTCATCCCTGCACAAACTGGTCGAGAACTGGAGCCGTTCCCCTAACGAGGCCAAGGCAGGCCGAAACCAGTCAGCATGTATCCTTGGGAGAGCAGGTCGTGGTGGCTGACCAGGGCGCTTGCGCGAGCTGAAGCAATGCCTTGGTGTCGCACGTGCCGTGCCGCTACGCCAAATCTCTAGACCCATGACAAATGGTATCAAAGCAGGACATGGGGTAAAGCATGGTGGGGTGCCCCCTTATCGGTCCGGGAGGGGTCAACGAATAAAGACGGTGCACTAAAGCTGCATCGATGAGGAGGAATCAATGCAGTTGGGGGGGGGGGGGGGGGGGGGAGAGCCTCCATCTCCCTAGGAAGAGGCGTCCGTTGAAGTTGCGCACCGGAGGGCCGGAGGTCCGCGGGCACCAAAGTTCGTGCTTAGTCCTTGGGTGATGCAAACCATGGTGAAGGGCGAGCATGAAGTCGGCAGGAGGCCCTTGCTTGCTCGGGATGTCGCGAAGGCGGCATGACGGAGAAGAGTCACGTCCTTAAGGAGTGGACGTCCCTTTGGTCCGAGGCCTATCATTGGGCGAGTGCAGTGTAGGGAGTTGCGCAAGGAAGCGATGGTGGGAAGGCGAGCATACCGCTTGGAGCCAGACTTTGGAAGGGAGTGGACGCAGTAGTGAAGCGCCGCACTGCGACGAGGGCGTGGCAGGATTTGGGTGGGGGAGAATGTCACAAAGTGATTCCTAAGACGCTTGAAGGATGGAAGACACGCATGCTGGTTGGCAAAGAGTAGAGTTTGACTGGGAATGGTTCCAGGGAAGGGGCGTGCAGGAGCACAGGATGGTACCTCTTCAGAGTTCAGGTAGGTCGACTCGGTTGAGTGCGAGGAGCTTGTCGCTGGTCGTGGACTTAACTATAAAGAAAGGAGTTGGCCATCCCTGCACAAACTGGTTGGGAGCTGGAGCCATTCCCCTGACGAGGCCAAGGCAGGCCGAAACCAGTCAGCATATATCCTTGAGAGGGCAGGTCGTGGTGGCTGACCAAGGCGCTTGCGCGAGCTGAAGCAACGCCTTGGTGCCGCACAGGCCGTGCCGCTGCGCCAAATCTCTAGGCCCGTGACAATTCGCTCCAGTTGCCAAGATAAACTCTATACGTGTTCTTTCGTTGGCAACTAATTTGAATTGGCCTTTATATCAACTGGATGTAAAGAACGCTTTCATTCATGGTGAGTTGGAGGAAGAGGTGTATATGACTATGCCACCAGCGTTTAAGCTTGCCAATGGTCAGAATTTAGTGTGCAAGCTAAATAAAGCCTTGTATGGGTTAAAGCAGCCGCCACGGGCTTGGTTTGAGAGGTTCAACACTGATGTGAAAAGAGTAGGGTACACACAGAGTCAGGCAGATCATACTCTTTTCATCAAGAAGCACCAAGGCTGCACCACTGCCCTTATTGTATATGTTGATGATATTGTTATCACTGGAAATGATTCATAAGAGATTCGTCGAATGAAGTCATTCTTGGGGACAGAGTTCAAGGTTAAAGACCCCGGATCATTGAGATTCTTTCTTGGCATCGAGGTGTGTAGATCGAAGAAAGGGGAGTTCATTTCTCAATGGAAGTATGTGTTAAATTTGTTCGCTGAAATAGGCTGGCTTGGAGCCAGACCTATTTGTATTCCCATTGAGCAAAACCATAGGCATAATGATATAGATGGAGACCCATTAAAGGATGTGGGAAGATTTCAGCGATTGGTTGGGAGACTGATTTACCTATCTCTCACGCGCCCAGATATTGCCTACGCTGTTAGTGTGATTAGTCAATTTATGCATACTCCACATACACCTCACCTTGAGGCAGCACATCGTGTTCTTCACTACCTCAAGGGTTCACCTGGTGAGGGGATATTGTTTGGCCGTCATGGCCACTTGTGCGTTGAAGCCTATACTGATGTTGATTGGGTAGGGTCTATCACAGATCGATGACCTACATCAAGATATTGCACATTTGTTGGAGGTAATCTTGTTTCATGGCGAAGCAAGAAACAGTTTATAGTGGCTAGATCTAGTGTAGAGGCTGAGTTAAGATCCATGGCATATAGAGTTTGTGAATTGTTATGGCTACGAACGATGTTGGGAAAGTTGGGTTATCCTGTTCGAGATTTAATGAAGTTGTATTGTGACAACAAAGCTGCTATTAGCATTGCCCACTATCCAGTTCAACATGACAAGTCAAAGCACATTGAAGTCGATCGACACTTTATCATGGAAAAGCTTCGTCTTGCTTGCAAATATGTTAGTCAAGCAGGGCATGATAGATATCTTTGCACCAGCTTGAGCCTTGAGTGTTGTCAGGGGCTTATTTGTTATTACTTATATAATGTTGGGGCTTACGTGTAATTGCTGAAACTTGTTATTATAAATAGAATGTGGTGGAAGGATGAAAGGATTCTTTCATTCTTTCTCTCTTTCCCCATATCTCTCTTTTTTACTCTCATCCACTTTCTTCTTTTTTTTCTTCTTATTCTTATACTTTACACTTGATTTGATTATCTCTTGAAGTCAACAGAGACTCCTGTTGGGGTGTTAAAATTATGTGTGCTAAGTTCTTTATTCTTTTGGGTCATGGGAGGAATTGCAAGTCCATGAAGATTCTTTTGTCTCTTGTGGATACCATGAGGATATATAGGTTTTTGCCTTGTATAGTTGTATTAGGGATGCAGTCCCTTTTTTTGAGTGCTTTTCAATGAGATCTTACTTATCAAAAATATATATATATATAGAAACTTTTTCATTAACATTATATCTATATGGGGTGATGTATGAAATTTATGACAAAGGTGCAGTGTTGGAGTAGTTATATTGCTTCAACCAATTTGACAAACAATTTTATATTTTTTTGACAAATAATTAGACAAACAAAATTTGATACTTCCTTTTCCTCCATATCAGGCATTTCTGAGATTAAAAAAGTCAAGTAGACCATCATATGGCAGATTGGCGATATTTGACCCGAGCTGGACTTGAACCAGCATATACATATTGCTAATGAATTTACAATTTAGCCCATTAATTGTTCAGGCGTCGTCAAACCAGCAGATCCATTAGCAACCAATTCGGACATTTTAACAGAATGTAATCAGATCCATTTGAAAACTCCTTTGGCTCTTCTTTCCCTTTTCTAAATTCTGCTTTCAGATTTTTTTTTTTTTTTTTTTTTTTAAAATAAAAATTATATAAAAGGAGTTCCATATGCCCATTTTTCGCATTTTCCATTAGAGCTACAAACCAAAACAAAGAGAAACAAAAACTTAAGGCATATGCTATTAAATTTGTTCTAAATAAAAGCATCACTATGTGGGCATAACAAATATATAGGCATCAGTATTGTTGACAACCATCTACTCTAAAAGCTTAAATTGTTAGAGAGTGTGTTACTTTAATATTTAAATCCTCTAACACGCCCCCCTCATGTGTGACCTTTTGATCCAACACGTTTCAATTTTAATTATCAGGGTGAAGGTGAGGTTTGAACTCAGGATCATACCATGTTAACAATCATCTACTCTAAAAACTTAAGCTGTTAGAGAGGGTGTAACTTTAATATTTAAATCCTTCAACAATTATCATATACAAAAAACCACAAAAGACTAGGAAAAAAAATCTTACTAGTTTCCCAATAGCTCCATAGCTGGGAGAAAGCAATCGAGCCACCAAGTTATTCTTTAGCTCCTTGTTTGGAACAGAGCCAAGTATTGGAGCAATTGCACCAACAACTTCTTCTTCTACTTCCAAAGGTAAATGCCTATTCTCCAATCCCTAACAAACCAAATATTTTTTAAAAAAAGAATAGGAAAACCAGAAAATGGAATAAGAACAAGGGGAAAATTACAATGCCTAAATGCATAAACAGCGTAATGACAAGGACAAGTTCTCACGCAGTGATGGAGTAGAAACTAATGTCGATATAAGCAACATCAATTCAAATAATAGCCTCAGAAATGATGCAAAGAACTTGAGAGAAGAAATCAGAAAACTTTTGCCCAAGGTTTTAAAACGCGGTCACAGAGTCGCAGTCTAGGGCTGTAACAGGAGTTGCGTAATGGGTATCAGCTGTCACGGTTAAGAAATTTTTCCAACATGAAGAAATCTGATCGAAGCGAGCTGACATACAAGTTTTACTTCCAGAATTCAACAAAAGTATATTTTTAATAATTTTAAATGAAATTTATGTAACATTCAAAAGTGATATCATAGAAGTAATGGGCTACAAATTAAATTTTTTAGGCACTGTCAACAGTATCAGTGTAGTAATTTTTAGTTTAAATTTATGGCCACAAATGCATATTGAAACAAAAAATAAATAAATAACCATGTGATATTCACAAAACACATACAATAATAACTTACAAATTGAAAATTAATATACCTGTAGTTGGCACATGGAAATCATATACATTAAAGATTATAAACTCACTCTTATTTGCTTGTTCCTATTTTATATAATTTCTCAATATTTCTCAATTAATTTTGTAATTTTCTGATTTTTTAAGTCACTCGTTTATTAACTTTTTTGTGCAAAACAAATGTATATTATTATTTACATAACATGAAATATGTTTTAAACTTTATATCATACACTGATACACATTTATTAGTAGTTTACATTTTTGTTTTTTAAAAATACCAATTAATCTCGACTTTGGAATGCTTAGAACATAAATCTATCAAGAAAACTCGAGTTTTCGTGTCTTGATTTGTTAAACAATTGTTTAGCAGGGTGGAGGCTTAGAGAAATGAGAGGATGAAGCTAAAAATAGGATTTTTAGACCCAGTCAAAAATCATGGTCGACCGAACCAAGTCAGGCCTCTTAGAGAGTTGTATTTTAATTTTTGTGTACTTCTCTATATTTGTTAGGGGTAACTTTGTCTTTTTCTTTCTTTTTAGTCTGCCTTTAGGGCATTTTTATTCTTGTATAGTATTATTATTCATTGAATAATACACAACTACTGGTCTTCTCTTTTCTTCTTTACCAAAGCAGGGCTGAAATTTCTTCATTGAAAACTATCATGGTATCAAAGCAGGGCTGAAATTTGTATCAATCGCAAACTGCAACCGCTATCGCAATCAGGTCAAAATCAGATTTCTTTCTCTTTGCAACTTAATAGCTTCTCTTCTAGTTCAGTTTGCATCATCGATTGAAACTCTTCAGCCGCATCATCAGTACGCATCATCAATAGCAAACCCTAATCGCAGACAATTGCAACACACTGTCGTTCTCTTTCTGTTCGAAATGCACATCTACCTCAGCTTCTTTGCAAACCCTAATTCGACTTCTCTCACAATCGCATTACCTTTATTGCAAAGGTTCTTCTCTCTCCTCTGTTTTGACAAATATAGAGAGCAGTCTTGCAATTTCAAAGCATCGCAGCAACCTCTGTTCGTCTCGCTTTCAGTTTGCAGTTGGGTCTCGGTTACGATTTTATAGCATCGAGTCTCTCTGTTTGTCACTGCAGTTCATTTCTCTTCAAACTCAGAAACCCCAATTGATATCAATTTTGCATCACAACAATTGACTAGGATTCTGTTTGCATCTCTTACTATCTGAATCTGATTATACGACTTGGATTTTGCTTTTGATTTCATCAGTTGACAACATCAGCTCTCTGTTCACGTCAAATTTCTGCACTCTGTTCAATTTCCTTCTGTTCGATTTCGATTTCAGCATACTGTAATTGTTGTGACTTTGGGTGATGATACTACATATTATTCTTTTACCCTTTCTGTTAGATTTTGCATCGCAACAAACAATTGCATCATAGTTAGGGGTCCATTGCATCTCACGACCTCACTGATGTATTAATTGCAATTTTCGCACCTCTTGGTACAACTGTTGCCTTCAATTGCAAGTCCTAACTCTACTGTATTGGATCATCATAGCTTCTCAGACCCACTGCAGCAGCAATCAAGTTGTACACTAGTTGATTTTTTTTTTTGGAAGGTAACTTGTTTCGGATTTTCCTCCTCAGTTTGGGTTTGTTCGACTGTTATGTCAAATTTTAGTCCTTTTGAAATATTTTTTAAAAAAAATGGCTACGGGTAAAAATATGTTGAGTTACACTACAAAAGTTGCACCATTGGGGAAGGAGACCTCTTTATCCGATAAACAGTAGAATAAAGCATTAAGTGAATTCTTTTAGTGGTAAAGCATGACATACCTCTCCTATCCAGATCAAAATTTCCAAAACTGAAGGTTCATACATTATTGCAGAAGCATCTTCACAAAACTTACGTAAAGCAGAAGCACAAGCATTTGAAGACAGAGGTTCAGAAATGCCAGCAGCAAGAAATAATCTGAAAATAGCAAAACAGTTGAATTGTCAGAAAAAAAAACAATGCAGAATGATGCTCAGAAAATATGAAGGTCTAGTCAACAAAATAATGAATGCTAAAACTGCATACAACTGATAGAAGGGATTGGTTTCTACAAGATGTTATACCAAATGAATAATACATTCTAACATATGAACAGCTGCTTAGGTGAACACCATATGTGGGTCCATGCAATACCAATGAGAAGACACAAGGAGAAATTTCTTACAGTAAAGGTCTAACATTAGGTTGGAAAGCGGATATCCACTTGGAATAGGAACCAACAACATCTGCAAGTGATCTGTATACCTAGAAAGAAAATAAACATTGGGAGGTAAGAGTAACAAAATCAGATCAGAGAATGACAGACCAGATCAAAACAGATCCTTCCAGACTTAAGTTGCTAACAACCCAATGTTCACCGTTTTTTAGTAAGTCAAAATACAATACAACATATGAGAGATAAATCAAAAGCCCCTAAAAAGGCATGTATGACATACAATGCATATGAAACCCTTGAGTTCATCAGAAGCCCTACTGGACAAAATTGTTACCAAGTGCATAATCATAGAGAGATCAAAGGCTTGGCCTTCCTGCAGTACCACCTCAGCAACCTGGAACATGAAACTCGAACAGTCTTGAAATTGTTAGGACCAAACAGAAATAATATACTTGAATCGTGAAGGTTTATGTCTTTGACAATTTAAAGTGAAGAAGAACATCAATGCAGAATGAAGTTCGGACACTAAATATGTAAATGTGTACTGCAATTGAAATGGCTCAGATTATAAACTTTGCAATAAAAAATGGATACCTCTACAAACATGATAGAAGAAGGAACTGAATGTACGCCTATGAAAGAGATATGTGCCAGAGAAACTTCCACGAAGTATAGATAAAATTAACAAAGGCAAAGACTACATTTATAAAGGAGACGACTAATGGCATTGAAATGCATAAAAAGGTAAAATTCAACTAGTTAAATGCACTCACCACATTAAGAGCGAACATTTTCATTTCCACCTCCTTCCAAGGAATTTGCAAGTTTGCAGACACCCAGCCACCAAAAAATATCTAAAATAAAAAATTCAATGGAAAATTTCACAATTAACATAGAAATCAATCAACCCTCTATACTGTAAGCATAAAAGAGGTTGGAATTGGCAAATGGATACAATGAACATTTCAAATAAATAAGTATTTTATGTCAATAGTTGATCAATAGATGGATAAATGAAACACAACTATAAATATTTGAGATGTGTTTTGATTTGGTTCCAAGTTGTTTCCGGCCTTAAAGTGAATGTGGGAAAAAGTGTTTTGGTACCGGTTGGGGAGGTCCCTGAGATTGAGACTTTTGCTGATATTCTTCGCTGTCGTACTGGTTCATTTCCCATTTCTTACTTAGGATTGCCTCTGGGAGCTCCTTCGAGGTGTGTGGGGATTTGGGATCCAGTGGTGGACAGATTTGAGAAAAGGTTGGCGGGTTGGAAGAAGCAGTATCTCTCCAAGGGCGGTAGGGTCACGCTGATTAAGAGCACCCTCTCTTGTATTCCAACGTATTTTCTCTCTCTTTTCCAGATTCCCTCTTCAGTTGCGGAAAGGATTGAGAGGTTGCAGCGTAATTTTCTGTGGAGGGGGTAGAGGTGAAGAGTTTAAGTTTCATTTGGTGAGATGGGACCAAGTTTGCAGGCCAATTCGCAATGGTGGGTTAGGTCTCCGTAAATTGGTGCCCTTTAATAAGGCCCTCCTTGGGAAATGGTTGTGGAGGTTTGGGGTGGAGAGACATCGGCTTTGGAGGAGGGTTGTGGCATGTCGTTTTGGGGAAATGAGAGGAGGGTGGAGTTCTTTGGAAGTTAGAGATCCTCGGGGGGTGGGGGTTTGGAAATTTATTCGGAAGGGTTGGGATGATTTTTCCAAGCACATTCGGTTTCGTCTCAGAGATGGGAGGAGGATTCGCTTCTGGGAGGATGTGTGGTGTGGAGATGTGCCTCTTGCCCTCGCCTTTCCTCAGCTTTACAGGATTGCTACAGATAAGCAAGCCATGGTGGTTAACTGTTATCATCTTGATAATGGAAGACTGGTTTGGGATGTTCGATTTAGGCGTTCCTTTCAGGATTGGGAGATCGAGGAGGTCATTCGTTTCTTGGAGTTGTTATATCGCCAGAGGATTGTGGAGGAGGATTCAGACTATTGGTCTTGGATTGCAAACTCTCAGGGGCGCTTTGAGGCGAGGTCTTTCTTCAAGTGCCTCTCATTTGTTCCTAGAGTTCGCTTCCCTTGGAAGTTTGTTTGGTGATCCAAGGCTCCTCTTAAAGTGGCTTTCTTTGTGTAGACTTCGGTCCTGGGTAGGATTTTAACCCAGGATAATCTGAGAAGGAGAAGCCAGGTGGTGGTCAACCGTTGCTCTATGTGTCTTAGTGATGAGGAGTCTGTGAATCACCTTCTTATTCATTGCCCTTTGGCTAGAGAGTGTTGGGTTTTGATGCTTGGCTTATTTGATGTTTCTTGGGTTATGCCTGGATCTATTAGAGGGTTGATTGAGGCGTGGAGAGGTTGCCCTGTGGGGGCTCTCAGTCAGGATGCGTGGAGGGCAACGCCGCTTTGTGTGTAGTGGTGTTTATGACTTGAAAGGAATAGGAGATTCTTTGAAGGAAAGGCTTTGTCGATTTCGGTGCTTAAATTCTCGATTATTTCTACCCTTTTTTGTTGGGTTTCAGGAAGAGATCGTAGTTCTTTGGAGGAAGTAGTTGATTTTTTAGCCTCTTTGAAGGCTTGAGGCCTTTGTGGTCTTTTGTATTTGCTTGGGTTCCACTCCCCTTCTGAGCGTTTTTTTTTTATAAAATTTTTTACTTATCAAAAAAAAAAAAAAAAAATTTATTTGAACAGATAGGAGTCTTTGCACCTTAATCACCTCAACAATAGCCAACAAAAAGAATGTGGTATTTTTTTAAATAATAATACAGAATGTGGGATATCAGCTGATGCGTGTGCTAATGCCCTATATTCTGATTCAACACTTGATCTAGAAACAGTGGATTGCTTCTTAGTGGCCAAAGTGATGAGGTTAGAACCAAAGTAAACACACAAGCGATCATCTGGAGAACCAGCCCAATCAGCGTCAGAAAATCCCCTCAGATGTTCATCATGAGATTTAACAAGATGCATGCCAAAATGAGGAGTGTTTTTGATTTGCAGAAGAATCCTTATGACGACAACTAAGTGAGTCTCACGTGGCTGATGCATGAATTGGCAAACCTAATTCACAGAATATGTAAGATGATCTAGGCGTGTGATGGTGAGGTATTGCAGTGCACCAATGAGACGACTATTGGATGTGGCATTAACAAGGTCACCAGCATCATATAAGGATAATTTGGAACCAGCAACAACGGGTGATAAGCATTTAGCTAGAAGGAAATTAGCTTTCTTTAGAAGGCTGAGAGCATATTTTGATTGACTCATTTGGATGCCATGAGAATCACAGTAAACTTCAATCCCCAGGATGTAGTGTAATGACCCAAGTCTTTAATCTCAAGGTTCTTGTGCAGTTTGGTGAGGACTGTTGAGATGAAAGCATTGTTGGAACCAGTGATGAATATATTGTCCACATAGACAAGGAGAATAATGATATCATGGTCAGCATAGTGGAGAAACATAGACGCGTCAGTCTTGCTTTGAACAAATCTGAAGCACTAAAGCCATCAAACCATGTTCTTGGAGATTGTCACAACCCATAAATGGATTTGTGAAGATGACAAACATGATTAGGAAAATCCTTGTCTATAAAACCTGGTGGTTGCTGTTGACTTTAAGATATAATCAAATCAAGAGTAAGTAATAAAGAAAAAGAGAAGAAAGCGGATGAGAGAAAAAGAGAGATAGGGAAAGAGAGAAAGAATGAAAAGAATAGTTTCATCCTTCCACCACATTCTATTTTTAATAAAAAGGTTCAGAAATTAAACATAAGCCCCAACATTATATAAGCAATAACAAATAAGCCCCTGACAACACTCCTCCTCAAGCTAGTGCAAAGATATATATCATGCCCAGCTTGACTAACATATTTTGCAAGCAAGTCTTGCTCACACCCTTAGTCAAAACATTGGCAACAGAAGAAATATAATATAGAAGAAAGAGAATAAATATGTAAAAGGTTTGAATGAGATGTATATACACTCATTCACAACTCCCATATTTATATACTAAAAAGAGCACATGTTAATATTACAATAAAAGAAACTAAATAAAATCATTGCATATTTTATGCCTAGACATATGCATAAATAAAGTCAAATCCATGATTTGTGACTATCATATCTCAGAAAATATGGTCAGTCACATCCCATGATTTGGGCTTACCATATCTCGGCTAACACTCCCCCTCAAGTTGGTGCGTGGATGTCTGAGACGCCCAACTTGGACAATGCATCATTAAACACGGTCTTGCCAATACGTGCCAATCCGATCAACAAATCAAAGTGTCTCCTCAGACCATAAACATTTAACAATGTCTCCTCAGACCCAAAACAACCAACCATGTTTCCTCAGACCGTAAACCACCAACAATGTCTGCTCAGACCATTTCCCTTTATACACGTTTAAAATATGTAGATAAAATAATCAACAATGTCTCCTCAAACCATTCCCCTTCATACATATGTTTAAACAATGTAGATGAAAGAATCAACAATGTCTCCTCAGACCATAAAAAAAAACGACGACATCTCAGACCATTTCCGAATAGCCAGATGGGGGATGTCTCCTTAAACCATTCTCGAATGAGTGGTGCCGAACTTGCAATGCCCTCATTGCAGTCGGACCACCCTAGCTCTAATAACAAGAAGAAAGAGAATATAGAAGAAAGAGAATAAATATGTAAAAGGTTTGAATGAGATGTATATACACTCATTCACAACTCTCATATTTATATACTAAAAAGAGCACATGTTAATATTACAATAAAAGAAACTAAATAAAATCATTGCATATTCTATGCCTAGACATATGCGTAAATAAAGTCAAATCCATGATTTATGGCTATCATATCTCAGAAAATATGGTAAGTCACATCCCATGATTTGGGCTTATCATATCTCGGCTAACAGCAACCTAATCATGTGTATTGACCTATGGAGTACAAATCAACCCAAGACGAAGCTTTTCCTTGATGAAGTGTCGATCGACTTCAATGTGCTTTGTCCTGTCATGTTGAACTGGATTTTGGGCAATGCTAATAGTAGCCTTGTTGTCACAATACAACTTCATTGACTCGCGAACAGGATAACCCAACTCACGCAATATCGTACGTAGCCATAACAACTCACAAACTCCATGTGTCATGGATCTAAACTCAGCCTCTGCACTAGATCTAGCTACTACTTACTGTTTCTTGCTTCGCCATGAAACAAGATTACCTCCAACAAATGTGCAATATACTGAAGTAGATTGCCGATCTTTGACAGACCCTGCCCAATCAGCATTAGTATAGGCTTCAACACGCAAGTGGCCATGACAACCAAACAATATCCCTTTACCAGGTGAACCCTTGAGGTAGCGAAGTACATGATGAACTGCCTCAAGGTGAGGTGTACGTGGAGCATGCATAAACTGACTAATCACACTAACAACGTAGGCAATATCCGGGCACGTGATAGATAAGTAAATCAGTCTCCCAACCAATCGTTGAAATCTTCCCACATCATCTAATGGGTCTCCATCTACATCATTAAGCCTATGGTTCTGCTCACTGGGAATATCACTAGGTCTAGCTCCAAGCCAACCTGTTTCAGCTAACAAATCTAACACATACTTCCGTTGAGAAATGAACACCCCTTTCTTCGATCTGCACACCTCGATGCCAAGAAAGCATCTCAATGATCCTTGCAAACAAATCCCATCTTGGAGTCTCTTCAAAACCCTTCACACTCACTAGGGTTTATACAAACTTGCCCTAGGGTTTCAACTATACACCTAGAGCTTTGCAAACCATGCTCTGATACCATGTTGACTTTAAGATATAATCAAATCAAGAGTAAGTGATAAAGAAAAAGAAAAAGAAAAAGAGAAGAAAGTGGATGAGAGAAAAAGAGAGAGAGATGGGGAAAAAGAGAGAGAATGAAAAGAATACTTTCATCCTTCCACCACATTCTATTTATAATAACAAGTTTCAGAAATTACACATAAGCCCCAACATTATATAAGTAATAACAAATAAGCCCTGACAATAGTTGCTTCATATAACTGTTTCATGAAGAATGCCATGTAGGAAGGCATTTTTAACGTCAAGTTAACAAATAGGCCAGTAGCAATTTATGGCAAGAGAGGACAAGTCGAATAGTAGGGGATTTAACAACCGAGCTAAATGTTTCATTAAAATCCTGCCCATATTCTTGATGGTAACCTTTTGCAACAAGTCTGGTCTTGTATCATTCTAAAGAGCCATCATCTTGTAGGCTCATCAACAAGAGAATGAACTACACTTGGGAGGCATCTTGGCAGTGAGTGTCTGGTCACATGACCTGTAAAGAGGTCCCTAGGTTGAAGAGTACCATCACAAAGTCGAGTAACCATGGGATGTACAGATCTGGCTAGTTCTAACGGCGGTTGGGTTGAGTTAGGACATGGTAATGGGTCAACAAGGTTTGTAGCACTAGGCTATGAGGGTAAAATACATCGCCTTTACTAAGTGATAACAGCTTTTGGTGGCAGTGTAGGAACGGTAATTGATGGGACTGTGGTAACAGTTGGTGGTGTAGGTAACAATGATGGAGGTAGGAGCAAACCACGAGATGTAGGTAATGTAGATTCAATTGGTGCAACCCAATCTTCAAGCATTATGGATGGCTTAAGAGGACCAGTTGTAAGTAATTGAGCAAATGGGAATACATCTTCATTGAACCGAACATGGCGAGAGAAGTATACTTTACCAGTTTGTGTGTCAAGGCACCAATATCCTTTTTGTTGGGTTCCATAGCCCAAGAAAACACATGGCACCGATTATGGAGAAAGTTTGTCTTTCCTTAAATAGCCTAGGGAGGGAAAACATCGACACCCAAATGTGTGCAGTGTAGCATAATCTGGAGGTCGATTAAAGAGCATCTCATAAGGTGATTTGTGTTGTAACCCAAGAGAAGGTAATCTGTTTATAAGGTAAATTGAAGTAGAAAAGGCTTCCATCCAAAATTTACGTGGAAGGAACGCATGATGACAAAGAGCAAGACCATGTTCAACAATATGACGATGCTTGCGTTTTGCCTTGCCATTTTGTGCTTAAGTATGAGGGCATGTGATACTATGTTCAATGCCACTATTGGTGAGAAGAGCTGTAAAAACTTTGTTAATATACTCCTTTCCTCCATCAGTTTGAAGATACTTTATAGTGGTGTCAAATTGATTTTCAACAGCAAGCTTAAATTTGCGAAAGTAGTCAAAAGTTTCAGATTTTTGAATTGATGGATATATCCATGTATATCTAGAAAAATCTACAAAAATTAGATAATAGCAAAAACCACCGTGAGACAATTCAGGAGCAAGCCCACACAAATCTGAGTGAATGAGATGTAAAGGGCGGGAGATTCTGTAGTGATCTTAAAAATGGCAAGCGACAACTTTTATTAATGGAACAACTTAAGCAACTAGAAATATTATTGTTTCTAACAAAAGACAAGCATTTATTTATAACTAAATAATCAAGAACACGTGGTCCAGGGTGGCCCAGACGCTTATGCCAATTATCAAGAGAAGTATTCTTTCGAACCATGGCTGCAATGACATTGGAAGAAGGAGAAGGACAATGGTGTTGGAGCATCCTTTGGCTGTGACGAGCCGAGCCGAGCCTGAGCAGCCCAGAACTCAGCTTGTTTTCAGCCCTATCCCTTACTATAAATCTGATGTATTTAGAAAATTTGCCCCACCACTTCTGAATGAATTTCCAAACACCAACACCACCAGGAATCCGCACCTCCATGGAACACCAACCTCTCCTTTCCTCACCATATCTGCAAGCAACCACTCTCCTCCAAAGTTTGTGTCTCTCCACCCCAAACCTCCATAGCCACTTTCCCATAAGGGCCTCATTGAATGGCTCAAGTCTCCTGGTACCCAAACCTCCCAACTGGATTGATCTACAAGCTTGGTCCGAACAAAACAAATGGTGAGATCATTACCAACATACCTTAATTAACCCCTATTGAAGATTTAATGGAGGAATCAGTGGAGGAAAATCTAAGGTAATTGATGTTGTTTCCTATTATTATTGAAGATTTGGTGTTACTAGAGGAATCAATAGAGAAAAATCCTCCTTGTTTCCTATTTTCTAATTCTTTCCATTCTCATAATTTCTTCTCCTATATAAAGGAGCTTCCACCATTGTATTGTATATGAATTGAGAGAGTATTATAAAAGTGATGTAGCCCTCTGGGCTATTTGTGCCGTGGATGTAGGCCCTAGTGGCTGAACCACGTAATATCTATGTGCTCTACTTGTTTTATTTATCTCTTCCCTTCCGTTTTATGCTTTACAACAACCCCTATGTATCTAAGTTAGTAAAGTTTACAATTAATAATATTGTATAACCGACTGCACCAAGAAAAATGCTAGATTTTCTTTAAGCATCTACAGTGTTAATACATACATACATATATATATATATATATATATATATATTGGAAAAGAGTAGGACACTGAACTTGACAATCAGAAAAGTTATGGGAGTTCGAGTTTGTAGAGATCTTTAGGTTTCAATACTTGAATAAAATTGCTTATTTATGTCCTTTACTTGCCTAACTCAATGAGATTCTTATCAGGCACACAAACATTGTTATCTAAGAATTATAAATATATTTTACAATTAGCAATGAACTTGGTCGAGTTTGTGTTCCAGTATTTTACAAATTAACCCATTCACGGTCCACATAGAACAATTAGATCTGGACAGTTTTATGGAACTCTCAAAACCTAAATAGTAACAGCATGAGGATAAAGAATATATGCAGGCATCGAAAAAGAAAAAACATAAACTAACACTCAAAATATTTCAGGTTTATCACGCATAACATCTCAATTTAAGAATTTTGTATGCAGATATAGAAATCGCCAACAAATTCTAGTGTCCAGAAACATAATCAGTCCAAAAGAATATAGAAAGCAAAGTCAACTGCGCCTATTCTAATAGCATATCAATCTCTTATTATTGGTTCACATAGAAATAAGAATCTCCTGAAGCAAGAACCTTTTGTATAAATGTAGCAGATCTTAAAAGCTGACAAATATCAACCAAAAGTTCCACTAAGTTCATCCTAAATTGCACAAGGCCATCAGGCAGGTCAAGTGTTCCTTTCTCATCATTAAAAGTAGAATCGTCCACCTGTCAAAGGCAAAGTCTAAATTAATCAACTTTTTAGTCTAAAAAAAAAAAAGGAAAGAAGAGAGAGAGAAGCAGAAGTGGTATGGAAAGAAAGCTGCTTTGGTAAATAGAAATACCTTCCTAATAATGTAATACTTTTAAATGATGCACTGCTTGGTATTTGATACAACAGTTACCAAAGCATATAGATCAAAACACACAAAAGAAAAAATAGAAAAGAAAGTAAAATATCAAAAAATAACAAGAAAATAAATTACAGAAAATAATGCTGCTTTAAACACTAAACCTTTAAAGGGGAGAGAAGGCACCCGCCAGGGGGGCTAATAGGCCTGATAAAGTTATATGGAAAGATAGAAAGAGGGATTTCTCTATCAACAGATTGCCATTTTTTATTCTTCCTTTTTTTTTTTCCTTTTTTTTTTTAATAAGTAATGTTGAATTAGAAAGCACCAACGGGTCAGTGGCCTAGCGGTATCGGCCTCTTATCTCCCAAAGAGAGGTCAGGGGTTTAAGTCTCAGAAGAGACGTGTGTGTGTACACCAACTAGGAAAAAAAAGAAAAAATTAGAAAGCATTCAAAGGGGGAACGCAGCCCACAAAGGATACACAAGGGCCAGGTGGGGCCCCTAAACTCTAAACATATCCAAGGAATCAACAATTTCCCCCACTGATTTACAATTTCTCCCAAAGACCCAACAAAAAAGAGAACTAATAATAGAGAATTTCACGCCCCAATAGGAGTTGCCCGCCATCAAAAGGTCTATTATTCCGTTCCATCCATAGACACCACCACATACACAGGGGCACGACCCTCCAAAAGTCACGTGCTTGGGGGCCCACTGTACAACCTCTCCAAGCCTCAATCACGCCTCTAGAACACCAAGGCATAACCTACTGAACCCCAAACATCACCAAAATCATATCCCAACTATCCCGGGCCACCACAATGAAGCAAGAGGTGATCGACCCGTTCTCCATCACTTTCGCACATACAGCACCAGTTAGCAGTAATCTCTCTCCTCAAATTGTCCAGCATCAGAATCCTACCCAAGACAAGTGTCCAAGCAAAAAAAAAAAAAAAAAAGCTAACAGCCTTCCATGGGAAAGCAGGTCCCGCAGAACCCGATAATCTCCCATAGAAAGAGAAAACATCAAACCACTACCACTATCCACCTCCTGATGATAAAGCACCTCTAAAAGACCCCACAACCTCCTCAATCTCCCAGTCCTAAAAGTGTCTCAAAAAGCGCACATCCCAAGTAATCCTTCCGTTATCAAGCCGATAACAGTCTGCGACCAAGGCATGTCTACCCCGAGCAATCCTGAAATGCGAGGGGAAAGTGCATGCAACAATCACCACACAAAGTATCCTCCCAAAAATGGATGCCCCTACCAACCCCAACTATCAATATCCCACCCCTACTGGATGAATTTACAAACACCAACACTCCAGGAGCCCTCACCTCCAATGAGCACCAACTCCCCTCCCCAAATCTGTTGGAAATAACCCTCCTCCAAAGACTATGTCTCTCCTTCCCTAATGTCCACAAACACTTTCCCAACAAGGTCTTATTGAAAGGCACCAATCTTCTAATTCTCAGGCCATGCAACTGAATGGGCCTACAAACCTACTCCTAGCGAACAAAATGGAATTTAAACTCCTCTCACAAACCACCCCAAAGAAAGTTACGCAGGAGCCTCTCAATCCTCTCAGCCACTGAGGAGGAATCTGAAAAAGGGAGAAAATTAGTCCGAAGACTAAACAAAGTACTCTTCATCAGGGTACCTCACAAGCCTCCTCTCAAACCTCTCAACCACAGGATCCCTTCCTCCCGTCCTTCTCAAGGACAACCCCAACGGCAGCCCCATATATGAGATAGGGAAAGATCCAACTCCACAACAAAGAGTATAGGCTAAGTCAAAGATTTCTGCAACTTCTCCAACTGGAACCGGCACACTCTTACCCACATTTATTTTCAAGCCAAAGACTGCATGAAAACAAATCAATACGCACCACAGATATCTCATCTGTGACACCTCAGCATCACAGAAGACTAAGTGTCGTTTGCAGATAACAAATGGGAAATCTCCACCTGACTAGTAGACTCCCACCAACCCTGAAACCTCTGATAAAGCCCAACTCCACTGCCTCCTCATCAGTCCAACTCCACAGTTGTGATTCAAAATTTTCTCAAATTTTTGCCTTGTATTTTACTTTTTTACAATTTTTTAAAAATTTTCAGACTTATTTATTTTGTATTTTCTGTTTAACTAATTATCATGTGTAAATGCTAATTTTTTGTGATATAACACATGTCACAATTCATAATTCTCTCCAAATCTTTAACTCGTACCTTTTTTTACTAAATTTTTTATTTTTAGATTTATTTTGTATTTTTATTTTCTGTTTTGTAATTCTCATTTGTAACTGCTAACTATACACCCGTTATATATGTTGTGTGTGACAAAAAAATTAATAAAAGATTTGTGATTTTTTGCAAAAATACGTATCATTCACAATATGGAGAAGTTGGAAAGGGTGGTAGCGGTAGTGTCAAACCTTCCGACAGGTAGGACAACGATGGAGTGGGACTAGGGCAGCAGGAACGATCATTTTGGGTGGAACTTTAGTGCTCCAGAAGATAATGATAGGCACAAAATGAGATGTTTCTTATGTGGTAGAGTTGTTAGTGGCGGTGTTACCCAATTTAAATAGCATTTTACTCATAAGAAAGGGAATGTAGCAGGATGTCTAAAAGTAAGCAGATTTGTCAGAGAATGAATGATGCAACAAGTAAAGGCGGGGATAGAAAGGAAGAATGATAAATAAAAGAGAGAGAGAACTACAGGGACAGTTGAGGAGGGACTATGATAAGTAGCATGATCAGTTTGTTGATCTTGGCGATTCAAATGATGAGGCGAAGATGACCAAGGTTCATCCCAAAAGGAGTGGCATTGGATGTTGAGGGAGTGATGGAAAGCTTAAGTCAGTTTTTCTTAGAAGCCATTTGTCCTATTTTGGATGTTTTATTAAGGCATTGCATCCCGTTCACAGTTTTTCTCAAAAAATGTCTATGATGCATCTCTATGTGATTCCTTTTTTTTTCCTTCAAGTACTTCAATCCTATTAAAGATATAGGCGACTTGCAACCTTGTATAAAGTCCAACTTTAATTTTTAGTTCTTATATTTCTCTCTTTGTGATGGAACATTGAATTATTTTGTTCAGCATAAACACTACTTACAGGGAAGGAAGGGGGTGGTGGTGGGGGGTTTGGGGTGTTTTCTCACACATACATGACCTGATATGCCATCAAAGCAACCCTCCTCCTTCAACAACTTTCCACATTCTCTCTCATCAATCTCCCCTAATTGATACTTCAAAAGCAGTTTTCTCACTTCACGTTTCCTATATCAACCTCTTTCCAGGTAAACTTAAAACCATATATTCTCAAGGAATGCATTGCTCTCCTGTCAGCATGTGACTTTAAACAATCCATTCAAACTCAACAATTTCTGTATGCGGGTTTTGATAGTTTTTCATTGTTGTTTGATTATATTGAAAATTATAATTTTTAAGTTCAATAGGTTAATTTATAATTTTGTTGTAAATTAGAATTTTAATCATATGCATGCACGTCCACTTTTACTAGTATACAAAAATATGAAGAAGATTTTGCAAAAAAAAAAAAAAAAACATGGCTACCACCTAGAAGAATAATTGTTCTTCAATAGGAACAAACCAACAAGAGAAATAGATTGCACATTGAAATAAAATAGATTACCAAACCACACCAGAAACAAAGCGGATAGACAAACAAAAAACCTGAGCGCGCAATAGAAGAGCATCAAGTAACGCTGAAAATACAGACGAAAACATATCTTCCACATTTTTTCTTTCGGTTCCATTGTCCACATCAAGGCCAAGAATATAGCTTGCAAGGCTACTCCTGGGAATGAAGATAAAGAAACTTGTAATTACAAAGCTTTGAGTTTGAAGCAAGACTGACAGAAGTTTCTAATCATAGACACCTTGCAGAAACTATATATTAAAATCTAGCATAGCAAGTTTGACCATCTTCAAAAACAGAGGATTGCAAAGATAAAGGAAATCATAGGCCTAAAGATCATCCTAAAACTAAAAGAAACAGATCGGGAGTGAAAAGAAGATGCAGTATAAACAAATATCTCCAAATAATGATATCCACTTCTTCAGAGCTACATGAACTATGAACAACAAACAAAGTCACTAAACTCGCTCCAACCATGTGGAGTATCTGGATAATATATACCATAATTGTGTACACGACTGCACATAAACACAAATACACGAGTGTCTATGGAGCTATTGGGGAAGAGATCCATTGCCTCCTCACATTGTCAAATGTGTGCCTATAGTAGGGAGTAAAAGAGCAGTAAGTGCCATGCTCCAATATATTCCTCAAAAGAGGTCTGTGAGCTTCTTAGTGAAATATTTTGAGGGAGGCCACTTGGGATAACGTGTTACATGGACTCAAATACGAGTTGTCAGACGTGCATATTAGCCTAAAGGGACGTGGCTAAATTTTCATATTTCTTATTAGCCTTCTTCTATTTCCTAAGATCAATTATATTTATGTAACATAGAGCATTTAACACTGGCAATTCAGTCATTTGGAAATAATAGTTCAACAATTTTTTTTTTTGATAAGTCATTTGGAAATAATAGTTCAACAATAGGAATATATTACAAGAGGTTTAAGTAAAATATATATATAGTAAAGTTGAAGGATTGAATACTACAACTATTGAACCTAAAAACCCTCCCCCTCCCCCATTCCAAATAAAAACAATAAATAAATGAAATTAAAGAGGATAAAATGTACCAGAACTGCAAAGTTGAGTTCGCAATCTCCCAGTCTTCACATGGAAATGCTACACAACTGCAAGAATATTAAATCTGTCAGATGTAGAAAAATGCCTGAATATAGGACATTAAAATCCTTTTTTTCGGTGAATAGGGGCATTATAATCTTGATGCACTTTGGATGTGTGAATGGCAATAACTGACAAACTCGGAGGAGAATTAGTAAAACATGCTCCACTTGTCAGATGCCTCTTTTTTCTATTAATTCCTACCAGCAGATGTACGTAACTTTTTTAAAAAAAAACGTGTCCAATCTGATTTCTGAACAATTCCCTAATGTCACATAATTTCCATATAAACTCTTGGTCCGGGGCAGAGATTTAAGCAAATTGGAGGCACCTAGGGCACATTTGGTGCATGTTGAGAAACCAGATCTCACATACGTATAACACTATTTTTTTCAAGTGAAGTTTAACATTTAAAAAAAGGGTGAAAACTGAAACTGACCTCATAAGTGCATCTGCAAGTGCAAGTGCTTCAGAACTTGCTTCTACAATCAGAGATGGTGCCTAATGTACATTCATGAAGTGTAAAAAGTCATTAGCAATAGCGCTAGGAGCTTGTTTAGCTGGAGCAGCCCGCACATTAATGAAGTGTAAACAATAATATTCTTAAATAATTGTAAGATGCAAAATTATATAAAAGATCATACTCCAAAAAGAATTCCAAATACTTACAGCCTGACCAATTTCTGACATCAAGCATGCAAGACCACCAATTACTTTCTCATCTCCATTAGTAAGGGCTGGTAGAAGAAGTACTTCTTTAAGAAATCCAATTCTACATAACAAAACCTGTGGTAACCCCTAAAATAGTAGGGACAACAGAAGTATAATAAGATCAACTAGAAATGCAAAGCAAAGATGTCAAATATCTAAGCATAACTTCCCTGCAATTATTGAAGTCAGAATGAAAACAAAACAAATTACAAAATTGAACAATGTTTTTAGAAAGGTATTAGAATTGTGAACACATTCCAATTAACTGTATAAAAAACACATTCTCCTTTCGTCCAGTGAGAGAAAAGGGACACAGAAACATTATATTTTGTTATGAATTAAGGTTGTTGTGTTGGCAATTTCAGTGATCAAAACATGCATTGTAATCTATTGGCCATATTGACTTGTCTACTGATTTACTTGAGAGAGATGCGGTTGAAGCTACTGATAGAGGACTACATGATGATGAGATGGAAATTACAAATTGATACGGGACCAACGGCCTTTATCAAATTGGATCACACATTAGGACAAGGTAAGGGCCTTCAATTAAAATGGATAAATGAACTTGATTGACATTAACTTGGATACTTTGGGTGAAGTACAAAGTATTTTCAAATATAGAAATCTGTTTTAGTCGGAATGGAACAAATTTTGAGTGGGCTTAGGCTCAATATCCACCTAGGCTGTTAAATTTAGTAAAAACATTGACCTTTCTGGAGCCATAACAACTTATATATTTGGAATCTAGTGATTAGATTTACATTGCCAGAAAATAAATAAGTTCTCAAGCAATATATAATTTGCATAATTTAGAGTTTGACTGGCCCGTTTTGAGTAAGCCTCAAAAGTCAGGTCGTGTGTGCAGTCTTTTGAACAAAGACACAGTGAAAAACAAAAGAGTAGTATACCGGTATAGGCACTCCAAAAAGTTGTGTGCTGGTGCACTATTGATCCTGTACCGGTACACCTCCTGGAGCAAAAAAAAAAAGAGTTTCTAAGTCCGAATTTTTTTCTAATTCATCCAGGGCTTGTCCAAAACTTTTCAAATTGAATTCTAATCACTCTAAGACCTGGAAGAGAATTTAAAGCCTTATAAAATATCTATAGGGATTCTAACATATACACACCAAAAAAAACTAGTAATTCAGCATTCTCTCAAACATGACAATGGGTACTTGAAATGTGAGGTTTTGGGAGATTTGTGGACTTTGATTCCTTCTCACTCATAGAACTAATTTCTGATCTATCGCATATATTCTTGCCTACTCGACTTTGATTTAACAGTATCTCAGGAGTTGATTTTGTTTAGAAAGTACTATACAAAATTAATAATCCATAGCCACTTACAAAAACAATGTGACCTTGATTCAAAGAGATAATCAAGTATCCAACATGCAAATCCTAATGAAGAAAAAATCAGCCTGAACGTGACAGAGAGGGGGGCAAGCAGAATATAAGCAAACAAAAAATAAGGAAAACAATAAGGAAAAAGATTATAAACCATACATGTGTTTAAATTTATATTTATTTAGATATACATTTGTAAATTGTTCAACAGTTTTGTTTTATGGAAATGAAAACAAAATTAGAAATTTAAAAATACTCATAACCTCTTTCACAAATAAATTGTTTATAAGTTGCCAGTTCAAACAAGTTCAGTTTTAGGACAGATGATATTCCTATTAGGTTTGGAAGCTTTTAGCAGATGATGACATAGACGGCTAACAAAATGGATTAACAAGATAATAGCAACTAAGAGAATATTTGATGAGTAGTGCAAAATTATTTTACCTATAAATAAAAAATAAAGGGGACATACAAAGTTGTACTAGCTATCGTGGTATTGAACTAATGAATTATTCCATTAAACTTTGGAGAGAATGATTGAACAACCAAGACATGACACTAGTTCTCTGAAAATCAATTTGGATATATGTTGGGCAGGTCAATAATGGAGACTATTTACTTATTGAGACTAATTGAAAGATGTAGAGAGAACAAAAAAGATCTTCGTATGACTTTATTGATTCCAAGAAAACATGTGATAGGCCACCTAGAAATCTAATATGGGGGGTTTTAGAAAGGGATATATTGATATTGTAAAGGACGCGTATGATAGAAACTATAGTTAGAATGCCTTTAGGAAACACGTGAAGTTCTAATTAATGTAGGCTTACATCAAGAGTCAGAATTAAGCTTATATTTTTATTTTTTTTTTGATAAGTAAAAATGTATTAGAAAGCGTTCAAAAGGGGGAACGCGTCCCAAGAGCTGTACAAAAACCAAAAAAGAGAAAGGGGAAGTCCTATGGACCCAAAGAATCCAAAAAGTCCACGATTTCATCTAAAGATGTACAATTTCTCCCCAAACCCCAACTAAAAAGAGAACAAATAATAGAAAACTTCAGCGCCCCAATAAAGGATTCCTCCCCATCAAAAGATCTTCTACTCCGCTCTTTCCAAAGGCTCCATCAAACACAGAGGGGGGTCACCCTCCAAAAATCGCGAATGTCAATCAAATCCCTTAAGGTCCGGGGCATAACCCACTGGACACCAAAAAGTCCCAAAATAAGACTCCAGTAGTCATGAGCCACTAGACAATGCAAAAGAAGGTGATCCACGGACTCTCCATCATTCTTACACAGACAACACCAATTGACAATGATTTGTCTTCTCTTCCTCAGTTTGTCCAGAGTCAAGATCCTACCCCAAGCTGCGATCCAAACAAAAAAGGCCACCCTAAGAGGAGACGTCGAATGCCAAACCATTTTCCACGGGAAAGTGGTATTGTGAAACCCAGAGAGACAAAAAAAGAAGGACCGGACTTGTAAAGTCTACGAAGAAGGCATCCAAGTCAAGGAATCTGAACCAGTGCCATCCACCTCCTATATATACAAAAGGTCCAGCAAACCAGTGACGTCATCTAACTCCCTATCCTGAAAGCATCGCCGGAACCGCACATCCCAAGACAACCTACCGCTATCAAGACGATAGCAGTCAGCAACCAAAGCATGTCTATCATCGGCAATCCTGAACAACCTTGGGAATAAACAAGACAACGGACGATCCTCGCACCAAGTATCCTCCCAAAACTAGACGTCCCTTCCTTCCCGAACTCTGAATCTAATATGCTTAGAGAACCCATCCCACCCCTTCCCAATGGATTTCCACACCCCCACCTCGATAACAGATCTGACCGGCCTAGCTAACCATCCCCCTCTCTCCTCCCTAAACGACATGAAACAACCTTCCTCCATAACCTATGTCTTTCACTGCCGAATCTCCATAGCCACTTGCCTAGGAGTGCTCTGTTGAAAGGGGCCAATCTCCTAATCCCAAGACCTCCCAACTTAAAGAGCCTACAAACCTACTCCCATCGGACAAGATGAAATTAATCCTCCTCCCCCCGACCAAAGCATGTCTATCATCAGCAATCCATATATTAAGCTTATATCTTTTTGCCTTAATCGTAAAATGAACGGAAAAAACACATTCTGGAAGTGATTCCATTGTGTATGTTAATTGTTGATGATATTATTCTAAAACTAAAAAGATCTAAGATTTTATTATTGAAAGTTGTATTGTCTTTTCCAGAGTTTATAAGTTTAGGGTATAGGCATTTTATATTCTTGTATGTTTGTATTTTTTTTGACATATATATATATTTGCTAAGTAAGATTGTATAAAAAGCAATCAAACGGGTATCACAACCCGCAAAAGCTACACAGAGGGCAAATGCACTGCCAGAAAGGATCAAGGACAAAGATGAGGTTATGGAGAAAGCACACAATACGATTTTGTTGTGCTTGAGTAACTAGGCTCTGCGAGAAGTTACAGGAAAGACTACGGCGAATGGGCTCTGGCAGAAGTTGGAGTCCCGGTATATGACGAAATCTCTTGTGAATTGCTTGTATCTAAAGAAGCGGTTATTCACTCTTCAGATGCACGAAGGTTCGTCTCTGAAAGACCATCTTGACAAGTTAAATAGTATCATGGACTTGAATAATATTGATGTCAAGATAGAGGATGAAGATCAGGCTATTATTCTGTTGTTTTCTATTACCCTCGTATGAGAAATTTGTCGATACAATGATGTATGGCAGAACTGCTTTGTCCATGGAAGACGTGAAGGCATCTCTGAATTCTAAGGAATTGCAAAAAAGGGCGTTTGAGGGCAATATAGAAAGTTTAGCAGAAGGGTTATTTGTTAGAGGGAGAACGGATCAGAAAGGAGGGTCTGGCAGCAAAGGTCGTTCTAAGTCTGAGAACAAAACGAAGGTGTTGAGATGTTTCATCTATTACAAGGAAAGGCACTTCAAAAAGGATTGTCCAGAGCGTAAGAAGGGAAAGGTAAAATCATCTGAAGTTGAAAGTGTGGCTGTTGCAGAAGGTAATGATTTAGATGGTGGTAATGTTCTCACAATTTCAGTTGGCAGCTCTTGCGATGAGTGGATTCTTGATTCGGGTTGCTTGTTTCATGCTTGTCCAAACAGGGACTGGTTTACCTCTTATCGATCTATTGACGGAGGGGAAGTTCTGATGGGGAATGACGCGGCGTGTAAGGTTGTAGGTATCGGTACAGTTCGAATCAAGATGTATGACGGCATAGTGAGGACACTAACTGATGTCAGGCATGTACCAGAAATGAGAAAGAATTTCCCTGGGTATGCTGGATTCCATCGGGTGCACTTATAAGGCTGGAGGTGGAGTCATTCGGGTTTCCAAGGGTGCTCTTGTGGTGATGAAGGGATTGAAGAAGCATGGTTTATATGCTCTTGTGGTGATGTATCGTCCTCGGATCCAGATTCAGATACTACCAGATTGTGGCATATGCGGCTTGGGCATATGAGTGAGAGGGGGATGGATGTTCTGAGTAAGCAGGGTTTGTTTGGTGGTTAGAAAACTAAGAAGCTGGATTTATGTGAGCATTGCGCCTTCGGGAAGCAGTGCAGAGTGAAATTCAGTACAGGAATTCACTAGACCAAGGGTACGGTGGATTATATTCATTCTGATCTTTGGGTCCCTCTCTCAAGTTACTTCACATGGTGGTGGTAGATATATGATAACGCTGATTGATGACTTTTCTCGGAATGTTTGGATTTATATTCTAAAACACAAGATGAGGCTTTTGTTACATTCAAGCAATGGAAGACCCTGATTGAGAAGCAAACAGGAAAACAGGTCAAGCGATTGAGGACAGACAATGGCTTGGAATTTTGTGATGGGGAATTTAATGAGTTCTGCAAGACTCACGGGATCGTGAGACATCACACAGTGAGGAAGACTCTGCAGCAGAATGGAGTTGCAGAAAGCATAAACAAAACGCTATTGGAGAGGGCACGGTGTATGTTGTCTAATGCAGGGTTAGACAAAGTGTTTTGGGGTGAAACTGTTTCTACAGCTAGTTACTTGGTGAACCGGTCTCTGCTCATGTTAATGAGGGAAAGCTTGAACTGAGGACTAAGAAATGCATATTTCTTGGTTATCAGCCTGGGGTCAAGGGATACGGATTATGGTGCCCGAAGGCTTCGGAAAAGAAGATACTTGTTAGTTGCAAGAGCAGTTCGGAGCTTTATCTACCTGGCTCTTCTACTCCCACAGCTATTATAGCTACAGGTACTCCTGCTTTTTATGTTAAAGCGGGAAAACCTACTTAGGTTCTGGATTCCAGAGCCAATGATCACATGACTAATGAGTTGTCATTATTTTCTACATCTGTTACCCTTGTTAATCAGGTTGTTAGTCTAGCCGATTGGTCAACCACCATTATTCATAGTAAAGGAGATGTCCATCTATTCCCTGATATTATTTTTCCATATGTTCTTCTTGTTCCTAACTTTGCATTTAATCTTCTTAGCAAACTTGCCAAATCACTAAATTGTGCAGTGATTTTCTTTCCTCATTACTGAGCTTTACAAGACCTGTGTTCGAAAAGGATTTTTGGCAGGGGATATGAGCACAATGGCCTCTACTACTTTAGGGAACCTCCACCGACACCTCTTCCTCCTCCGCTTGCTTCAAGCCTACAAGCCTCTGTTCTTCCAGTTTCTAGGTATTTTTCTTTTCAGACTTTAAATTTATGGCACGCTCGCCTTGTGCATGTAAACTTTCAGTATTTATATTTGATTTTCCCTTCATTAATAACAGCTTGCAAGGATAATAAGTTTCAATGTGAAATTTGTGAGCTCTCTAAACATATTAGAACCAGTTATATTTCTCATATGCATCGTAAACCTAGCATGTTTGATCTCATATATTCTGATGCGTGGGGTCTTTCTCTTGTTACTGCTTTTCAGGGCATCATTACTATGTCACATTCATTGATGATTATTCCCGCTGCACATGGGTATATTTACTTAAAAAGAAATCTGAAGTTTTTCACTTGTTCACTCAATTCCTCCAAATGATCAAAACTCGATATAAAACTGTTATTAGGAATATTAGGTCTGACAATGGTCGTGAATATGTTTCCAATGAGTTTCGGTCTCAACTTAACCAACAGGATATTCTTTATCAGCTAACTTGTCCATATACCCCTGAACAGAATAGTGTGGCAGAGCGTAAAAACTGCCAACAAATGTCAGTTGTTCAATGTCTTTTAAGTGGTATGAATGTGCCAAAGTCATACTCGCACATAGCGGTTCTTACAACTACTTTTCTCATTAATCGTACCCCTAGTTAAGTATTAAATGGTAAGGCCCCTTACAAGTGCTTCAACTTGATATTACTCTCTTTTCCATCATGCCACAGGTGATTGGATGTAAATGTTTTGTTCAGAATTGTAGCCCTTCTCGTACTAAACTTGACGATTAGGCCATTAAATGTATCTTTTTAGGATACACTTCCATGTCAAAAGGTGATCGGTGTTATGATCCCGTAAACAAACACATGTATCACTCTCTTGATGCCACCTTTCATGAGTATACCCCTTTTTATGGTCCTAACACTATCTTGAAGGAAACTTCTACTCCCGATCAAAAGGCTTCTCCTCTTGCTCATCCTCTTCCTATTTTTCAAGAAGAGTCTTTTCTTATGGTTTCCTCACCCCCTTTGCAGGTCTATTCTCGCTGCCCTCGTGCTCCGCCTCCATTGCCTCTCCTCAGATACAGGATAAGGTACATCTCCTCTCTCTCCTTTACATTTTCCTGACCGTGTTCCTAAGTCTAGGTATCCCACTCGGAACCGCAAACCCCCTGCTCGATTTGGATTCACTTGTAGTATTGATCATCCTATTTCACAGTATATCTCTTATGATGGTCTTTCAGGGTCTTACCGAGCCTTTCTACGCAAACTTGATTCCATTTCCATTCGCAAATATATGTCAATTGGATGTCTATTATGAAGGTAGAAATGGATGTTTTGCAACATAATGAAACATGGGAGCTTATATCTCTCCCTCTTGGTGAAAAGGTTGTTGGTTTCAAATGGGTATTCAATGTTAAATATCTAGTTAATGGCTCTGTTGATCGACAAAAGGCGCGTTTGGTGGCCAAAGGGTTTACTCAAATTCCTAGTAAAGACTTTAATGATACCTTCACTCCAGTGACCAAATTAACCTCAATTCGTTAGCTCGTTTGCTTGTCTCCCTGGCTACCTCTCACAATTGGCCTCTTCATCAGCTTGATGTGAAGAATGCTTTCCTTAACGGTGACTTTCTTAAGACTATTTACATAGATCCTCCACACAGTTTTCAGGCTGAGGGGGCAGTCGATTGCAGAAGTCTTTGTATGGGTTAGAACAATCTCCCAAAGCTTGGTTCAGCCGCTTCAGTGATGTAATTCTATCCATGGAGTTTGTTAGATGCCATTCTGACCATACATGTTTTATCCACCGTTCCTCCAATAGTCGATGTATCATTCTTCTTGTCTATGTTGATGATATCATCATTAGTGGCAATGGCATCCTTGGGATTGCTCAAGTAAAGCTTCAACAGGCTAAAGCTTTTGATGTGAAAGACCTTGGGCAGCTTAAAAATTTCTTGGGAATTGAGGTTGCAAGATCTAAGCAGGTATCTCTTTATTGCAAAGGAAGTATGTGTTAGATCTTCTTCAAGACACGGGTATACTTGGGTGTAAACCTGCTTCCACTCCTATAAATCCTAATCTGAAGATCTCGACTGAGTCTAGAGATCTTCTTTTTGATCCCTCGCAGTATCAGCACTTGGTAAAAAGATTGATTTATCTTACCAACACCCGTCCTGATTTGGCTTTTGCGGTTAGTTTTGTGAGCCAGTTTATGCATGCTCCTCGTACAAGCTTATATGGACGCGGTATATCATATTCTTCGATATCTTAAATCATGTCTTGGACTTGGATTATTCTATTGTTCTAGCAGGCAGGTTAGGCTATCCTGTTTCAGTGATGCAGACTATGCTAGGTCCAAGACTGACAAATGTTCCACATCTGGCTTCTGCACTTTCTATGGAGACCATCTTATATCCTGGAAAAGTAAGAAGCAACCTGTAGTTTCAAGATCTTCAGCAAAGACTGAGTATCGTGCCATGGCTCAAGGTACTTGTGAGATTAAAGGGCTTCGATCTTTTTTGGAGGAGTTAGGGCTAAGTGAAAAACAGTCCTCAAACTTGTTTTATGATAATAAGTCAGCAATCATGCTTGCTTCAGATTATGTTCTTCATGAGATGACTAAACATAAAGAGGTGGACATTCATTTTATCAGAGAGAAGGTTCGTTTGGGAATTACCAAGCCGAGTTTTGTTCAGTCCTCTAATCAGTCAGTCAATGTGTTCACTAAATCCGTTGGTCCATCTTTGCTTCATTCCTCGAGTACCACGGTGGGCTAGACTGATATCTTCACTCCAGCTTGAGGGGGAGTGTTGAAATATCTTTATTATTTTTATTTTTATTTTTATTTTTATTAACTATTTTTAGCCTTTTATTATGTGTTTTATGTAAAATCCCTACAATCATATTATCACGTAGATAAGATCCCCGTAATCATGGGATCATGTAGATTTTGGCATATTTTTTATTTTTCTTTGATTTGGTTTCTTTTTTTTGTACCCTATTCTTGCATATAAATATAGCGCTCGGTTTGAGTAAGCCAAAACCCAAAATAACTTCTTTTGATATATATGATATACAACAGAACTATGTACTAAACAAGTTGTTCCATAGGTAGAGTTCAATCTCAACTATAATTCTATTTATATTCAAAAATGAATTACCATACCAAGGTAGGCTAGACTGATATCTTCACTCCAGCTTGAGGGGGAGTGTTGAAATATCTTTAATATTATTATTTTTATTTTTATTAGTTGTTTTTAGCCTTTTATTATGTGTTTTATGTAAGATCTCTATAATCATGAGATCGCGTAGATAAGATCCCCGTAATAATGGGATCACGTAGATAAGATCCCCATAATCATGGGATCACGTAGATTTTGGCATATTTCCTTTTTTTCTTTGATTTAGATTCCTTTCTTTGTACCATATTCTTGTATATAAATATAGCTCTTGGCTCTCAGTTTGAGTAAGCCAAAACCCAAAACAACTTCTTCTGATATATATGATATACAATACAACTATGTACTAAACAAGTTGTTTCCATCGGTAGAGTTCAATTTCAACTGTAATTCTAATTTTATATTCAAAAATGAATTACCATAGAATTAACTAGTGAAAGAGAGTTTATAGAGAGAAAATAAAAGGCATTAAAGTTCTCAAGGAAATGACTTGTTCGAAACTAAATATCTCTGCTGCTTGCTTGCTTATAATAACTCTCACTTCGTATTAGCTCTCTCTACTATCTGAGAGTACAACACCAATCAATGTACATACAAACTGATTTATATGTACCTAATCACACCCAAACAGAAAAAAGGGACAAATTTGGATCATGATTTCTTCCTCTTTTAATCTCGTCATCTGGTTTCTCTTTTTTTTTCTTTTTTTCTTTTTTTCTTTTTTGTTTTGAATCTTTTGAATATGAAAAATCAGAATGAATCAATCCATAAGCCCATCTTGAATTACAAGTTCTATATCATGTATATATGCATATGTATTAAATAGTAAAAAGGAGAGCTATATCTCCTTCACCATGATGATTAGTTTCATAAATCTTAAGTAAGCCTTTCTATTATAATTGAAAATATCAGATATTAATCAGTAAACTTTTTGGGTGACATTGGAGCGAGAGAATTCGTTGGTGTTGGGCCATGCTGCTTTGGCGAAGGAGATGAAAATAGGAGCTATAACTCCGGTTGTTTGTTGGGTATTTAAAAGAGGTGTAAAAAGGGCATTTTTGTCACAAAAGTCACGTGCCAACAGGGTCACTTTTTTAAAAACTGTTTAGTTCTGTTACCCCCTGGCCCCCTCAATTAGTTGAGGGGGGTTTTGCCCCAAAAAAAAATTATAAAGGGGGTTTATTGCCAATGACTGATAGTCAAGAGAGGTTTATTGCGGAAAAAAAAAAAAGTTGCGTTGAGACAAATTCCAATTTAAAGGGAAAGGAAATAAAAAAGAGAGGATATTACAAAACAATTGGAAAACTAGTAATATAAAAATCCAAAGCGTGAGTGATGCAATTATCATGTAGGATTTTTTCACCCTCCTTTCTTCTGAAATCAGACCTAAAATTCTATCAAGCAAAACTTCCTTTCAAGCATTTAACCTAACAGCTGGAGAGCTACCACCGTCAAGTCCCCAACATATTAGGAAATGTTGAAACACATTATACTGTCTCTTCCAAATTTTGAATTAATTTGTTGGGAAATCTCTTACAAATTTTACGCTGGAAAATCTGTGAAAAGATGTAAAGCCCCTTGCTCATACAGACTACAACTGTTGGTTCTCATATTGGATCAGTTCATTCACTCCCAGCCTAGAGCCAAATATATAATACTCGTGTCTCCATTAGCTTGCACAGAACTAGCCTGCATCTCCGCTAAATGAAACCAAACTAATTCAAATGAAATCCAGTAGTGTAGGCCTTGGATGCAACAAATAATACCATAGGTACGTATAGTGCTGCTGTTACAAGGAATGCGCATACCTCATGTCGACTCACAAGCTCCACAAGGACTTCGATGGCCAAATCAAATGAAGATGAAACCTATGACCAGCAATGCAGAAAACAGTTGAGTGCATGACCAAAATCAATTTTAAGACACTACAAAACCACCATTCAGGATAGTAAATAGAGACTACCTGCAAAGAGTTAAAAACAAAACTAAGAAGTGGATGCCCTGGCAATGAGCCTGTGGGAACATCTGAGAAGCACCCAGCTCGAACCTGAATACAGGTATTCATTATTAGCTAATTGGGGACCTATTATACGCTGAATATGTCAAGACTACAGCATTTTCCAATTTCAAACATATCAAACATTACAAATTTAGCTGGGGAAGCCCATCTCATACTTTATGATGAAACTAATGCAGCAAAAACTAAATACTTGATTCAGAGGCAACTGAGGACGATAAGGTCCACAATTGCAGGTAATAAAATAAGCAGTTGCAAGATCTAAGCTATACATTAGTAAAAGGTATTGGCCTTATTAACAATTGTCTTACCCAACTCAGTAAGCAACGCAATATCTTTCTGTTCCTTTCATGTAGTTGAATGTCACCATGAACCTTTTTCTCAGATTGCTGCAGTAGGAACTCAAGAACCATAGGAGTGTGCAAGAGAAGCTGCATTTAACAGATTAAGACGTACATTAACAGCCGTTGGTTGAGAGGGGGGTTGTTAAGATAATAAAGTATATAAATGGGTCCAAATAATAAGGAAGTCCAAAACCTCTCGGCCATACTCGCATCGGCAAGCAGCACTTATGTTACAATCAGTACTTTGATCCTCAACAACTTCTGGTAGGATGGTGAGCATCTCCAAAACAGCAATATTACCATCACCCTGATTTTGCAGATTCTGGAGACTTAAAAAAAGCTGCTGAATGGGTTTACTATGCTCTACAGCGTTTATTATTAGAGCAGAGAGTGCAAGACAGATTTGTGTTAAGAGCTGTCCAAAACATAAACCCACAATTAAGTCAAACACTACATTTCAGAATCAAAAGAAGAGAAAGATAAAGACATAATACAGAAATAGAAATTCATTTTAAAACAAAGCAGCGACACCAAATATAAAGAGATGTGGCAGCAAAATCTAACATTCCCTTTTTTTTTTCATTTTTTTATGACAGAATAACCCAGAAAAAGCATCTGTTTCAAGTATTAGAGCCTCAGCAGATTGTGTGAATAGGGAAAAGATGAAACACCTGTGGAGGACCGGAACTAAATTTTTTGGCCGCCATGAGTAGAGCATTTAATAGAGCATCTTTTGCCCCAAATTGCAAATAATATCCTTCATTTTGGATCTGCAATGTTAGAGGATAAACTGGAAATTAATCTATATATTTGGACGCCTAAATATGCCAGTGTGCTTGCAAATAATGCAAAATAAGTACCAAAATAGGGTAAAATAATAAATTTGGTTCAGTTTGAAATAAACATACATTGCTCATGTTATTCCAGACACATTAATAAAATGAGAATCATGAGGAACCTAATGAAGATAAAACGTGCTGAATTTTTGGGAGGTATATTATGCTAAACCTACCGTTTCATTATTTCTGGACTCCACTAGATTACAGGATTTGTTTTTATGCCCTTAGCAAAGTAAAGTGATGGGCCAACTATAGATCACTGCTTGTCCACTGCAAGCTTCCAATAACACTGTCCTGAAACAAATTGTTTGATAAAAATTTACTAATATCACCCAGTTAACAAGAGATAAATTCAACAGGCCCTAGTCCTTTTTTTTTTTTGTTTTTGACAAGTAAAGAAAACATTCAAAAGGGAACGCATCTAAGAGCTATACAAAGGCCAAGGCCAGAGAAGAGTTCACCCAAAGAACCCAAAAAATCCACGATTTCATCTAAAGATAAACAATTTCTCCCCATCACCCAACTAAAAAGAGAACTACCAATAGAAAATTTCAGCGCCCCAATGGAGGATTCCTCCCCATCAAAAGATCTTATATTCCACTCTTTCCAAAGACTCCACCAAACACAGAGGGGAGTCGCCCTCCAAGAGTCACGAGCATAGGCCCCCACCCTGTGGCCCTCCAAACGTCAATCAAATCCCTTGAAGCCAAGGGCATAACCCAATGGACGCCAAACAGACCAAAAATAAGACTCCAGCAGTCGTGAGTCAGGGGTCAATGCAAAAGAAGGTGATCCACAAACTCTCCATCATTTTTACATAGACAACACGAATACCAGTTGACTGTGATATGTCTTCTCTTTCTCAGATTGTCCAGAGTCAAAATCTTGCCCCAAGCTGTAGTCCAAACAAAAAAAGCCACCCTAAGAGGAGCCTTCGAGCGCCAAACCGTTTTCCACGGGAAGTTGGAGCCATGAAATCCAGACAGGCAAAGAAAAAAGGATCGAACCTGGAACGTCCCCTAAGGAGAAAGCACCTAAATCAAGGAATCCGAACCAATACCATCCACCTCCTGTCTATATAGAAGGTCCAGCATGTCAGTCACATTGTCCAACTCCCAATCCTGAAAGGATCGCCGGAATCTCACGTCTAGGTAAGCCTACCGCTATCAAGCCGATAACACTCAGCTACCAAAGCATGTCTATCAGCAACAATCCTGAACAGCCTTGGGAACAAACAAAACAATAGGCGATCCTCGCACCAAACATCCTCCCAAAACCGGACGTCCCTTCCCTCCTGAACTCTTTATCTAATGTGCTTAGAGAACTTCCCCCCCCCCCCCCCCCCCCCCCCCCCCCCCCGGCGGGCGAAAGCAGATATGACCGGCCTAGATGACCATCCCCCTCTCTCATCCCAACAGGCCCTAGTCCTTGATGAACGCATAATAACAACTCTTCTATTTTCTTTTATAATTAACCTTGTTGCTTATGTTAGCACACTGTAATAAAGGCAGTTACCTAGTGTCACCCCAGCTTACACCGGGTGTTAGGAGGGAAAGAACGGAGATAAACCTAATTTTAAGCACAGTTTTGCCAAAACTGTTGACTCTCCGATTGAACTTGTGCCCTCACGCTTGTTAGCACGAGTAATTTACCATTAAACCAAGAAATAGCTCCATGATGACATAGTTCTGTCAAACATTTATAAGGAAATCCTAACAATAAAAATGCAACCTAGAGATATACATTAGGGTTCACAATATCTGCACAAAATGGTTGCTCTCAGTTCGAACCTGTGTCCTCACACTTTATAGCAGAGCATTTCCCAAGTGCACTAAAAATGGCCCCTTTTATATATGTAATGTAATTCCAAAAATAATAATAATAATAATACAAAGAATGACAACATAATGATAATCATGTTGTTAAGAATTAAGAGTGATACCCAATACTGAAAATTAATAGAGTAGTTTAGGTGGTATGAACATATGTAACATAGATCATGAGATGCACCAAGGAAATAGAAAAACTAGTAAATAGAAGGTAAGGGTGATAATTGAAATTGGAACTAACACGGAATTAACTAATAGGAAAATATGCCAATGAATTAGATATGTAGGAGACATAACTTGTACTAGGAAGAAAATTTATGTGGCTAACCCATTCAATTGAGACAAGGCAAGGATGATGGCTATGGTGGTAACAAGCAATAGCCCCATAAACAAATGTTAGGAGTAGGACACACTAACAATTGTTGGAATATTCCTTAGATAAAAGTCATGAACAAAATGTTAGTAATACTGGTTGAGGTCATACCTCAGAGGATGATGATTCCTAAAGTTGTGATTGTGATGTAGGACTTCAAGAGCAGCCTCAAATAGTCGAAAAATAAATAGTTTAGTGGCTGAAAATTCAGATAATCAGGGCTTCGGTCACCTCCTAATTTGTGAATCACTCGCAAGGAAATTTTAAAAGACATTTATTATTCATTCACTCACTCATTGAGAAATTATTAGATGGTCCAAGACCATGTGGAGATACAGTGAAGATCAAGCGGCAATAGATAGCAAAAACTAAACATTTTCTTCAACACTTAGCTTGATTATTGGAAAAAGAACGAGAAATGGGAGATCATGTTAATCATAAAATTAAAGTTTAAATGGAGTACTTATGGCATTATACACGGTCGTAGAAGTGAAGGTTAAGTTTTATAAACAACTTTTAGACCTACTATATTTTGTAGGATAGAATATTAAACCGCTAAAAAACAACATACCACAAAATAATGAGATTGAAATGCAAAATGTTAGGATGGATGTCTGATGAGACAAAAAAGGATAAAATTTGAAGTAAACACATTTGTGAAACTGATGAACAAGCTTTTGTACTAGAGATAGAATCACAATGATGATGAATATAACATGATTATGCCATGGAAGTATTATTAAGGAAATCCATTATGTGATACGGCCACGACAATGAGAATACTTAAGAAAGCAATTTATCACAAGAAATATCGATGAACAGATATCTTTCCTTCATTTGGTAGTTC
The DNA here is from genome assembly GCF_030987335.1 of Cornus florida. Classification (NCBI taxonomy): domain Eukaryota; kingdom Viridiplantae; phylum Streptophyta; class Magnoliopsida; order Cornales; family Cornaceae; genus Cornus; species Cornus florida. Next base: position 47,294 of record NW_026775577.1, on the reverse strand, counting down.
TCTCCTTTTTGTTTTTTTAAATTTTCCCAGTGGGGAATTTGGATTAAATGTGTCATCTTAAACATCGCAGTTTCACCCGATACGAAAGTAGCATGAGAATTTTAAGATTTAATCCAAGGACTTCTTAGCTACTACCAAGCATAAAACTATAGTGAGCTAAACCCCCACGATCTAGTACATGTTAACTGTAGCATGCCTGTTTTCTGTTTTCCTCCTTTTTCTAAAATCTGGATAGTTGTAACAGTGTTTATTTAACCTAAGCTCAGGGTTGGTAGTTTAGAATGCTATTAAAATTGACCTTTCGTTTGAGAATCTGTGCGGCGAAGAATTCAACTTCGAAATCGTTTACGAATGGCTGGCGATGATCGGAGGTGAGGATCGAGGTGGCGACCTCCCAAGCGACATCGGTTTGTTGAAACTGAACCAGCCATTGATTTGCAGCAACACGGTTGCACGATTGAGAGTCGTGATTCAGGACATGGACCGCCTGCGCCACCTTGATTTGCAGCTCCATCTGTCTCTATCTAGTAGTAGTTCCTAAGAAAGCAACGGACCAAACAGGATCATGGAAATCGAATGCCCAGAGAACGACGCCTGTAATTCCTTAATTCCTTGCGACAACCCTTCTATCGAACGGCTGCTGTAGTCACAGATGTTGGATGCTGTGTGTAGAGTTCAACTTATTGGAAGAAAATATGAAGGGAGGGCAAAATTGGATGGTCCGGAAAATGGTGTCATACATTTTATTTAACAATCATCGGATCGAAGCACCCGAATTTTAATCGGGTTTAGTCACGAGTGTTTTTTTTTTTTTTTAAGGTTAAAGTACAGTAACACCCTTTGAGATTTGTTAAAATGACACTCAAATATAAATTATCCTATCTTGAGACAATGACACTCCTTTATGAAATTTGCAAGCCAAACAGAGTCTTAAAACATATAAAAAGCCAATTTTACTCTTCATTATTTTATTAATTTTAATTATAAAATATTAAAATAATTAAAAGACCAAATTACCCTCTTCATCTTTATACACACACACCCACACACACACCCACACACCGCCACCGCCTATGTTCCTCTCCACCGCCCACCCATCTAAATCAACATTATCGATGGTTACGCTACCGAAGAAGGCGTCGAAGGACCACCGTACTAAGGTAGAAAGCTGTGGCCGGAGATTCTCCATGCCGACGGCTTGTGCCGCCAGAATCTTCCAAGCCGGCCACTAGTATGGGGCAAATTCTTCTCCACATGGTCGAGCTCTTCAGAGTTCAATCCCGTAGTCGCCGATCTACGTTAGTTCGCCGTCACCGGAGTGAATTTGTCTTCGCCAAACTCATTATCACCGCCACCCCAACTGTCGCAGCCATCACCACAATCTTTCTCCTATCTTCTTTCTCTTGAGGGCGTCACAGAGCTATTTCATCGTGTCTTCTTCAAATACAAGGTTATTGACTTGCAACGACACATCTCCATTACTATATCAGAAGGCTAAAATTTATGAGTCCAGCAGTAGTTTAGTGTTTACATGTTCTTAATTCAGTGACACATGAAACCCATTTGATTCCTTGTACATTTCTTACAGGTGAATATTAATTACCCATATCAGTTGTCTTCAACACATCTTAGGGCCTGTTTGGGAAGTGTTTTGTTTTAACCTAGAACAGAATAAGTGTTTTGTAGTGTGGTGTTCTGAAATGAGAACAAAACATGTTTGGGACGAAAATTTTGGAATAGAAATTTTTTTTTTTTTTTTGATGATTAAAATAAATTAATTACAGAGCTTGATTAGTTTGCAAAACAAGAGAATTGCAGAGCTTGATTAGTTGATTTAGAAAAAAAAATTAAAACAAAACCCATACACACAGGTTAGCAGTTGCAGAGAGAGATGGGGCAAGCTTGAGAGTTGAGAGAGCGGCTGAAGCTTGCGAACAGTGAACCAGAACTGGAATATGGAAACTGAAAGATATGGGTTTTGATTTTTTGAACAATCTGTTCTACAAAACCCTAAATCATAGCTTAGTTATGGGAAATCATAAATGGGTTATGAAAAATCGACTCTGTAGACGAGAGTAATTAGATAAAACATAGCATAAATCCAAAATTTTGAAATGCACAATATTTTGAATTGGTGGGATTTGGGGAAATTTGGTTTTGGTGGTTGTTTGGAAGGGATCAAATTTGGGTTGGGGGAAATTTGGTATGTAACAAAGTTCAGAGTTGAGAACGAGAATAGAGATGGAGGTGGGACTTCTGATCCTTGTAGATTTTGTAGTTTGCAGTTGCAGAGAGAGAGAGAGAGATTAGGGCAAGTTCAAAGTTGAGAACGAGAATAGAGATGGAGGCGGGACTTCTGATCCTTGTAGATTTTGTAGTTTGCAGTTGGAGAAAGAGAGGGAGAAAGAGACTAGGGCACGTTCAGAGTTGAGAACGAGAATAGAGATAGAGGTGATTCGGAGGCTAAAATGATTTGGCCTAAAAAAATTTGTGGAACAAACCAGAACAATAGCCCATTTTGTTCTGAAAATGGGTTATTGTAGCGGGCCTGGAGCATTACACCACAGATGGGAACATACACCAAACAAGCTCTTATGGATTGCATCTCTTTTCCCCCTCTGTTTTGTTTAAATAGATTATTTTTTTTCCCCTCATATGTTTTTCCTTTATCTTCTTCACCTCATCTCTTCAACTATGGCCGCCCCTCTCTTCCCCCCTCCCTACACCCACCATCGCAGCCACAACCACCATCCATCTCATCTCCCTTCTTCCTCTCTCGTTCTCTCTCCTCTGGTGAACTATATAATACACACAACCGGGTTTGGGTTCAATTAAAATGTTAATTTTATTTCAAAGGACAATAAGGTCAATTCACCATCTTTAGGGTCTCTTTGTCCATTTTTCAAACTTGAAGGGGTGTCATTGTCCAAAAATAGGCGAACTTTCATCTGCATGGCCTTATCTCAAACCTCAGGGGGTGTCTTTATACTTTACCCTTTTTTGTATTTTCCCACAATATCTTTATCCACGCCTATATAAAATTTCTGATTATTTTTAATTAACAAAAATCATTAAACACAAAACTCTTGTATATTTTATATATATATATATATATATATATATATATATATATATATATATATTAACAAACTCTACTGAATAAACATTTCTTACCAGTAGCCAACTTTTTTGTTTTATTTATATAATTCATTTTTAAACAAAGAATGAGCATATAATTGTGCATCAATGGCTGAAGCAATTTCATCAGTTTGTGAGGTGATTTATTGGGCTGGATCATCCAACTTTGTAAAATTTTATTTCTTGTATCTTGTTTTGTAACTTTTCCTAATGAAACATTTCTGTTGGTATTTTGGTATCAGAGCTTTGTGACGAGTTAGGCATTATTAACTTTGTGACGAGCTTGGAACTATTGTAAGTATTCTATTATAAATCTTTCTTTATTATTTCATATATATTTCTATCTTGTAAAAAAAAAAAAAGTATTTTTGGCTCAATCTTGTTTTCGGCTTCAATATTGTTTTATGTTATGATGCTTCATTTTTTAGCTGTTTTAAAATGTATATGCCCATTATTTTATATTCGCAGCCCATATCTCATGTTTATGCTAATTCGTCTGAATGACATTAGGTACTTTTTTTTAAGACACGGGAACAGTAATAGGTAGTTTTGGGTACCCTTAACATATTATAATGGCATAATAAGGAGAAAACCCTCGCGATTGTATTTGTAAATGATTAAAAAAAGAACCTACTAATTATGAACATATGGTTCACAAAAAAAAAAAAAAAATGTTGAACCATCTAAACTAGATTGGTGCGACTATAAATGCCTTAATAGACATAATAAGTAGCTGGAACACACAGCCCACAAAAAAATATAACATCAATACCACGAACATAAAGTCTTCTTTAGACTGTATACAAGAGGCTACTGATATTATCAACGGCAAAGTTGAGTACTTAACTCAACTTGTAGATCTGACAGAAAGCACAAAAACTAAATGAAAAATTGATTTAATGCTAAAAGGGATAGAACAGACAATAGTTGCAAAACTATAATATCTTTATTCGCCAAAAATAGTGACCGTGGCTTCTAGTTCTAAACCTTAAAAACTCTACTATGGAACTGAAGATGTTCTTATGTTTTAAACAAAAACAAAACAATTCAACAAAGAAGAATACAAAAATGTAGTAGAACTTCTTGATTGCTGGAGACAGATCTTGATAGAACAAATAATAATTGCAAAACTATAATATCTTTATTCACCAAAAATAGTGATCGTGGCTTCTAGTTCTAAACCTTAAAATCTCTACTATGGAACCGAAGATGTTCTTATGTTTCAAACAAAAACAAAACAATTCAACAAAGAAGAATTAAATAATATAGTAGAACTTCTTGATTGCTGGAGACAGATCTATACCATGTCTAATCTCTCAATTAATGAAAGAAATCACATCATCATCAATCAGATCAGAGAGACTTCTCTGCAATATGAGAATCTCTTAGATTAATTTGGTTACCAAATAAATCTAATTTTCGAAAGCGACTCGGATAAAGATATATATCATCAATGTCCTTACAAGGAATCTAATGAAGAAAAAGCCTCATCAGAATCATATGATGAAGAATTCCAAGCTGATCCTTAGTCGAAGTCTTCAACTTGCAAAAGAGAAAACAAATGATCCTTTAGATCAAGAGTTTTTGGAGACTATCCTGAACAAAAGGAAGAACAGCTCTTCCCCGCTATAGTCAAAGTCGAAGATATAAAAAATTCAGGAACAAATTATAATCCAAGTACATCGTACACTAGATCGTATTCCAAAAAAGAAGATCTTAATAAAAATATGATTGCCGAACACAAGATGTATTTAGATCTTACGAACATATCGTTCAAAGATGTAATTGATGATTGGGCACAATTCTTGTCCATACTAATTACTAATTATATAGATAACTGGAAAAAAGAAAGATTACTTGATTATATTGCAGCAACATTACAAGGAGATATGTTAAGATGACTTAGACATTGGGTAAGGAAAACGACAAAAAACTGAACTCTTTGCTAATTTTAATGATTTTGATAAAGTTCTCCATGAATTTATAAAGATCATCAAAGAAGACTTAGTTGGATATGCAGGATAACCCTTCCTTCATGAGGACGCAAACCATGCTCTGTCTAAATTAGAATTGTGTGATATATGCCGATTTGACGAATATGTTACATTATTCAAAAAATATTATTTTTTTATTACCAATCTCGCAAGTCCCAAATTGGTTGCCTTGGTTCCAAACTCCCAAACCCATCTGATGAGCTTGCTCATAAAAGATATCCTGATTTTCTCATGAGAATTAATAAGGGAGATAACCTAGGATTCCGAATTAATTATGTTTATCATTTAATCTTTGATCGATGTTTATAGGTTAAAGCAAAGAAACAAGTTAAAAATCAAATCAACAATACAAAGTACGGCAAAAAGTGTTGTGATAAGATTCTTAAAGAAAATTGGGAAATTGGTTGTGGGCCAGAATGACCCTACAAACGCAGATCTTTCAAAAAGAAAAGATTTTGATGGAAGAAATTGAAGAATGACAAACCATTTCAGAAAAAGTATATAAAAAGAAATACTTCTAAAGCTCTGTCCAAAAAGAAAGGTTTCAAAGGTTATATTTGCAATGAAGAATGTCATATTGTGGCCAGTTGCCCAAAAAAGGAAAAAGGAACACATAGAATGATACGGATGATCAAAAATATATATATAAAAAAGTGTCACCCTATCTTTCATTCAACGAAACAAAAAATTATAATGAAGGTTATATTTGATCGATGGTTACCAAATAAATCTAATCTCCAAAAGCAACTCGGATGAAGATATATATCATCAACGTCGTTACAAGGAATCTAATGAAGAAAAAGCCTCATCAGAATCATATGATGAAGAATTCCAAGTTGATCCTAAGCCAGAGTCTTCAACTCGCAAAAGAGGAACAAACGATCCTTTAGATCCAGAATTTTTGGAGACTATCCCAAAAGGAAGAACAACTCTTCCCCGCTATAGTCAAAGTCGAAGACATAAAAAATCCAGGAACAAATTATAATCCAAGTACATCGTACACTAGATCGTATTCCAAAAAAGAAGATCTTAATAAAAATATGATTGCCGAACACAAGATGTATTAAGATCTTATGAACACGTCGTTCAAAGATGTAATTGATGATTGGGCACAATCTTTGTCCATACTAAGTACTATAAAGATAAGTGGAAGAAGGAAAGATTACTTGATTATAATACAGCAACATTACAAGGAGATGTGTTAGGATGGCTTAGACATTGGGTAAGGAAAATGGCAAAAAACCGAACTCCTTGCTAATTTTAATGATTTTGATAAGGTTCTCTATGAATTTATAAAGATCATCAAAGAAGACTTAGTTGGATATGTAGGATAACCCTTCCTTCATGAGGACGCAAACCATGCTCTGTCTAAATTAGAATTGTGTGATATATGCCGATTTGATGAATATGTTACATTATTCAAAAAATACTATTTTTTATTACCAATCCGCAAGTCCCAAATTGGTTACCTTGGTTCCAAACTCCCAAACCCATCTGATGAGCTTGCTCATAAAGGATATCCTGATTTTCTAATGAGAATTAATAAGGGAGATAACATAGGATTCCGAATTAATTATGTTTATCATTTAATTTTTGATCGATGTTTATAGGTTAAAGCAAAGAAGCAAATTAAAAATCAAATCAACAACACAAAGTATGGCCAAAAGTACTGTGATAAGATTCTTAAAGAAAATTGAGAAATTGGTTGTGGACCAGAACGACCCCACAAACGCAGATCTTTCAAAAACAAAAGATTTTGATGGAAGAAATTAAAAAAGGACATACCATTTCAGAAAACAAAAAAGAATATAAAAAGAAATACTTCTAAAGCTCCGTAAAAAAAGAAAGGTTTCAAATGTTATAGTTGCAAATGACCAGTTGCCCAAAAAAGGAAAAAGGAACACATAAAATGATATAGATGATCAAAGAAGAAGATCTATGTGTCATATACAGTGAAAAAATCTTTGACACAGACATTATCTTATATGAAATCAAAAGTGAGGAATAAACAAGCGGCAAAGATGAAAAAATATTCATATTCAATTTTAATTCCTGTCCAAAAGAATCGTAAAATATACGATTGGGTGATGTCAATAGAGAAGAAGTTTACTTTTCCAACGAACAGTTAATTTAATTTGAAAAGCTCCATCAAATAACGATTGGAGATCTTTAGAAAACATCACGATTCAAATTATTCTTTACAAGAGTTTTTGAACAATTCAGTGGAAATACCATGGCGAAATGTGCTTCACAAGGAACAACTAAATTAGCACTCTTCGACAGACAGAAAATAGCAAGATGGAAGAAGCAGTATCTAGAAGTATGCTATATTCATATAGAAATGGTTCAAATAAAGACTACTTCTCGTTTTAGAAAAGGAGTTGATCAACTCATTTTTGTTTTGGTAAGGACAACATATTTCATAACCCACTCAAAGCACTAATCGAAGGAATTCAATCCAATTTAGTCAATAATGTAATTTGGTTCAAAATTAAACGAAGGACGATCCAAATACCAAAAAGATACTTAAGATCAAGATTAAACTTCCATACCTTGGAATGAATCATGATTCCTTTAATCTTGGAATTCAATGGAAAATCATTCATGAGTTAACAAAGTTCCCGAAACTTCTACAAAAGATGTTGATTCAAAATTAGTTACTCTTTCGAACCAAGACCTTTTGATTTAGTAATTCAACCAATATTACTAAAATGGATAAATCTAGAAATCCCTATAAATTGGTTATTTGAAAATATTATCGAAGTCTCGCCAAAAAAGATGTGCATGCCCTGATAGAAGGAGGACTCGTGATGTGACGGCCCTGGTTTTTCAAGCCAGTGCGTCCTGTGATGAACCGAAGATTGACCCGATAACGGATCCGAATTGCGGAAGCGAAAACAGAAAACAAGACTCTAAGAAGTCAAAGTGACCTTCCATGAGTTCGTAGAACTCAATGAGAACTGATGCGGAAGTAAAATATCAAAAATATGACAAATAAGCCCTCAGGGGAAAAATAGTCATTTTTGAAAACTGTGGACTCGGGTGCCACTGAGCACACCACTGGAAGGACAACGAAAAACTAATCAAGATGGACTCAAGAATCGCATGATTCGAAGTCCGGACGAAGGAGAAACGGCATGACGAAGAAAAACGAGCACTTAAGGCTAAAAGGGTAAACTGGTAATTATTTAGGAAGATCTGGGTGCAACCGAGCACACCGTTGGAAAGACAGCGAAAAATTAATTAAGTTCAAAAAAAAGTTCGCTCGATTTGGAGTCCGGACGAGGGAGAAAAGAGTATTTGAAGTTTTGACATCACGGCGGCCCGACGAAGGCCACGACATGCCCCATGCGCACCCGGCGCCCATGCCGGCGCCCAATGGCATGCCCATGCTGACAGCAAGGGTCCAAAGCAGGTTTTCCAGAACTGAGGTTTGAAACGGAGGTCAAGACGAGTTTTTCTGGAAAAACACGAAGAATAAACTCCCCCTAAAATCGAGTTTTTTACGTGATTTGCGAGAGAATTAAAAAAAAACTCACTGTAAAATACCAAAATGCCCCTTCATGAAATCTGGCCATGAAGGCCAAAAAGCTGCTAAAATGCAAACTGGAAGCTGAAACTTCATGAGGGATTTATGGTACCAAGATGACATTTTCTAGAAAAACACGAAGAAGAACCCCCCCTAAAATCACATTTTCTATTCAACCATATCGAAAGAAGAAATTAAAACTGATGTGAAAGGTCTAGAATGCCCCTAGATCAGATTATGCAACAAAATTTCAAAATGAGTCCATAGGAGGCTCATTTCACCAAAGAAGAAGGTTTGCCCGGAAACGACCATACATGCAAACGTAACTTACCTATTTGGACGCGCTACAATGGTCCACGGCTTAAAAATACTACCGATACAAAATCCCACCCCCAACGGGCAAAAAGGCAAAAATGAACAAGAAAAGGGAAATTTGAAAACCAAAATTATCAAATGATTTCAAATTACCGTTTGGCCATTGGCCACATTTCAAACATGATTTATAAGACCCTATGAAAGAATAAGAATGGAATTCCCACACCCGATGCAAAAGTTATAAAGCAATGACGTAGCATTTTTCAATATTTTCATAATATTTCATAAAGTTAAAGTTGCATAGAATACAAGATACATGTTATTGGCCTCCGGCCTCATCTCATACATGTCAAATACATTGCATAGAGTGTACTTATGTACATATTACATAATTGGAATCAAATATACACATTTTTACATATAAGGCTGTAAGTGGCATTTCAAGCCAACTTTTACAAGAATTGAAACCTTCAAGGCTACAAATCATCCAAGCAATATGAGAATCTCGAATCTTAATTCCTGTACCTGAAAAATGTTCCCACTACGTGGGTGAGTAACATAACACTACTCGTAGGAGATAAGCATGCATCGACCTAGCGTTTTACAATTATATCACCTTAAGGTGAAACATGTCAAAGGGGCTCATGCCACCTAACGTCTATGTCAAGTGAGACTCAGGGATCATCCTAAGCTACTCATGCAATTTAAAGTGAACAACGGCATACAAGTATACATGCTCAAGTATACTAAACAATGTTAAACATGTTATATAACATACAATCATACATTTCCAAGTATACTAAACCACATTAAGACAAGTCATGCAATGTTTAAGCATATTTACACAAGTACGCATTTTATATGAAAATCTCGTAAATCAAGTTTACTGACACAAGTAATTAAGCTAAGAGAGATACACCTAAAACAAGTATGCACGGCACAAGCATACTAAATGAAATCTAAACTCACAGAGCAAGCATACAAGTTCAAGTAAACTATATGAGATCTAAATGCACAAAACAAGTATACAGTTTCAAGTATACTAAGTAAGATTCAAATATCCAAAGCAAGCATTAATTCTCAAGCTACAAGTAATCTATGATTAACAACTTGAAATTAAATGCGAAATAAAAGTAGAAAGACTAGGACATGTGGTCACTAGACCAAGTAAGTGTTTCCGGGTAATTACGACCCACAAGGCACTACCTAGTGCGCACATGCATAAGTTATTCCGGGCAACTACGACCCACAAGGTACTACCTAGTGCGCACTTATGACTTAGAAGACTCTTGTCTCCGTACTAGAGTCAAACCCTAGCCATCACGTAACATATGTCTTTACAAGCTTTCTAAAATCAATAAGTCTAAAACTAATACAAAAATCAATAAATTAGACCAAACTTATACCAAATCCACTAATGCATAAAACCATCTTCCATGCACAAATAAGGTTGAATCCACATAAACCATGTCCTATAATTCAAGTCTAGATCGCATATGACATGTCAAGCCTCCAATATGCAACTTATACACCAAAACAAGAAAATTTTACAACAATTGAACCACATTACCACACTAAGCCACAAGTACTAAATAAGTCTCAATTTAATAACTAGCTTTCAAGGTAAACAATTGTAATATTCTAACAAGCTATACACCTGCACAAGATATATCTAAACAAGCTACGCAAGTCAATGATATTCTATATCATGCTAAGTCCAATTACCATTTCAAGAGGTCTCAAGTACTAATTCTACATCAAATTAGTAACATGCTCACAAGGTGATTAAACAGACTACATTTCAAGGGATTATCAACCCATTACCTCCAATATCAATTTAAGTGACCAACACACTTAAAATAAAATTAATTAAGCTCATTAATTAATTTTTCTCCAAACTTTCAAACATATCCAAATGTCCTCAATTTAATATATATTAAAGAACTCACCAAGGCCTACTTTAATATCACATTACAAGTTGGTTTCATACTTGATAAAACTATGTGAATTAATCTTTCACAAAAGATAAATATTAAATAAGTTTTGCAATTCTTACTCAAATGCCCTAAATTTAATATATGTTACACAACTCACCAAGGCCTAATTTACTAGCATGCCATAAATTAATTCTAAACTATATATCATCATTATAATTAAATCCTAAACAAAGAAAATAAATAAATTAAATTCTAAAAACTTGAACAAGGCATGCTCACAAGTTGTATATGCTTATAAAACAATCAATACAACAATAATATAAACCTAAGACATCCCCTACCTCAATTTGAGATGAAAATCTCAAAAGCCCACCGAAAAAAAAGTGCTCCGAATCTGACAATATCGAAGGGTTTTGTCGGGGACAACACGATCTACATGAACACACAAGAAGCCCCATCAAAATCACAACTTGACTTCAAACCCAAACTCAAAATTTGGCCAAAAATGGGTTCTAATAAGGGTAAAAGAAACGCGTAGTCAACACGAATACAAAACGCAAAGGCCCTACTATGTTCTGACAAAGAAATGAAGTTCAAATGAGGAGAGAGAAGGTGGCAGCCTCCCTTGGGCTACCATGGAAGCTTCAGGTCTTGCAAGAGAGTGGGGAAGATAAAAATATAAAATATCTCATCCCCCTTTTATAGAAATCTCAAAAAGTGCCCCGAACGGGCCCCGCCGGGTCCGGAAAAGTGAAATTTGAGTAGACGCACTCAAATGATGAAACTCTATGAACAAAAAAGATTCAAAATAAGAAAATAAGAATAACGGAAGAAACGGTGTCAAAAATTGAGTCCCGAGCAGAAAGTTATGCCCCAAACAAGTTTGGTGCAAATTAGGGCCAGAAACCCTAAAACTGAAAAACATCAACCAGAAGGGACTTCTAAGAGTTTACAACTCGACGAAAAGTGAAAATGAATCCCGTACGAGGATTCAGGTTCAAAACAAGATAATTTGTTACAACTTTTATTAATTGCATAATGGCCCCCACAAAAAGGTTAACTGCAAAACTGTCCTAGAATGAAAATATCTTTCAAAAGATATTTTCTTAGATACCTCTGAAATAAAATATCTTTAAAATATATTTACAAAAAACACCCCAAGAAAAGAAATTAATTTCAGAGAATTATGCATCCATGCCCCTATGGACACCGGAAGCAACCAGAGTACATTCCTGCAAAAGTAAAGATACGTATTTCGTGGAAACCACTCACGATAAAGATAAGTGAAGTCAAAAACCATCTCCGAGCACAAGAAGTGAGGCTTTGCCAACAAAGTGACAAACGGGGAAAAGACGAAATAGGAATAAGGACAAAAAGTGAATAGTGTCGAAAAACAAAAATTGTGGAAATGACTCGGTCCTCAAAGGAAGTTGTCAATCCAAAGGAAAGAGTCTCAGAAACCATTTTCGAGCACTCGAAATGACACTAAGCGACGAGAAACTAAACTCAGAAAAGAAATTTCAACGAAAAAAATTCATTCGTAAAATTATGAGGAAAAAGGAAAGGAAGGAAATGACCAGGTCATTACAACCTACCCTTCTTAAAGAGATTTCGTCCCCGAAATCAGGAACATTCCCAGAAGAACCGAAAAAGGACCGTACATAAGGTCATACCAAGGAATAGATTATAAAGTACCCAAGAATAACTCCAAAGGTCTCGAGATTAACGAAGAGATACGAAACCGTGAATAGTGAGACACCTCTTCAATGAATTGATATACTAACCCAATGTCAACCACCCAAAGGAGATAAAGGAAACTACACATCGAAACAAGGAACACAATCAGAAGCAACATAGCAGCACGAATACCGACTAGAACCCGCCCACAACGTACCCAAGGTGTAGTAGCATCCACAGTGTCAAGTGCCCACCCACACTCACATTACTAGTTAGGTAATGCAAGGTAGCATCGACAGCAACTAGTACTCGCCTACACACAACTTGTACGATAGCATGACAGTATAAAGCCCTAATTCGTCACCTACCCCCAATAAGCTCACCCGTAAAACCTATCGATATAAATGACATCAATGTCAAACAATCATTACCAAAAGTACCACGAAAACCAGGCATTCTGCGAGAGTTACGATATGGTCCAAAATGTCCGGCCGGACCATTCTGGCTAATCCAAAACCCTGACAATAATGTCATAGGCACCGCTACGCTTAAGGCCTTAAATCCCCAATACTGGAAAAACTAACAACCCCAAGTCTCAAAACACCACTGTCAACAACACCAGTCACGAATCCAAAGCCTGACAAGTCTGTGCTCTCAAGCCAATGGATCGGACTTTACAAATCAAACAACATCATCATCGCCCTAGCCACAACGACTTCCAACCAGACAATGCACCCAAAATCCTCTACGTCATCCTAATGCTGACCTACTACAAGGCTACGCCTAGGAATCAAGACATCGGATCAAGCTCACACACACAATCCCGACAACTAAGGTCACACAACCCCAAGCAAAGTGCAGAATGATAAAGGAAATGAACTAATAAACCAATTAGTCATGCAACATACACGTATATATACACAAGTATACATTCACAAGTATACCAAACGGTACTAAATCCATGGTGAACAAGTATACAGGCTCAAGTATACTAAATCAAAGTGAAATGAAATAAACAACGTGCAAGTATGCTAAGTACAAGTATACTAAATGTAAATGAAATTCTATGAATAATTTCATAGAAACAATATCGCACCATACAACTAAACACATAGAGTACAAGGGTAATCAAATATGCTATATATCACATAGGGGTCAAACATCAGAGACATACTACACATCACCTATGACGCTAGCATGACAAACAGATATAGTAAATGGAAAACACACTATCTATACCAGCACATAGCCATTAAATAGTCACATCCCCTAACATGTTTCTAAGGCATGCTCAAAACGACAAGGCATATAAACATGTAAGAATGACTATGCAAATAACAATCCCACAAAATCAAAAGCAAGAAGGGATGAAATGCCTCTCAGAAGGACAAACTCACGGAAAGTGAATCCCAAAAATCCAGATGAGTCTGATCTCTCTTCATAAGGAAATGAATCATCTCCTAGAATGAACACTAAGGTTCCCGAAACAAAGAGTCTACAAGTCTTTCCCAAGACTGGCCCAAACACAAGGTGGAATCCTAACGCCACACAAAACAAACAACGATGTAATGGATAGTCCCAATACTAACCATTACGAGACACCAATGAGAGAACTCAACTCAAGATGCTAATGAGTTCGATGAGAACTCTACAGGATCCTATCCATACAAAATCCCAAGTCTCCAAGGACAAGGGAGAATAATTAATTGTCAATGCAATTAATTACGCGTAACCACTCACACCCCAACCTTAGCTCGTAAGAGCTGTCCAAGGCAAGACAAGTAGAATCCTAGGTTAACGCACCTATCAAATCTCCAACCATCACTTTAAGAAGAAGAAAAGCGAGGACCTCGCCATTGAGGCTCACGAAAATAAATCTCCCAATCCCCAAGGAAGGACTCGAGTCAATCCGACTAGTCGTCCCGTGGCTTTAGAAACAAGACCCCAATGACGTCATCACATCAAGGTCACCACGAAACTCCAAGAGATGATGTCCTAGCATCAATCTCAACCAACCAAGCTAGGACAACCCGCAATGCCTAAACAAGACATAAAATAAGTAGTTGTCACGTAATATAACAATGGACTACGTACTCACACAAGTAGAAAATAATCACATAAGGCATATCAATGTAAGCATTATACAATCATGCAAAGAATAACAAGCACATGTAACACGCCAAGGCAAATAAGCATAACCCACATGCTAAGCAGACAAGCGTAAATCAACATGCTGAAACAGACAAGCATATACAATGTACCCAGATAACAAGCACATATAACATGCTAAGACCCACAAATATATATTATATGCTAAAGCAACAAGTATATATATATCATGTTAAGACAGTTAAGTAAACTTCTAAACATACGTCCACATAAGCACGAAAACATGTTACTAAGAAGCCACTAAACACATAGATCATGGCAACACAAGTATGATATGCACCCAAAACCCATCGTCCTAAGGTTTTTGAACCTAGGAGCTTTGATACCACCTGTGACGGCCCTGGTTTTTCAAGCCAGTGCGTCCTGTGATGAACCGAAGATTGACCCGATAACGGATCCGAATTGCGGAAGCAAAAACAGAAAACAAAACTCTAAGAAGTCAAAGTGACCTTCCATGAGGTCGTGGAACTCAATGAGAACTGATGCGGAAGCAAAAGATCAAAAATATGACAAATAAGCCCTCAGGGGCAAAATAGTCATTTCTGAAAACTATGGACTTGGGTGCCACCGAGCACACCGCTGGAAGGACAACGAAAAACTAATCAAGATGGACTCAAGAATCGCATGATTCGGAGTCCGGACGAAGGAAAAACGGCATGACGAAGAAAAACGAGCACTTAAGGCTAAAATGGTAAACTGGTAATTATCCAGGAAGATCCGGGTGCAACCGAGCGGCCCGACGAAGGCCATGACATACCCCATGCACGCCCGGTGCCCATGCCGGCACCCAATGGCATGCCCATGCTGACAGCAAGGGTCCAAAGCAGGTTTTCCAGAACTGAGGCTTGAAACGGAGGTCAAGACGAGTTTTTCTGGAAAAACACGAAGAAGAAACCCCCCTTAAAATCGAGTTTTCTACGTGAACCGAGAAAGAATTAAAAAAAAAACTTACTGTAAAATGCCCAAAATGACCCTCCATGAAATCTGGTCATGAAGGCCAAAAAGCTGCTAAAATGCAAAGTGGAAGCTGAAACTTCATGAGGGATTTCCGGTACCAAGACGACATTTTCTGGAAAACACGAAGAAGAAACCCCCCCTAAAATCACATTTTATATTCAACCATGTCGAAAGAAGAAATTAAAACTGATGTGAAAGGTCTAGAATGCCCCTATATCAGATTATGCAACAAAATTTCAAAATGAGTCCATAGGAGGCTCATTTCACCAAAGAAGAAGGTTTGCACGGAAACGACCATGCACGCAAACGTAACTTACCTATTTGGACGCGCTACAATGGTCCACGGCTTAAAAATACCACCTATACAAAATCCGACCCTGAACGGGTAAAAAGGCAAAAATGAACAAGAAAAGGGAAATTTGAAACCAAAAATTATCAAATGATTTCAAATTACCGTTTGGCCATTGGCCACACTTCAAACATGATTTATAAGACCCTATGAAAGAATAAGAATGAAATTCCCACACCCGATGCAAAAGTTATGAAGCAATGACGTAGCATTTTTTAATATTTTCATAATATTTCATAAAGTTAAAGTTGCATAGAATACAAGATACATGTCATTGGCTTCTGGCCTCATCTCATACATGTCAAATACATTGCATAAAGTGTACTTATGTACACATTACATAATTGGAATCAAATATACACATTTTTACATATAAGGCTACAAGTGGCATTTCAAGCCAACTTTTACAAGAATTGAAACGTTCAAGGTTACAAATCATCAAAGCAATATGAGAATCTCGAATCTTGATTCCTGTACCTGAAAAATGTCCCCACTACGTGGGTGAGTAACATAAAGCTACTCATAGGAGATGAGCATGCATCGACCTAGCGTTTTACAATTATATCACCTTATGGTGAAACATGTCAAAGGGGCTCATGCCACCTAACGTCTATGTCAAGTGAGACTCAGGGATCATCCTAAGCTACTCATGCAATTTAAAGTGAACAACGGCATACAAGTATACATGCTCAAGTATACTAAACAATGTTAAACATGTTATACAACATACAAGCATACATTTCCAAGTATACTAAACCACATTAAGACAAGTCATGTAATGTTTAAGCATATTTACACAAGTACGCATTTTATATGAAAATCTCGTAAATCAAGTTTACCGACGCAAGTAACTAAGCTAAGAGAGATACGCTTAAAACAAGTATACACGGCACAAGCATACTAAATGAAATCTAAACTCACAGAGCAAGCATACAAGTTCAAGTACACTATATGAGATCTAAATGCACAAAACAAGTATACAGTTTCAAGTATACTAAGTAAGATTCAAATATCCAAAGCAAGCATTAATTCTCAAGTTACAAGTAATCCATGATTAACAACTTGAAATTAAATGCGAAATAAAAGTATAAAGACTAGGACATGTGGTCACTAGACCAAGCAAGTGTTTCCGGGTAATTACGACCCACAAGGCACTACCTAGTGCGCACATGGATAAGTTATTCCGGGCAACTACGACCCACAAAGTACTACCTAGTGTGCACTTATGACTTAGAAGACTCTTGTCTCCGTACTAGAGCCAAACCTTAGCCATCACGTAAAATATGTCCTTACAAGCTTTCAAAAATCAATAAGTTCAAAAATTATACAAAAATCAATAAGTTAGACCAAACTTATACCAAATCCACTAATGCATAAAACCATCTTTCATGCACAAATAAGGTTGAATCCACACAAACCATGTCCTATACCAATATGCAATTTATACACCAAAACAAGAAAATTTTACAACAATTGAACCACATTACCACAATAAGTCACAAGTACTAAATAAGTCCCAATTTAGTAACTAGCTTCCAAGGTAAACAATTGTAATATTCTAGCAAGTTATACACCTGCACAAGATATATCTAAACAAGCTATGCAAGTTAATAATATTCTATATCATGCTAAGTCCAATTACCATTTTAAGAGGTCTCAAGTACTAATTCTACATCAAATTAGTAACATGCTCACAAGGAGATTAAACAGACTATATTTCAAGGGATTATCAACTCATTACCTCCAATATCAATTTAAGTGACCAACACACTTAAAATAAAATTAATTAAGCTCATTAATTAATTTTTCTCTAGATTTTCAAACATATCCAAATGTCCTCAATTTAATATATATTAAAGAACTCACTAAGGCCTACTTTAATATCACATTACAAGTGGGTTTCATGCTTGATACAACTATGTGAATTAATCTTTCACAAAAGATAAATATTAAATAAGTTTTGCAATTCTTACTCAAATGCCCCAAATTTAATATATGTTACACAACTCACCAAGGCCTAATTTACTAGCATGCCACAATTTAATTCTAAACTATATATCATCGTTAGAATTAAATCATAAATAAAGAAAATAAATAAATTAAATTCTAAAAACTTGAACAAGGCATGCTCATAAGTTGTATATGCTTATAAAACAATCAATACAATAATAATATAAACCTAAGACATCCCCTACCTCAATTTGATATGAAAATCTCAAAAGCCCATCGAAAAAAAAGTGCTTCGAATCCGATGATACCGAAGGGTTTTGTCGGGGACAACACGATCTACATGAACCCACAAGAAGCTCCATCAAAATCACAACTTGACTTTAAACTCGCACTTAAAATTTGGCCAAAAACGGGTTCTAATAAGGGTGAAAGAAGCGCATAGTCAACATGAACACAAAATGCAAAGGCCCTACTATGTTCTGACAAAGAAATGAAGTTCAAATGAGGAGAGAGAAGGTGGCAGCCTCCCTTGGGCTGCCATGGAAGCTTCAGGTCGTGCAAGAGAGTGGGGAAGATGAAAAAATAAAATATCTCATCCCTCTTTTATAGAAATCTCAAAAAGTACCCCAAACGGGCCCCGCCGGGTCCGGAAAAGTGAAATTTGAGCAGACGCGCTCAAATGATGAAACTCTGTGAACGCAAAAGATTCAAAATGAGAAAACAAGAATAACAGAAGAAACAGGGTCAAAAAATTGAGTCCCGAGCAGAAAGTTATGCTCCAAACAAGTTTGGGGCAAACCGATGCGAGAAACCCTGAAATTGAAAAATATCAACCAGAAGGGACTTCTAAGAGTTTACGACTTGACAAAAAGTGAAAATGAATCTCGTACGAGGATCCAGGCTCAAAATAAGATAATTTGCAATAACTTTCATTAATTGCACAATGGCCCCTACAAAAAGGGTTAACTGCAAAATTGCCCCAGAATGAAAATATCTTCCAAAAGATATTTTCTTAAATACCCCTGAAATAAAATATCTTCAAAAGATATTTACAAAAAATACCCCAAGAAAAGAAATTAATTTAAAAGAATTATGCATCTATGCCCCTATGGACACCGAGAGCAACCAGAGTACTTTCCTGCAAAAGTAAAGATACGTATTTTGTGGAAACCACTCACGATAAAGATACGTGAAGTCAAAAACTAACTCTAAGCATAAGAAGTGAGGTTTTGCCAACATAGTAACAAACGGGGAAAAGACGAAATAGGAATAAGGATAAAAAATGAATAGTGTCAAAAAACGAAAATTGTGGAAATGACTCGGTTCTCAAAGGAAGTTGTCAATCCAAAGGAAAGAGTCTCAGAAACCATTTCCGAGCACTCGAGACGACACTAAGTGATGAGAAACTGAACTCATAAAAGAAATTTCAATGAAAACAATTCATCCGTAAAATTCTGAGGAAAAAGGAAATGAAGGAAATAATCGGGTCATTACACGTGACCATCTTTGTATGTGATTTGAGTGAGATACTCATTACACAGTTGAGTGTGCTTTAGTCTAGTCAGAGTTTTTAGTGTGTATATTTATATTTTATCAGGCTATGTAGTTATTGCATGAATTAACTATAGATTTGCAGTTTCTTTAGTTCTATTTTTGGATTGTCGTAGAAAGGACTTGTTGTGGGTTTTGACCCATCATTGTTATATATTTCAGGTCCTCATCAGTAGCAGGATTATCAGTTGTTCGTGCAGATCAAAGACTTGGTGATGTGTCTATTTTTTAATTATAAAAGACCACTCGCAATAGAACGAATCCTTTGCAGGATAGGGCTACGTTGAGGGTGTCAAACTTGGACTATTAAGTCTAAAATTAATTGCTATTTTAATTTAGAGAAAAATGGTGTTTGTTATGATGGTGTTCAAATAGCATGAAAATAAAGTAAGCAAATTAATTAAACTGAGATCAAAGGAAGAAGTATTTAAGGCTTGATCTCACTACGAACCTCATAATATGGTCAATTGATTCAACCTTAGGGATTTTAATATTTATGTATAATCATGAATTAAATGAATTGACATTATATTTAATTCAGTTTTTAAGAAGATAAATCATGATTGTTTGTTATTAATAATCTTTATTCGGTTAGCACGAATTATCTACTTACATACTTTAAACTAACTTGCAGAATAATTCGTCTTCCCTAAGCACAAACTATCAAAATATTCATTCATAAAAATAGTTTAAGCACCATTGCATGATCATTATTCTTATTGTTATGAGAATCCCTTAGCCGCCAATCTCAAATAATAAGAATAGTTTGAATTTGGTTAAAGAACAATTAATTATAAGACAATATATTAATTTTATCAAAAACCAATTTTATTTCATTAAAAACCCAATTTCTTAGAAGATCTAAGTCAATTGCTCATAAGTATGCAATCAAAATACATAAATACTGAAAATCCCCAAAGTGGAAAAACAATCAAACCATATTAATCGGATTCGGGTTAAATCAATGCCCTAAGAGAGGATTTAACTGTAGAGACCGGTTCTTTCTCATACTTTTACGGATTTTCTTTTTCTGTTATTGTATTTTCTGAGTTCGGGTTTTATTCCTCCGGGTCATTTTGAGTGCTCGGGAATAGTTTTTGACACTTCCTTATTTTGATATTTATATCATCCTTGTGATGACGGTGTCATCTTCTTCTCTTCTCCGATGTCTTCCTCTTTTTTTCTTTTCTTTTTTACTTTACTTATTTATCGTTTCTTTTCTCGTAACCTTAGAGTTTGGGAACCCAAGTTAGAATTTTGTGTTCGGATTCGATTTTCGAATTCACATGTATTCACACCATTTTATTTTCATGAAATGCGTATCTTTACTTTTGTAGAAAAGCAATCTACTTGTTTACTTTTCCCATATGGGTACAAATGCATAGTTTATTCGGAAACGTTTTCACTTTTTGGGGTGCTTTGTGTAATTATGCTTTTGTAATTATTTTTATCTTAAGGACCATGTTACAATTTATTTTGGAAAATATTTTGGGGAATGACCATTTTGCAATTTTCAGAAAGTGTGATGTCCAAGTATATCCACTTTGTTTGATTTCGCATTTCGTTTCAAGTTGATAACACTAAATCGTTGTAACTTGTTTTTTTGTAGTGGTTATTCCAATTTAGTTATATTGTATTCATTTGTTGTGAATTGGTTTTGTTATGTTTCAGGTTAGCTTAGGATGATCCTTTAGTGCACCCTGAACTTAGACGTTAGGAGGAATGATTCCTTGTGTTGGTATATATTAAACTTGCATGACATTTGAAACTATAGGGTATACGCATGCTCTTCTTCTTACGAGTAACTTTGGTTGCTCACCCTAGTTGATTGGGTTATTTTTCAGGTAAGGAAACTCTATTTTGGGATGCACAACATCCTTAGCTTGGATCGGTTGCATTTGGATACCTTTTATGTTTTTGATGCGTACAAGTGTTAACATGCTTAGTTACTTTTGATATTGTAAAATGTAACTTGTTTTAAGATATGTTGCTATTATGTGGGATATGTAAAGTGTGCCTAAGTGCACTATTTTGTCACTTCCTTAAGTGTATGTAATGATGCCAAGGGCCAACTACTTGAATGTATGCAAACTAGGGCTTTTAATTTCAAGTGTTCATTTTCATGTCATGGTCACTATTCATCCATATTTTTCTTAGAACCGTGCCGACCGTTCCGGGACTTCTGTGGGTCTATAGGGCATATTTTAAGGTTGCATAATCAATTTAGGACTTAGAAAAACCTCCCGAGAAACCACTTTCATCAAGTGGGCAGCAACTCAGCAAAGTGGCGGGCGCCCGTGGGTTTTGGCGTCCGCCCATAATGCATTTTTTTCCTGCGGTTTTGATAGCTTTGACACCCTGTTTTGTAACAGTCATAACTTGCTCATTTTAAGTCCAAATTAAGTGATTCTTAAGTCTAAATTCAAGAATTTTGAGTTAGCTTTCCAATGGTTCAAATCTCATCTTCAAATTTATTTGCTACTGAGAGATATGATAATTTAAGTGGGACACTGTCAGGATTGGTTTGAATCGAGTTAGGGTTTTTGTGGGATTTCACTTCCATTGACCTTAGAACTTCATATGAGGTTACCAAAGGACCTAATTGAGTTATTTTGATCTCATTTAACTTGTTAAAAGTCAAATTTCCTTCTTTTAGGGTAAAATGACCATTTTACCCCCATTTTGGTTTTTAGTTCGTTTCAGTCTTACCTTCCGCTTTTGTTTCCTTTTTGAACTCCGTGACTTAATGGAAGGTCACTTTGGTGTCCTAGAGGTGATGTCTATCCCTGGGAACTTCATTTTTTTGTTTTGCTTCGACATTTGGGATCTGTTATTGGATCAGTTTCAGGTCACTAACTAACGAACTGAGTTCGGAAAATCTGGGCCGTCACAGGTGGTATCAGAGCTCCTAGGTTTGAATACCTTATGATGGTTTTGGGTTCATTTCATGTTTCTTGTTGACATGCTTTGATTTATTCACATATTTACGTGCCTATGTGCTTAAGTGTTTAAATCTTTTATTACATGACTTAATATAATTTAAGTGCTTATGTTTTTGCCATGCGGGGTTTATCTGTGCATTCATTGGTAGGATGCATTGGGTCGTCAGCACTTGAATTTGATTAATGATTTAGTCGAATTTCTTGGTGCTCATTTGTCTTTGACTTAGACGGATTAGTGGGGTGTGAGAGAGGCATGTGAGCTTCTCATTTTGGTATTCATGCATTGTTAGGTATATTTTGTAATATAACATGCTATTTGATTACTTGTATGTACTATGTGTGTATGCTATTTGTTTAGCATGATTTGATTTTAATACAAAAAGTATGACATATGATGTATGGTAGATTGAACTTGTTTATGCATAATTATTGTTACGCATTTGACATGACATGGGATTGGTCATAGAGGGCATGAGTTGAGGTTTTGGTGCGTGGTAAGTTAGGCACTTGGTATGTTAGCATTGGTGTTGTTTGTTGCTTTGGCACTTTTCCTTAAAGAATAATAGTGATTGTTGTCACAATTTCATGGCAGTGTATGTTATGTTGATCTAGCATTGGATTTGAGATAGGTGGATAGATACCTTTTGCTTAGGCTCTTGTGAAATGAGTTTCTTTCTTAGCCGTAGTGCTTTGTGGGCGGGTACGTTTGTGGGTGGGTGCATAACACTGTCATGCTACCATACTGGTTAGCTACGTTGCAGTTTAGGGTTTTGGGTTTTGGGGTTTTACGGTTTTTGGGTTAGGGGTTTCGGGGTTTTGTGTTTAGGGTTAAAGGTTTAGGGTTTTAGGGTTTAGGGTTTAGAGTTTTTAGGATTTTGGGTTTTAGGGTTAAGGGCTTAGGGTTAAGGGTTTGGGGGTTTGGTGTTTGGGGTTTGGGGCTTAGGGTTTGGGGTTTAGGGGTTGGGTGTTTAGGGTTTAGGGTTTAAGGGTTTGGGGTTTGGGTTTAGGGTTTTAAGGTTTAGGGTTTTAAGGTTCGGGATTTAGGGTTTAGGGTTTTGAGGTATGAGGTTTTAGATTTTGGGTTTGGGTTTAGGGTTTGGAGTTTAGGGTTAAGGGTTTAGGGTTTAGCCATTTTTCCTTTGACTTTGATATTTGCATAGATGATGGGTTTAATTTGTTTTTCTTGTTACATACTCTTTCCGTCCCATAAAAAGTGTCATTTTAGGGAACCGTGGCTCTGACAAATTGAACTGTAAAGGTTCCCGAAAAGAGACACTTTTTTTGGGATGTAGTTAGTATTATATATATATATATATGTAAAATCTGATGGAGAAAGGAAATGGGATTATCGGCCGAAGTGGGAAGAGAGTGAAAATTTGTGATGATGGTAATGTGTTTTGCAGGTCCCACTTGATGACTTTTTGGCCAAATACATTTTGGGTTGGCTGTTCACGTGGGGATTTGTTTGGGGGTAAGGTTGTGTTATTTATATGGAATAATAAGAATGTAACGATAAAGGTAGGTCATCATTACTTGTTTCCCATCACCTGCACCTGTAACTCACTCTCTCTCCCCTCTTTCTTTCTTTCTTTCTCTCTCTATATCTCTATCTCTGCGTATTCTCTGTCCCAAAAGCCTCCACTTTTTACTCTTTTTTTTTTATTTTTTATTTTTTATTTTTTTTTTACAGTACCTTTTACAATATTTGCTTATTCGATCTTTAAGTCTTTCAATTTTAACCAGACGTAATTACCATAAATGCACTGACCCATTTTTATGTATTTCATTGATTTTTAATCTTTGTTTATTTGAAAAATTGAGAATGATGTTTAAAGAGCAAATTGTCAGAGAAACATAAAGGGGGTGAAGTGTTAAAAGTACAAGGGTTAATTACAACGACATCCCCTGAGGTTTGTCATATTGATAGTCATATACAACTTAGCCCTTAAAACTTTAAAAAACTTTTAAAAAGACACCCCCTGTGAAAATTTTGATCCAAACAAGCCCTTAAAACTTTAAAAAAGACGAGATTGCCCTTCAATGTTTAGTTCATTTTTATACTAAAATATTAGACATTACGACTTGGGGTTCTTCAAACAAAAAATGAAAGAAACATTTTTTCTTTTTTAGGAATGACTCATACATCCCTCCCCCTCCCCCTCTCATTCATTTTTCTATCCCTCCAACCAAATGAGCATTGGTGATTTATCCAATTGAGATGTTTAATGTTTGATTTAGTGTCACAAAATGTGTACACACACACACACACACACACACACACACACACACACACACATATATATATATATATATATATATATATATATATAATAGGAAAACGCACGTGCGATGCACGTGATAAATGTTTTGTAACTTATTTTATTATTTGGTAAATTATTTTATTAAATAATTATTTATTTAACCTATTTTTTAGTTGCTTTAATAATCATTTGAAACTCTTTTATTTTAATTCATTTTATATCAATTAATAAATATTTTTTATATTAATAAATAAATACTAAAATACTAAAAGAAAATAAAATAACTAATTTGTGATAGAATTTTATAGAGTATTTTTTATATTAATAATTCTTGTCTAATTAGATTTCCTTTTATTAAAAAAGTCATAAGTAAAGGTAATTTGTGTTAAAGTTTTAGAAAAATTATTTAATTTTTTTTATCAATTAATAAATATTTTTTATATTAACAATTCTTGTCTAATTAGATTTCCTTTAAAAAAATTCATAATAATAAATAGATAAATAGGTTAGTTTGAATTTTATTAGTTAGATTTTAGAATTTTATAGAGTTCTTTTAAAAAATCTTTTTAAATCAATTAAAAAATATTTTTTATATTAATAATTCTTGTCTAATTAGATTTTCTTTTATTAAAAAACTCATAATAAAAGATAATTTGCGGTAGAATTTTAGAGAAATTATTTAATTTTTTATATCAATTAATAAATATTTTTTATATTAATAATTCTTATCTAATTAGATTTCCTTTTATTAAAAACATATAATAAATAGATAAATTGGTAATTTGTGTTAGAGCTTTATAGAAACTCCTTTAAAAAATATTTTTATATCAATTAATAAATATTTTTTTATATTAATAATTCTTGTCTAATTACATTTTTTTCTTTAAAAACACTTATAATAAATAGATAAATATGTAATTTGTGTTACAGTTTTATAGAAACTCCTAAAATATATCATTGTCTGATGTGATAGAATTTTATTGAAAATAAAATAGGTAATTTGTGGTTGAGTTTTATATAAACTATTTTATTTTATTTAAATATATCTTTGTCAAATTAGATTTTCTTTTGTTAAAAAACTCATAATAATTGGTAATTTGTGGTAGAGTTTTAGATAAATTATTTTTTTTTTATATCAAATAATAAATATTTTTTATATTAATAATTCTTGTCTAATTAAATTTTTCTTTATTAAAAAACTCAAAATAAATAGATAAATAAGTAATTTGTGTTAGAGTTTGATTGAAACTCTTTTAAAAATTCTTTTTATATCAATTAATAATTTTTTTTATATTAATAATTATTGTCTAATTATAATTTTTTTCTTAAAAAACTCATAATAAATACATAAATAGGTAATTTGTGTTAGAGTTTTATTGAAATTCTTTAAATATATCATTGTATAATGTGATAGAGTTTTATTAAAAATAAAATAGGTAATTTGTTGTAGAGTTTTAAAGAAATTATTTTATTTGACTTAAATATATCCTTGTCGAATTAGATTTTCTTTTATTAAAAAACTCATAATAAATGGTAATTTAAATATTTTTTTATATTAATAATTCTTGTCTAATTACATTTTTTTCCTTAAAAAACTCATAATAAATAGATAAATAGGTAATTTGTGTTAGAGTTTTACGGAAACTCTTAAAATATATCTAATGTGATAGAGTTTTATTGAAAATAAAATAGGTAATTTGTAGTTGAGTTTTATATAAACTATTTTATTTTATTTAAATATATCTCATTCTAATTAGATTTTCTTCTATTAAAAAATTCATAATAATTGGTAATTTGTGGTAGAGTTTTATAGAAATTATTTTGTTTTTTTATATCAAATAATAAATATTTTTTATATTAATAATTCTTGTCTAATTAGATTTTCTTTTATTAAAAAATTCATAATAAATACATAAATAGGTAATTTGTATTAGAGTTTGATTGAAACTCTTTTAAAAAATCTTTTTATATCAATTAATAAATATTTTTTTATATTAATAATTCTTGTCTAATTACATTTTTTTTTCTTAAAAACTCATAATAAATAGATGAATAGGTAATTTGTGTTAGAATTTTATAGAAATTCTTTAAATATATTATTGTATAATGTGATAAAGTTTTATCGAAAATAAAATAGGTAATTTGTGGTATAATTTTACAGAAATTATTTTATTTTCTTTAAATATATCCTTATCTAATTAGATTTTCTTTTATTATAAAAGTCATAATAAATGGTAATTCGTGGTAGAGTTTTAGAGAAATTGTTTTATTTTCTATATCAATTAATTAATATTTTTTATATTAATAATTATTGTGTAATTAGATTTTCTTTTTTAAAAAACTCATAATAAATAGATAAATAGGTAATTCAAAATTAAGTCCAACCCAAAATCAATAAACATTCAAACCCTACTCAAAATAATATGTTAAGAATGAACCAAAAATAAAAAATAATAAAAATTGAAAAAAAATAACATATAAAAAATTTTCAGCAACAAATTCAAATCAAAATCAAGTACAACTGAAAATCAAAAAGCATAGAAACCCGACTCAAAATAATATATAATGAATGAACCAAAAATAATAAAAAAAAACTGGAAAAAAAAAAATTACAATCCAAAGTAAACCTAAGAGTAAAAGAAAAATAAATACTAAAGAAAAAAGAATAATGATACTTTTGAAAAATAAAAAGTAAGAAAAATAAATAACAATAATGACTCAAAATAATAATAAATTATGAATGAACCAAAAATAAAAAATAATAAAAATAAAAGAAAAAAAATCACAATCCAAAGTAAACTTACCAAATCAACTACTTCTAAACATCAATTAGAAAGAGAAAAATTAAATAAAATAAATCGACTATTTTTATACATCAATTAGAAAGAGAAAAATAAAAATAAAAGAAGAGAAAAAAATACTAATAATGCTTCTAAAACGGAAAAGTAAAAAAAAATAAAAATTAACAATCCAAACTTCTCAATACAACAAATTAAGAATAACAAATTTTGAACCATCCAAATTAAACTTACAAAGAGAAAAATAAAAATAGAAACTAAAGAAAAAAGAAGAATGATACTTCTGAAAAAGAAAAAAAAATAACAATAATGACTCAAAATAATAATAAATTATGAATGAACAAAAAATAATAAAATAAAAAAATGAAGAAAAAAAATCAACCCCTTCTAAACATTTATTAGAAACATCAATGAGAAAGAGAAAATAAATATAAAACAAATCAACTACTTCTAAACATCGATTAGAAAGAAAAAAAAAACAATAAAGCAAAAGTAAAATAGCATAATAATAATGCTTATAAAAACAAAAAGTAAATAAATAACTTACAAGACCAATTATAAAGAGAAAAGAAAAAATATGCACACCACAAACCTGATCTAATATATATATAGGTTATATGTGATAGAGTTTTAGAGAAAATAAAATAAGTAATTTGTGATAGAGTTTTATAGAAAATAAAATAGGTAATTTGTGTTAGAGTTTTATAGAAATTATTTTATTTTCTTTAAATATATTCTTGTCTAATAGAAACTCTTTTTATCAATTAATAAATATTTTTTTATATTAATAAATAAATACTAAAATATTGAAATCCTGAAACACTTTGCATATTTAATAATAGTATATATATATATATATATATATACTCCCATATTAAGTATATATATAAGCATGAGATGATGATTGAAGTAAAAGGGGGCAGCAAAGTGGGTGCCAACCGAAATGGAAAAAGGGAAATATTGAAACATGACGATGTTAGTGGCGAGTCCCACTTGAAGACTTTTTAGCCATTCTTCATTTGACTTTGATTTTGCACAGATGATGGGTTTGATTTGTTTATTTTATTACATACTCTTTCCGTCCTATAAAAAGTGTCACATTTAGGGAACTGTGACTCTGACAAATTGAACTATAAAGATTTCCGAAACACGACACTTTTTTTGGGACGGAGTTAGTATTATATATATATATATATGTAAAATTTGATGGGGAAAGGAAATGGGATTGTCGGCCGAAGTGGGAAGAGAGAGAAAATTTGTGATGATGGCAATGTGTTTTGCGGGTCCCATTTGATGACTTTTTGGCCA
Organism: Cornus florida; assembly: GCF_030987335.1. Classification (NCBI taxonomy): domain Eukaryota; kingdom Viridiplantae; phylum Streptophyta; class Magnoliopsida; order Cornales; family Cornaceae; genus Cornus; species Cornus florida. The sequence continues at coordinate 18,419 of NW_026775577.1, read as the reverse complement.
AATACATTTTGGGTTGGCTGTTCACGTGGGGCATTGTTTGGGGGAAAGATTGTGTTATGTATATGGAATAATAAGAATGTAACGATAAAGGTAAGTCATCGATACTTACTTCTCTGTCTCAAAAGCCTCCACTTTTTACTTTTCTTTTTTACAGTACTTTTTGCAATCTTAGCTTATTCGATTTTCAAGTCTTTCAATTTCAACCAAACGTAATTACCATAAATGCACTAACCCATTTTTATGTATTTCATTGATTTTTAATCTTTGCTTATTTGAAAAATTGAGGATGATGTTTAAAGAGCAAATTGTCAGAGAAACATTAAGGGGGTGAAGTGTTAAAAATACAAGGGTTAACTACAACGACATCCCCTGAGGTTTGTCATATTGATAGTCATATACAACTTAGCCCTTTTTTAGACAAAGACACCTCTTGTAAAAATTTTAATCTAAATAAGCCCTTAAAACGTTTAAAAAGACGAGATTGCCCTTTAATGTTTAATTCATTTTTATACTAAAATATCAGAACTCATGAAAAGTCAAATTTACCCTGCCTTTTTCAACGTGCATCTCACGTGCCTTTTCATCACATGCATCACATGTGCCTTTTCCTAATATATATATGTGTGTGTGTGTGTGTAGTAAGGACAAAATTAAAGAAAACACAGAAATAGGAGGAAAGTGACGTAGGTGATCGAGTGGACCAGGCAGGCATAATGGTGAACATCTGAATCTATTGACTCTTTGACCAGACTAGTTTTTCTGCTATACCTGACATACCTACATTATCTATCTTTTTGGTCTGTCAAGTGCAATTAAAGTTGATATATATATATGCACTATCTAGCTACACTGTCTATCTCTCTGGCCATTGTTAAATATTGCATAGGTCAAATCAGTCCCCAATTTTAAGTTTTTGGCTACGCCCGATACTGAGGGTAGTCTGTTTTATTTTGTCTACAACTTTTCTATTGATACATCTTGTCAAACTTTATAGCTCTGTCCAGTGTCCACATTCTACTATCCTCAAATTGAAAAGCTCTTTACTGACATTGTAGTTCTTGCATAGGGCACATCGTCATGCAACAACAAATTGATAATAATAATAATCATATTAATAATAGTAGTAGTTTGCAATTGCTATGATTAATTTTGCTCGATCTTAGATAATTGTTGGTTTACATAATATGCTGGAACTTTGGATAATTAAGTGGTATACTATTTGCATATGTATATTAGAGCTCCTTCTACCAACCTATGCATTCTGTTCTCATTTCCAATCAGATGATCCATTAATCCAACCAGAAAAATCGCTTGTGATTCTTCTTTTCGACTATAACCGGTGGAATCGACCATTGCGATATATAAAAAACCAACACTTTGAAAAGGCTGTAAGAAATGAAATGTCAACTCCTTTGCGCGCTCCGTAGCAAAAAATGATATATTCTGTTAAAGAGAGTCCTCCACGTAAATTACTTTGAATAGGTAAATCAATCATTTGTCCTTGGGGATCCGACATTAATCCCCTCATACCTACTAATTGATGTACCTGAGATGCATTTCCTCTAGTTCCCGAAAAAGACAAAGAAGAAGGAAAAGGATTGAATAGAGGAACTCCTGAACATTTGGCGACCTCAAATGTGTCGATATCAATGGCGACTCATTATTTCGATGAATTATTTCTTCGGACAGAAGAAGATTATGTAAACACTTACTCGAAATCTCACTTATCCAATTCCATTGTGGAAGACACAATTTTTTCTGAATAATTTGCCATGATATATCTGATCCATGCATAATATCATTAAAAATGGATACAAATTTTTGACTGCTACTTAGTATCCACAATAGGTCCGAAAAAGTATCTGAAAATATAAAATTTAGATTTTTGTACCCTGTCAAAGTAAGGAACCATGGCATATATGTTTGAAATTTTATCAATTATATACTGAAACATAAAATACTGAAATAATTATAAATACTAAAATACTAAAATACTGAAGCACTTTGGGTATTTAATAATAGTATAAATATATATATATATATATATATATATATATAATATAATATAATATACTCCCATATTAAATATATATATAAGCATGAGATGATGATTGAAGTAAAAGAGGGCAGCAAAGTGGGTGCCAGCCGAAATGGAAAAAGGGAAATATTGAAACGTGACGATGTTAGTGGCGGGTCCCACTTGAAGACTTTTTAGCCATTCTTCCATTGACTTTGATATTTGCACAGATGATGGGTTTGATTTGTTTATTTTTTTACATACTCTTTCCGTCCTATAAAAAGTGTCACTTTTAGGGAACTGTGACTCTGACAAATTGAACTATAAAGATTCTCGAAACACGACACTTGTTTTTGGGACGGAGCTAGTATTATATATATATATATATATATGTAAAATTTGATGGAGAAAGGAAATGGGATTGTCGGCCGAAGTGGGAAGAGAGCGAAAATTTGTGATGATGGTAATGTGTTTTGCGGGCCCCATTTGATGACTTTTTGGCCAAATACATTTTGGGTTGGTTGTTCACGTGGGGATTTGTTGGGGGTAAGATTGTGTTATGTATATGGAATAATAAGAATGTAACGATAAAGGGATGTCATCGTTATTTGCTTCTCTGTCCCAAAAGCCTCCACTTTTTACTTTTTCTTTTTTATAGTACTTTTTGCAATCTTTGCTTATTCGATCTTCAAGTCTTTCAATTTCAACCAAACGTAATTACCATAAATGCACTGACCCATTTTTATGTATTTCATTGATTTTTAATCTTTCCTTATTTGAAAAATTGAGGATGATATTTGAAGAGCAAATTGTCAGAGAAACATAAAGGGGGTGGAGTGTTAAAAATACAAGGGTTAATTACAACGACATCCCTTGAGGTTTGTCATATTGACAGTCATATACAACTTAGCCCTTTTTTAGACAAAGACATTCCCTGTGAAAATTTTAATCCAAACAAGCCCTTAAAACGTTAAAAAAGACGAGATTGCCCTTCAATGTTTAATTCATTTTTATACTAAAATATTAGAACTCTTGAAAAGTCGAATTTACCCTGCCTTTTTCAACGTGCATCGCACGTGCCTTTTCATCACGTGCATCACATGTGCCTTTTCCTAATATATATATGTGTGTGTGTGTGTGTAGTAAGGACAAAATTAAAGAAAACACAGAAATAGGAGGAAGGTGACGTAGGTGATCGAGTGGACCAGGCAGGCATAATGGTGAACATCTGAATCTATTGACTCTTTGACCAGACCAGTTCTTCTGCTATACCTGACCTACCTACACTATCTATCTTTCTGGTCTGTCAAGTGCAATTAAAGTTGATATATATATATATATATATACACTATCTAGCTACACTGTCTATCTCTCTGGCCATTGTTAAATATTGCATAGGTCAGATCGGTCCCCAATTTTAAGTTTATGGCTACGCCCAATACTGAGGGTAGTCTGTTTTATTTTGTCTACAACTTTTCTATTGATATATCTTGTCAAACTTTATAGCTCCGTCCAGTGTCCACATTCTACTATCCTTAAATTGAAAAGCTCTTTACTGAAATTGTGGTTCTTGCATAGGGCACATCGTCATGCAACAACAACTTGATAATAATAATAATCATATTAATAATTGTAGTAGTTTGCAACTGCTATGATTAATTTTGCTCGGTATTAGGTAATTGTTGGTTTACATAATATGCTGGAACTTTGGATAATTAAGTGGTATACTATTTGCATATGTATATTAGAGCTCCTTCTAACAACCTATGCATTCTGTTATCATTTCCAATCAGACGATCTATTAATCCAATTAGAAAAATCGCTTGTGATTCTTCTTTTCGACTATAACCGGTGGAATCGACCATTGCGATATATAAAAAACCAACATTTTGAAAAAGCTGTAAGAAATGAAATGTCAACTCCTTTGCGGGCTCCGTAGCAAGAAATGATATATTCTGTTCAAGAGAGTTCTCCTCGTAAATTACTTTGAATAGGTAAATCAATCATTTGTCCTTGGGGATTCGACATTAATCCCCTCATACCTACTAATTGATGTACCTGAGATGCATTTCCTCTAGTTCCCGAAAAAGACAAAGAAGAAGGAAAATGATTGAATAGAGGAACTCCCGAACATTTGGCGACCTCAGATGTGTCGATATCAATGGTGACCCATTATTTCGATGAATCATTTCTTCGGACAGAAGAAGATTATGTAACCACTTACTCGAAATCTCACTTATCCAATTCCATTGTGGAAGACACAATTTTTTCTGAAGAATTTGCCATGATATATCTGAGCTATGCATAATATCATGAAAAATGGATACAAATTTTTGACTGCTACTTAGTATCGGCAATAGGTCTGAAAAAGTATCTGAAAATATAAAATTTAGATATTTGTACCCTGTCGAAGTAAGGAACCATGGCATATATGTTTGAAATTTTATCAATTATATACTGAAACAAAAAATACTGAAATAATTATAAATACTAAAATATTGAAATACTGAAGCACTTTGCGTATTTAATAATAGTATAAATATATATATATATATATATATATATACACACACACACACACACACACACACACACACACACACACACACACACACTCCCATATTAAGTATATATATAAGCATGAGATGATGATTGAAGTAAAAGGGGGTAGCAAAGTGGGTGCCAGCCGAAATGGAAAAAGAGAAATATTGAAACGTGACGATGTTAGTGGCGGGTCCCACTTGAAGACTTTTTAGCCATTCTTCCTTTGACTTTGATATTTGCACAGATGATGGGTTTGATTTGTTTATTTTTTTACATACTCTTTCCGTCCTATAAAAAGTGTCACTTTTAGGGAACTGTGACTCTGACAAATTGAACTATAAAGATTCCCGAAACACGACACTTGTTTTTGGGACGAAGTTAGTATTATATATATATATATATATGTAAAATTTGATGGAGAAAGAAAATGGGATTGTCGGCCGAAGTGGGAAGAGAGCGAAAATTTGTGATGATGGTAATGTGTTTTGCGGGTCCCATTTGATGACTTTTTGGCCAAATACATTTTGGGTTGGCTGTTCACGTGGGGCTTTGTTTGGGTGTAAGATTGTGTTATGTATATGGAATAATAAGAATGTAACGATAAAAGTATGTCATCGTTACTTGCTTCTCTGTCATAAAAGTCTCCACTTTTTACTTTTTTTTTTTTTTACAGTACTTTTTGCAATCTTTACTTATTCGATCTTCAAGTCTTTCAATTTCAACCAAACGTAACTACCATAAATGCACTGACCCATTTTTATGTATTTCATTGATTTTTAATCTTTGCTTATTTGAAAAATTGAGGATGATGTTTAAAGAACAAATTGTCAGAGAAACATAAAGGGGGTGGAGTGTTAAAAATACAAGGGTTAATTACAACGACATCCCCTGAGGTTTGTCATATTGACAGTAATATACAACTTAGCCCTTTTTTAGACAAAGACACCTCCTGTGAAAATTTTAATCCAAACAAACCCTTAAAATGTTAAAAAAGACGAGATTGCCCTTCAATGTTTAATTCATTTTTATACTAAAATATCAGAACTCTTGAAAAGTCAAATTTACCCTGCTTTTTTCAACGTGCATCGCATGTGTCTTTTCATCACACGTGCCTTTTCCTAATATATATATATATGTGTTTGTGTGTATAGTAAGGACAAAATTAAAGAAAACACGGAAATAGGAGGAAGGTGACGTAGGTGATCGAGTGGACCAGGCAGGCATAAAGGTGAACATCTGAATCTATTGACTCTTTGAACAGACCAGTTCTTCTGCTATACCTGGCCTACCTATACTATCTATCTTTCTGGTCTGTCAAGTGCAATTAAAGTTGATATATATATATACACTATCTAGCTACACTGTCTATCTCTCTGGCCATTGTTAAATATTGCATAGATCAAATCGGTCCCCAATTTTAAGTTTATGGCTACGCCCGATACTGAGGGTAGTCGGTTTTATTTTGTCTATAACTTTTCTATTGATATATCTTGTCAAACTTTATAGCTCCGTCGAGTGTCCACATTCTACTATCCTTAAATTGAAAAGCTCTTTACTGATATTGCGGTTCTTGCATAGGGCACATCGTCATGCAATAACAACTTGATAATAATAATAATCATATTAATAATAATTGTAGTTTGCAACTGCTATGATTAATTTTGCTGGATCTTAGGTAATTGTTGGTTTACATAATATGCTGGAACTTTGGATAATTAAGTGGTATACTATTTGCATATGTATATTAGAGCTCCTTCTAACAACTTATGCATTCTGTTGTCATTTCCAATCAGACGATCCATTAATCTAACGAGAAAAATCGCTTGTGATTCTTCTTTTCGACTATAACCGGTGGAATCGACCATTGGATATATAAAAAACCAACATTTTGAAAAGGCTGTAAGAAATGAAATGTCAACTCCTTTGCGGGCTCCGTAGCAAGAAATGATATATTCTGTTAAAGAGAGTCCTCCACGTAAATTGAAAAGCTCTTTACTGACATTGCGGTTCATGCATAGGGCGCATCGTCATGCAACAACAACTTGATAATAATAATAATCATATTAATAATAGTAGTAGTTTGCAACTGCTATGATTAATTTTGCTGGATCTTAGGTAATTGTTGGTTTACATAATATGCTGGAACTTTGCATAATTAAGTGGTATACTATTTGCATATGTATATTAGAGCTCATTCTAACAACCTATGCATTCTGTTATCATTTCCAATCAGACGATCCATTAATCTAACTTGAAAAATCGCTTGCGATTCTTCTTTTCGACTATAACCGGTGGAATCGACCATTGCGATATATAAAAAACCAACACTTTGAAAAGGCTGTAAGAAATGAAATGTCAACTCCTTTGCGGGCTCCGTAGCAAGAAATGATATATTCTGTTAAAGAGAGTCCTCCATGTAAATTACTTTGAATAGGTAAATCAATCATTTGTCCTTGGGGATCCGACATTAATCCCCTCATACCTACTAATTGATGTACCTGAGATGCATTTCCTCTAGTTCCTGAAAAAGACAAAGATGAAGGAAAATAATTGAATAGAGGAACTCCCGAACATTTGGCGACCTCAGATGTGTCGATATCAATGGTGACCCATTATTTCGATGAATCATTTCTTCGGACAGAAGAAGATTATGTAAACACTTACTAAATCTCACTTATCCAATTCCATTGTGGAAGATATAATTTTTTCTAAAGAGTTTGCCATGATATATCTGATCCATGCATAATATCATGAAAAATGGATACAAATTTTTGACTGCTACTTAGTATCGGTAATAGGTCCGAAAAAGTATCTGAAAATATAAAATTTCGATATTTGTATCCTGTCGAAGTAAGGAACCATGGCATATATGTTTGAAATTTTAACAATTATATACTGAAACATAAAATACTGAAATAATTATAAATACTAAAATACTGAAGCACTTTGTGTATTTAATAATAGTATATATATATATACTCCCATATTAAGTATATATATAAGCATGAGATGATGATTGAAGTAAAAGGGGGCAGCAAAGTGGGTGCCAGCCGAAATGAAAAAAGGGAAATATTGAAACGTGACGATGTTAGTGGCGGGTCCCACTTGAAGACTTTTTAGCCATTCTTCCTTTGACTTTGATATTTGCACAGATGATGGGTTTGATTTGTTTATTTTTTTATATACTCTTTCCGTCCTATAAAAAGTGTCACTTTTAGGGAACTGTGACTCTGACAAATTGAACTATAAAGATTCCCGAAACACGACATTTGTTTTTGGGACGGAGTTAGTATTATATATATATATATATATATATATATATATATATATATATATGTAAAATTTGGTGGAGAAAGGAAATGGGATTGTCGGCCGAAGTGGGAAGAGAGCGAAAATTTGTGATGATGGTAATGTGTTTTGCGGGTTCCTTTTGATGACTTTTTGGCCAAATACATTTTGGGTTGGCTGTTCACGTGGGGCTTTGTTTGGGGGTAAGATTGTGTTATGTATATGGAATAATAAGAATGTAACGATAAAGGTATGTCATCGTTACTTGCTTCTCTGTCCCAAATGCCTCCACTTTTTACTTTTCTTTTTTACAGTACTTTTTGCAATCTTTGCTTATTCGATCTTCAAGTCTTTCAATTTCAACCAAACGTAACTACCATAAATGCACTGGCCCATTTTTATGTATTTCATTGATTTTTAATCTTTGCTTATTTGAAAAATTGAGGATGATGTTTAAAGAACAAATTGTTAGAGAAACATTAAGGGGGTGGAGTGTTAAAAATACAAGGGTTAATTACAACGACATCCCCTGAGGTTTGTCATATTGACAGTCATATACAACTTAGCCCTTTTTTAGACAAAGACACCCCCTGTGAAAAGTTAAATCCAAACAAGCCCTTAAAACGTTAAAAAAGACGAGATTGCCCTTTAATGTTTAATTCATTTTTATACTAAATTTCAGAACTCATGAAAAGTCAAATTTACCCTGCCCTTTTCAACGTGTATTGCACGTGCCTTTTCATTACGTGCATCACATGTGCCTTTTCCTAATATATATGTGTGTGTGTAGTAAGGGCAAAATTAAAGAAAACACAGAAATAAGAGGAAGGTGACGTAGGTGATCGAGTGGAACAGGCAGGCATAATGGTGAAATCTGAATCTATTGACTCTTTGACCAGACCAGTTCTTCTGCTATACCTGACCTACCTAAACTATTTATCTTTCTGGTATGTCAAGTGCAATTAAAGTTGATATATATATATACACTATCTAGCTACACTGTCTATTTCTCTCGCCATTGTTAAATATTGCATAGGTCAAATCGGTCCCCAATTTTAAGTTTATGGCTTCGGCAGATACTGAGGGTAGTCTGTTTTATTTTGTCTATAACTTTTCTATTGATACATCTTGTCAAACTTTATAGCTCTATCCAGTGTTCACATTCTACCATCCTCAAATTGAAAGCTCTTTACTGACATTGCGGTTTTTGCATAGGGCACATCGTCATGCAACAACAACTTGATAATAATAATAATTATATTAATAATAGTAGTAGTTTGCAACTGCTATGATTAATTTTGCTGGATTTTAGGTAATTGTTGGTTTACATAATATGTTGGAACTTTGGAATTGTACAGTTAGGGTTTAGGGATTTTGGGTTTAGGGTTTGGGGTTTAGGGTCTGGGGTTTGGGGTTTAGGGTTTAGGGTTTATTGTTTAGGGTTTAGGGTTTTAGGGTTTAGAATTTTTGGGTTTAGGGTTTTAAGGATTTGGGGTTTTGGGTTTAGGGTTGAGGGTTAAGGGTTTAGGGTATAGGGTATACGGTTTAGGGTGTAGGTCTTCTTCCCGAAAAAGACAAAGAAGAAGGAAAAGGATTTAATAGAGGAACTCCCGAACAGTTGGCGACATCAGATGTGTCGATATCAATGGTGACCCATTATTTCGATGAATCATTTCTTCGGACAGAAGAAGATTATGTAAACATTTACTCGAAATCTCATTTATCCAATTCCATTGTGGAAGACACAATTTTTTTTGAAGAATTTGCCATAATATATCTGATCCATGCATAATATCATGAAAAATGGATACAAATTTTTGACTGCTACTTAGTATCGGCAATAGGTCCGAAAAAGTATTTGAAAATATAAAATTTAGATATTTGTACCCTGTCGAAGTAAGGAACCATGGCATATATGTTTGAAATTTTATCAATTAGATACAGAAATATAAAATACTGAAATAATTATAAATACTAAAATATTGAAATACTGAAGCACTTTGTGTATTTAATAATAGTATAAATATATATATATATATATCGATGTTAGTGGCGGGTCCCACTTGAAGACTTTTTAGCCATTCTTCCTTTGACTTTGATATTTACACTGATGATGGGTTTGATTTGTTTATTTTGTTACATACTCTTTCTGTCCTATAAAAAGTGTCACTTTTAGGGAACTGTGACTCTGACAAATTGAACTATAAAGATTCCCGAAACACGACACTTGTTTTTGGGACGGAGTTAGTATTATATATATATATATATATGTGTAAAATTTGATTGAGAAAGGAAATGGGATTGTCGTCTGAAGTGGGAAGAGAGCGAAAATTTGTGATGATGGTAATGTGTTTTGCGGGTCCCATTTGATGACTTTTTGGCCAAATACATTTTGGGTTGGCTGTTCACGTGGGGCTTTGTTTGGGGGTAAGATTGTGTTATGTATATGGAATAATAAGAATGTAACGATAAAGGTATGTCATCGTTACTTGCTTCTCTGTCCCAAAAGCCTCCATTTTTTACTTTTCTTTTTTACAATACTTTTTGCAATCTTTGCTTATTCGATCTTCAAGTCTTTCATTTTCAACCAAACGTAACTACCATAAATGCACTGACCCATTTTTATGCATTTCATTGATTTTTAATCTTTGCTTATTTGAAAAATTGAGGATGATGTTTAAAGAACAAATTGTTAGAGAAACATAAAGGGGGTGGAGTGTTAAAAATACAAGGGTTAATTATAACGACATCCCCTGAGGTTTGTCATATTGACAGTCATATACAACTTAGCCCTTTTTTAAACAAAGATACCCCCTGTGAAAATTTTAATCCAAACAAGCCCTTAAAATGTTAAAAAAGACGAGATTGCCCTTCAATGTTCAATTCATTTTTATACTAAAATATCAGAACTCTTGAAAAGTCAAATTTACCCTGCCTTTTTCAACGTGCATCGCACGTGCCTTTTCATCACATGTGCCTTTTCCTAATATATATATATGTGTGTGTGTGTGTAGTAAGGACAAAATTAAAGAAAACACAGAAATAGGAGGAAGGTAATGTAGGTGATCGAGTGGACCAGGCAGGCATAATGGTGAATATCTGAATCTATTGACTATTTGACCAAACCAGTTCTTCTGCTATACCTGACCTACCTACACTATCTATCTTTCTGGTCTGTCAAGTGCAATTAAAGTTGATATATATATATATATATATACACTATCTAGCTACACTGTCTATCTCTCTGGCCATTGTTAAATATTGCATAGGTCAAATCGGTCCCCAATTTTAAGTTTGTGGCTACGCCCGATACTGAGGGTAGTCTGTTTTATTTTGTCTACAACTTTTCTATTGATACATCTTGTCAAACTTTATAGCTCTGTCCAGTGTCTATATTCTAGTATCCTCAAATTGAAATGTTCTTTACTGACATTGCGGTTCTTGCATAGGGCACATCGTCATGCAACAACAACTTGATAATAATAATAATCATATTAATAATTGTAGTAGTTTGCAACTGCTATGATTAATTTTGCTGGATCTTAGGTAATTGTTGGTTTACATAATATGCTGGAACTTTGGATAATTAAGTGGTATACTATTTGCATATGTATATTAGAGCTCCTTCTAACAACCTATGCATTCTATTATCATTTCCAATCAGACGATCCATTAATCCAACTAGAAAAATCGCTTGTGATTCTTCTTTTCGTCTATAACCGGTGGTATCGACCATTGCGATATATAAAAAACCAACACTTTGAATAGGCTGTAAGAAATGAAATGTCAACTCCTTTGCGGGCTCCGTAGCAAGAAATGATATATTCTGTTAAAGAGAGTCCGCCACGTAAATTACTTTGAATAGGTAAATCAATCATTTGTCCTTGGGGATCCGACATTAATCCCCTCATACCTACTAATTGATGTACCTGAGATGCATTTCCTCTAGTTCCCAAAAAAGACAAAGGAGAAGGAAAATGATTGAATAGAGGAACTCCCGAACATTTGGCGACCTCAGATGTGTCGATATCAATGGTGACCCATTATTTCGATGAATCATTTCTTCGGACAGAAGAAGATTATGTAAACACTTACTCGAAATCTCACTTATCCAATTCCATTGTGGAAGATACAATTTTTTCTAAAGAATTTGCCATGATATATCTGATCCATGCATAATATCATGAAAAATGGATACAAATTTTTGACTGCTACTTAGTATCGGCAACAGGTCCGAAAAAGTATCTGAAAATATAAAATTTAGATATTTGTACCCTGTTGAAGTAAGGAACCATGGCATATATGTTTGAAATTTTATCAATTATATACTGAAACATAAAATACTGAAATAATTATAAATACTAAAATACTGAAATACTGAAGCACTTTGTGTATTTAATAATAGTATATATATATATATATATATATATATATATATATATATATATATATATATACTCCCATATTAAGTATATATATAAACATGAGATGATGATTGATGTAAAAGGGGGCAGCAAAGTGGGTGCCAGCCGAAATGGAAAAAGGGAAATATTGAAACGTGACGATGTTAGTGGCGGGTCCCACTTGAAGACTTTTTAGCCATTCTTCCTTTGACTTTGATATTTGCACAGATGATGGGTTTGATTTGTTTATTTTTTTACATACTCTTTCCGTCCTATAAAAAGTGTCACTTTTAGGGAACTGTGACTCTGACAAATTGAACTATAAAGATTCTCGAAACACGAAACTTGTTTTTGGGACGGAGTTAGTATTATATATATATATATATATATGTAAAATTTGATGGAGAAAGGAAATGGGATTGTCGGCCGAAGTGGGAAGAGAGCGAAAATTTGTGATGATGGTAATGTGTTTTGCGGGTCCCATTTGATGACTTTTTGGCCAAATACATTTTGGGTTGGCTGTTCACGTGGGGCTTTGTTTGGGGGTAAGATTGTGTTATGCATATGGAATAATAAGAATGTAACGATAAAGGTATGTCATCGTTACTTGCTTCTCTGTCCCAAAAGCCTCTACTTTTTACTTTTCTTTTTTACAGTACTTTTTGCAATCTTTGCTTATTCGATCTTCAAGTCTTTCAATTTCAACCAAACGTAACTACCATAAATGCACTGACCCATTTTTATGTATTTCATTGATTTTTAATCTTCGCTTATTTGAAAAATTGAGGATGATGTTTAAAGAACAAATTGTTAGAGAAACATAAAGGGGGTGGAGTGTTAAAAATACAAGGGTTAATTACAACGACATCCCCTGAGGTTTGTCATATTGACAGTCATATACAACTTAACCCTTTTTAGACAAAGACACCCCCTATGAAAATTTTAATCCAAACAAGCCCTTAAAACATTAAAAAAGACGAGATTGCCCTTTAATGTTTAATTCATTTTTATACTAAATATCAGAACTCATGAAAAGTCAAATTTACCCTGCCCTTTTCAACGTGCATTGCACGTGCCTTTTCATTTCATGCATCACATGTGTCTTTTCCTAATATATATATATGTGTGTGTGTGTGTGTAGTAAGGACAAAATTAAAGAAAGCACATAAATAAGAGGAAGGTGACGTAGGTGATCGAGTGGAACAGGTAGGCATAATGGTGAACATCTGAATCTATTGACTCTTTGACCAGACCAGTTCTTCTGTTATACCTGACCTACCTAAACTATCTATCTTTCTGGTATGCCAAGTGCAATTAAAGTTGATATATATATATACACTATCTAGCTACACTGTCTATCTCTCTCGCCATTGTTAAATATTGCATAGGTCAAATCGGTCCCCAATTTTAAGTTTATGGCTTCGCCCGATACTGAGGGTAGTCCGTTTTATTTTGTCTACAACTTTTTTATTGATACATCTTGTCAAACTTTATAGCTCTGTCCAGTGTTCACATTCTACTATCCTCAAATTGAAAGCTCTTTACTGACATTGCGGTTTTTGCATAGGGCACATTGTCATGCAACAACAACTTGGTAATAATAATAATTATATTAATAATAGTTGTAGTTTGCAACTGCTATGATTAATTTTGTTGGATTTTAGGTAATTGTTGGTTTACATAACATGTTGGAACTTTGGAATTGTACAGTTAGGGTTTAGGGTTTTTGGGTTTAGGGTTTGGGGTTTAGGATCTGGGGTTTGGGGTTTAGGGTTTAGGGTTTATTGTTTAGGGTTTAGGGTTTAGGATTTTTGGGTTTAGGGTTTTAAGGATTTGGGGTTTTGGGTTTAGGGTTAAGGGTTAAGGGTTTAGGGTATAGGGTTTAGGGTGTAGGTCTTCTTCCTGAAAAAGACAAAGAAGAAGGAAAATGATTGAATAGAGGAACTCCCGAACAGTTGGCGACATCAGATGTGTCGATATCAATGGTGACCCATTATTTCGATGAATCATTTCTTCGGACAGAAGAAGATTATGTAAACACTTGCTCGAAATCTCACTTATCCAATTCCATTGTGGAAGACACAATTTTTTCTGAAGAATTTGCCATAATATATCTGATCCATGCATAATATCATGAAAAATGGATACAAATTTTTGACTGCTATTTAGTATCGACAATAGGTCCGAAAAAGTATCTGAAAATATAAAATTTAGATATTTGTACCCTGTCGAAGTAAAGAACCATGGCATATATGTTTGAAATTTTATCAATTAGATACAGAAATATAAAATACTGAAATAATTATAAATACTAAAATACTGAAATACTGAAGTACTTTGTGTATTTAATAATAGTATAAATATATATATATATATATATATCGATGTTAGTGGTGGGTCCCACTTGAAGACTTTTTAGCCATTCTTCCTTTGACTTTGATATTTGCACAGATGATGGGTTTGATTTGTTTATTTTGTTATATACTCTTTCCGTCCTATAAAAAGTGTCACTTTTGGGGAACTGTGACTCTGACAAATTGAACTATAAAGATTTCCGAAACACGACACTTGTTTTTGGGACGGAGTTAGTATTATATATATATATATATATGTAAAATTTGATGGAGAAAGGAAATGGGATTGTCGGCCGAAGTGGGAAGAGAGCGAAAATTTGTGATGATGGTAATGTGTTTTGCGGGTCCCATTTGATGACTTTTTGGCCAAATACATTTTGGGTTTGCTGTTCACGTGGGGCTTTGTTTGGGGGTAAGATTGTGTTATGTATATGGAATAATAAGAATGTAACGATAAAGGTATGTCATCGTTACTTGCTTCTCTGTCCCAAAAGCCTCCACTTTTTACTTTTCTTTTTTACAATACTTTTTGCAATCTTTGCTTATTCGATCTTCAAGTCTTTCAATTTCAACCAAACGTAACTACCATAAATGCACTGACCCATTTTTATGTATTTCATGGATTTTTAATCTTTGCTTATTTGAAAAATTGAGGATGATGTTTAAAGAACAAATTGTCAGAGAAACATAAAGGGGGTGGAGTGTTAAAAATACAAGGGTTAAGTACAACGACATCCCTTGAGGTTTGTCATATTGACAGTCATATACAACTTAGCCCTTTTTTAGACAAAGACACCCCCTGTGAAAATTTTAATCCAAACAAGCCCTTAAAATGTTAAAAAAGACGAGATTGCCCTTCAATGTTTAATTCATTTTTATACTAAAATATCAGAACTCTTGAAAAGTCAAATTTACCCTGCCTTTTTCAACGTGCATCGCACGTGCCTTTTCATCACATATGCCTTTTCCTAATATATATATGTGTGTGTGTGTGTGTAGTAAGGACAAAATTAAAGAAAATACAGAAATAGGAGGAAGGTGATGTAGGTGATCGAGTGGACCAGGCCGGCATAATGGTGAATATCTGAATCTATTGACTCTTTGACCAGGCCAGTTCTTCTGCTATACCTGACCTACCTACACTATCTATCTTTCTGGCCTGTCAAGTGGAATTAAAGTTGATTTATATATATATATACACTATCTAGCTACACTGTCTATCTCTCTAGCCATTGTTAAATATTGCATAGGTTAGATCGGTCCCCAATTTTAAGTTTATGGCTACGCCCGATACTGAGGGTAGTCTGTTTTATTTTGTCTACAACTTTTCTATTGATACATCTTGTCAAACTTTATAGCTCTGTCCAGTGTCCATATTCTACTATCCTCAAATTGAAAAGCTCTTTACTGACATTGCGGTTCTTGCATAGGGCATATCGTCATGCAACAACAACTTGATAATAATAATAATCATACTAATAATAGTAGTAGTTTGCAACTGCAATGATTAATTTTGCTGGATCTTATGTAATTGTTGGTTTACATAATATGCTGGAACTTTGGATAATTAAGTGGTATACTATTTGCATATGTATATTAGAGCTCCTTCTAACAACCTATGCATTCTGTTATCATTTCCAATCAGACGATCCATTAATCCAACTAGAAAAATCGCTTGTGATTATTCTTTTCGACTATAACCGGTGGAATCGACCATTGCGATATATAAAAAACCAACACTTTGAAAAGGCTGTAAGAAATGAAATGTCAACTCCTTTGCGGGCTCCGTAGCAAGAAATGATATAATCTGTTAAAGAGAGTCCTCCACGTAAATTACTTTGAATAGGTAAATCAATCATTTGTCCTTGAGGATCCGACATTAATCCCCTCATACCTACTAATTGATGTACCTGAGATGCATTTCCTCTAGTTCCTGAAAAAGACAAAGAAGAAGGAAAATGATTGAATAGAGGAATTCCCGAACATTTGGCGACCTTAGATGTGTCGATATCAATGGTGACCCATTATTTCGATGAATCATTTCTTCGGACAGAAGAAGATTATGTAAGCATTTATTCTAAATCTCACTTATCCAATTCCATTGTGGAAGACATAATTTTTTCTAAAGAATTTGCCATGATATATCTGATCCATGCATAATATCATGAAAAATGGATACAAATTTTTGACTGCTACTTAGTATTGGCAATAAGTCCGAAAAAGTATCAGAAAATATAAAATTTAGATAGTTGTACCCTGTCGAAGTAAAGAACCATGGCATATATGTTTTAAATTTTATCAATTATATACTGAAACAAAAAATACTGAAATTATTATAAATACTAAAATATTGACATACTGAAGCACTTTGTGTATTTAATAATAGTATATATATATATATATATATATACTCCCATATTAAGTATATATATAAGCATGAGATGATGATTGAAGTAAAAGGCGGCAGCAAAGTGGGTGCCAGTCGAAATGGAAAAAGGGAAATATTGAAACGTGACGATGTTAGTGGCGGGTCCCACTTGAAGACTTTTTAGCCATTCTTCCTTTGACTTTGATATTTGCACAGATAATGGGTTTGACTTGTTTATTTTTTTACATACTCTTTCCGTCCAATAAAAAGTGTCACTTTTAGGGAAATGTGACTCCGACAAATTGAACTATAAAGATTTCGGAAACACGACACTTGTTTTTGGGACGGAGTTATTATTATATATATACATATATATATGTAAAATTTGATGGAGAAAGGAAATGGGATTGTCGGCCGAAGTGGGAAGAGAGCGAAAATTTGTGATGATGGTAATGTGTTTTGCGGGTCCCATTTGATGACTTTTTGCCCAAATACATTTTGGGTTGGCTGTTCACGTGGGGCTTTGTTTGGGGGTAAGATTGTGTTATGTATATGGAATAATAAGAATGTAACGATAAAGGTATGTCATCGTTACTTGCTTCTCTGTCCCAAAAGCCTCCACTTTTTACTTTTCTTTTTTGCAGTACTTTTTGCAATCTTTGCTTATTCGATCTTTAAGTCTTTCAATTTCAACCAAACGTAACTACCATAAATGCACTGACCCATTTTTATGTATTTCATTGATTTTTAATCTTCGCTTATTTGAAAAATTGAGGATGATGTTTAAAGAACAAATTATTAGAGAAACATAAAGGGGGTGGAGTGTTAAAAATACAAGGGTTAATTACAACGACATCCCCTGAGGTTTGTCATATTGACAGTCATATACAACTTAGCCCTTTTTTAGACAAAGACATCCCCTATGAAAATTTTAATCCAAACAAGCCCTTAAAACGATAAAAAAGACGAGATTGCCCTTCAATGTTTAATTCATTTTTATACTAAATATCAGAACTCATGAAAAGTCAAATTTACCCTGCCCTTTTCAACGTGCATTGCGCGTGCCTTTTCATTACGTGCATCACATGTGCCTTTTCCTAATATATATATGTGTGTGTGTGTGTGTAGTAAGGACAAAATTAAAGAAAACACATAAATAAGAGGAAGGTGACGTAGGTGATCGAGTGGAACAGGCAGGCATAATGGTGAACATCTGAATCTATTGACTCTTTGACCAGACCAGTTCTTCTGTTATACCTGACCTACATAAACTATCTATCTTTCTGGTATGCCAAGTGCAATTAAAGTTGATATATATATATACACTATCTAGCTACACTGTCTATCTCTCTCGCCATTGTTAAATATTGCATAGGTCAAATCGGTCCCCAATTTTAAGTTTATGGCTTCGCCCGATACTGAGGGTAGTCCGTTTTATTTTGTCT